>NC_090322.1:254013225-254647502 GCF_040869045.1 Eurosta solidaginis
TAATTTTCCCTATATCCCCTTTCATGAGCTTTAAATTTGAATTCCTACTTGCTTTGTTTGGTCCTGCCCTCCTTTCGTAATTTTCTAAGCATAAGTTTTTATACCCAGGTGTACTTGTACACAGCGTATTATAACTATGATTGGATAAGGATTGGTTGTACAGGTATAAAGGAATCGAGATAGAAATAGACTTTCATATATCCAAATTATCAGTATCGAAAAAAATTTGATTGAGCCATGTCTGTCCGTTAACACGATAACTTGAGTAAATATTGAGATATCTTTACCAAATTTGGAACACGAGCTTATCTGGACACAGAATAGATCGGTATTGAAAATGAGCCAAATCGGATGATAACCACGCCCACTTTTTATATATATATAACATTTTGGAAAACACAAAAAACCTGATTATTTAGTAAATAATACACCTAGAATGTTGAAATTTGACGTGTGGACTCTTGATAAAAATTTGAAAAAAATTTTAAAATGGGCGTGACACCGCCCACTTGTGATAAAACCAAATTGCAAATACTATTAATCATAAATCAAAAATCGTTAAACCTATCGTAACAAAATTCCGCAGAGAGGTTGCCTTTACTATAGGGAAAAATTAACGAAATCGGTTAATGACCACGCCCACTTTTATATAAAAGATTTTCAAAACGGTCGTGGACGAATAAAATAAGTTATAAAATAATTATTAAATAAATTATAAAATAAGCTTTATTTTTGCAAAAAGAGCTTTATATCAATCGTATTTCATTTCCCAAGCGGATTTATAACAATAAATAGGAAAAACTTCAAATTTAAAAAAATGGGCATGGCACCCCCCCTTTTATGACTAAGCCATTTTCTATGTTTCGGGAGCCATAACTCGAAGAAAAATTAGTTCAGAATAGAATAGTATTAGTATAAGTATTATTGCGCAGCCTTGTAACACTATGAAGCACACAAAACAAACAAAAACAGCATTTCAAGTGTACAGCTGGGTATGGAATGTTCGGCTTCACCCGAACTTAGAGTTCCTTACTTTTTTTTTTTTACTTCTATTTAGCAATTTTTTACAACATATTTTTCGGCAAAAACTTTATTTATTACTTGTCTTTTTAGTCGGTATAAAGCAAAGCTTTATATCCCTTATAGCACCTGATTTATATCCCTGCAGTTAAAAGCCAAAGTAGTTAGCAACCATTCTAGTTCATTGACTAGAATTTTATGGGGCTATTTATACTAGTTGGTTTTTGAATAGTTCGTTGACTAGAATTTTTCGAGGATGTTCAGTTTTAAATGGTTTATTGACTAGAATTTCGGGCCGTTAGTCCTACTTGTTAGTACTTAATTTTCTGTCGAACTCGATGAAATGCGCTTATGCTTTCTGCCGGCAATTTGCAACACATACTTCAGTTAACAAGGCGAGATTTCGTACAAATCAACGGGCAAATAAACACAAACACGCGCACATACCTCCTCACCGTTGCTTCTGATTAATAAAGAAGCCATTAAAAGGGATCAGTCTTTTAAATCGATAGGGCTAGACGGAATAGCTATGCCGATGTTAAAACACCTTGGTTATAAGGGCATCCGCTACCTAACACATGTTTTGTACTTGTCATCAGTGGCGTAACAATAGAGTGGTAGAGCTGCTGGCAATATGCCACGACCCAAGGGACGCTAACGAAAACATTCTGTTAAAATGCACATCAGATAAAAGAAATGAAACTCTTTCACTCAAAAAGAAAATCGAAAACTACAATGTTGTTATGTTATTGGTTTTCCATTGCAAGAGCCTACATATTATCGTTGCAGCCTCTGAAGTACTTCAGTCTAAAGCCACAGATCTTTTAAATGCCTTAAAACATTTGAAAATTTGTCTATAAGAATTGGAAAGTTATAGACGTGAATTTAAAAATTGAAAAATGGAAGCGAATAGTGTAGCAGAAAAAGGGTCCATCACCCCTGATTTTTCTAACACTCGCCAGAGGATGGTAACACACTTGATGAGCTTTGCGCAAAGGAGCGTCTCCTAGACCCGGAAAGTTTGTTCAAAGTGAACATATTTTATCGAGTATTTGACATGATTATAAACCAACTGAAATAACGTTTCATTCCAATGAATGAAATTGCTATCAAGCAAGCCTTACACTTAACAGTGTAACCAGTGTCATTTAAACAGGTCTTTTAAAAAAGAGCTCTAGAATTTGTTGAGATACATATATAAAAAAAGGCATACCTCGCTGATTTATTAATAATAAAAAAATTATTTTATGCATTGCAACCTTCCTGAAGTATGCACTGCATTGCTGTTACTTCTTAAAATTCCTGTGACTACAGCTAGTGTTGAACGCTCATGACACAAAACAGGTTATGTAACTTGGATATTCTGTCTATTGAAATCTCCAAAAAAATATTCTTCTTATGCATTGTGCTAGCATGGTCTACAGATCATTCTCTCTTCCTAAGAGAAGAGGTCTATGGCCATTTGTGGGACATATACAGCGTGTAATTCAGTACGCTGATACGCTGACGATTCTTATTGATATGGTCCCATCAAAAGATTTTGCCACGGACCCCAGGTGGTAAGATATGCAATTGCTTGTCATTTAAGCCCTTGTCATTTCAGAACAATAAAGAATAGCAAGAATAATCCCAATAATCAAAGCCCGGAAAATCAGCTAAAGATGGCGAATCCTATCTACCTATGCCATTCATTTAAAGACAAATACTCTGTTGGCCAGCCAACAACATGGCGTCCCTAAAATGCAGATCACTACCACCGCGTCAAACGCCATTAACAGCCAGATATATGGCGAACTGAACCAACCAAATCTCCATCATGGGACGGTGCTCGTGGCACTTGACCTGACAAAAAGTCAACCACGGTTTAATACTCCAAAAGGAATAAAGAAAACATCTCCGTAAGCTCTAGGATGAGATACGGCACATCCCAACTAAGCCGGTTGATCTATATTAGCATAAGCACGTCCTAATCCAAATCCACACTAAGTCGGGAAGTAGCATCGCGTGGTCGCTCCCGGAGTGCGCCGTTATCAATATACTATTGTTTAAACTAACTAGTATGTCAATTGGTATGATATTGGTGTATATAAAAACTGGTATGGCATCTGGTATAATGATGGTGAGAGGCTGACTAGTGTATTAATTGGCATGAGCATATACTGACTAATTTGTCATCTGGTAGGATTCTGGTGTTTGTAATGACTAGTTTGGCAACAGATATGATGCTGATGCAGAGACTGGTCACTGATATTCTGTAGGACATCGCCGTGTTAAAGATACAAGCTGCTAATATGGAAAAAATAGAGAACTCATACTAGCTGGGATTTTTGGCAAATTAATATACACTAGTTGGTTTGACAGCAGGGTACTTTTCAGCATAGCTACTCAACTAAATACAGGCGCATCCATCAGATAGAAAGCGGTGAGTGTAATCATTGTGGTTATACAGGCAGGTGTGTATTGACATGTCTCTGCAGCCAAACCAGCTAGTTGTATACTAGAAAAATACTGGTTTTCCAAAAATCCCAACTAGTATGATTTCCGTAATTTTTCCATATTAGCAACTGGTATTTTTAACACGGCGATGTCCTACGAAATATCAATTGCCAGTCTCTGCATCAACATCGTACCAGATGCCACACTAGTCAGCATACCCACCAGGATCATACCAATTGACACACTAGTTAGTGTATTCAACATCAACATACCAGTTGGCATACTATTCAATCTTGACATCATTGTAATACCAGTTGACATACTAGTCGATATTTGCAACAGCATATCCTTCTAGTTAATATCCTAGTCCTAGTCGGGTTGAAAAATTACTTGAATATTAGCTCAAATTTATTTTATTCATTATATTTCATATATATAAAAAGTATGTATATATATACACATATTACTTTAAAATTTATTACTTTAATACATTATGCTTTGTAAAATAAATAAATAAATAAAATTTTAATAAAAATACGTAAATATATATAAAAACTAAAAAGTAACGGAATAATACATGCCGATTTTTTGATCGATCAGCGGAGACGGCGGACCATATCCTCTTGGAATGTGACGCAATCCCAAGACGCAGGGCTAAGTGTATGGGCTCACCATGGCCACAACATTCCCACATTAAATCCCTTAAGCCAAGAGAACTGCTAGGGTTCATCAAGGAAGTCGGGTTGGAAGAGGTGCTGTGAAGGAGGTGAGGGCACAATAGACCAATGGTCGCAGTGCAATCCTCAATAAATTATATATTTATCTAACGGAGAAGGAACGAGCCAGTCGTGGTTGACTGTGTCAAAACAGGCAAAGCTGCACTAGCACCGTCCTATGATGAGTGTTAATGGAGTTCAGAACGGTGGTAGTGATATGCACTTTACGGAAGTCATGCTGATGGCGGGATAACCGAAGAATTTCGTTTATTATAGGGAATCATAACGGATTTAAACGTTTTCGTTACTGACTAAAGGGATAATATCGGTATATACTGGCTGGGTTTCCGGTCTTTGGTAGTGGGTTTTATCCTTGCCATTCTCCGTCATTATGGAATGGCTTTTAACGACAAGTAGAAAACATGTGCTAGGCTGCTGATGCCTTCATGGCCAATGTGTTTTGGCATCGGCATAGGTTTTCCGTCTGGGACTATTGATATGGAAGGCTTGGCTTTTTCAATGGCTTCTTTAGCCTCTGTTGAGGTAACGGTCAGGTGGGACTCGTCATGCTTGTGTTTGTGTGCACGTTGATTTGGACGATATCTAGCATTGTCAACTATAGTTTGCATTGCAAATTGACTACAGAAAGCACTCGCGCATTTTCTCGAGTCCAACAGACGAAATTCTAGTCGAATAAATTATTCAAATACTAACTAGTATGAATAACACCACAAAATTATAGTCAATGAACTAGGATGTTTGCTGACTACTTTTGCTTTTCACTGCAGGGCTGTTAATACAGTTTTTCTTGCTGCAGGTTGTAAGTGGTGCTACATTGTCTCAAGACATCACAAAGCACAAAAATTGGCTGCAATTCTTTAAACATTTTCATATAATAATTTTAAGATACTCATGTAAATATGTAGATACGAATGCATGTGACCATGTTGCGCAGTTAGAAGGCATACAAAACAAGTAAGGAAGGCTAAGTTCGGGTGTAACATCAGCTGAGGGCTTCGGAGACAAAATTGTCTTTTTCATGGATACATAATAATTATAGCTCCGTTGGTTTCGTAGGGTTTCGTAGATGGTTTATAAATGGTATTTAATTCGATATCAAATACGTTTGGGAAATATCGACCAAATTGTAGACCAAGGGTGAAATTTTTTGGAACATTTTCCTTCATCCTTTGTCAAATATGGGGAAATTACATGTTGAAAATGAACCTAGAGTAACCCGGGAATGTTTTTGTATGAAATGGGTATCAAATCAAAGGTATTAAAGAGTATTTTAAAAGAGAGTGGGCCTTAGTTCTATAGGTGGACGTCTTTTCCAGATATCGCCGTAAAGGTGGACCAGGGGTGACTCTAGATATGGGTATCAAACAAAAGGTGTTAGATACTTACTTACTTAATTGGCGATTAACCGTTTAAACGGTTCTCTCTGCTAACCGGCGCCAATTGGTTACACCAAGGGAGTTTAAATTGTTTTCCACCTGGTCTTTCCAACGGAGTCGGGCCGCCCTTTACCTCTGCTTCCATAGGCGGATTCCGATAGAAACACTTTCTTGGCCGGAGCGTCATCTTGCATTCGCATAACATGGCCTAGCCAACGCAGCCGCTGCGTTTTAATTCGCTGGACTATGTTGATGTCTGCGTATGGCTCGTACAGATCATCGTTAAATCTTCTTCGGTACTCGCCATCGCCAACGTTTAGAGGTCCATAAATCTTTCGAAGAACTTTTCTCCCGAACACTCCCAGAGCCGCTTCGTCTGATGTTGTCATGGTCCAAGCTTCTGCACCATATAGCAGGACTGGTACGATAAGTGACTTGTAGAGTATGATTTTCGTTTGCCGAGAGAGGACTTTACTTTTCAATACCTTCCTAGTCCAAAGTAACATTAAAGCAAGCTACATAAACACATTAATCATCATTTACACATATACATACAAGGCCGCAGAGAGATACTCACCATCAGCCGAAGTAGTAGTCACATATCCACACGCATATGGCTATGCGAGAGTCTATGAACTACAAATATACATGTACATATATGGCTCGTAACCAAGCATGAAATGTATGAAGTTACTAGACCTTGGGAGAAATGGATGAACGAGAAAACAGAGAGCATAAAAGCAGCACAAGCTGAGCAGTCAGTGAACAGTTTGATTTAAGCACGCTATTGGTTGTTAAGTGTTATTTTGAAGTACTTTCAAAGTAGTCTAATAAATACCATTTTTGCATTATATAATATTGGAGTTATTTATTCAACAGTTTAGCGATTCGAACGTTAGCAGAAGATTTGGAATAAGCGGAATTATACTAAATTCGTTACAATTGGTATCAGAAGAGAAATTGTTGAATAAATTTCGAAGATTTCGAATACAACTTGAACATGGCAAAGTTAAGTGAATTAAGGATTCAGCAACTGAAAAAGGAGTTGGAAAACCGTGGATTGAATACAACCGGCAATAAGACCGAACTTCGAGCACGGCTACGAGAGGTACTAGAGTCGGAAGGAATTACTGTGGACGATGATGTCTTTCATCCTGACGGGGACGAGACAAGAACAAAAACTGAAGAGAAAAACAAAACATCGCAGACAGTTACGGGCACAGACTGGAACACGATTTTGGCTGCAATATCTGCTCAAACATCGACAGTGTCATCTCAACTGGAAGAACAAAAGACAAATATAGCATCTCAACTGGAAGAACAGAAGACATATATGGCATCTCAACTGGAATCGCAGGAGAATCGCATAACATCCAAGATTGAAGCACAAGAAACGCGTATTTTAGAAATGTCGACACAGATTACATCAAAAATGGAAACACAACTGAAAGAACAGGAGACACTAACAGTACATCTCGCAGCGCAGTTTGAAGAAAAAATGGAGGCCGAGGTGGATGCTTTGAGAGGTCGTATACAGGAGTTGCAACTTAATCGCCCAGCTGTTTCAGCAAGCAATACGAAGGTAAAAACTCCATCTTTTGACGGCTCTATTCCTTTCCACATATTTAAGCTTCAGTTTGAGAAGATCGCAACAGTGAACAACTGGAATGCTGAAGATAAAGTTGCTGCATTGTTCGTGGCTTTAAAAGGACCAGCTGCTGAGATCTTACCGACCATCCCAGAGTACGAACGGAACAGTTATGAAGCATTGACGGGCGCACTAAATAGGTGATACGGAATCGAGCATAGGAGACAGATATACCAAATGGAGTTGCTGAACCGCTTCCAAAGGCCTGGCCTCACAAGAGTCTGCGTTGGATGTTGAAAGGCTGGCACATTTAGCGAATGCATACGCACCCATGGAATACACCGAAAGGGTAAAAATCCAGAGCTTTATTACTGGAATACGGGAAATTAAAACGAAGCAAGCGACATACGCAAACCCAAAACCTACATTCACAGAAACGGTATCACATTATCTGATTCAGGAAACAGCTTCGCTTCTGTGTAAGCCAGCTTTCAAAGCACGCCGTGTGGAAGTGGAAAGGCCAGATTAGGTAGACACAATTTTGGAAGCACTGAAGGGATCACCACAGAAAAATGCCGGAGTTATAAAATGTTTCAAGTGCGGTAACCCAGGTCACATTGCACGTCATTGCAGCACCGGTCCTAGTAGTTCCAACTTGGCTAGTCGTAAACGCAAAGCTGGAGAAGATACGCAAGAGCTAGTCAGATGTAAAGATCGAAAACTTGCCTCAGCTATTGAATGTCCTGTAATATCTATCTCCCAAATTGGAAGAAAATCGAGCAGTCTTGCCGTCAGAGGAAATGTGGATGGCAAGGTGCGTGTACTGACTCTAGATACGGGCGCATCTAATTCCTTAATTCGATCTGATTTGGTTAATAGGAGAGTAAAGCCATTACCTGAAGCAAGGCGAGTATAACCAAGTCCAGGGAGAAGTGATATGTGAAGTCTTAATTGGAAAGGTCATGGTTCTTCACAAATTCGTTGTGGCGGAGATCGTTGATGAAGTCATATTGGGGGTGCACTTCTTAGTTGACCATGACATCAGGATCGACATGCAAAGAAGGAATATGCGCTACAAGAACCAGGATGTACAACTCAACTTCAGTTTGGAGAAAGGGTTCAGCAGTAAGCGAGTGCTGGTAGAAGCGATTCGACAAAGACCACCAAAGTCAAAAGAAGAAGATCGGGCAAAAGTTGATGGACCAAATGGGCCAAACAAAGCAAAATCAAAGATACCTGTGAGAGAAACATTGGCGTTGACAAACCCAAATGGACGCACTAAAACGAAGGAAATAATTTCCCATAAAGAATGTAAGGGTAGTTTCAAGACAGGGCGCACTAAAATGGAAGAACGAGAAAACAGAGCGTATAAAAGCAGCACAAGCTGAGTAGTCAGTCATCAGTTTTATTTAAGCACGCTATTGGTTGTGATGTTAAGTGTTATTGTGAAGTACTTTCAAAGTAGTCTAATAAAGACCATTTTTGCATTATTGAATATTGGAGTTATTTATTCAACAGTTTAGCTATTCGCACGTTAGCAGAAGATTTGGAATAAGCGGAATTTCACTAAATTCGTTACAATATATTAAACAATTTTGCTTTTATTCGGATAGCGACGAGACGTTCGTCCACAGGCGTGAACGCCAATACTTGGCGACAAAGTCTATCTCCCCCCACGAATCCGACGCCGAAACTGCGCTTCATCCTCTTTCTTCCTTGCTTCGTCCAACGCATTTCTTGGATGGCGGTGATGACAGATTTTGCTTTGACGAAGACATCAACCAGCCGGGCATCTGGACCAATCCCATTCAGGGAGCGGACGTTCCAGGTGCACGCCCTCAATTCATTGTCCTTCAAACGTTTGCCATGATCATCATCAATAAAGTGTGGTTGTATTTTTATCCGAGGCTTGTTGTTGTTTTTCATTGGAGTGTGGTTTGACGTGGAGGGTCTCAAGCACAGCGCACAACCTGCTCAGCGGGGGTGAAAATATTATCTGCATGTTTATATAACGAGCCGCTTGATCCAAGACAGACGCCCGCTTGCAGCCGCACCTCGTGGTTGACAGACGCTGCTGATCAAATATCCACCAGCTAGCCCTTAAACCGATTAAGTCAGAGTGGCCTTGCCGGGTTGTCGCCTTCTCACATTAGCTCACCACTATACGAATGTTTAGCGGCTACCCAGAGGATACCTGGGCGCAAGGGAACGGCAGTAGTGATCTGCTTGAACCGCATGCAAAAGAATCACCCTGACCATTCCCAGGTGAATGGCGGCCAGAAGCTTTCCCCACTTTCGTGGACTTCTGCACACGGCTCTATCCTCCATCCTTAGTTCTATATGTGGACGCCTTTTTGAGATATCGCCATAAAGGTGGACCAGGGGTGACTCTAGAATGTGTTTGTACGATATGGGTATCAAATTAAAGGTATTAAAGAGGGTTTTAAAAGGGAGTGACCCTTAGTTGTATATGTAAGGCGTTTTCGAGATATCGACCAAAATGTGGACCAGGGTGACCCAGAACATCATCTGTCGGGTACCGCTAATTTATTTATATATGCAGGTAATACCACGCCATGATTCCAAAGCCTTTTGATTTCGCCCTGTAGAACTTTTTCTTCTAATTAATATGGTAGGTGTCATACCCATTTACAAAGTTTGTTCTAAAGTTATATTGTCCGTCAAAATTCCAATTCAGTCACCATATTTCATCCCTTTTTTCGTATTTGGTATAGAATTTAGGCATTTTTTTAATTTTTCGAAATTTTCGATATCGAAAAAGTGGGCGCGGTCATAGTCGGATTCCGCCTATTTTTAATACCTAGATAAAGTAAGTTCAGATAAGTACGTGCACTAAGTTTAGTAAAGACATATCAATTTTTGCGCAATTTATCGTGTTAACGGCCGAGCGGAAGGAAAGACGGCAGACTGTGTATAAAAACTGGGCGTGGCTTCAAACAATTTCGCCAATTTTCATAGAAAACAGTTATCGTCATAGAAGCTGTGCCCTTACTAAATTCCACAAGGATTGGTAAATTTATGTTCGACTTATGGCATTGAAAGTATTCTAGACAAATAAACCCTTCGATAGATTTTGGCGTCTGGTCAGACGAGAAGGCTTTATTTTCGTGAATAACTTTACTGCTACCCACCCGATCATGAAAAGCTTTAGTGACTTTTTAAGTTTAGAGGCGGTCTTTATAATAATTCCGAAATCGATATTTGTTTCTTTTTATATTATCTGTTTTTTTGTACCAAAGTTGATTATATCACATTTTAGCGTTGTCGTCTGACTAGTTCGTATTCATTCCAAAATTTATCAATAACAAGTAAGGAAGGCTAAGTTCGGATGTAACCGAACATTACATACTCAGTTGAGAGCTATGGAGACAAAATAAGGGAAAATCACCATGTAGGAAAATGAACCTAGGGTAACCCTGGAATGTGTTTGTATGACATAGGTATCAAATGGAAGGTATTAAAGAGTATTTTAAAAGGGAGTGGGTCATAGTTCTATAGATGGACGCCATTTAGGGATATCGCCATAAAGGTGGACCAGGCCTGACTCTAGAATTGGTTTGTACGATGTGGGTATCAAATGAAATGTGTTAATGATAATTTTAAAAGGGAGTGGCCCTTAGTTGTATATGTGAAGGCGTTTTCGAGATATCGACCAAAATGTGGACCAGGGTGACCTAGAACATCACCTATCGGGTACCGCTAATTTATTTATATATGTAATACCACGGACAGTATTCCTGCCGAGATTCCTAGGGCTTTTGATTTCGCCCTGCAGAACTTTTTCATTTTATTCTACTTAATATGGTAGGTGTCGCACCCATTTTACAAAGTTTTTTTCTAAAGTTAAATTTTGCGTCAATAAACCAATCCAATTACCATGTTTCATCCCTTTTTTCGTATTTGGTACAGAATTATGACATTTTTTTCATTTTTCGTAATTTTCGATATCGGAAAAGTGGGCGTGGTCATAGCCGGATTTCGGCCATTTTTTATACCAACATGAAGTGAGTTCAGATAAGTACGTGGACTGAGTTTAGTAAAGATATATCGATTAATGTATCGTGTTAACGGCCGAGCGGAAGGACAGACGGCCAACTGTGTATACAAACTGGGCGTGGCTTGAACCGATTTCGCGCTTTTTCACAGAAAATAATTATCGTCCTAGAATCTAAGCCCCTGCCAAATTTCACAAGGATTGGTACATTTTTGTTCGACTTATGGTATTATAAGTATCCTAGACAAATTAAATGAAAAAGAGCGGAGCCACGCCCATTTTGAAATTTTCTTTTATTTTTGTATTTTGTTGCACCATATCATTACTGGATTTGAATGTTGACATAATTAACTTATATACTGTAAAGATATAAAATTTTTTGTTAAAATTTAACTTTAAAAAAATTTTTTTTTTAAGTGGGCGTGGTCGTTCTCCGATTTTGTTTATTAAGCATATATATAGTAATAGGAGTAACGTTTCTGCCAAATTTCATCATGATATCTTTAACGACTGACAAAGTACAGCTTGCAAAACTTCGAAATGACCTTCTTTTAAAAGTGTGCGGTGCCACGCCCATTGTCCAAAATTTTACTAATTTTCTATTCTGCGTCATAAGTTCAACTCACCTACCAAGTTTCATCGCTTTATCTGTCTTTGGTACTGAATTATCGCACTTTTTGGGTTTTTCAAAATTTTCGATATCGAAAAAGTGGGCGTGGTTATAGTCCGATATCGTTCATTTTAAATAGCGATCTGAGATGAGTACCCAGGAACCTACATACCAAATTTCGTCAATATACCTCAAAATTTACTCAAGTTATCGTGTTAACGGACAGACGGACGGACGGACGAACGGACGGTCATGGCTCAATCAAATTTTTGTTCGATACTGCTGATTTTGATATATGGAAGTGTATATCTATCTCGATTCCTTTATACCTGTACAACCAACCGTTATCCAGTCAAAGTTAATATACTCTGTGAGCTCTGCTCAACTGAGTATAAAAAGCTTGAAATCAGGAGTAACCTTTGCCGGGTTTAAAAAAAAAATAAAATTTTTTACCGTTTAATGACTGTTAAGTGATGGCCTACGCTAACGACCTGGCATTGAAAAAATAATTAAATACAAGACGCGATAACCTCACAAGAGATTTAAGGACGAGCTTCTCTTCCAATTTGCGGCGTGCTGTGTTTTAAATTTTCTACAAAATGACGGGACGGTGCCTATATATTTTACGTCGACCCCGAACGGCTTCTGTAAGGCAGAAGAGTTTTCACAGAGAAGCTTGGCACAAATACACTCGAAGTGTCTGCCAAATCCCTGTAGGGGGACGACCCCGCTTAGAAAAACTTGTTTCTATAAAGTTTGATGTTGTTTGGCCCAGGAATTTTATTCACGCGCAGATTAGTGTGAGGGTGGAACTTCGTAGCCCCTATTGAGGGGATACCAATTCGTTCCGCGTGTTCGCCAAGTGGCCACTGTAGCCACCTTGTAATTAATGATTCTAAACATTTATTTCCCAGATCTACCTAGGAGGCTGTTTAAACCCATTCTTCTGTAACACTGCATAGCCCATTTCAAACTATGCTAAGATTATAACTCTCACTCAAGCACAATTGATGTTTCGGACTCGGTAGTCTAATTTTGTGTCACAACATAACTCATAATACCCCTATGGCCGTCCTGACTCCAGTTCAGTTCCAGTTCCAACTCCTTTAGTCTTAATATTGCAGTCACAAAAGTGGGATAGTTTAGCTGTAATTGTCCCAGGATTATATTAAGCACGCCAGTCGGACATGATCTTAGCACTCCAGTTACTTCCGCGCGGGCTGACCGTTGCATCTTTATCAGCCTTTTTAAATTGTATTGCTTGTCTGTTGCTTACCAACATACGACTGTGTAGGCCATTAGTTTTGGTCTCAGGTTCAAGCTCCTTGTTGGTTCATTCTGTCACACGAGTATAGCTTACTATTTTTTCTTTTTTAAATGTTCAGTTTCCGGTTTGGATTGGCATCTTTTTCATGGACGAGCTACTTCCAGCTTCTGGAAAATGACGTATTGGTGCCGTTGAGTGAGCTGAAATTTTGGGATTTTGTATTCGGTTGACGTTTGTACGAGAATACAATCAACGTGCTTGTACACCTATAAACCGTGGGCACTCTGGCGTACTTACATGCTTCGATTTCACCTCTATTCTGACATTGCTGTCACCGTTGCCACACATATGCCCTCAAAATAGAATGTGGTAGCAAACGCAACTGGAGCAGTAATCACGTGAATTGATCAACTATTTGCTAACATAGTATGCACAACTGGATGTTGTGGTTTAAGAAAAACTGGTAAAATCACGAATTTCAACTTTTTCTCTTTACCAGAAACGCCGTTATGAAATTCGTATGTAAAATCACCCGCCCCGCCCCCCCCCCCCCCCCGTTTTCGAAAATTCAGTGCATTTTTGATTCTATGGTACCGTTTTTGAGATATTTGCAATTTACCGTTATTCGAAAAAAAAACCAAAAAGATGACTCCCTTTAATTACGTATATCTCACGAACGAGTCAAGCAATTGCAAAAAAGTTTACAGAATCGAAAATACGATAAACCTTGCTATAAATGCATCATAGATTGTTTTTTGCTCAACCAGATAGTTTTTGAGGTATTAGCTTATCATTTCAGATTTTTGTTTTTTTTTTATGAAAAAATATGAAAAAAATTACCCTTTGCGAGGCAGCATTCCAAAACCACAACTGTTTTTCCAGATATTTTTTTTTACGTAAAAGCTCTGTTTAATTAGAAAAAAGATAAGCTATCATCGAAGAAAATCGATGCAAAATTAGGTTGCGCAACTTCAATGTATTTATACATACATATATTAAAGGTATAAAGTGCAAATGGATATTATCCGGATAAACGAATAACACCATAACAATGATAATACTTTTTCTTTAAATAAATCAAATAGTACTTTTAATACTCGAATTGTTTTATAGTAGGTAGAGTGGTTGCATCGAAAGGAAGAGTGGTTGGGTTCGAAACCTGCTGTAGGCATGTAGTTATAAACATGTATTTCCGTCACTTATGGGTAAGTATTCAGGTAGATTTTCAAAATTATAAGACAGAAAATTTTTAAAGCCTACATCTAAAGCAGGTGGTATTTTCTTTTCCTGGCTTCGTATAAAAAGGAACCTTTCTGTCTAGGTAAGATTTGATTTTTTCAATTTCATTCTTGTTCCGAGTATAAATATGAGTTAATGGCCCTTGAAACTTCATAACATCTGCAAGGCTCGCCGGAGATATGTCAGTTCATAAGTCAAATTTCAAAACCGTGATTTATTAAAAAAAAATAAAATTAGTAAAAGGACGCAAGAATTTGAGTGTAATAACGATCCAGATATGTTCTGTTTCATGTGTGGCCAATATACTATCATAAGGCGACGACAAGTGTTCTCAGATCATATCAAAACTTTTTACTCCAAGTATTTTGGCATTGAGCCTAAAAATGCTGAAAAACCATGGACACGGAACACTTTGTGTACATCGTATCGAGTAGAATTGATTCAGTCGGAATCAGGACAACAAATAAAATTTGATACACCAATAATATGGAGAGAACCTACTTGCCATTCAATAGAGTGTTATATTTGTCAAACAAAAGTACTTGGCGTTGGAAGATCAAGAAGAGTAACCTATGCCAGCGTACCTACAGTGACATTACCAGTACTACATTCAACGGCAGTTGCGGATCCAGTTCCATTGTCAACAGTAATAACTGAGTGCGGGTAATCAAGTTGTACTGAATTTCGCATGGGAAACGAGAGAAACGTTCTGTCACAAGCACAACTTAATGATTGGATAAGAGATTTGGAACTATCCAAGGAAAACGCCGAGATTCACACTTCTCGTATGAAACAATTTAAATTTGTGTCATCCGATGTTAAGGTGATATATTGTAGAACTCGTCACGAACCATTTTCCAAAGACTATACCAAGAAAGACAGTATATGCTACTGCAACGACGTTCCTGGTTTATTGAAAGAGTTTGGTCAAACATATGATTCAAAAGAGTGGCAATAAACTGAGTTTGAAGGCTGTATTATTGCATATTGGTAACAAAAAGCCTTCTATCCCGATCGTACATGAAGTAAATACAAAGGAAACCTACGAGGAAACGCAAAAACTACTAAAATTTATCAAATATGAAGAGCATGATTGGAAAATATGTTCGGATCTCAAAGTCGTTGCAATGCTATGCGGTCTACAAAGCTGCTTCCTCTGCAAGTGGGATAGCCGAGCTCGTAAGGACCACTAAGTCTGAAAGGATTGGCCGGAAAGAGTCGAGTTTACCGTTGGTGTCGATAAAATCAAATACACCCCTCTTGTCAAGAAAGAGAAAATCATACTTCCACACTTACACATCAAGCTCGGTCCCATTAAAAAATTTGTTAAAGCTTTGGAAAAGAAGGCGAAGCATTCGACTATTTGAAAACAATTTTCCAGATATTTCTCAAGCCAGGTAGGTATTTTTGTTGGACCACAAATAAAAAAGTTTATCAACAATAATCAATTCAAAGGACTACTCTCATCAGTTGAGGCAGCAGCGTGGGAATACTTTGAAAAGGTCGTTGCTTCTTTTCTCGGTAGACACAAAAGCCCTAACTACGAGCAGATAATAATTATGCGAAAATGGGTAAATATTAAAGGCTTATTAAAATTAATTTCCCAAAATTCTATAACTTGTTTACCTAACTAATATTTTCTTTCCAGGCATAAAGATGTCTTTAAAAATTCACTTTCTGCACCCACATTTGAGCTTTTTTCCGGCAAATCTTGGCGACGAAAGTGACGAACGTGGCGATAGGTTTCATCAGCAAATGAATTTTGTAATTAAAATTTAATTAACTCCGCGATAAGCTACAAGCTTGAAACTTGGAATATAGTTAAGAACCCGATGACCATGCAATAATATGAAAAAAAAACTCCAATAGGTGACGCATAGATCGAAATATTTCAAAAAATCGTATTTGTGGTCCGATTTGGCTCATATTTGGAACACATAATACATACATGAATAGAGAGCGACATATGAAAAATAAATCCCGCTTGGAACAAATATTCCATACAGTCCGGTAGAAGTGACATCAAAATATTTTGGAGTTCGAGGAGGGACAAGCATACGTAGCGCCGAGTCCAGTAGAGTCTTTGGAAGGATTATGTGTTCAGGACCTAGATTGTAACAAATTGTCAGTAAAGAGTCCTTGTAACAATGAGTCACTAAATGAACTAAATAGAATGAGAAATAATAGGGAATTAAATAAAGACTAAAAACTTGAAAATAAAATAATTAAAAAAAAATTGTTTAGTTAAACGATTTTATTGAAAACAATACTTACATGAAGTAAGAATAATACTAAAAGCTAGAAAATAATTAGGTAGGTCCTAGGTACGTGTTGGCGTTGATCAGACAATTAAACAAAAGCGTTGAACGCGTCAAATTTCTATAGATAGTCATATATAAGACCAAGTGAACCTTAATCAGGTTATGCTACGCCTCACATTTTTAGAAATTTCACGCGCCCAACGCTTTTATTTAATTGTCTGATCAACGCCCTAAATTGATGAGGACTGTGATAACTAGTACCTTGGACCTACCTAATTATTTTCTAGCTTTTAGTATTATTATTACTTAATGTAAGTATTGTTTTTAATAAAAATGTTTATCTTAAAATTTTTATTTTTTTTAATTATTTTATTTCTTAGAGATAAGTAATTTAGGCATTTGCTTTATCTCTGTAATGAGTTGTCTCCTTCGTTAACGAGCGAGGTTTGTTTGGGAAAGTTCATGTCGGGCGGGAAGCTTTTACAAAACTAGCAATCAGTCGGCTTTGGGGGGATTCTTGACATTCTTTCTACCAATAACTATTACAAATACTTATTATGAGGGTCCCTAATTTACCCTTTTGTTAGGGATAAAACCAAGAAGAAGAAACGAGTAGCTACAAAATTTAAGGCGAGAACAAGCAAAATGTACAGCATTGTCATCTGAAAGTCGGAAAAAGAGAGTATCTCCGGATGTGGTCCACCTTACCTCAGGAAATAGCGTAAGTATTTACAGTTCCATATTAAGTTCCCTTAATTCATTTAAAAATCAAAAATTCCTTAACTCCGAGTACATCAACTGTGAAAATTTGCATTTCTTAAACCCGTTACATAGTTTAAACTACTTTAACTATAATAAGTCTTGAGCTTAAATATATTATTTCTCTTTTTCTTTTCAATTCAAATACAAAAATCTTTATTTAAACAAGTAAGGGTGTAACCGAACATTACATACCCAGTTGAGAGCTGTGGAGACAAAGTAAGGGAAAATCTTACTTACTTACTTAATTGGCGCTTAGCCGTCTAAACGGTTATGGCCGTCCAACAAGGCGCGCCAGTCGCTCCTTCGCTCCGCCAACCGGCGCCAATTGGTCACACCAAGGGAGTTTAAATCGTTTTCCACCTGGTCCTTCCAACGGAGTGGGGGCCGCCCTCTACCTCTGCTTCCATAGGCGGGTTCCGATAGAAACACTTTCTTGGCCGGAGCATCATCTTTCATTTGCATAACATGGCCTAGCCAGCGCAGCCGCTGCGTTTTAATTCGCTGGACTATGTTGATGTCTGCGTGGGGCCGTGTGTAGAAGTCCACGAAAGTGGGGAAAGTTTCTGACCGCCATTCACCTGGGAATGGCCAGAGCGATTCTTTTGCATGCGGTTCAAGCAGCTCACTACTGCCGGTCGCTTGCGGCCAAGTATCCTCTGGGTAGCCGCTAAACACCCGTTTAGCGGTGAGCTAATGTGAGAAGGCGACAACCTGGCTAGGCCACTCTGACATAATCGGTTTAAGGGCTAGCCGGGTGAGATTTCATCGGCAGCGTCTGTACACCTCTAGGTGCGGCTGCAAGCGGGTGTCTGTCTTGGAGAAAGCGGCTCGCTATATAAACGTGCCAAGTAATATTTTCACCCCCGCTGAGCGGGTTGTGCGCTGGGCTTGGGACCCGCCACGTAAAACCATACTCCAATGAAATATAACAACAAGCCTCGGATAAATACACTCTCTATTGATGACGACCATGGCAAACGTTTGAAGGGAAAATCACCATGTTGTAAAAAGAGCCTAGGGTAACCCTGGAATGTATTTGTATGACATGTGTATCAAATGAAAGGTGTTAATGAGTATTTTAAGAGGGCGTGGGCCTTAGTTCTATATGTGGACGCCTTTTCGAGATATCGCCATAAAGGTGGACCAGGGGTGACTCTAGAATTTGTTTGTACTATATGGGTATCAAATGAAAGGTGTTAATGAGTACTTTAAGAGGACGTGGGCCTTAGTTCTATATGTGGACGCCTTTTCGAGATATCGCCATAAAGGTGGAACAGGGGTGACTCTAGAATTTGTTCGTACTATATGGGTATCAAATGAAAGGTGTTAATGAGTATTTTAAGAGGACGTGGGCCTTAGTTCTATATGTGCACGCCTTTTCAAGATATCGCCATAAAGGTGGACCAGGGGTGACTCTAGAATTTGTTTGTACGATATGGGTATCAAATAAAAGGTGTTAATGAGTATTTTAAAAGGGAGTGGGCTTTAGTTCTATAGGTGGACGCCCAAAATTTTACTAGTTTTCTATTCTGCGTCAAGTCCAAGCAATTTCAATGATGCTGTTAGCTCTGCCGAAGTGCCTTGCGCTACTAACACTGCTAATGCCGGCGCTAACATTTCTATGAACACTGCCTCTTCTCATGCTGTTAATAACCAAAATATTGTAAATGATAGCAACACTGCGCGTACTTTAAATGGTAATGACGCTGTAACGAATGACGATAACATTGTTGATATTGCTGGAAATTTGGGTGATACTAATTTAGATCCGGCTGGTCCTAGGTTGGTTACTGCCGTGCCGCCCCGACGGGCAATTTTCGTATCAAGATTGCATCCATCTCTGACGGAGTCTGATGTCGTTAATTATATCTTAGCTAAGATTAATAGTACATGTTCTATTAACATTAGTGCACATAAATTTGTTTTTAAGTATGTGAGGGATTTTTCTTCATTTAAAATATCAGTTCCAGATGTATATTTTGATATGGTTCTTGACAAATCTTTTTGGCCTATACATTCGGTGGTACATTTGTACACCGCAAAGTCGAAGGTTGAGCCTCGCGCACGTATAGTTTCAGAAAACTTGATTACCAGCCCTGCAAATACGATTCAAAAGTAACCATTCACTATCAGAATGTTCGTGGTTTACGTTCTAAATTAAATGCATTTTACCTTAACAGTTTTACTTTTACTGCGGAAGTGATTGCTTTCACAGAGACTTGGCTAAAACCTGATAATTTAAATTCAGAGTTATTTTCAAATGACTACGTTGTTTTTCGGTGTGATCGTCAATCGAGAGCAGGCGGTGTCCTGATAGCTATATTGTCCAGTATTTCTACTGAATTGTTGAGCTTTGAGGACGCGCTTGACATTGAATTCATAGCTGTAAAGCTCTTTTTCCCGAATTTTTTTTATATATTTCTTGTTCCTACATACCGCCTCGGTCAGATATGTACGTTTATGATTGCCATAAAGCAGTTATCCACAGCCTACATTCTCGTTTGCGTGATAACGATCGCCTAGTGGTTCTTGGGGACTTTAATTTACTATACGTTAGTTGGATTGGCAACGATGATTCAAACTTTTTGACTCCTGTTACTCAGCATGATTTCATTGGTTCGCTTATGGAATTGCCGCTAGTTCAGATTAATAACGTGGTGAACTCTAAAAATAAGTTGTTAGATTTAGTTTTTGGTGATAGTTCAATAGGTACTGGTCTCAGTCGAAGCCCTGCCTTATCCCTGCCTGAAGATCCCTTGCACCCTACACTTGAGGTTACACTGGACAATTTACTGCCTACGATTAATTTCATGGAAGTGTTATGTCGTTCTCGTTCGAGATGTTTTAAAAAGGCTAACTTTGATTTGCTTAATCAACTGTTAGCTTCCCACGATTGGTCTGACCTTTATGCTTGTACTGATGTTGAGGTTGCCACGTCTATTTTTTATAGTTACCTAAGTGACTTTATTAATCGTTGCGTTCCGGTTCATTTTGTTAAGGCTAAGAGTAGTAAACCACCTTGGTTCTCGAGGCAACTTGCTAACCTGAACAATATTAAATCGAGGCTCTATAAGCGTTTTAAAAGATCTGGTTCTTCTGAAGATTTTTCTAAATATTTAGTTACCCGTTCCAATTTCCAACGCCTGAATCAAAACTGCTACAAGTCGTATTTAACAAGATGCAAAATTGAGTTTTTTAACAATCCTAAAAAATTTTACGGGTTTGTTAATTCAAAGCGCAGATCTTCGGGATTTCCATCATCTTTGTCTTTGGGTGGCGAGAATGCTAGCCTTGACCATGATATTGCCGACTTATTCGCAGACTTTTTCAAATCGACCTATTCGTCAACCTGTACCCAAACCGGTAGTTATCCGTTCGAGATAGTTAGTTCTAACTGTATTCTCAATCCAGTCATTGATAGTGCCACTGTACTTCAGAGTTTTTTAGCTCTGAAACCGATTTTTTCTCCAGGGCCCGATGGTATTCCTGGCTGTATGCTTAAGTTCTGTGCTGTGAACTTAACAGAACCGATCGTAAAATTGTTCAATTTATCTTTGCAATCGGCGTCATTTCCATAAATTTGGAAACAGTCATTTATCATACCTCTGCACAAGAAGGGTAGTAGATCTAATATTGAGAATTATAGGGGAATTGCTAAGCTTTCAGCCATTCCTAAAACATTTGAACGAATAATTACCTGTCAGCTTCAACATTCGTGTACTTCCATATTATCACCCTTTCAGCATGGGTTTGTGAGATGTAGGTCAACCACCACAAACCTACTTGAGTTTACCTCTTTAGTTCGGGATGGTTTTTTGGCTTGCAAGCAAACTGATGTGATTTATACGGATTTTAGTAAAGCTTTTGATTCAGTGAATCACGAACTTCTGATTCTGAAGCTTGATTTACTGGGCTTTCCGAAGAGTCTGACTTCATGGCTCTCAAGCTATCTTTCTAATAGAACCCAAAAGGTGCTTTATAAAAATATTATTTCAAAATCAATTCATGTTACCTCTGGTGTACCTCAGGGCAGTCATTTAGGCCCATTGCTTTTTACTCTTTTTATAAATGATCTGCCACAGATTTTGAATCATTCACGAGCTCTAATGTATGCCGATGATGTAAAAATTTGGTATACATGCTTGCCTTCGGAGTTAACTTGCTCAAATCTACTTCAGGTTGATTTGGACTCATTTCAACGCTGGTGTACAATAAATGCATTAGTTCTAAACTGTTCCAAATGTAAGTTCATGACATTTCATCGCGTGAAGCCTGTCCAGTCGTCTTATGCACTTTATGGCACTCTTATGGAGCGTATGTCTTCGATTAACGATTTAGGGGTTCTGTTTGACTCGAAACTGAGCTTCAACTCACATATTTCAGCTATTATTAATGAAGCAATGGGTACCCTTGGTTATGTGAAACGCTGGGCTAAGGAGTTCAAGGATCTGTATCTGACCAAAGTCCTCTACACTTCGCTGGTCCGCCCAATACTTGAGTATTGCTCGTGTGTTTGGTGTCTATTATATATTACTCATATAAAGCGTATTGAGTCTGTGCAGAAACAATTTTTAATTTTTGCTCTACGGGCCTTTAACTGGGACTCAAATCTTCATCTTCCGTCTTATAGAAGTAGACTTCTTCTCATTAATTTGCCAACTCTGGAAAATCGTAGAATATTACTCGGGGTAATGTTCCTGCATAAGCTAATTCTAGGTGAGGTTGACTCCTCTGAGCTGCTAAGTCGATTGAGCTTTGCAGTTCCTGCTAGGACGTCCAGACACTACGTGCCCTTCCATTTACCCCTGTGTCGTAGAAATTTTGGCAAAAATGATCCTATACGTGTTTTGTGCTCGTACTATAACGACTTGTATAATTGCATCAGTATCGAATGTTCGTTTGTTGCCTTACGCAATGGTATACTTTTCAGTCTCAACTGATATCTTAAAGTTTATTTGTTTAATTTGTAATGATAGTTTAATTTTAGTTCTTGTTCAATGTTAAAAGAAATTGTAAATTTTTAATTTATTCCATTTTTAATTCTATACTTGTATATATTTTTACGCTATCTTTTTTTTATGTTACTTTCCTTTGTATTTTGTTAGTCGACCACTCTTGTTAGTTGACTTTAAATAATTAAATAAATAAATAAATGAATAAATAAATAAGTTCAACTCACCTACCAAGTCTCATCGCTTAATCCGTATTTGGTAATGAATTATCGCACTCTTTCGATTTTTCGAAATTTTCGATATCAATGGGACCACTTGTATCTAAGTCACGCTCTGGGCGCCCAAGCAAACTGACGGATCGCGAGAAGAAATTTATTTTAAAAGCTGTAAAAAGTAATCCCAGAATAACTGCTTCCCAAATAAGTGGAAACTTCAAAGCTGATTTTGGTAAGAGTATTCATGAAGACACCGTTCGCAAATTCATAAAGAAGAATGGGATGTGGGCCCGTGTAGCGCGACGTAAACCATTCATATCGGAAGTCAACAGAAAAAAAACGGATGGCCTTTGCGAATGAGTTCATAAATAAACCAAATGAGTTTTCGGAACGTGTCTTATTTTTAGACGAGAGCAAATTTTGCATCTTTGGAGTTAAAGGAGGGAAGCTTATTTGGCGAAAAATCGGTACTGCATTCCAAAAATGTAATCTCGTCCCAACGCTGAAACATGGGGGAGGTGGTGTCATGGTCTGGAGATGTATGTCGGCAAGAGGAGTAGGAAATTTGGTTTTTATTGAGTCGACTATGGATCAGTATGGTTATTTAAATATTCTAAAATCTAATTTGAAAGAAAGCAGACTAAAACTAGAACTAGGAGAGGACTTTTGGTTTCAGCAGGATAATGATCCGAAGCACGCAGCAAACAATGTAAAGCTATGGTTACTTTACAATATAAAAAATCAGTTGTGTACGCCTCCACAATCCACAGACCTTAACCCTATACAGCATTTGTGCGATTTATTGGAGCGTAGAATCCGACAGCACAATATAACTTCCAAGGAAATCCTGAAAACTGTTATTTTGGATGAATGGAACAAAATAACTACAGAAGATACATCCAAGCTAGTTCATTCCATGCCAAAACGACTTGCGGAAGTCCTAAGGCGCAATGGCTACCCTACTATTTACTAAATCGACAATATTTTATCAAAAACATGCATAGTTTAAGCAACGTTTGTTATGTACGGATACTTTTTCTATGTAGTTCCACGGAAGCTTCTTTTTTTTAATTTTTATAAAAAATTTGTGACATTAATTAAATTTAAATAAATTTTATTTTTTAGTTAGTTGATGAATAATAAATAATTTATAAACAAAATCAATGGTTCAACATTCGAAGGATTTGAGTTTCTCAGACATTTAAATTCCTTCTTACTATGTACGGATACTTTTTCTGGCAAGGTATATATATATGCAAATCAAGTCCTAATTTTTGTTTAATTTACAGATGCTTTAAAAGTTGATGGCACCAATGAGCGCATATATAAACAAACTATACGACAAGCATTCAAAACGCAGAAGGAACAAGGAAAATATTGAAAGTGCCGTTAGTAAATAAGAAGTCACCAAAAATATACTTATAAGAAAAACATGGACTTCGTATTTTAGTTTGTTTTTTATCCTTTTGACGTTTTTTTTTTTCCCAAATAATATTTCAGTTTTTTTATCAATTATAAGTATATATATAGGTTAGGTTTGTGGATGCTACTTAAGTTTTTTGAAGATTTTTTATTGAAATATTTCATATAAATTTAATAATTTCTAAAATAATAATTTAATAAATAATAATAATGTTCCTTAATTTGTGTTAAATTACTATTGTTGTACTAAAAAATAATTACTTTTCTTATTTTACTAATGCATTTATTAATAGATGAAATGAAATAAAAATAAACATTTTACAAATGGTATAAATGAAAATACATAATTTACTTTGCTGTTATCCTGCCTTTGAATTGTACACTAAGTTGTACAGTGATTCTGTTCCAAGAGCACTTACCACTTCAGATTTGTGTATCGTTATGTGGGTGACCTCTCTACAATGCCGATTACAATTGCATAAATGTAATGTGCAATGTGTTCACTATACTTTACCACTTCGATTAGAAGTACGCGAATTGGTATAGTGGCTGAATTACAAGGTTCTTTACCCTTTAGAAATCGTATATCATTATGTGGGTGACCTCTCTACAATGCCGATTACAATTTCAGAAAAGTATGCCTTAGAGTAATAATATTGCGAAGATTGTTCGGATATCGTTTACTTGCTCCATTACCAGTAATGATGTAAGTAATCAGTTCTGTCCACAAAGCGGTCATGCTTATGGAAAAGTAATATTGATTGTAATTGATTCTGTATTGCATACTGAATTCGAAGTGTTGGAGAAGTATTGGATTACGTAATGCATACTTTCGCCGCTGGGAGCAGGCGCCTGGTGAGAGTGTCGTGAGCGAAGATATTGTTTCTCTCTCTTAAGCTGTTGAAAATAAATATCACATTCTTTTGTGTTTTGTTTTTCTCACTAAAACAAATACTCTAACCCACTCTTACGATGTACATTTGTATATACTATTTTACGTTATTCCAATTTGATTTTACTCTGTATACCGGTTTGGTTTTACGCCGCAGTGGCGTAATGAAATTTATGTATATTTGTAATTTGTATTGGATATTTGTAAAAAGGAAGGATGTACAAATATCTAAAGCTTTTATGTTTTATGCTACAGTTATAGCGAATTTATGAAGTCGAAATGGTGACTGGGGTGACTGAACCGATCAGGGCTGTCGCTACTAATTATTGAAAACTAAGTTAATATGCACCCTTTAATATATACAGTATTAGCCGTATCATAATTTTCTTTTGAAACATTTCGACTTTACAAAACAACAACAGCTGAAGTGAAGCACCAGCCTTATAACTAAAGCTAAGCAATCGGACTTTTTAACTTAATTTATGAACGCAAATTTAAGATTTGAGTAAAGGGTCTTAATCCAGTTGTTTAAGTTTTAGGTATATTATAATTTTTAAATTTAAATTTAGAACTTTAATTGTATAGTATTTGCAAGTCTCACTATTGTATGGTATGTAGCATTGAGCATTTTTTATACTCAGTTGAGCAGAGCTCACAGAGTATATTAACTTTGATTGGATAACGGTTGGTTGTACAGGTATAAAGGAATCGAGATAGATATAGACTTCCATATATCAAAATCATCAGTATCGAAAAAATACCAATGAAATTTGGTATGTAGCTTCCTGAGTACTCATCTCAGATCGCTATTTAAAACGAACGATATCGGACTATAAACACGCCCACTTTTTCGATATCGAAAATTTCGAAAAACCGAAAAAATGCGATAATTCATTGCCAAAGGCGGTTAAAGCGATGAAACTTGGTAGATAGGTTGACGCTATGACACAGAATAGAAAATTAGTAAGATTTTGGACAATGGGCGTGGCACCGCCCACTTTTACAAGAAGGTAATTTAAAAGTTTTACAAGCTGTAATTTGGCAGTCGTTGAAGATATCATGATGAAATTTGGCAGGAACGTTACTACTATTACTATATAAGTGCTAAATAAAAATTAGCAAAATTGAATGAAGAACACGCCCACTTTAAAAAAAAATTTTTTTTTTAATTCAAATTTTAACAAAAAATTTTATATCTTTACTGTATATACGTAAATTAAGTCAAAATTCAACTCCAGTAATGATATGATGCAACAAAATACAAAAATAAAAGAAAATTTCAAAATGGGCGTGGCTCCGCCCATTTTCATTTAGTTTGTCTAGAATACTTTTAATGCCATAAGTCGAACAAAAATTTACCAATCCTTCTCAAATTTGGTAGGGGCATAGATTCTATGACGTTTCTCTGTGAAAATGGGCGAAATCGGTGGAAGCCACGCCCAGTTTTTATACACAGTCCACCGTCTGTCCTTTCGCTCGGCCGTTAACACAATAACTTGAGCAAAAACCGATATATATTTACTAAACTTAGCCCACGTACTTATCTGAGCTCACTTTATCTTGGTATAAAAAATGGCCGAAATCTGACCATAACCACGCCCACTTTATCGATATCGAAAATTACGAAAAATGAAAAAAATGCCATAATTCTATACCAAATACGAAAAAAGGGATGAAACATGGTAACTGGATTGGTTTATTGACGCAAAATATAACTTTGGAAAAAACTTTGTAAAATGGGTGTGACACCTACCATATTAAGTTGAAGAAAATGAAAAAGTTCTACAAGGCGAAATCAACAGCCCTTGGAATATTGGCAGGAATACTGTTAGTGGTATTGCATATATAAATAAATTAGCAGTACCCGACACATGATTTTCTGGATCACCTGGTCCACATTTTGGTCGATATCGCGAGAACGCCTTCACATATACATCTAAGGGCCACTCGCTTTTAAAACCCTCATTAATACCTTTAATTTGATATCCATATCGTACAAACACATTCTAGAGTCACCCCTGGCCCACCCTAATGGCGATATCTCGAAAAGGCGTCCACCTATAGACCTAATGCCCACTCCCTCTTAAAATGATCAGTAACACCTTTCGTTTGATACCAATATCGTACAAACATTCTAGAGTCACCCTTGGTCCACCTTTATGGCGATATCTCGAAAAGGCGTCCACCTATAGAACTAAGGATTACTCCCTTTTAAAATACTCATTACCAGCTTTCATTTTATACCCATATCGTACAAACACATTCTAGAGTCAGCCCTGGTCCACCTTTATGGCGATATCCCTAAATGGCGTCCATCCATAGAACTATGGCCTACTCTCTCTTAAAATACTCTTTAATACCTTTCATTTGATACACATGTCATACAACCACATTCCAGGGTTACCTGGAGGTTCATTTTCCTACATGGTGATTTTCCTTATTTTGTCTCCATAGCTCTCAACTGAGTATGTAATGTTCGGTTATACCCGAACTTAGCCTTCCTTACTTGTTTTTAATTACTTCTAATAGGGACTTGTAGCGACACATACCTACGTTTAAACAAACTATATTTTATGGTTAACAAAGCTGTTAACTAGGATGATATCTAAAACATGTATTTTGATTTCTGTGCGATGTCTTTATGATAAAATACCTTCATCTACATTTTTTTCTAATTTCCGCAAGCGATTTAGGTTCGGTTCCAGCGAAGTCGTTTTGTATTATTGTACTCCTTTAAATAACCAACCCAATTTCTTCTGAGTAATTTACAACGATATTACCGCTGTGATACGTCGTTGTCTCCGATAATGTTGATCCGAATAAAATTTGTTTTATTTTTGCTTATTTTTGTTTAAAGGACTGTACAAACTTCTGCCGAAGTTAATCCGATTGCTTTGTTAACTTTGATGAGCATGGCGAAATACCAAATCAGCAATTTAGATGCCAATGCAATGGGTAAAAAAAATATGATGGATCAGTAACGTTGGTATATTTTTATTGGAAATTAGCGATTAGGCTGACTTTGAAGATAAATGGTAATGCCTAACATTGTTCATTTATGGCTTTCAAATATATTTCATATTTGCGCACTGCACTGCTACTAATCCACCCTAAAATCTTTTCCAAAGTATCGTGTACTCGCATTGCTGCGATGAGAATGTCGACTTCCTTTCGCCATTATTTGCAAACTAATAATTTATATCATGCCTTTTTGGAATTTATGCACTTAAAATTTATAATTTTCACGGAATAATTATTTGCTTCAACTCGCGATATTTTGTTACCAACCGGTCTGCTTCAACGCCTACTTAAAACAAGTAAGGAAGGCTAAGTTCGGGTGTAACTGAACATTACATACTCAGTTGAGAGCTATTGAGACAAAATAAGGGAAAATCACCATGTAGGAAAATGAACCTAGGGTAACCCTGGAATGTGTTTGTATGACATAGGTATCAAATGGAAGGTATTAAAGAGTATTTTAAAAGGGAGTGGGTCATAGTTCTATAGATGGACGCCATTTAGGGATATCGCCATTAAGGTGGGCCAGGGGTGACTCTAGAATTTGTTTGTACGATGTGGGTATCAAATGAAAGGTGTTAATGATTATTTTAAAAGGGAGTGGGCCTTAGTTCTATAGGCGGACGGCTTTTCGAGATATCGCCATAAAGGTGGACCAGGTGTGACTCTAGAATTTGTTGGTACGATGTGGGTATCAAATGAAAGGTGTTAATGAGTATTTTAAAAGGGAGTGGGCCTAAGTTCTATAGGCGGACGGCTTTTCGAGATATCGCCATAAAGGTGGACCAGGGGTGACTCTAGAATTTGTTTGTACGATATGGGTATCAAATGAAAGGTGTTAATGAGTATTTTAAAAGGGAGTGGGCCTAAGTTCTATAGGCGGACGGCTTTTCGAGATATCGCCATAAAGGTGGACCAGGGGTGACTCTAGAATTTGTTTGTACGATATGGGTATCAAATGAAAGGTGTTAATGAGTATTTCAAAAAGGAGTGGGCCTTAGCTCTATGGGTGGACGCCTTTTCGAGATATCGCCATAAAGGTGGACCAGGGGTGACTCTAGAATTTGTTTGTACGATATGGGTATCAAATGAAAGATGTTAGTGAGTATTTTAAAAGGGAGTGGGCCTTAGTTTTATAGGTGGACGCCTTTTCGAGATATCGCCATAAAGGTGGACCAGGGGTGACTTTAGAATTTGTTTACGATATGGGTATCAAATGAAAGGTGTTAATGAATATTTTAAAAGGGAGTGGGCCTTAGTTCTATGGGTGGACGCCTTTTCGAAATATCGATATAAAGGTGGACCAGGGGTGACTCTAGAATTTGTTTGTACGATATGGGTATCAAATGAAAGGTGTAAATGAGTATTTTAAAAGGGAGTGGCCTTAGTTCTATAGGTGGACGCCTTTTCGAGATATCGCCATAAAGGTGGACCAGGGGTGGCTTTAGAATTTGTTTACGATATGGGTATCAAATGAAAGGTGTTAATGAGTATTTTAAAAGGGAGTGGGCCTTAGTTCTATAGGTGGACGCCTTTTCGAGATATCACCATAGAGGTGGACCAGGGATGACTCTAAAATGCGTTTATATAATATGGGTATCAAACGAAAGGTGTTAATGAGTATTTTAAAAGTGAGTGGGCCTTAGTTCTATGGGTGGACGCCTTTTCGAGATATCGCCATAAAGGTGGACCAGGGGTGACTTTAGAATTTGTTTACGATATGGGTATCAAATGAAAGGTGTTAATGAGTATTTTAAAAGGGAGTGGGCCTTAGTTCTATAGGTGGACGCCTTTTCGGGATATCGTTATAAAGGTGGACCAGGGTTGACTCTAGAATGCGTTTGTACATTATGAGTATCAAACGAAAGGTGATAATGAGTATTTTAAAAGGGAGTGGGCCTTATTTCTATAGGAGGACGCCTTTTTGATATATCGCCATAAGGGTAGACCAGGGGTGACTCTATAATGTGTTTGCACAATATGGGTGTCAAATTAAAGGTATTAATAACGATTCTAAAAGGGAGTGGTGGTAGTTGTATATGTGAAGGCGTTTTCGAGATTTCGACCAAAATGTGGACCAGGGTGACCCAGAACATCATCTGTCGGGTACCGTTAATTTATTTATATATGTACTACCACGAACAGTATTCCTGCCTTGATTCCAAGGGCTTTCGATTTCGCCCTGCAGAACTTTTTCATTTTCTTCTACTTAATATGGTAGGTGTCACACCCATTTTACAAATTTTTTTTCTAAAGTTATATTTTGCGTCAATAAACTAATGAAATTACCGCGTTTCATCCCTTTTTTCGTATTTGGTATAGAATTATGGCATTTTTTTCTTTTTTCGTAATTTTCGAAATCGAAAAAGTGGGCGTGTTCATAGTCGGATTTCGGCCATTTTTTATACCAATACAAAGTGTGTTCAGATAATTATGTGAACTGAGTTTAGTAAATATATATCGATTTTTGCTCAAGTTATCGTGTTAACGGCCGAGCGGAAGGACAGACGATCTACTGTGTATAAAAACTGGGCGTGGCTTCAACCGATTTCGCCCTTTTTCACAGAAAACAGTTATAATAATATTAATAATAAGTTAGAATCTAAGCGCCTACCAAATTTCACAAGGATTGGTAAATATTTGTTCGACTTATAGCATTAAATGTATTCTAGACTAATCAAATGAAAAAGGGCGGAGCCATGCCCATTTTGAAATTTTCTTTTGTTTTTGTATTTTGTTGCACCATATCATTACTGGAGTTGAATGTTGACATAATTTACTTATATACTGTAAAGGTATTAAATTTTTTGTAAAAATTTCACTTAAAAAAAATTTTTTTTTTTAAGTGGTCGTGGTCGTTCTCCGATTTTGCTAAATTTTATAAAGCATACATATAGTAATACAAGTAACGTTCCTGCCAAATTTCATCATGATATCTTCAACGACTGCCAAATTACAGCTTGCAAAACTTCTAAATTACCTTCTCTTAAAAGTGGGCGGTGCCACGCCCGTTGTCCAAAATTTTACTTATTTTCTATTCTGCGTCATAAGTTCAACCCACCTACCAAGTTTCATCGCTTTAGCCGTCTTTGGTAATGAATTATCGCACTTTTTCGATTTTTCGCAATTTTCGATATCGAAAAAGTGGGCGTGGTTATAGTCCGATATCGTTCATTTTAAATAGCGATCTGAGATGAGTGCCCAGGAACCTACATACCAAATTTCGTCAAGATACCTCAAAATTTACTCAAGTTATCGTGTTAACGGGCGGACGGACGGACGGACGGACATGGCTCAATCAAATTTTTTTTCGATACTGATGATTTTGATATATGGAAGTCTATATTTATCTCGATTCCTTTATACCTGTACAAGCAACCGTTATCCAATCAAAGTTAATATACTCTGTGAGCTCTGCTCAACTGAGTATAAACAAGTAAGAACGGGACTGTCTTCGGCTGTGCCGAAGACTTCATACCTTTCATGAATGGGGCTGAACAATAATCATATCCCGTTCGTAATCTCCGAATAATCGGATGTATAAGATAAGAAATATATAGTGAACAGATCTACATACCTTAACGATTTTTAAGATAAATATAAAATAAAAAACAGGTAGGTACTTTGTGTGAGGATGCAAAGTTTCAGGTTTTTTGTGGTCTGCGTGTAAAAACTATGACTACGAATCACGTATTTCAACAATATATGACGTAAACGTAACTATTTGATGAAATTTGATGAATTTTGAAGCTTGTAGCCGTAAAAAGGGGACAAAAATTAGAGTTTTTATGGGGTATATAATATATATACCACCGATCTCTATGATTTTTTCAGACAACAATATATGCTATACACGTAAACATTTAGTGAAATTTGAACATATCTAAACGATTTTTAAGATAAATATAAAATAAAAAATAGGTAGGTAATCTGTGTGAGGATGCAAAGCTTCACGTTTTTTGTGGTCTGCATGTAAAAACTATGACTACGAATCACGTATTTCAAAAATATATGACGTAAACGTAACTATTTGATGAAATTTGATGAATTTTGAAGCTTGTAGCCGTAAAAAGGGGACAAAAATTAGAGTTTTTATGGGGTATATAATATATATACCACCGATCTCTATGATCTTTTCAGACAACAATATATGCTATATACGTAAGCATATGGTGAAATTTGAAGCGTCTAGCTGTTAAAAAGGGGCAGAAATTGCGCAAAGTTTCTTAACTGAACAATCGGTTGTATGAGATATATACTATATATACCATCGATCTCAATGATTTTTTCAGACAACAATATATGCTATACACGTAAGCATTTGGTGAAAGTTGAAGCTTCTAGCTGTTAAAATGGGGAAGAAATTGCGCAGTTTCTTATCTGAACAATCGGTTGTATGGGATATATACTATATATCAGGCATGCTTAACGAACGAAACGATATCATTTCGTTACGATAATCAACGTTAATAAACGAAACGAAATGACTTCGTTTCGTTTATTAACGTTAAGAACGTCAAATTAACGTTAATTTGGCGATCTTAACGTTAATAAACGAAACGAAGTGACTTCGTTTCGTTTATTAGCGTTGATTATCGTAACGAAATGATATCGTTTCGTTCGTTAAGCATGCCTGCTATATATACCACCGGTATCTATGATTTTCTCAGACAACAATATATGCTATACACGTAAACATTTAGTGAAATTTGAACATATCTAAACGATTTTTAAGATAAATATAAAATAAAAAATAGGTAGGTAATCTGTGTGAGGATGCAAAGCTTCACGTTTTTTGTGGTCTGCATGTAAAAACTATGACTACGAATCACGTATTTCAAAAATATATGACGTAAACGTAACTATTTGATGAAATTTGATGAATTTTGAAGCTTCTAGCCGTAAAAAAGGGGCAAAAATGAGAGTTTATATGAAGTATATAATATATATACCACCGATCTCTATGATTTTTTCAGACAACAATATATGCTATATACGTAAGCATTTTGTGAAATTTGAAGCTTCTAGCTGTTAAAACGGGGCAGAAATTGCGCAAAGTTTCTTATCTGAACAATCGGTTGTATGAGATATATACTATATATACAACCGATCTCTATGATTTTTTCAGACAACAATATATGCTATATACTTAAGCATTTGGTGAAATTTGAAGCTTCTAGCTGTTAAAATGGGGTAGAAATTGCGAAAAGTTTCCTATCTGAACAATCGGTTGTATGAGATATATACTATATAAACAACCGATCTCTATGATTTTTTCAGATAACAATATATGCTATATACGTAAGCAATCGGTGAAATTTGAAGCTTATAGCTGTTAAAATGGGGTAGAAATTGCGAAAAGTTTCTTATCTGAACAATCGGTTGTATGAGATATATACTATATATACAACCGATCTCTATGATTTTTTCAGACAACAATATATGCTATATACGTAAGCAACCGGTGAAATTTGAAGCTTATAGCTGTTAAAATGGGGTAGAAATTGCGAAAAGTTTCTTATCTGAACAATCGGTTGTATGAGATATATACTATATATACAACCGATCTCTATGATTTTTTTTCAGACAACAATATATGCTATATACGTAAGTATTCGGTGAAATTTGAAGCTTCTAGCTGTTAAAATGGGGCTAAAATTTGCGAAAATATATATATATATATATACTATATATATATACTATATATACCACCATATATATACTATATATACCACCATATATATACTATATATACCACCGATCTTTATGATATTTTCAGACAACAATATATGCTATATACCTAAGCATTCGTTGAAATTTGAAGCCTCTAGCTCTTAAAATGGGGCAGTAATTACGAAAAGTTCCTTATCTGAACAATCGGTTGTGGGGGATATATACTATATATACGACCGATCTCATCAATTTTTTCAGGCAATAATATGTGCAATATACGAAAGTATATGGTGAAGTTTGAAGCTTCAATCTGTTAAATTGGGTAAGATATTACAAAAATCCTCTTTTTCTGAAAAATCGGTTGTATGGAGGATATATGCTATAGTAGTCCGATCCGGTCGGTTCCGACAAATGTCTAATCGGACACCCAAATACACCCGCTCACCAAATTTTATCAAGATATCTCAAAAATTGAGGGACTAGTTTGCATACAAACAGACAGACGGACAGACGGACAGACGGACAGACGGACATGGCTAAATCAACTCAGCTCTTCAACCTGATTATTTCGGTATACTTAATGGTGGGTCTATCTATTTTCCTTTAAGGACTTACAATTTTCGGTTTCGTGACGAAATTAATATACCATTTCATTTTCATGAAAGGTATAAAAATAGGTAGGTAATCTGTGTGAGGATGCAAAGCTTCACGTTTTTTGTGGTCTGCATGTAAAAACTATGACTACGAATCACGTATTTCAAAAATATATGACGTAAACGTAACTATTTGATGAAATTTGATGAATTTTGAAGCTTCTAGCCGTAAAAAAGGGGCAAAAATGACAGTTTATATGAAGTATATAATATATATACCACCGATCTCTATGATTTTTTCAGACAACAATATATGTTATATACGTAAGCATATGGTGAAATTTGAAGCGTCTAGCTGTTAAAAAGGGGCAGAAATTGCGCAAAGTTTCTTAACTGAACAATCGGTTGTATGAGATATATACTATATATACCATCGATCTCAATGATTTTTTCAGACAACAATATATGCTATACACGTAAGCATTTGGTGAAAGTTGAAGCTTCTAGCTGTTAAAATGGGGAAGAAATTGCGCAAAGTTTCTTATCTGAACAATCGGTTGTATGGGATATATACTATATATACCACCGGTATCTATGATTTTCTCAGACAACAATATATGCTATACACGTAAACATTTAGTGAAATTTGAACATATCTAAACGATTTTTAAGATAAATATAAAATAAACAAGTAAGAACGGGACTGTCTTCGGCTGTGCCGAAGACTTCATACCTTTCATGAATGGGGCTGAACAATAATCTTATCCCGTTCGTAATCTCCGAATAATTGGATGTATAAGATAAGAAATATATAGTGAACAGATCTGCATACCTTAACGATTTTTAAGATAAATATAAAATAAAAACAGGTAGAAATTTGAAGCTTCTAGCTGTTAAAATGGGGCCAAAATTTGCGAAAATATATATATATATATATACTATATATATATACTATATATACCACCATATATATACTATATATACCACCGATCTTTATGATTTTTTCAGACAACAATATATGCTATATACCTAAGCATTCGTTGAAATTTGAAGCCTCTAGCTCTTAAAATGGGGCAGTAATTACGAAAAGTTCCTTATCTGAACAATCGGTTGTGGGTGATATATACTATATATACTACCGATCTCATCAATTTTTTCAGGCAACAATATGTGCAATATACGAAAGTATATGGTGAAGTTTGAAGCTTCAGTCTGTTAAATTGGGTAAGATATTACAAAAATCCTCTTTTTCTGAAAAATCGGTTGTATGGAGGATATATGCTATAGTGGTCCGATCCGGTCGGTTCCGACAAATGTCTAATCGGACACCCAAATACACCCGCTCACCAAATTTTATCAAGATATCTCAAAAATTGAGGGACTAGTTTGCATACAAACAGACAGACGGACAGACGGACAGACGGACATGGCTAAATCAACTCAGCTCTTCAACCTGATTATTTCGGTATACTTAATGGTGGGTCTATCTATTTTCCTTTAAGGACTTACAATTTTCGGTTTCGTGACGAAATTAATATACCATTTCATTTTCATGAAAGGTATAAAAAGCAGACTCTCGCCAGCGGAAGTGTGAGGTTGCTCTTTTCCGTGCAGGTGGTTTCACATCTCTCCACTGTCAAGTTGACACAATTAAAGCTTGAAACACAATGCCCTGACGCCGCGAAATAAACGCGACGAACATCGTCTAGAATCTCCATAATTACGTGAAGGTGAACACAATGAACGCCAAGATCGAAATTTACGCGACGTCATTTTGCGACGATAGATTTATTTCTATCGTCGCCGCCGGGCGATGACGACAAACATCCCAAGGGTTGCTGTTGTTCAATTTTAAAGGGTCGTGGACGAATAAAATAAGCGTAATCTTAGCAAAAAAGAGTTTTATATCAATGGTATTTCATATCTCAAGTGTATTTATAAAAATAAAAAAGAAAAACTTCAAATTTAAGAAATGGGTGTGGCACTGCCCCTTTTATGACTAAGCAATTTTCTATGTTTCGGGAGCCATAACTCGAAGAAAAATTAACGGATCGTAATAAAATTTGGCACACAAATTTTCCCTATAGCCGAAAATATTTCTAGAAAAAATGGACGAGATCAGTTAAAGACCACGCCCACTTTTATATAAAAGATTTTTAAAAGGGTCGTAGACGAAAATAATAAGCTATATTTTAGCGAAAAAGAGCTTTGTATCAATAGAATTTTACTTTCTAAATTTAATAATAACATTAAATTGGAAAACACTAGAGTTTTTGAAAATGGGTGTGGCACCCCCCTTTTATGACACTTATTCATTATTAATACTTATGAAGATTAGTATTAATAATTAGAGCCACACCTTTCCATAATGAAATCTAACATCTCGATACTTGTATTACATTATTGACTAAAGTGGCAAGGTTTAACTCTAGTTGAGCTGATAGCCATAACAGATTGGATAACGGTTGTTTGTAGGGGTATAAAGGAATCGAGATTGATATAGACTTCCATATATCTAAATCATCAGTATCATAAAAAAAGTTGATTAAGCCGTGTCCGTCCGTCCGTCAGTCCGACTGTTAACACGATAACTTGAGCAAATATTGAGATATCCTCAGCAAATTCGGTATACGGGCATTTCTGGACCCAGAATAGTTCGGTATTGAAAATGAACGAATCACGTGCACTTTTTCGATATCGAAAATTTGGAAAAATGGAACAAATTAGATAGTTAATTCAAAAACGGATACCGCTAAGCTAATGAAATTTGGGAGTTTAATTGGTTTTGATGCAAAACATATATTCCAAAAAGGTTTGGAATAGGGGCGTGGCACCACCGACATTTAGAAGAAGAAACTTTGGAAGTTTAACAAGCCGTAAATCAAAAGCCGTGAAATATATTATATTGAAATTTGGCAGAGACACTAGCCTTGCGAAATTATATTGAGTGAATATAATCAAAATCGCTTAAAGGCCACGCCCACTTTTTCTAAGGGGCTAACCTTTACAAAAGTTTGCAATAACTCTATGGTATTTAACTACATTTAAGTGATATTCTACCTCAGCAGTGGTATGGTTGAGCTAAGAACAAAACTTAAAAAAATTTTGAAAATGGGCGTGACCCCTCCCTTTTTTGTTACACTTTCGAAACTACTTTTAATGCCATAATTCGAACACAAATTTCCCAATCCAAACGTAATTTAGCATAAACATGTTTTTCATACAACTGTTAAATTGCATTTTAACCCGCTCAAGTTTATTAGTGGTTGCCTCTGTATCCTTTTTTCTTTTTTTGAACGAAAATGAGTTCAGAATAGAACCATATATGTATTATTGCGCAGCTTTATAATATGTACTATCAACCACACATAGCAAACAACAACAGCGTTCCAAGTACACAGCTGGGTATGTAATGTTTGGTTTCATTCGAACTTAGACTTTCTTACTTGTTTTGTTAGGCTTCGCCGATGTCTAAGCGAATTCTTCGGATTCGCGTCGAGTTTCAATGAAGCTGATATAATTCAATCTCAGCATATTGTAACGAATTTGCTGCAAATCCTCTTATTTGCAATCCTCTGCTAAGTTCGAATCACTAAACTGTTGAATAAATAACTCCAATATTGAACAATGGAAAAATGGCCTTTATTAAAGTACTTCACAATAACACTTATACTTTGCTACTGGCTGGCTTAATAACCAAACTGATTGATAACTCAAATGAAACTCTACTATTGGCCGCCAGATCGCGTGCTTAATCAAACTGATTGATAGCTCAACTCAAACTGAATTACCGCGCATCTACATCTGTTGCCTTTTATACCCTTTGGTTTCCTCGTTAGCATTTTTCCAGAATGTACTAGCATTGTCCATGAGCTCTCAAACTTCTCAGCTATAACTAAAATTGCACAATTTTATACATCTTTTAGACGCTTCCAGAATCTACTAGTCCAGTAGCTCTCAAACTTCTCAGATATATGCATGTGTTTGCGCATTGACTCTCCGCTGCTCGTATTCGTACATGGTACATATGTGTAGACGCAATTATTTATTCGTTTATGTAGATACATAAAGATTGAATTATTGATGTGAATGTTTGTAGTTTACAGTCTCTCGCGCGCACATAGGCGTATAAGTAAATGCATCTGTGTGTGACGTCTCTCTGGGCTGCCTTATATATGTGTATACTTGATTTGATTATTAACGTAAATACTGCTTGGCATGGCCTTAGTATCGCCTTAGTGATGGGATAACTTAGTGATGCTAATATCCGTGACAATATGCCCCCTTGTATGGTTCCGCCATGATATCAGTTTTTAAAGTGCGTGTACGTCAGATTTTTTAATTGTTTGCCTATTTAAATTTAGATTCGGTAAAGTCCATCATTTTTATAGATACGATTTAATGCCTACGCATGTTTATAGTTCCTGATTTAATCTTTATTGAAGCCATACAAAAATCAACTTACATGCATACATGTTTATATAAGTGATTATATCCCAAAAATGCCTACCATAATTCGTACTCTTATAAAAATATCTGCAACATTCCAAAACTATGATGTATAAATAACAGAGAGCATATAAACCTAGCCCTAGAAATCTATATCGAACTAATAATATAATTCGACCAATGAGTGAAATAACACCACATCTGGACTGCCGTTTCGAAAACGTCCTGCATCCACAAACTATTAGATAATACTCCATATCAGAACTTGATTGAATAACGCCAAAAGGGGTTCAAAAACGTCCGTTCAGAATTTGTCCCATCTCAAAATGAATTCAATCCATTTTGACCTGCGATAGGAAAAAAAATTGAGATAGGGTTTTCTGCAAACAAATTTTGATTTAAACTGGCAGCCGATATAGCAAACAGTCTTGGAAGATCCCGTAGCTATGTTTCTTTTAAGGATGGCCATATGCTCCGAAGAGATTTAAAGCTGAGATTTTTTTCCAATTTGCGTCGTTCTCCTTTTAATTATTCCTACAAATTGGCGGGACGGGGCATACTTACTTGTTTCATGCCGACTACGGATGGCATCTGCAAGGGAGATGAGTTTTCGCTGAGAAGCTTTTCATGGCAAAAGTACACCCGGAGTACTTGACAAACTCTGCCGAGGGGCGACCTCGTTTAGAAAAAGTTGATGTTGTTTGCCTGTGTGGTAGGCGGAGCACGCTGCCATCACACTGCATATATGACATACATCAATGATATTTGAAAGTTTGGTCATATAGATGGTGGTCTAAAAAGTGGTGGGACCATGCAGGGCTATTTCCTGCACCGTTTCGGGGTCATTTCATGACTTTTCCGATATCATTATGGAACTCTTCAGGTAATACGATTGATTGCTTTGGAATTGTTTTATAATGCCATTATTTCCGCATAATTTCGAGGTAGTTTCGGATCATTTGGGTATAGTTTTTTTAATTTATTGGTGACTACCTCAGAATAATTTCAGGACTATCTGTGAATTACTTCGGTTTAATTAAGAAAACGCTTTCAGGATCGTTTCGTTATTGGCCACAGTTTGGGACCATTCCGATATAATTTCGAGACTATTAAGGGAGCGATTCGAGCCTGTTCGGATCATTAAGGGACATTTCGCGACTGTTTTCAGGTATTATTTTGCGATTGTTTCAGGCTCAACCCGCGAATGCTCCGGGATAATTTTGTGGCTATTGCTTTAACATTCAAGTTTGTTTTCAGATAATTTCGGTACTGTTTCAGGATTGTGTTGTTATTGTTTTCGGATCAATTACGAGTGATTCTGCATATGTCTGGAAGTATTTATGCTAGGCACTAACATTTGAAAGTTACAAAGTGTATGAAGAAGAAACAAAGAGAGGGGAAGGTGGTGCCAATTGAAGGGAAAAAGAGAGAATTGGAATGAGAGGGAGTAATAGAACGGGTCGATCCGGTGGCGGTAAATCCTGCGGGTCCGATTGAGTTTAATAAAACTCCATTTAACTCGGCTAACTCCCACCGATACTCAGGGGAGAATTTGTTAAAGATATCAAAAAAAAGTTCAGTAAAAGGGGTCTAATCCAATAACTAGGTATACATAGCTCCAAAACTGCCTACCACTCACCTTAAACTATCCAACAAAATTCATTCTAGGATGGATATCTATGTACATATACCACCACAATAACGCAATTTTGTCCAAATCACTGGGTTTGACTACATCGACTCAAGCATCGATATTTGAAAAAGTCATCGAAACTTATCCTACAAATAATCCCCAAAAGCTCTTATTTCTTCAGATGGCTTGCACTTTTTACTGAATTATTACCTACAAAAGTTATTTACTTAAATACTTATTAAATATACGCCGAAAAGCAACTTAATGATAGCTCAAATTTCATATCAATATCACTGATGGCAGATAGCAATTTGTTCATGATAGCCTAAAACTGATATTTACATAGGTATATGTATACCAAACTCTCGATTTCTACCTTCAACACGCCAGACCAGCAAATATTTTTACCTGCACAAAAAAGTGAAAAGGTAAAATAAATATGAAAACAAGCAAGTAAGTACGGGACTGTCTTCGGCTGTGCCGAAGACTTCATACCTTTCATGAATGGGGCTGAACAATAATATTATCCCGTTCGTAATCTCCAAATAATCGGATGTATAAGATAGGAAATATATAGTGAACAGATGTACATACCTAAACGATTTTTAAGATAAATATAAAATAAAAAATGGCAAAAAACCCCCATATCTGAACGATCGGTTGTATGGGATATATATTATATATAGCACCGATCGAAATGATTTTTACAGGAAATCTTCTATGATATATGAATATATATCACCAAGTTTCACGTTTTTATATTGGAAACTAAGGAGAAATGGCCAAAAATCTTTCTATCTGAACGATCGGTTGTATGGTGTAGGTATATACTATATACATATAGCTCTGATCAAAGTGATTTTTTCAGGAAATCTTCTATGATATATTAGAATAAATTTCACCAAGTTTAACGTTTTTATATTGGAAATTAAGGGAGACATTGCCAAAAATCTTTCTATCTGAACGATCGGTTGCATGCGATATAACTATATATAGCTCCGATCAAAGTGATTTTTTCAGGATATCTTCTATGATATATTAGAATATATATCACCGAGTTTCACGTTTATACTTTCTATATTGCGGCAGGAATGAGGAAAATCATTTTATCTGAATGATCGCTTGTGTGGGAGATATATTATATATAGCTCCGATCGAAATGATTTTTGCAGGAAATCTTTTATGATATATTAATATATATCACCAAAATTCACGTTTTTATATTGGAAACTAAGGAGAAATGGCTAAAAATCTTTGTATCTGAACGATCGGTTGTATGGGATATAACTATATATAGCTGCGATCAAAGTGATTTTTTCAGGATATCTTCTATGATATATTAGAATATATATCACCGAGTTTCACGTTTATACTTTCTAAATTGCGGCAGGAATGAGCAAAATCGTCTTATCTGAACGATCGCTTGTATGGGAGATATAACTATGTTGTAGTGGTCAGATCCTACAGGAGCCGACAAATGTCTAATATAATACAAAAATACATCCTTGTGCCAAATTTCATTGATATATCTCAAAATTTGAGGGACTAGTTTGCGTTCAAACAGACAGACGGACGGACAGACGGACATGGCTATATCAACTCCGTTCGTCGCCATGATCAATTCGGTATACTTAATGGTGAGTCTATCTTCTATATTTCTCAACGCTACAAACATCGGACCAAAGTTAATATACCATTTCATGTTCATGAATGGTATAAACATACTCAAAAACTATTTATTTATGTACGTTGCACAATTAACGCTTACCAGTTTCTTTCATCAAACACTTCTCATATCAAATCAGCGCCGACAAGACAACATCATGTACATAATTTGTTGTTGTTTTTTCTTGTTTTATGTTTCTTTCTAATAAATCTTTTTGATTTGGCTGGTTTTGTTGTTTATATTTACACCCGGTTTGACACTTCATAATTATTCTGCTTCTTATTTCCTTGAGCTTATCGCAATCTCATAAACGTAGCCAATCCAATTTTTTTTCTACTTAATCGTAACTTCATATCTTAAAAAAAATTATCTTCGTAAATACAAACATGGAAGACATACTGGCAGCCATAATCCTGGCTTAAAAAAAACACTATAACAAATAATATAAAATAAAAGCACTCTAAACCTATTGCACAAGCAAATATTCCATTAGGTATTTACTTAACGCATAGCTGTCTATATATGTCGGTATGTATGTATGTATGTATGTATATTAGACTTGACGACCGCCAGCCCTCCCCCCCCCCCCCCCCCCCCCATGAAATAAAAATTTAGCAAAGACATCGGCAAATCGTTTGAGCTGCTGTTGAGGAGGTCACGGATTTTTTTTTTTACTTTTTGAACTCCTCTATTTTTTTATACTCAGCGTGCTTTGCACACATATAAAGGAATCGAGATAGATACAGACTTCCATATATCAAAATCATCAGTATCGAAAAAAATTTGATTGAGCCATGTCCGTCCGTCCGTCCGTCTGTCCGTTAACACGATAACTTGAGTAAATATTAAGATATCTTCACAAAATTTGGTACACGAGCTTATCTGTACGATATGTAAATTTTTTCCCGAAATATAGAAAATTGTTTAGTCATAAAAGGAGCGGTGCCACACCCATTTTCAAAAATTTTAGTGTTTTCCAATTTAATGTTATAATTCAATTTAGAAAGTAAAATTCTATTGACACGAAGCTCTTTTCGCTAAGATATAGCTTATTTTTTTCGTCCACGACCGTTTTAAAAATCGTTTATATAAAAGTGGGCGTGGTCCTTAACCGATTACGTTAATTTTTCTTCAAAGCATTCCTTATAGTAAAAGCAACCTCTCTGCCGAATTTTGTTGCGATAGGTTTAACGATTTTTGATTTATGATTAATAATATTTGTAAAATTGATTTTATCACAAGTGGGCGGTGCCATGCCCATTTTAAAAATGTTTTTCAAATTTTTATCAATACTCTCAATATCGATCCACACGTCAAACTTCAACATTCTAGGTGTATTATTTACTAAATAATCAGGTTTTTTGTGTTTTCCAAAATGTTATATATATAAAAAGTGGGTGTGGTTATCATCCAATTTCGCTCATTTTCAATACCAATTCTGGGTCCAGGTAAGCTCATGTACCAAATTTGGTGAAGATATCTCAATATTTACTCAAGTTATCGTGTTAACGGACAGACGTACGGACGGTCATGGCTCAATCAATTTTTTTTTTTCGATACTGATGATTTTGATATATGGAAGTATATATCTATCTCGATTCATTTATACCTGTACAACCAACCGTTATCCAATCAAAGTTATAATACCCTGTGTACAAGTACAGCTGGGTATAAAAATCGAGTTATACTATGTAAAAACACACACCAAATTGGCAATTTATACCATTTGGGCAATTTATTACGCAATTTATCATATAATAAATTGTAATAATAAATTGCCAATTTAAAAAAATTGCATAGTAAATTGTTTCAAACTGCAAATGCAAACTTGTAATGTGTGTATATTGGGAAGATCGAAATGTCAGTTACGCTATGGTTGGCTCATCTCATCAGCTGATTTTATTTTTTTCATTTCACTGGAGTAGAGATTGTCAAAAGAAGATTGCCAACTCAAAATGAAACCTAAACATTGAACACATTTTCTTACAACACACAAAAATTTCAACGTTTTTTGTTTCCATTCCAATCCTTTCCCCAAATACCAACACGCATATTTTGACAGTCTGAACAAAGGTATATTGTTGCTCTAGAGATGAGCCAACCAGCTATCAAATTACCAGCTGTGTTTTTTTTACATCTATAGATGTTTACGCTTAAACTTTATATGGACTGCTAAGCGTCAAACTTTAAATACACCTCTGAAATTGCTGCGCATAAAATTAGTACTACTAAATTTCAATAGGCATTATACTCAGATGTAACTGAAATATGTGTCTATGTATCACCTCAACAAATGGTGTGTGTCCATAATTCATCACAACCGATTCAGCTTTATGTTATACACTATGGCCATGAGAGGGTTATGCCTCCGCTTTGCGGTACACCCTGTGCTGTAGCTAGTTATTTAATCACTGCCGCTAGATGGGTCTGCTAAGCATTATCTAAGCGAGGATAAGCGTTTTCTTTTACACGCAAACGTAAACGTATACGCGTGTAAAAAAAAAAACACCGCTACTATTGTGTAAGCTAAATTGAGTTGTATGAACACCACTCAATTTGAATCGAAATTGCCTCAATTTTTCTGTTTGAACATAGTACTAGAATTAAAAAAAACCTTTCCGAAAGTTTTGTTCCGGATCCAACATAAGCTTTAAACTTAGGGCGGCCGTTTGCAATTTTTTTTTCGACCAAGCCTAATGTGAATGCGTTAGGTAAAACTGTGCGGAGGAAATTTCCCAACAAACTGCGTTATATCTTATAATAACATATCGATCACTTTTCGATAAGTAATCAATATATTTTCAATAATAAATCGATAGCAAATCGAAAATCTTTTGAAAACAATCAATACTTTTCAAATCATCAAACCAAATCGATAACATGATACCAAATAAACAACTTTTCGATAGCAAATCGAAAACTTTGATAGCATATGCTACATACATAACCATTGTTATCGATAGCAAGTTTATAACAACTCGTCGATAGAAAGTGGGTAACGCACTATGCCGTCGATAGCCAACCGATAACTTTTAGATAACATGTCCAAAATGCCGCGTTGTGGTCGTAGCGTGCTCCGCTTACCACACTGAAGGTCTTGGGTTCAAGGCCAGAGCAAAGCAACATCAAAAGTTTTAAAAGAAGTTTTTTCAATCAGAGAATAGTTTTTCTAAGCAGGGTCGCTCCTCGGCAGAGCTTTGGCAAACACTCCTTCTCTGTGAAAATTCATCTGCTTTGCAGCTTCCATTCCGAGTTGGCATTAAACATGTAGGTCCAGTCAAGCTGATTTGTAGGAACAACTAAAAAGAAGCACGGCGCAAAGAAAACCTCGGTCTAAATTTCCCTGAATGTAAAGCGCGTCAATTTATTTCTTGAATGTTAAAGTAACGGCTTTAAATGCCTCAGGGCAAACTTCCGACAAAACACTATTCATTGACTCTTAGTCGGGCTCCCTTATATGAGTTGGTCATATCCCAGCGCTTGCTTAGCAGAAAGGGGTTTCACGTGTACATATAAGATTATGCTGTAGAATATATCTACCTAACCTCGAACAGTTTAGATTCTTTCCCATACAAGTCTTTTAATCTAATTTCCAATTTTTCCATCAAGGCTTATGAGCGGTAAGCATACGATCCAAAAAAGTTGAAGTTTATAAACCGAGCATATGTTATTTAAGCCTTATTCCAATCAAAGCCAAAGAATAGCTCCTGGATGAAGTAAAAGGAAACGTAATCTTTTTCACCTCAATCCTCCACATTAGGTTTTCAGTTATCCAAAGATTTTACCAGAATTCAGTGATCCCATATAACGAAAAGAGTGAATTCAGGTTATTGATTTTTGTAGGGGCATATACTCTTCAAGTTAAGTTTAAACTAGCCAAGCTGGATAATAAATTTTTTAAGAAAATTATCTGTGCGATGCCACTTTTTAGAAAAATACCATGTTCAATATGTTGAAAAATTGCTGTTGCACAGTGTTATTAAAGAATAAAATCCATGATTATCGAGAGGTAGGTGGGTCGGCTACCTAACCTCAGTTGAGGTTAGAAAAGCGTAAAAGGGATACATTTTGGCTGGTGTATTATGAAAATTATAATTTTAGCTAAGCGACTTCCCTCTTTGAATTTGAAGAATACTCACCCTAGTCAGAGTCTAGCACAGAAAGAGTTCCCGCTACAGCATATGTATATGACGGAGCTAATTTTGAAGTGTCCCACTTCTAAGGTGAGTAAATGATCATGCCTACTCCAATTGTTTTCTCTTTATCTTCCAGTTCGAACTTAAGTTCATATAACTATCATTCGTCTTTTCATTTAGTTTTGGTTGATATTGTTTTGTATTTGTTTTCCATATTTATACAGGTCCGTTATCGTATCTAGATATATTCATATTTCTCATTGGATTAGCTATTCCCATTCCCACTTACCTTATGTTACATTTTATTGATATGTGAGCAGGCTTTACATTTTTTCTAGTATTTACCTGTCAAAAAAAATATTGTAGTGCATTGCGGTTTGGCTTGGTTTTTTTATACCTCATACAATAAAAGCTTTTTCGCACATTTCTCCACTTAAAAGAACTTCAAATTCTTTAGATAACAAAAACGAATCATGATAAGCGAATAAGATGGAACATAAATAAATAAGATGGAATATAAATACAAAAGATGAGACAACTTTAATAAAATTGCAAAGAAAAAATGTCTTCTACAGGAATGGAACACTGCAGCGTGCTTTGCACACAGCCTATATTAATTTTGATTGGATAACGGTTGGTTGTACAGGTATAAAGGAATCGAGATAGATATAGACTTCCATATATCAAAATCATAAGCATCGAAAAAAAATTTGATTGAGCCATGTTCGTCCTTTAGCACGATAACTTGAGTAAATATTGAGATATCTTCAACAAATTTGGTATACTATCTTATCTGGACCTAGAATAGATTTATATTGAAAATGAACGAAATCGGATGATAACCAAGCCCACTTTTTATATATATAAAGTTTTGGAAAACACAAAAAACCTGATTATTTAGTAAATAATACACCTAGAATGTTGAAATTTGATATGTGGACTGATATTGAGACTATTGATAAATTGGGCGTGGCACCGCCCACTTGTGATAAAATCAATTTTACAATTATTATTAATCATAAATCAAAAATCGTTAAACCTATCGTAACAAAATTCGGCAGAGAGGTTGCCTATACTATAAGGAATGCTTTGAAGAAAAATTAACGAAATCAGTTAAGGACCACGCCCACTTTTATATAAAAGATTTTTAAAAGGGTCGTGGACGAATAAAATAAGCTATATCTTTACAAAAAGGAGCTTTGTACAATGGTATTTCATTTCCCAAGTGGATTTATAACAATAAATAGGAAAAACTTCAAATTTAAAAAAATGAGCGTAGCTTCGCCTCTTTTATGACTAAGCAATTGTCTATGTTCTTTTTTATACTCAGTTGAGCAGAGCTCACAGAGTATATTAACTTTGATTGGATAACGGTTGGTTGTACAGGTATAAAGGAATCGAGATAGATATAGACTTCCATATATCAAAATCATCAGGATCGAAAAAAAAATTTGATTGAGCCATGTCCGTCCGTCCGTCCGTCCGTCTGTCCGTTAACACGATAACTTGAGTAAATTTTGAGGTATCTTGATGAAATTTTGTATGTAGGTTCCTGAGCACTCATCTCAGATCGCTATTTAAAATGAACAATATCGGACTATAACCACGCCCACTTTTTCGATATCGAAAATTTCGAAAAACCGAAAAAGTGCGATAATTCATTACCAAAGACGAATAAAGCGATGAAACTTGGTAGGTGAGTTCAACTTATGACGCAGAATAGAAAATTAGTAACATTTTGGACAATGGGCGTGGCACCACCCACTTTTAAAAGAAGGTAATTTAAAAGTTTTACAAGCTGTAATTTGGCAGTCGTTGAAGGTATCATGATGAAGTTTGGCAGGAACGTTACTCCTATTACTATATGTATGCTTAATAAAAATTAGCAAAATCGGAGAGAGACCACGCCCACTTTTAAAAAAAAATTTTTTTAAGTCAAATTTTAACAAAAAATTTAATATCTTTACAGTATATAAGTAAATTATGTCAACATTCAACTCCAGTAATGATATGGTGAAACAAAATGCAAAAATAAAAGAAAATTTCAAAATGGGCGTGGCTCCGCCCTTTTTCATTTAATTTGTCTAGGATACTTTTAATGCCATAAGTCGAACAAAAATTTACCAATCCTTGTGAAATATTATAGGGGCTTAGATTCTGGGACGATAACTTCTGTGAAAAAGGGCGAAATCGGTTGAAGCCACGCCCAGTTTTTATAGACAGTCGACGGTCTGTCCTTCCGCTCGACCGTTAACACGATAACTTGAGCAAAAATGGATATATCTTTACTAAACTCAGTTCATGTACTTATCTGAACTTACTTTGTATTGATATAAAAAATGGCCGAAATCGGACTATGAGCATTGAAATCTTGGCAGGAATACTGTTCGTTGTATTACATATATAAATAAATTAGCGGTATCAAACTGATGATGTTCTGGGTCACCCTGGTCCACATTTTGGCCGATATCTCGAAAAGGCGACCACCTATACAACTACCACCACTCCCTTAAAACCTTCATTAATACCTTTAATTTGATACCAATATTGTACAAACGCCTTCTAGAGTCACCCCTGGTCCACCTTTATGGCGCTATATCGAAAAGGCGTCCACCTATAGAACTAAGGCACACTCCCTTTTAAAATGTTCATTAACCCCTTTCATTTGATACCCATATCGTACAAACAAATCCTAGTGTCACCCCTGGTCCACCTTTATGGCGACTAAGGCCCACTCCGTTTTAAAATACTCATTAACACGTTTCATTTGATACCCATATCGTACCAACAAATTCTAGAATCAACCCTGATCCACCTTTATGGCGATATCCCTAAATGGCGTCCACCTATAGAACTATGGCTCACTCCCTCTTAAAATACTCTTTAATACCTTTCATTTGATACACATGTCATACAAACACATTCCAGGGTTTTCCTCGGTTCATTTTCCTACATGGTTATTTTCCCTTATGTTGCCACCATAGCTCTCAACTGAGTATGTAATGTTCGGTTACACCCGAACTTAACCTTCCTTACTTGTTTTTTATTTATTTTAATTGTCTATGTTTCGGGAGCCATAACTCGAAGAAAAATTAACGGATCTTAATAAAATTGGGTACACAAATTTTCCCTACAGCAGGAAATATTTCTAGGAAAAATGGACGAGATCGGTTAAAGACCACGGCCACTTTTATATAAAAGATTCTTAAAAGGTTCGTAAAGGAAAATGTCTTAGCGAAAAAGAGCTTTGTATCAATAAAATTTTACTTTCTAAATTGAAATATAACACAAAATTGGAAAACACTAAAATTCTTGAAAATGGATGTGGCACCGCCCCTTTTATGACTAAGCAATTTTCTATGTTTCGGGACCTATAACTCGAAGAAAAATTAACATATCGTTATAAAATTGTGTACACATATTTTCCTTATAGCAGAAAATATTTCTAGTAAAAATGGACGGGATCGGTTAAAGACCACGGCAACTTAGATAGAAAACAAGTTTGAGAGGGTCTGAATCAATGATATTTCACTTATCAAGTTTTATTGTAAGAGGAAATGGGGAGACATTTTTTTTTAAGCGGGCGGTGCCACGTGTTATGTAGAAAAGTAATTTATCTGAAATGAAATGTACAATTGAAGCTCACGCTGAGTATATAATGTTCGGTTACACCCGAACTTCGACACCTTTACTTGTTCTAATTTATTGTCTAATTTTTCTTCTTGATATTATAGTGAAGTGTGAAAAATAATTCAAGAAGTACTTTTATTGAAAATATAAGGATAATTATTTCATTTGGCAGTTGCCAACTTGCCGTTTATAGGCCCCCGTGAAGTTAGCACCCCAAAGTGCAGCACACCAATTTTTTTTTCGGAGTTCTGGCTTTATTTTGAAGAGTTCTAGAGTTCCCTAGGGGGTGCGAAAAGCGTTCTGCAACAATAATAGGTTTTTTTTTAATTTTGGGGTCCAGCACCCTTTTTATGCAGAAAAAAAGGTCTGAACCGATCTTACATAGTGGCTTCCACTTTAGACTCGAATCAGATACCCTGTCCTTGGGGCCCAAACAAAAATAAGATCGTCTTCAACATTCGAGTCCGAGTTTTCCAAGTTAAAAAATCACGAGTTTCATGATCTTCCGATGAAAGTAGATAAGTTTGTTGTTCTGCATCATAAGTACTTCCAAGGTCAAATAAACCTTGCAGGTAGCAAAATATCGGAAGACAAATTTCAAAAGAATGATGCTCCAACAAAATCTCCGCCGAACACCAGTGTTATTTCTTTGCGTCGAGCCCTTGCGGAAGAAGAAAACTGTAAAAATCAAGATGAAAATCCCTTGCTCAAGTCAATAGAAGATTCTGCTTTCCTCGTAGAAATTTCGTTTGAAAATTTTTATTCAGTCTTAAAAAAATCAATCAAAAATTCGAGCTTGGACATCGAAGAGAATTCCTTGTCACGACAATTTAGAGATTTTTCAGGAGTGGAAAATAATTCCACCATTTTTGGAGACAAGCCTGATGTTTCTGTGACTGGAATTGATCGCAATCTTGTTGTAATTGACAGCCCTGATCGTGACTTTGTACAACATAAACACAACGTGCCTTTAAAAGATGTCAGTAACGTCTCGAGATCATGTAACCGAAAGCAAAAGTCTTCGAATTTTGAACCAGCGAAAGTATCCAAGACGTATTTAAGTGATTTCCCAGAATGGAACTGCATCAGTGGAACACATTCCATTAGTATCCCAATCATGCGTAATGAATCGTCCACAGGTTCTTTGAAAGTTGGAACAGTTCGTATTCAAATATCAAACACGTGTGCGTTTGATTCGTTTTTAATTATTTTTATGCAAGCGATGCATATAAATGCTGAGCTCAAAACCGTCGTTCAAGAATCGAAAACTCCACTGGCTCTTCTTGCTCGTGAAATTATGAAAGATGGAAAGCTTATAAATAAACATTATATCCAAAGATACCATCTGATTTCTGGACTTAGGTTTTACCAGAATCCAAAACTGAACTCCCGCCACCTCAAAATTTACGATTGCGCTATCAATATTGGCTCTTTAACCGAGCCATTGCTCCGCGATCTTACATTCTCATATTCTATGACAAAAATGTGTCAATGTGGATATGAGCTTAAAAAATTTTATATTAATGTTCCTATCGATGTTGGTGAAGCAATCGGAAATGAAGAAAATCGCATCCAAAAGGCCTTAGACGATCGCCCCCAAATCACTTGTCTTTGCCCAACATGTAGAGAGACTACTCACGAAACCAGAAAGCTTGGACCCACTCTTTTGTTCGATTTATCAGAAGTGAGCATGAAAGAAGCCATCTTCGAGCAACATGTCCCATTTTATTTAAAGTCATTAGACAAATAACTTGTTGTTCAGAACAAAAAGTACCGACTCGTTGGAGCAACCCATTTTATTGATGCCGGAGAGTGAGCTGTCGGCCATTACACAGCATTTGTCTACAATGATGCTAGTTGGTACGAATATGATTATATGAAAACGATCATTCGCTGACGAGAGACAAATAATTTTTCCTCACCTTTTATTTTATGTTGAGACTTGTCGCAAATTAAATTAAATAAAATAAGTAAACAGTTTACATGTCAAAAATTTTATATATCATTATTTGTTTGTTTCTATCAAGGGAATTAAATCTGGTCCTAGTATCTGAATTCTAATATCTGATGTATTTTGAAACGTCTGCGGTTGCAACATTAGGATTGCAGAACTCTTTTCGCATCCCCTAGGGAACTCTAGAGCACTTCTTTTTCTACTAGAAAATCTGTTCAGAACTTTTTTCTGCGTAAAAGGGGTGCTGGACCCTAAAAATATGTAAAAAAAAAAACCCCCCATTAGGGTTGCAGAACTATATTCGCACCCCCTAGGGAACTCTCGAGCACTTCTTTTTGTACTAGAAAATCAGCTCAGAAATTTTTTTTGCCCGAAACATTTTTTTAAACCTATTAGGGTTGCAGAACTCTTTTCGCACCCCCTAGGGAACTCTAGAGCACTTCTTTGTCTACTAGATAATCGGCTCAGAATTTTTTTTCTGCGTAAAAAGGGTGCTGGACCCTAAAAAATTTTTTTTTTCAAACCCCATTAGGGTTGCAGAACTATTTTCGCACCCCTTAGGGAACTCTAGAGCACTTATTTTTCTACTAGAAAGCGGTTCGGAACTTTTTTTCTGCGTAAAAAAGGTGCTGGACCCCAAAAATTAAAAAAAAACCTATTAGGGTTAAAGAACTATTTTCGCACCCCTAGGGAACTCTATAGCACTTCCTTTTATACTAGAAAATCGGCTCAGAAATTTTTTACTGCGTAAAAAGGGTGCTGGACCCTAAACATTTTTTTTTTCAAACCCCATTAGGGTTTTGCACCCCTTAGGGAACTCTAGAGCACTTATTTTTCTACTAGAAAGCGGTTCGGAACTTTTTTTCTGCGTAAAAAAGGTGCTGGACCCCAAAAATTAAAAAAAAAAACCTATTAGGGTTGCAGAACTATATTCGCACCCCCTAGGGAACTCTAGAGCACTTCTTTTTCTACTAGAAAATCGGTTCAGAACTTTTTTTCTGCGTAAAAGTGGTGCTGGACCCTAAAAATATTTTTTTAAAACCCATTAGGGTTGCAGAACTATATTCGCACCCCCTAGGGAACTCTAGAGCACATATTTTTCTACTAGAAAATCGGTTCGGAACTTTTTTTCTGCGTAAAAAGGGTGCAGGACCTCACAATTTTTTTTTTTTTTAAACCTATTACGGTTGCAGAACTCTTTTCGCATCCCCTAGGGAACTCTAGAACTCTTCAAAATAAACCCAGAACTTAAAAAAAAATTTGGTGTGCTGGACTTTGGGGTGCTAACTTCACGGGGCCGTTTATAGAACAAATTTTCTAGCATTCAACCAGAGCCGGCCAAAAGTTGCACATTGTGCAATTTGAGTTCGTATTTTTACACAGACACTAATGATGTGCGATCACGATCGTTTGCTTTCGCTTGTCACTCACTAAAATCTACAGTGAATGTAAAAGGAAAAGTCCATGTTGCTTTTTGGGCACATAATAAAAACAATATGCTGCAATGTTAAAGTGACTTTTAATACGTTTCAGTTAGTATTATTAAGTTCTTTTGAACATACATATTAATATTGACAATTTAAATATTAATAATTAATAATAATTAATTAATTATTAATAAATATTGACAATTTAATATAAGTAACTTTTTATACGTTCTACTTAGTTTTATTAATTTTTATAAATTTTTTTTTATTGAATAACTTTATGTTTTGAAAATATATATTTCTATATTTACATTTACTTTGTTTTTTAGTTCTTTCTTAATGAAAGTGATTTTTTTAAGTAAATTTTGCATTGAAGAAACACCATACCTTCTTTTATAAAAAAGTTTTATCTGGCTAGCTCGACCTCCGTGTTCTTAGTTATATGAATATAAGTAAATATTTCAGAAGAGGTAGAAAAATAGAAATAGTAACACCAATCTTATAAATAAAAATTAATGAGTGTGTGTGTGTATATCATATGTACTTATATACGATCTTGACGTAATTTTTACACTATATATTTATCTGTATATAATTAAAGAAAAGTGGACGGTGCCCCGGCCCCTATTAGGAAAAATTTAAATTCGCTATATTTCCGCAATTATCTAAGATCAGGGATCCCATATTTGGCATAGTGTGTACATTAATAATTGAGGTGAAATAGCTAGATAGATTGAGAGTGAGAATGAGAATGGGAGTGAAGTTGTATTGGGAGTATGAGTGGGTGTTGAAATGGGAATGCGAATGGGAATGAGAATGTTTTTAAAAGTGGGAGCGGAATAATATACAGAAATAAGAAGGAACACTGGAAGAGAAAACAGACGAGGATGGGACAGAGTGAAAGGAGAAAGGAAGAACCACTTTTTAAATGTAGGAGAAAAAGTTTTCTGGCAGGACATCTAGCGGTACGCTAGTAGGGATATGAATACATAGAAAAGGAAGAAGAATAGTAAAAGGTATAGTGATAGGAATAAGAATAGGCATAGAAGGGCATGAAAAAAGTCATGTAAATTGTTAAAGCAAAACATGCCGTTAGTCCTGCGGCACAAGCAACATCAAAATCCTTAGAAAAACGTGTTTTCAATTAGAAAAACATTTTTAAGCACGGTTGCTCCTCGCCGGTAGTCAGCGAAAATTCGTCTGCCTTGTAGATGTCGTTGTGGCCACCGTGGTGTGATGGTAGCGAGCTCCGCCTACCACACCGTATGCCCTGGGTTCACACCTCGGGCAAAGCAACATCAAAATTTTAGAAATAAGGTTTTTCAATTAGAAGAAAATTTTTCTAAGCGGGGTCGCCCCTCGGCAGTGTTTGGCAAGCGCTCCGGGTGTATTTCTGCCATGAAAAGCTCTCAGTGAAAACTCATCTGCCTTGCAGATGCCGTTCGGAGTCGGCATAAAACATGTAGGTCCCGTCCGGCCGATTTGTAGGGAAAATCAATAGGAGCACGACGCAAATTGGAAGAGAAGCTCGGCCTTAGATCTCTTCGGAGGTTATCGCGCCTTACATTTATTTTTTTTTTTTTGTAGATGTCGTTTGGAGTCGGCATAAAACATGTAGGTCCCGTCCCGCCAGCTTTTAGCAAAATTAAAATGTGGTACGACCCGAACCGCAAGAGAAGCTCGGCCCATGTTTCCTCAGAGGTATTATACGCCTTGTATTTATTTTTATTTTTTATAACCTCTACTATCTCGAAAAAGGTTTGAATATTTTTATATCATATGCGTTAGTGCTCCACCAATTTGGATTGTATTTTTATTATTGTAGACAGTGTTATTTTGTATTCAAAATAAAGGTGTGCTTATTTTTTGTCCATGAGTGTAAATATACCTTAAGACCAAACAGCAACACTAAAAAGCGTGTGGCAATAAAATTCCAAAGAATGGACTAGAAAAACCTTACCAACAAAATCAAAATAAGAACCAAACGCCAATATATAGTAGCACAATAAAAAAAAAAGAAATTTAAAACGAAAATGAAGAGAAAATAATAAAAATAAATAAATAACAAGTAAGGAAGGCTAAGTTCGGGTGTAACCGAACATTACATACTCAGTTGAGAGCTATGGAGACAAAATAAGGAAAATCACCATGTAGGGAAATGAACGTAGGGTAACCCTGGAATGTGGTTGTATGGCATGTGTATCAAATGGAAGGTATTAAAGAGTATTTTAAGAGAGAGTAGGCCATAGTTCTATGGATGGACGCCATTTAGGGATATCGCCATAAAGGTGGACCAGGGCTGACTCTAGAATTTGTTTGTACGATATGGGTATCAAATGAAAGGTGTTACTGAGCATTTTAAGAGGGAGTGGGCCTTAGGTCTATCGGTGGACGCCTTTTCGAGATATCGCCATTAATGTGGACCAGGGGTGAGTCTAGAATGTGTTTGTACGATATGGGTATCAAATGAAAGGTGGTAATGAGTATTTTAAAAGGGAATGGGCTTTAGTTCTATAGGTGAACGCCTTTTCGAGAAATCGCCATAAAGGTGGACCAGGGGTGACTCTAGAATATGTTTGTACGATATGGGTATCAAATGAAAGCTGTTAATGAGTATTTTGAAAAGGAGTGACCCTTAGTTCCATAGGTGGACGACGTTTCGAGATATCGCCATAAAGGTGGACCAGGGGTGGTCTCTAGAATGTGTTTGTACGATATGGGAATCAAATGAGAGGTGTTACTGAGCATTTTAAGAGGGAGTGGGCATTAGGTCTATAGGTGGACGCCTTTTCGAGATATCGCCATTAGGGTGGGCCAGGGGTGACTCTAGAATGTTTGTACGATATGGGTATCAAACGAAAAGTGTTACTGAGCATTTTAAGAGGGAGTGGGCATTAGGTCCATAGGTGGACGCCTTTTCGAAATGTTGCCATTAGGGTGGGCCAGGGGTGACTCTAGAATGTTTGTACGATATGGGTATCAAACGAAAGGTGTTACTGAGCATTTTAAGAGGGAGTGGGCATGAGGTCTATAGGTGGACGCCTTTTCGAGATATCGTCATTAGGGTGGGCCAGGGGTGACTCTAGGATGTGTTTGTACGATATGGGTATCAAACGAAAGGTGTTACTGAGCATTTTAAGAGGGAGTGGGCATTAGGTCTATAGGTGGACGCCTTTTCGAGATATCGCCATTAGGGTGGGCCAGGGGTGACTCTAGAATGTTTATACGATATGGGTATCAAACGAAAGGTGTTACTGAGCATTTTAAGAGGGAGTGGGCATTAGGTCTATAGGTGGACGCCTTTTCGAGATATCGCCATTAGGGTGGGCCAGGGGTGACTCTAGAATGTGTTTGTACGATACGGGTATCAAATGAAAGGTGGTAATGAGTATTTTAAAAGGGAGTAATCCTTAGTTCTATAGGTGGACGTCTTTTTGAGATATCGCCATAAAGGTGGACCAAGGGTGACTCTAGAATGTTTGTACGATATGGGTATCAAACGAAAGGTGTTACTGAGCATTTTAAGAGGGAGTGCGCATTAGGTCTATAGGTGGACGCCTTTTCGAGATATTGCCATTAGGGTGGGCCAGGGTGACTCTAGAATGTGTTTGTACGATATGGGTATCAAATGAAAGGTGGTAATGAGTATTTTAAAAGGGAGTAATCCTTAGTTCTATAGGTGGACGCCTTTTCGAGATATCGCCATTAGGGTGGGCCAGGGGTGACTCTAGAATGTTTGTACGATATGGATATCAAACGAAAGGTGTTACTGAGCATGTTAACAGGGAGTGGGCACTAGGTCTATAGGTGGACGCCTTTTCGAGATATCGCCATTAGGGTGTGCCAGGGGTGACTCTAGAATGTGTTTCTACGATATGGATATCAAATTAAAGGTATTAATGAGGGTTTTAAAAGCGAGTGGCCCTTAGATGTATATGTGAAGGCGTTCTCGCGATATCGACCAAAATGTGGACCAGGTGATCCAGAAAATCATCTGTCGGGTACTGCTAATTTATTTATATATGCAATACCACTAACAGTATTCCTGCCAAGATTCCAAGGGCTGTTGATTTCGCCTTGTAGAACTTTTTCATTTTCTTCTACTTAATATGGTAGGTGTCACACCCATTTTACAAAGTTTTTTCCAAAGTTATATTTTGCGTCAATAAACCAATCCAGTTACCATGTTTCATCCCTTTTTTCGTATTTGGTATAGAATTATGGCATTTTTTTCATTGTTCGTAATTTTCGATATCGATAAAGTGGGCGTGGTTATGGTCGAATTTCGGCCATTTTTTATACCAAGATAAAGTGAGTACGTGGCTAAGTAAGTAAGATAAGTACGTGGGCTAAGTTTAGTAAAGATATATCGGTTTTTTCTCAAGTTATTGTGTTAACGGCCGAGCGGAAGGACAGACGGTGGACTGTGTATAAAAACTGGGCGCGGCTTCCACCGATTTCGCCCATTTTCACAGAGAACAGTTACCGTCATAGAATCTATGCCCCTACCAAATTTGAGAAGGATTGGTAAATTTTTGTTCGACTTATGGCATTAAAAGTATTCTAGAAAAACTAAATGAAAATGGGCGGAGCCACGCCCATTTTGAAATTTTCTTTTATTTTTGTATTTTGTTGCATCATATCATTACTGGAGTTGAATTTTGACTTAACTTACTTATATACAGTAAAGATATTAAATTTTTTGTTAAAATTTGAATTAAAAAAAAATTTTTTCTAAAAAGTGGGCGTGTTCTTCATCCAATTTTGCTAATTTTTATTTAGCACATATGTATATAGTAATAGTAGTAACGTTCCTGCCAAATTTCATCATGATATCTTCATCGACTGCCAAGTTACAGCTTGCAAAACTTTTAAATTACCTTCTTGTAAAAGTGGGCGGTGCCACGCCCATTGTCCCTAATTTTCTATTCTGCGTCATAACGTCAACCCATCTACCTATTTTCATCGCTTTAACCGCCTTTGGCAATGAATTACCGCATTTTTTCGGTTTTTCGAAATTTTCGATATCGAAAAAGTGGGCGTGGTTATAGTCCGATATCGTTCATTTTAAATAGCGATCTGAGATGGGTGCCCAGGAATCTACATACCAAATTTCATCAAGATACCTCAAAATTTACTCAAGTTATCGTGTTAACGGACAGACGGACGGACGGACGGACATGACCCAATCAAATTTTTTTTCGATACTGATGATTTTGATATATGGAAGTCTATATCTATCTCGATTCCCTCATACCTGTACAACCAACCGTTATCCAATCAAAGTTAATATACTCTGTGAGCTCTGCTCAACTGAGTATAAAAACTGCCAAATACTTTTGGGAACGCATAAAACGACTAACAGGTAAATAATGCTTAATGCGGCATTGAACCTGAAAAACAACTCTCTTATGGCTCAGGTCTTTAACAATGAAGAATGGCTTGCAAAAAAATATGAAATAAAAAAATATAAATAAAATAAAAACAAAACACGCTTAGGCAAGCAAAAACTCTTTTACTTTTTCTGCACAATATTCGCACTTTCATATATTTTTGGACTTTACCTTTGCTAACTTGTTGTCATACAAATGTACTTATGAAACGCCTTTTTTGAAAGTCATATAAGTACACTTTTGTAAAAAAAAAAATAATGTTAATTTTAATTGATAATGATAAAAAAACTTACTGGAACTAAAAGCAATAAAGGAAATGTCTGAAAAGGACTTATATAATTTTCGCAAAAAGCAGCTCATACGTAGGCATAAACACGTAGAACGCTAACTTTTTTGTTGTACCAAGAATTTCATAACAAAAATATCTTGTTAACTTTCTGTTTTGGATATGTTTTGTTTATAAATATTCGCATAGGCAATAATTTTTATTGTTGTAAGCAATTTTGGAGTTTTTATACGCATTTTGTAATATGAGTGTAAAGATCAACGACCTTGCTTGGCATTTATAGGAATTATTTTGGGGAAGAAAAAGCAGGAGAACGAAAAGGGGGAGGGAGAAAGAGAAATTGAATGAGGAGGAGAAGGGAATGGAGACAGAACAAGAGGTCAAGAATTGAAAGGAGAAATAGAAGAGGGAGAAATAAAAGAAAGATTAGGAGGGGAGAGTAAGAAAAAAAATTCTTTAAAAATTTCTTTATACTAAGCAAGTAAAGTTAAGCCAGAACGCGGTCGGTGGGGTCTGCTAGTAAATAATATACCTCCAAGCTAGTATATCTTGACTTCGTTTATGCCTTTCCTTTTCCCCTTCTTTTTTTCTTCTCCTTCCTTTTCTCCTTCACCTGCTACTTCTTCCCCTTTTCTATGTCCTTCTTCTTTTTAGCCTTTCCTCCCTTCACGTCCACCTCTTCCCTGCCGTCTTCCATTTTCTACATCTCGGAATAAAATATTTTAGATATTTCTCAAGGTAAATGTATATATCAAAGCTATCTAGCTAGAAGAGTCACGGGTCCGCTGGGTACCGCCAAAACAGACAGCCCCCTCCCTCTGGTCACCAGTAAGCGCAGGATCGAGCTTTTTTCATTGGAAATGTGCATAAATCGGACGCAGTTATAATAAAATCTAATCTATGTCCCTTATGAGGTGGGTTTTTTTTGTCGTCAAATCGTAAATCAAGCACTTAGATGTATCCCAAACCCCAACTGAATAAAAACAATATTTATGTGCATAGAGCGAATAAATACATACACACGCGACAAAATGTGTTAGAAGGAACAGAGAGGAAGGGGAAACGAGTGATAAAATGGTTGGCTTAAAAATATGGGGCATCCGGAATAAAAGCGGGCGATGTAGGATATGACTTTCTTAGTAAGGTCATCGATGCTCGGACCAAAGTAAGTAGCCAATGGCCGTAATAGCAGCCAGGAGTATAGGGACGGCAAAAACTGCTGCACAGTATCAAAAGGTAAGAGTTCGTACTACCAAACCCTGTCGCACTAGTGGATTTAGCAGTGGTAATTGGTTGTCGAGCAGAGTTGTCTTCTACAAATAAACCTTGGCGACTCAATATTTGCATTGTAATGAAGAGTGCCGGATCGGTCTACGTAGTCCCGGCTAGCATAGCTCCATATTTCATTGGCACGTTCCGTTAATTACTCAGTTAGTTGGCGAAGCCAATTAGTCCCTACAACGGAGTGGGGGTTGCCCTTTTTATCTACTTCGAGATCGTCTTTGTTGAATATGCGAAATCCTGAGTTATAATTCTTTCTCCAACCCTTTGGGTCTAGATATTTTGGAAGCTTCTAAGGCTTAATACCTTTTAGTAGGCAGAGTGTAAAACAAATTCTCGTCCCCTGAACATTGTTACTGCTACATTAGATATTTGTAGTCCGTATGAGCCTCCGTAGTCTAGTAATCGGTGGGTAGCGCACTTTGTTTTTTTAATTTCCTCTTTACTCAACATGTATAAAGGTCAGACAGTCGTCTTAGCTCATCATGGATAAAATACCCCGGGGGAGAGAGCAATTCCTTTGCTATTACGATATCAAGGTCCGATCTATGTAGGTAAAATTGATTCACAGGCTATTTTCAAATTGAAGAAACAATTTGCAGAAACGCCAAGTTCATGCCTCTCCCTTCACTGGCGAACCACCTTCGACTGAGAGACCGGCACGATGTTTTTGTCCCGGCGGGTTGAGGGGCTTGGAATAAAACTGTGGTAAGGTATGCCTGTCTTAAATAGTCTTACAATTTGCGTTGTTATATTTTTTAATTGTTCCGACGAATTGGCGGGACGAGGCTTAAAATATTTTTTTGGGAATCCGAACGGCATCTGCAAGGCAGATATATTTTTATGGAGAAATGGTAACAAAATGGTACAAAAACACTCTGAGTGTTTGCCAAACCACTGCTGAAGGACGACCCATCTTAGAAAAGCTTTTCCAAAAGTATATGATGCTGTTTTTCCCGTGACTTGAACAAAGGAACCTTCAGTGTGGTAGGCGATCACACTACCAACACACCATTACGCATGACGGTCTGTCGCAAAAGGGGAATAAAATGCATAAGTTTTGGGTTCAAAGCGTAAAAAAAGTCGTCCCCGCGGCAGTTGGGCTAGTCTCAGAAGCTGGTTAAACTGGGGTGTATTGGGTTATATCCGGCCAAGGTCTGTCATATCCGTAACAGTCGCCTAAACCTTCGGGGAGTGTTTTTGCCGTTACAACAACAACCCAATGCTATTGTTTGCTGATCCATGAGAAACATGCTCATTTCAGAGTCCCAGCTGGTGAACTTAAAGAATTTTGAAAGTCCTCATCATGCCATTCATGTAAATCTTCTCAAATACTTTCCACTGCACCAATTATTCGTTGGGTAAAATCGGCCGTGGAATTGACTTAAACATCTATATCATGAGCTCTGCTTGCATTACTAATTTTGGGCCAATAAATTTCTGTTGTAGTTGGAGACAGAGTCCTGTATGCCCATTTGGCTTGTTACTCTGTATTTATATTCCAATTCATCTTGGGCGTCAAAGGAGCGCATAGGTATTTCGTACCATCAAAACCATCTCTAAATTTTACTACGTTTCGTACATATGTTAATGGCCATGGCCTAGGTACCTAAAGTATCCGCATTCTCATCCGGACAAGATCTATTATATCCGCCAGCATTTCTTCAAATCTTTTCAGGTTAGTATAACAACACGAGTGCGGTACTTGACTTCGGTAATTTGCATGCAAAAAATTAATTTAGCTTACTACAAATTGGTACAGAAGAGCGGCGTTATACTCGTCAGTCTAAAATTTGCATCGAATCAAATTAATATTACCTTCACCACTAAGCCGATGACTCTACAAAATACAATTCTCGGAAATCATTATCAGTTACGCAAAAGAGTTTGAAATTCGACCAAATGACCGACTGCTTTTACAAGCCACAAACCATCGAAATGGAAATTTCAAAGCATTGACGCTAATGATTTTTGCTAGAACAGGTTCATTCAGTCTTTCATATAGCCGTGTGTGTGTGTGTATGTAGTCTGAGCTTTAGTTGACTGTCGGTTTGTCTGCAACGCATTTTTATTGCCAATTACGCCTTGCAACCTCCCGAAAGCATACTTTTTCATTTGACGAACTTTGCCAAAAAAAATCTTGTGCTTTTATTTGCTTTATTTAAAAAATTTGTTTCTTATTCGCAGACTTATATAATTCATTGTATAAGTAGGCAGTGGCGTAGATAAGGGGGGATCAAGGGGATCAATCCCCCATGGGAAATTGAAAATATAAATTTTTTTAAATTTTACTTATACATATTCATGTATTCATTTCTCGAACTGCGATTAACCTTCTTGCAGTATTAAATCATTTATATCACTCTAAAATTAGAAAGACAAAAATCTTTTCATGATAGTTATGAATTTCTTGCATACACCTAAAAGAAAAGCCATTTTGGAAAACACGATTGAAAAATCTGACGAAACTTCACGAACGAAATCTTTAAAAAATTTAACCTGACTCGATGGGTTTGGAAATGTGAGACCGTCAACGATTTGTATGAGTTTTTCCGTTCGTTTGCGGAACTCCAAATGAAATGAGAAGCTCGGAAAAAGACGCAAAAAATTTAAAAAATGCCATGGATTTGAAATTGTTAATATGTTTACATACTATCAATGTAATTTTTAACTTTCGTCGCGAATTGCAAAAGGTTAATTTAGATTTGGTTCAAGCCATGGATCTCGCCAAAGATTTACGCGAGGAAGTAAAAAAGATTTCTGCAAAAGAAGACGCTTTTTCTGAAATTTACGAAGCTTCGAAAAAAATTGCTGAAACTCTTGACAAGAATATATGGGGTATTCCATCCCATTTCGACCAATTTTGAACCCGACCCCTTTAGAATTGGCTGAAAGTTTTTCTTCTTTTTCTAGCTTACGAAAGACATTTTTCAGAATTTTTTCAAATTTTTTCATCCAACTCAAAAAAAGTTATGAATTTAAAAAAAAAAACACCGTTTTTGTTTTCAAAATGCTTTTTCAAATATCTACCGTTTGGAATGACGCTATGAGAGTAGTTTTAGGATTAGGTGATTATTATTTATTATGCAGTTTATGTCGTAAAGAAGCTTCGAAAATAGTTAAGCAACCCGCAAGTAACAGTTATGAAAACAATTATCAGATTGATAGTGACAGTAACACAGATGATTTACAATCAACCTCGGCATCCCAAGTTAGCGCTGCAACTCAATTACCTGTAATAAACCGTGCTTTACAACTGTTGAGTCAATCACCAATTCCATCAAGAAGGTCAAAAGACAATCAATTTTTGTACAACAAAATAAATAAAATATCTGAGAACTTGAAAAAGGATTTACTCTCTTCTACTGATGAAGAATCGATCGATGATGATGGTGAAAATTTTCGTGCTTTAATTAAAATGCTGTGTGACAAATTCAACGATAAAGAAACGGAAAAGTCTTTGAAAATACAAATATTAACATTATTACCAGAAAAATGGACTGAAATGCGTATTTGTGAAACTATGAATTCATCAAGACATATGACAAGGCTAGCGAAAATGTTGGTTGAAGAAAAAGGTATACTTTCAACACCTGAATCGAAATTAGGTATATATAACGTAAAATTAATATTTGAAATACAATTGAAAATTCAATTACATTTTATAGGGAGGAAAACTGAAAGTTCAAAATTTTTAAAACGATGATGAGTACAGTGCTCTGATGCCAGGTATGAAGTGACGATGGTAATCGAGTGCACGTCCAAAAAAGACTTGTTCTGTCTAACTTAAAAGAATTATACCAAAGTTTTCGGGAAGTAAACGCTGCAGAGAAAATTGGATTTTCGAAATTTGCTTCTTTGCGACCTAAACATTGTGTGTTAGCAGGGGCAAGTGGAACACACACCATCTGTGTATGTACGATCCATCAAAACGTTAAATTGATGATGCTTGGTAAATATCAAATTTATTAATAATTATAAATGCGTAAATTTTCATTTAACTTAATCACTTTTATTAAGCCTAAAGAAGAATTTGTTGAAGATTTTTGTGGTGAATTAAAAACTCTTCTACCTCACTCATTCAACGCCAAAGAACAAGCTAAATTTTTAAAAACGTTGAAAGAAACATTAAAACCAAATGAATTTATTATTATTTGTGATTTTGCAGAAAATTACGTATTCGTAGTGCAAAATGCGGCATCTGGTTTTCACTGGAACAATAACCAGGCAACAATTTTTCCGGTAGCAATTTATTATAAAGTAAATGACAAACTTGAACACAAAAGCTTAGCAATTATTTCAGATTGTAATAATCATGATGCCATTGCTGTTCATGTTTTTATTGAAATAATTACTGATTATGTGAAGAGTTTTCCTGAACGTTGTGGCAAGATTTATTATTTTTCTGATGGAGCTCCTCAACAATTTAAAAACTTCAAAAACTTTGTAAATTTATATTATTATGAAGATGATTTTGACATTCCTGCCGAATGGCACTTTTTTGCGACTGCTCATGGCAAAGGTCCGTGTGATGGTATTGGTGGCATTACCAAACGATATGCAGCAAGAGCAAGTCTCCAACTCGGGGTTGATAATCAAATAACGACACCTGAAGGACTTTTTAAATGGACTTCTGATCCGGACAACTTGCCAAACATTACAAAAACAAAATCGATTACAGGAACTCAACAACTACATTGCATAATTCCTGACGAAAATGGTAGGTTAAAAACTTTTCAAATTCAGAAGAACAAAGAATTTGTAAAATATTTAAACGCCAGAAAATAAATTCATAATTTGTTACATTATTTTTAGAAAACTTACATGTTTACTGTTTCAGTCATTAATCCTGGTTATTTTAATCGTAGATTACCATAATATATAAAGAAAATAATACTTAAAAATGATTTTCTTACAATTTTTTGTTATATAAATAAAATTGATAAAAAAAATTTTTATTTTTGAAATGGACTTCTTTATTTTTGAAAATTTTTTTTTCAATTAAATAAAAAAAAAAATATAAAAAAAATCGGCCCACTCCGGGATTAGTGGGGATGATTGCAGAATTTATTGAAGTTTTTTATGAGAAAAAAAAATGACGAAATTCGAAAAATCTCGAAAAACGGAAAAATTAAAAAAAAAAAAAACTTTAAACATTTTTTTGAATTTTTTCCGAAAAGTACATTTAAAAACAAATTAAAAAAAAAAAATATCCCAAACGGTCAATTTTTTAAATAGTTATAGCATTTAGAAAACGAAAAAGGTGTTTTTTTAAAAATTCATATCTTTTTTTGAGTTGGATGAAAAAATTTGAAAAAATTTTGAAAAACGTCTTTCGTAAGCTAGAAAAAGAAGAAAAACGTTCAGCCAATTCTAAAGGGGTCGGGTTCAAAATTGGTCGAAATGGGATGGAATACCCCATATATATTAGGGTGTCCCTTATTTTTATAAGTCTTTTTTTTGTACCGCATACCCTTCAGATCAGTTCTCCTTAATCCAATATACTCAATAAAAATATATAAGCTCATTATCAAAACTCTAAACCGTGCCGAATTACTTTGGAAACAAGTTGGTTCAGATTCAACGGTTAACTTTCGATCAAATTATTTTTATTGGAAATGACGTGTTCTATAAAGAATTGTTTACGATTTAGGTTTGTTAGTACACTCTATTTAGAATATAATTTTAGAAGTAACACCGGTGGTGTAGATGGGAGGTATTTTAGCTTATTGTTGCAATTATGCCAAGCCCGTATTCCAATGGACAGTGATCCAGGTCTCGATAAAAATGTAACCTTCAAATGCAACAACAAATTGATCCATATGGATCACACTGTTATTGCATGTTCGAGTTAAGTTCCTATCCGGATCTGGATCGCTGTCCATTGGAACACGGGGAAAGTGTTGGGCGGCAGTGACGCCACCCTCTGTATTAGCGCAACAACGTAACGCCGCGCAGCTTTGTAAATGCGCTATCTTTTTGCAAATAAAAAGACTAGAAAAAAATGTTTACATAACCGTTCGTTCAAATAAGACGTCTTGAGTTGTAGAGTAAATAACGCGGATAGTTTTTCAGTTCGAAAATGTCAGTCGAACTAAGAAACAATAAATATAATATATTTCTGGTGGGTGAGATTAATCACCAAATAGCAGGTGCAAAATTGCCGTCGAATCGTCAAATTGTGGATCATTATTAGTTCTGGCGAGAACTGCTGATGCTCTCAACATAATTAGAATAGAAGAAGATAAAATATTCTTACAAGGCTTGCAAGGCTTATACAACTAGCAAAAGAGAAATATAGATTAAAAGAAATGACCTCAGAGGGCTTGCCGACAACTGCTGCTGCTAACAAGGATATGACACTTACAGAAAAATATGGCCAATGTGTAAGCTCTGAAGAAAGTCTGAACGAACCGACTCCTTCCACTACTCAATCAATTGCTTCTTTAAGTGCAGTAGCAAAAAGAGGAAGAAACAATTTTGTCACGCCAAAATTGGTTGCGACTTTAGACAGATGTCAACTCAGCATTCGAGATTCTGTTTATGTAGTTTAACCTGTAGTGGAAGCTCTAGGTCTTAATTGTGATGATTACCCAATCAGCAAATCCTCTATTCAACGCATTCGAACGCAAATGAGAAAACATAGCGCGGAATCCATTAAATATGATTTTCAGAATAACATGCCCGAAGTTGTTGCCGTTCATTGGGATGGAAAACTGTTGCCTAGTCTCAACGTAAAAAGCTCTAAAGAAGAACACTTGCCAATAATTATTTCATTTGAAGAGAAAGAACAAATACTTGCAGTCCCTAAAATAGGAAGTTCTTCCGGCAAAGATCAAGCAAATGCAGTACTAAATGCGCTCAATGATGGAACCTTAATGATAAGGTACAATAAATGTGCTGTGATACGACAGCATGGAATACAGGTCGGTTGAATGAAGCTTGTGTGCTTTTGGAGCAAGCATTAGAGAGATAATTGGTACTCTTTGCTTGTCGTCATCATGTTTACGAACTTGTGGTCAAAAGTGTATTTAAAACTAAAATCCAAGAGGACAGTACCAGCCCTGGCTAAGATGCAGTTTAACAGTAAAAGCGCCGAATCATGAGAATGCTATGTAGAAGCAAAAAAGAAGATTTTGAGCTTAAAAGCGGTTAATGACACAGCTGAAAGAGCTGTTTAACTTATGCAAGACTTTCTTGGTTCGATAACCGCAGAAGAAGAACAAAATGAGTTCCTTTTACGCTGTGTGCAAGAACATAGAAATATTTATCCAGATTGTAAAAAACAAACTTTATAAAGAAAGTGTCTTGAGTAATTCTATTAATAATACTTAAATTAAACAATGCTTAATACAAATTTCTAATAGCATCTCTAAACAAAGCAATAAACATTTTCGTTAACCCAGCTACTAGATGAAGACAAAAACTGCTATTTTGAGGTCCTGTAGGCATGGGTAAAAACTTACGTGGAAAGTTAAAATTTGTTATTTACGCCCCGATTCTGAGCGTTACCGGTAAAATAGTACCCAGAATATTATGTAACCGAATATCGTTACCAGTTCTTTTATCCGCGATTCTGGCCCAAGTGGTAACGCTGTCATCATCGAAAAACTCACCAGTGTCTGTGGAGAAATTTGAAAGGTAGTTTTCTTCGCTTTCACGGTTGCCACTTTGGTCCATTTGGACCAAAAATGGTCCCTTCCAACCCCATTTGGTCCGCTGATCCCCTTTCTTCAATTCTGGTCCTTTTTAGGCAGTAGCCACGATTGGTACTTTTCTTTCTTTTTGACTCAGGTAAAAATTCACAATATTGCCCAAAAATTCGCCACATTTTCGTTAGCCCCCATATAATTTTGAATTTACTTCAATGGAACTGTCACCATAAAAAATTGCTCGGTCAATAAAATGTACCAGAGCAATAACATTTCTCCCAGGATATAATTTATGCCAGGCATTAAAAAGAAACGTGTTGGCAAACGCATTGTCGTTAATTGTTGATGAAATAACCGACTAATCAAAAAAAACTCTTGTTTTATAATAATATTCATAACGGCCAGATATTTCGATCGGTTAACAAACACTATGTAAAATATATGAAAATAAAAATTGCTTCCCAACTAGCATAGCTTATAGCGAGCACTCTGTCGTGAGCCTAACACTTTCAAAACTTATACAAAGAAATTCTATGCATTACTTCTCGTTTGGCACGTTGATATTTAAATCTTTCTCACCCAGCTCAATGAGTTCAAGGAGTTCCAGGACTATTGTGGTGTTAAGCCACGCAAGGTAATTGCAAACTAAGTATCTTCGCACAAGAAATATTTTAACTCGAAGACAGAAGAAAGCAAATGCAAAAGAGATTTGATTTCGGAAGAAATGTTTTGTATAAAATTATTCCCGCAGGTGTTAGCAGTATATGGAAACATTGTTAGTATTATATGGAAACATCCTAAAATATTGTATTTTATACTAATAAAATAAAACAAAAATTTGGTCCTTTTTTCGATGAATTTTGGTCCCAAATGAAAACATGGTGTGGCAACCGTGTTCGCTTTACCGAAAATGTCTCACTTGTAGATACGAAGTTAACGAACAAACGGGACGATGTGTATATGCATATTATGCATGATAAGTTTCTACATGGGTATATTGTAATTTATTCTGTGAAAGTGTATAATGTAAACAAATATGTATAGCAAGGGGGCAACACGTCTTTACTATGATCTTTACTTATTTGCGCTTACAATTGTTTATTTTTCAGTTTTGCCTTTTTCCCAAACAAAAGCTGTTGTGTGTTTATTTCGATGTAACCACCTACTTTTGTGGGTAAAAAATTATCCGGCTACTTTCGCGGGTAGAATACCAAAAGGGTGTAAAAGTTGCCACATGATTTCGTTACCGTGGTGAAGAATGTTGTTACCACACTAGAATCGGTGCGTTAAGCATAGGTTTGTATACTAAACAGAATTAGAGGGTATGCGTTTTAATAATTGCAAAACGAAATCTTTCGTTCATATAAGGGACTCCATAATATATATATATATATAAATATATATAGAAATCCTGAAGTTCAAAGTACAAAAGATAATGTTCGTGTAGCAGTGTTCAATCCTTTCCTAGATTCTTACATGATGGATCTTGGAGAAAGATTCACTTAACATGAAAATATACTAGAAGGATTTTCGGCTCTTTTCAGGCATGATTCCAATGAAATGGAAAACTAAGCTGATAAATTCATCAAAACAATCGAGTTTTATCAGGAACTGCGGGGCCACCTGCTATTTTTGCCTGATTAGAAGTGTGGAACAGGTATTTTATTCGTAGAGGCGATATCAAACCTGGAAACTCTTTGGATGCGCTTGATCATTGTCCAGACGAAAATTTTCCGAATATCAACGTATTGCTGAGGATATTAGCTACTTTACCGGTATCAAAATCAACCGCGGAACGCACTTTCTCACGTTTGAAACGGATAAAGACGATTCTGAGAAACACGACAAAAGAAGTAAGTAATTATAGTTGCTTTAAAATCTGTGAATTTTTTTCTAAAATTAAAAATTAAATTTTGCCTAATTTTTTTATTGAAGAACCACTTAATGGACTGGCTGCCTTGGCTATTCATCATGACATTGCAATCACAGCTGATGAAGTCATAGATAAGTTATCGAAAAAATCCCGAAAACTTGATTTCCTTCTTTAATTATTGAACGATTTTTTCGCATATTGAGAGCACCTAAGTAAAAAATGTATCCCTATTTTTTGTTTGTTTTTATACAATATATTAAGTGATTATCTTGATTATAAAAAATAATCAATAAAAATAACTTAAAAGTAAAAAAACAAAATTGTGAAATTAAATCCCCCATCACAAAAAGCTATCTAAGCCACTGTATAGGTACATATAAGTAGTTAGCATTCACTAAAGGATGAATTAAGAAGTTCGTTTTTACCCTGTGGCGACAATTGCATTTGATAAGGACATAAGATAGGATTCTTGAATATTTTGTTCTTTCATATGTTAAGCTTTTGAAGGTTCGACACAAAAAAAATGTTCAATTAAAACTGCAGAGAACGCTGGAACGTCATGTTCAACGCCTTCGTACCTATTTTAGCTATCCCACCAGATGAATGATCTGGAACTTGAATGGATCCTTCGGAAATCTGAAAAAATGATGCCGAAAAACTTTCGCTTAATTCTGGCAAAAGATTGGTGGTCAAGCATGAAGTGTCTTGCTCTTTCTATCTCAACAGCTCTAGAGGAAGGGTTTTTACAGTATATTATATATTATATATATAGACTGTTCAGTGACCTCTCAGAACGTCAATCAGCTAAAGAAAACAATGAAAAATAGGGCACCTAATTATTTCCTTCATCGCCTGCCATCCACTTTCGGTTTCCTATAAGAAGCAAAGTCTGCAATCCAAGCCGGTTGAGTTAAGTTAGGTTGAACTAGCCGGTCAATAAAGACCTCACTTAGACTGAATGTGTTCACATTTCTGCCAAAACTTGTTTTAGAATCAAATGGAAAAACCAAATTAGCTTCCACCTCGCGAGCGAAGGATATGAACACAGAACGTGAACGACAAGGCCTAATGTAAAACCCACTTAGTGATCCTAATATAGTAGGATTTGCACATGATCTTAGAAATTTTGCAGCCCGACGCCTCTATACACGTCTATCATGCTTGAACGTTCACATGCGATTCCTGTCTCCCTTTCATATCTCCCAAGCGGATTGGGATGTCTACCGTAGAGTCGAGTGCTGCACCCTCCTTTGTAAACTCATCGCCCAATTCGTTACGCTCTATCTCGTTATGATAGGCAACTCAGTAAAGATTTACGTTCCGGCGTGAGCGAAGTCTCTCCAATGCTTGTTTTTATTCCAAAACATTTCTTGGTGAAGTGATGAAGTGCTGTATGAGATTGTTGCCTTAGTAGCCGCCTGACTGTCAATTTATATATCGACACGAATGCAGGTAAGCACGCTTCCTCCAGAATTTTTGCTAATTTCTTCACCGATGCAGGCGGAAACTTGACACTACAGTGATCTGGAAGCTTGTAAGATGTACATATTTCCTGGTCGAAACATTAAACAGCAAACCCACCGCAGTGTGATAAGGGGCTTAGAAAACTCCCGCAATAGATAAGCCTGTCCTAAGAGCTACAAAAATCCACAGAACCGGAAATTCGAAGAGTCAAAAACAATCATTCCCAACGTAGTAAATTTAGTAGGATTGTCTATATCAGTAATACCCTCTAAGCCGTCGAGAAGTGTTTTTGCAGTTAAAACAACAAAAACAGCGTTTATATCGCTGACTTGAGGCCCAGCTATTCAAAGCAGACTGATTGTGGCCTGTGGAACTCTGAACTCCCTACATACACTCTGCATATGAAATCGTCAGAACATTAGCTTAGAAAGAAACTACAACGTGGGACAGCTTGAACTTGCGGATAACACAAACCTTCCCTGCCATCTTAGTTCCTTGTCTGAATTAGTTAACTGGTCCAACTCGAGGAATTCAAGGAACAGTAGCGCACAATAGTATGCCTTGCTTGGGATAAAGTCGAGATTGGTAAGAGTGCTGAAGTGCAAGAAGTCAGGAGCCGCTACATGCCATTATTGACAGGAACCCCAGTTGCAAGTAATTTTTCCGAATATCAAGTTAAAAAGACGAACCACTAAGTTTTAGGAGAGTGTTACAGATATGGGCATTCCTTTGTCAGATATGAATCGTGTGGTATTAACAACTTCTGGCAACTCGCAACCTTCGCATCTATTGTTGCGCTGTGGTGATTTATATCGACCACCTTGTACATGGATTGGTATCTGAGTACTATGGTTACTCCTTCATTAAAATCTAAAATGTACTATTGCTAATGCTATTACAAGAATATAATATGTTCAAAAAAATATCTGATATAAGTCGTCAGCTTACCACCCTGGTCACGTCTTCAAAGTCCTCCGATGTATCACCCTCTTTTTTGGTTTGGTGGTTAGGTAAGTTTGGGGTTTTTTATTGAAAACTTCGTGTTTCAGTTCGGCGAGTGAGCGAAAATTAGGATGGTTTTAATGCAGTCATTCTCAACACTTTTGCGGTTGTAGGAGGGAGTACACTAACAAGTTGAAGCGGGTTTACCGTAGTTTGAGGTTAGATGAAATTATTATGAACTGTTTGGCAAATATGGAGCGCCGAGATAAGCGTGTCATTATCCGCTTGTATATCAGTAGTTAGAGAATGAAACTATTAATCTGAGCATTTTAAGCTCGGGCGCCATGTTGGGCGCTATTGTTGGTGGCGTGAGGAGAAGGTGGCATGTGGCATGATGCCAAATCTGGGATAGCTCAATCTGTAGAGCATAAAGCTCTTAGTATCAGGGTTGTGGGTTTGAGCCCTACGTTAGACGCCATAGTTGTATAACTGGCTATTGTATAAGACGAAGTTGCATGCTAGTAAGCTTTACAAACAGCTGGTAGCACAGTCGGTAGATAATGAAGCTCGTAATATCAACGTTGTGGGTTTAAGTCCTACGTTGTACGCCTGTTTAACTGTTAGTGACTCTTAACTCTTAAGCGCATTTGTATGTCTCCTTATCTCTATACCAAAACGCAAAAAGTTTATAATTTTTTCAATTTCGGGCAACTATAATAGTTGTAATACGTTTCATGCATACCGATGTAATCTTTGTAATAATCGTTTATATGCATGACAGATACTTGCAACACACCCTATCACAAGGGTGTGTAGACTGTATTCACATAAATTTTGTTTCTAAATTTGTCCCTGAACTTGACCTCTCTTATGTGTGTCAAACAGTTTGCCTTTATACAAATTTATTCATTTGTACATACCCTGCAAAAAATGCGATTAGTCTAGGATGAATGTGGGACTAGTATCAAAGGAGTATGCGACCGATGCCAGTTTAGTCTCATTATATGAGTTGAACTGTTCCCTTTTGTTTGAGCATGTCCTATGATGAGACTAATTGTACCCGTTTATACACGAAAAGGATCGAAAGACCAATCCACTTTGTACCCATATCGGAACATATGAGGCCTAGTCCATTTTCCGTTCAATAAGGATCAAATAGGGTCCAGTCGCATTTTTCATAGCAGAAAAACAATCGAAGGGTTTGCCAAGCTACCGAATCTATTTGATGTAAGTTGTTCGCCCATTTTTCAAAATGGAATAAAAAATATTCTCCGAAAATGTAACCCTAACTCCGGCGTAGCCGTTAAGCGCTAGTAATTTAGATTCGGTATAGGGCTCCGCATTTTTCTTAAAGAATTCGATTCAATCACCTGTAATATTTCTTATTTTACCCACTTCGTTGCCGTTTTTTTTAATATTTCTTAAAATGGGCTACATATATTTCAAACAGACTAATCCCAACTGTACCCAAAAGGCAATAAAGGGGATCAATTATGCCCAAATATAGACAAAAGAGATCAATCGGAGTCCAATCTCTTTAGGGATTAATCGCATGTTTTTTTGCAGGGTACATACATAAACGTACATGCACAAATTCATACATGTATAAGTAGGATTACAATATTACGCTCAATCGTACTATGTTTATATTGTGTACTGAGTTACTTCCATTTCCATCTCAAAGTTAAATCTCTGGTGGTTTGTAAACCGGACGAGTGTTTCTCTTACACTGTTGAAATGGGTCACAATATATTTACCTATTTATGTAAAAAATAAATATTTTCATACGTGTAAAATTGTTTTTGCTTTACTCGTGATAAGTTTCTAGGTTAAAAAACACCCGAAAAAAAGTGGCGTAAGCGAGTGAAAATGAGAAATTTTTGCATTAGGGTAGGGGCGGTAGCTTCGAATTCTGACTGGCTTCTGAGAAAAAATGGCAAAAACAAGGTGGAGCAGAATGGTAAATGCGGAGGCTGTTGAAATCAATGAAGACAACATTTTTTATTTTTTTTTTAATAATTTTTATTTCAATATACTACTTTGAGATACTAAAACAGTCCACGAAAATGTACTCGATTTTCTTATTTTATGTTGTTTCAAACGTTTCCAGTGTTAGCCATAACAGATTAAAGTAAAGATACGATAAGCCACATACTTCTTTGACAGCAGATAAATTTACAAATTCTGATTTTATGGAACATCTTTGCTGAAAACCTTTGCCGCTATATATTTTTTCACCATTCGCCTCTTTCCGCTAAATGAGCCTACATTTTATTGCTTGGTTTATATAAGTAAATGTTCGGACTTGTGCCCGTATACCGTCAATCCCGAGTTTTCGTATTACAAGCCTCCTGGTTACTTATCTGCGCCTTCATGATATTTTTCCAGATCGTCAGTCAACTCATTGGCGTCAAAAGTCGGTTTCCATAGTCCTTAGTGGTGGAAAATGTTTTACTCCAAATATTCAGCCATTCAGTTCCGTTGACTAAAAATTTTTATTTCCCCTCGGGAGCTCCCAACGGCATGAATGTAGTTTTTTTTATATGCAGTACGGAAAAAACAGTGCTGAAGTGATGTTATGAGGGCGAGTATTGTCAAATGCGACTCCTATTTTGTAATATTGGCTTCACCTGTCAGGTTTTATTGTATCATGGTTCACAGGTAACTTTCAATTTTCATTACATTTCATAATTAGTATACTACACCTTTTTTAAATTAGAGCAATTCTCTCAGTTTAGGAAGCGTAGTAAACGTAGAAAAAATTCCACGTTTTCTGGACCTAACCCTGCAAAAATCGACCGAGTGCTCCAAAATTAACCACAATTCATACAAAAAATATTGTCCAATTAAAATTGCGATGTCCTAGGACTGGACCATATACTCCAGCTCCGCATTACATCAGAGTAATCCATGGAGTGCCCACAGTCCAATAAACATCGTGTCCCTGCAAAAATCGCGAGTACTCCATGCATGCATGTATGGAGTACTCGCTATGGACCAAGCGAGTGCGCCAAAATTAACACTTCATATACAAAATATGGTCCAATTAACATTGCGATATCCTAGGACTGGACCATATACTCCACCTCAGCATTACAACAGAGTAATCCTGGAGTACCCACAGTCCAATAAAGATCGTGTAGTGATTACAATCGTTAAAACAAGCAATGATCGGCTTACAATATGTTCGTGTAGAAACATGAGTTGGTCCATTGCTGCATTATAGTGGAGTATAATGGTAAATATTCCAGTGGACCAGGGTAACATACAACACTCAGAGAGCTTACACAATTATTTTGATCCTGCATTTAAAAAGTTCACAAAACTAATGCGCATAGAAAATTTTTGATTTTTTAATTAAAAATTCAGTTTCAACATTTTTGTCCCATTTATAAGTTTTGAGTATAGGAAATGTGGAAAACGTAGAAAATTTTCACAAATGTATTTTGTTGTTGCGTTTTTGGCAGTAAAATGGAAAACTTTCTACGGCGGCCACCGTGGTGTGATGGTAGCGTGCTCCGCCTATCACACCGTATGCCCTGGGTTCAACTCCCGGGCAAAGCAACATCAAAATTTTAGAAATAAGATTTTTCAATTAGAAGAAAATTTTTCTAAGCGGGGTCGCCCCTCGGCAGTGTCTGGCAAGCGCTCCGATTGTATTTCTGCCATGAAAAGCTCTCAGTGAAAACTCATCTGCCTTGCAGACGCCGTTCGGAGTCGGCATAAAACATGTAGGTCCCGTCCGGCCAATTTGTAGGGAAAAATCAAGAGGAGCACGACGCAAATTGGAAGAGAAGCTCGGCCTTAGATCTCTTCGGAGGTTATCGCGCCTTACATTTTTTTTTTTTTTTATTCTACGTTTCCTATGGTTTCTAGGCAGAGAGAATACCCCAATTTTTTAAAATGATACATATTTACGAGTACATAATTCAAACTTTATCACTTCATATTATTTATTCTTACTCAATATTTCTTGTTTGTAATGTGTGCTTCGTTGTTGGTATTTTGTTGTTTTGCAATGTATTGGCTTCTCGTTGCTTTTCCCCCATACATAATTTGATTTAAGTTTCAATATTCTTTCTTTTGGAAATCTAGTCTTCAAACTAGTTTCAAAATTAATCAAAAGGCTTTAATAACAACCACCCTATTATAAATCAAAACATAAATCAAGTGGATGCTTACTAAACCAATTAAATAATTTTTTTGTATACACATATGCATGCTGTAGTAAAAATCTCTTGTTGAAAACTAGTACGCTTCTAGGCCATTCGGAAGCACTACTAATTCGCCCTCAATCTCCATTATAAGATTTAAGCCAGCAAATTTAACCTTACGATGTCCTTGGCGATGGAAATTGTCTCCCACTGCATTTCCTTCTCTATGAGTCCGAACTAGAAGAGGACGCGACTGTGATCCAGACCACTGCGACGCGAAACCTGCTGACGCACCATACAATTTATTATTTTTGTTTGTTTGTTTAAGTACAAGCGTAGACCTCTCGAGTTTAAACTTCAAATTAAGTTCTGCGCACTCAAACGAATTTGCTCTGGTTAGTATTTTTTAAACTTGCTCGGCTTAAATTTCACATGAAAATAAAGGAAAAATTCTTAAAGTAGTTTTAAAACAAAACCAAAAGGTTTAAAGTTGGCAGTTTCATTTAATTACACAGGCCGACAGCATCTCAGACCCAGAAACCGGACTATATATTTTCGAAGTATTTTGATGCGATGAATCGAAATCTGGCCTCAAAATTGCTCTATCAGCTCTGATTTTCGAAATATCCTAACCTAAAAGTGCAAAAAACACTTTTTTTGCCCATATTTGAGGTTATGTAGCCTAGCAGATGTTTTCTTTCATCAAAACTAAAGGATGGTATCTTTAAATACAATTCTTCTTCTTTCAAATGGCGTTAAGTTTGCACTAAAATAATTTTTTTTGCTGAGATATCGCATTTTGAAATTTTCATGTTTCTAAATTTTCCTACACCTGAAAATCGATTAAGATAACATAGACATGATATAGTCGATTACTAATTTTCTTGAATTGAGTCTTATTTTTCTTACAATTTTGTCTCACATCATAAGTGTGCTAACTCACCACACCCCTACACTATCTAAACCTCGGATACCGAGTCACACACAGCCCTGACCCCTAGAAACCACCCCTATCATACCGCAAGCACTCTAACCCACTTAACCTTGGGGACAGAGTTTACTCGCATATTTTTCTTAAAATAAGTCTTATTTATATAGATATCTCACACCACAAGTGGGCTAACCAACTTAACCTAATCCAACAACCCCCACGTATCTTCTAAAGAAACATAAAAATTTCAAAATGCGATATCTCAACGAAAAATAATTTTATTTGAGCAAACTCAAATCCATTTGACAGAAGAAGACTTGTACGTAAAGATACCGTCCTTTAATTTTGGTGGAAGAAAACATCTGGATGGCTACATTACCTCAAATATTGGCAAAAACTGTGTTTTTGCACTTTTAGGTTAGGATATCTCGAAAAGCAGAGCTGATAGAGCAATTCTCAGGCCATATTTGGATTCAGCGCATTATAAACCTTCGGAGATATATAGTCTGGTTTCTGGGTCTGAATGTGGGTTAAATTTTGTCGGCCTGTGTTATATTTGCAAAAACTGTTGAGAGTTTTAAAAAAAATTGGCACCTTCAAGGTTAACATATCACGTATATATTTGCTTTGTTGTTGATTTTTCCTACGGGATAGATGGAGAGAACTATTTTGAAAAGAGTTTCCGTCATTCTTTCTGAAAAATCGGTTTTGGAGTTGTGCCATCTTCAGTGTGAAATTTCTTTTCAACGACATTGGAACCTGAATATGGCATAACCTCTTAGGCTCCCAACCAAATTTGACAAGGGTTGACGGAAGATTGATCTAAAATGGTTCTAACATGCATATCTGGTCTCGGTTAGAGGTTTTCAGACGATAACGATTATAGAACTCAGTTGGGCCATGCCCCCAAACACTAAAAATTTGATAAACTCCGAATGTTTAAAATTGAGGTTAATGATTTTGTGTTGTAGCAATCTTGCAGTGCAGCTATATAAATACGCTGAAGATGAATATAATGATGAAGGCGAGAGGACGAGAACGAGAACGAAAACGAAATGGAGAAAAGCGACAAGACGAAACCAAAGGTGCAGAGTAAAGAAAGGAGGATAGATTATAATAGGGAAGGTAGGGATTTTTCCCTCACTATGACTGTCTTATCTGCCTGCCTCCATCTCTAGAACTGGTACCCGCTTTCAATGAAAGTTTATATATGTATACACACACATGCATTGAAGTATGTGTATGTATGAGCTTTTATACTATATAGGATACATAATGTAGGCCTTGTTGGTTGCCTCGGCAATTTTCGCAAAAAGTGCGTAAGTATATACGACATACATATGTATGTACAAGATTGTCAAAATGTTCTTTTTGTAATGTATGTACATATGTATGTATGATTACTTTGCGTTTGTTGTTGGTTCATTGGCCGCCAAAATTTTTGAAGGCCAAAGTAATTCACGATTTACGTTGCTGCTTCCCAAACACACTTTTACCAACAGTGAACCACATACCAATGGGTGTGTATACATATACATATACACTCACTTACTATGTAGATATATGTATATATGTATATAGCCACATAATAAGGTAGCGACGTTGCCGCGACGACGACGACGACGACGGCGTTCAAGAATGTCAGTACCCTGCAAAAATCGTTGGACCATGTGGTCCACTGGAGTACTTACCATTATACTCCACTGTAATGCAGCAATGGACCAACTCATGTTTCTACACGAACATATTGTAAGCCGATCATTGCTCGTTTTTAACGATTGTAATCACTACACGATGTTTATTGGACTGTGGGTACTCCATGGATTACTCTGATGTAATGCGGAACTGGAGTATATGGTCCAGTCCTAGGATATCGCAATGTTAATTGGACCATATTTTTTGTATGGATTGTGGTTAATTTTGGAGCACTCGGTTGGTCCATAGCGAGTACTCGATACATGCATGCATGGAGTACTCGCGATTTTTGAAGGGTAGTTGTACGTTTTTGGCGAAAATTCTTTAACGTACACAGTCATAGCTATACATGCCTTAAGCTTCAACTAAAACATACATATACATATGTATGTATATGCTTATAAACCCTGCAAAATTGTGTGATTACTCCCTAAGGGGATTGGTCTCCGATTGAACTCTTTTGTCTACATTTAGGCATAATTGATCCCGTTTAGTCCTTTTCGGGTACAGTTGGGATTAGTCAGTTTGAAATCAATGTAGTCCATATTAAAAAATATTAAAAAAACGGCAACGAAATGAGTAAAATAAAAAAGATTACAGGTGATTGAATCGAATTATTTAAGAAAAATTCAGTGCCCTATACCGAACCCAATTTACCAGGACTTAACGTCTAAGTTAGGAGAATTTTCGATTGTGATTCTGCCATGAAAAATGCGACTCTGCCTAATTTGGGTCCTTATTGAACCGAAAAGAAACTAGTATTCATATGTTCCCATATGGGTACAAAAGGGATTGATCCTATCGATCCCTTTCGGGTATAAATGGGTACAATTAGTTTCTTCATAGGACATGTTCAAACAAAAGGGACAGTTCAACTCATACAAAGAGATCAAAACTGGCATTGGTCGCATACTCCTTTGCGACTAATCCCGGATTCAGCCTAGACTAATCGCATTTTTTGCAAGGCAACATATTAACTACAAAGAATTTAGCATTAGCTTGTGTTTTATTGTATTTTGAATTAAGCTTGTATGGACAAATTTTGGGTTTGGATATGATGAAGGGTTGTATTTATTAGGCATATATGCGTAAATACAAACATAAAAAAGTTATACACATCTACATATGTACCTATATGGTATGTTTATCAGGGATTGCCGATGACTTTTATTTGTCAAAATTTTAATTTTCTTTAAGTTTTACTGTAAACATCGAAAATAATAATTATTTTTCGATTTTTTTATTTCGGTCGAATAAAAATAATATAATATTTTTTTTTTTTTTTAGTTTTTATTTCGCTCGAAAAATTACAGTTACTTTTTAAGTTTTGTTATTTCTCTGGAAAATAACAGTTTTTTAGTTAATTTATTTCGATTGGAAAATGAGAGGTTTTTGATTTTATATTTCACTCGTTACAGCTGGAGTATGTTTTTTTTTTAAGTTTTTTATTTCGCTCGAAAATTAACATAAACTTTTCGTTGTTTTTTTTTCCAAAGACAAATATTGTTTTTGGTTTTAATAACAGTTGCTTCAGGAGTTTCTTATTTCGCTCCAAAAGTTGCAGTTATTTTTTCGCGTTTTTTTTTTAGATATTTCTGAGAGTTTTTTTAGTTATTTCTTGAATTTTTCATATTTTTCAGAAAAAGCAGCTATTTTTAAATTTTTTGTTTCGTTCGGAAAATAAACGTTAGTTTTGATTCGCTCGGAAAGTAACAAGAAAAACACAGAAGTGCAATAATTGATTTTATATTTACATATATACATAACAAACCAATGAGTGGTCGATAACAAATTACTTACTCTGCGCGAAGAAATCGAAAACTTTTCGATATCAAGTAGGTAGATAAGGTTTTGATAGTAAATCTATAACTTTTGATAACAAAGCCATATTTTTTCGATAATATTTCGATAGCAAATTGGTATCACTCTGATACCAAATCGATAATTTTTGATAACATATCGATAATTTTTCAATACATAGTCGATCTTTTTTCAACAGTAAATTGACAGCTTTTCAATAACATATGTATAAATTTTTGATAACAAGTCAATGAATTTTCAATAAAAACTCCATACATGCCGATAACAAATTGGTAAAACTCTGATAACAAATGGATTAGGTTAGGTTGGGTTGAACTGGCCGTTCAATAAAGGCCTCACATAGACTGAATGTGTCCATAGTGTTACCAGAATGTGTTTGACGACCAAACGGAAAACCCCCAATCAGGTGCCAGGACATTATAGAACATAACTCCGTCCTCTTGGCAAATAAACAAATCGATTAAAAAATCAATAAATTTTTGTTAACATATCGATAACTTGTTGATAAATAGTCAATAACTTTTCGATTAAATAATAAAAATCGATAACTATCGATCGAAACCTTTGTTATCGATAGCAACTTTATAGCACTTCGATAACAAACCGATAAATAGTCGATAAGAAATTTATAACACGCCTTTAACCAGTTGATAACAAACCGATAGCTCATTAATAACGAACCAATATAAAACCATTTCTCTCTTATGAACTTAACCACCTACATACATTATTCCCACATTACACTACACTGTAGTGACTACACCTACGCTTACATTATCCATTCACCCATAGTGGGAACAAAGTGTCTAAACACATCAAAAATTCCAAAAATAATTATTAAAAATAGTTTTTATACCTTTCATGAAAATGACATGGTATATTAATTTCGTCACGAAACCCAAAATTGTAAGTCCTTAAAGGGAAATAGATAGACCCACCATTAAGTATACCGAAATAATCAGGATGAAGGGCTGAGTTGATTTAGCAATGTCCGTCTGTCTGTTTGTATGCAAACTAGTCCCTCAATTTTTGAGTTATCTTGATAAAATTTGGTGAGCGGGTGTATTTGGGTGTCCGATTAGACATTTGTAGGAACCGGCCGGATCGGACCACTATAGCATACATATATCCTCCATACAACCGATTTTTCAGAAAAAGAGGATTTTTGTCATATCTTCCTCAATTTAACAGATTGAAGCTTCAAACTTCACCATATACTTTCCTATATGGCACATATTGTAGTCTGAAAAAATTTATGAGATCGGCCGTATATATAGTATATATCCCCCACAACAGATTGTTCAGATAAAAAACTTTTCGTAATTACTGCCCTATTTTAAGAGCTAGAGGCTTCAAATTTCAACGAATGCTTACGTATATAGCATATATTGTTGTCTGAGAAAATCATAAAGTTCGGTGGTATATATAGTATATATCTCATACAACCGATTGTTCAGATAAGAAACTTTTCGCAATTTCTACCCCATTTTAACCGCTATAAACTTCAAATTTCACCGATTGCCTACGTATATAGTATATATTATTGTGTAAAAAAATCATAGAGATCGGTGATATATATAATAAATATATGATGGTATATATAGTATATATATATTTTTTTTGCAATTTCAGCCGCATTTTAACAGCTAAAGCTTCAAATTTCACCAAATGCTTACGTATATAGCATATATTGTTGTTTGAAAAAATCATTGAGATCGGTGGAATATATATTATATACCCCATATAAGCTGCTATTTTTGCCCCTTTTTTACGGCTAGAAGCTTCAAAATTCATCAAATTTCATCAAATAGTTACGTTTACGTCATATATTGTTGAAATACGTGATTCGTAGTCATAGTTTTTACACGCAGACCACAAAAAACCTGAAACTTTGCATCCTCACACAAAGTACTTACCTATTTTTATACTCAGTTGAGCAGAGCTCACAGAGTATATTAAGTTTGATTGGATAACGGTTGGTTGTACATATATAAAGGAATCGAGATAGATATAGACTTCCATATATCAAAATAATCAGGATCGAAAAAAAATTTGATTGAGCCATGTCCGTCCGTCCGTCCTTAAACACGATAGCTTGATTAAATTTTGAGGTATCTTAATGAAATTTGGTATATAAGTTCCTGGGCACTCATCTCAAATGGCTATTTAAAATGAACGATATCGGACTATAACCACGCCCACTTTCTCGATATCGAAAATTTCGAAAAATCGAAAAAGTGCGATAATTCATTACAAAAGACAGATAAAGCGACGAAACTTGGTAGATGAGTTGAACTTATGCCGCAGAATAGAAAACTAGTAAAATTTTTGACAACGGGCGTGGCACCGTCCACTTTTAAAAGAAGATAATTTAAAATTTTGGAAGCTGTAATTTGGCAGTCGTTGAAGATATCATGATGAAATTTGGCAGGAACGTTACTCTTATTACAATATGTCTGCTTAATAAAAATTAGCAAAATCGGAGAACGACCACGCCCACTTTTTAAAAAAAAATTTTTTTTAATTCAAGTTTTAAAAGAAAAGTGAATATCTTTACAGTATATAGGTAAATTATGTCAACATTCAACTCCAGTAATGATATGGTGGAACAAAATACAAAAATAAAAGAAAATTTCAAAATGGGCGTGGCTCCGCCCTTTTTCATTTAATTTGTCTACGATACTTTTAACGCCATAAATCGAACAAAAATTAACCAATCCGTTTAAAATTTGGTAGGGGCATAGATTTTATGACGCTAACTATTTTCTGTGAAAATGGGCGAAATCGGTTGATGCCACGCCCAGTTTTTATACACAGTCGTCCGTCTGTCTTTCCGCATGGCCGTTAACACGATAACTTGAGCAAAAATCGACATATCTTTAATGAACTTAGTTCACGTGCTTACTTGAACTCACTTTATCTTGGTATGAAAAATGAACGAAATCCGACTATGACCACGCCCACTTTTTCGATATCGAAAATTACGAAAAATGAAAAAAATGCCATAATTCTATACCAAATACGAAAAAAGGATGAAACATGGTAAGGTAATTGGATTGTTTTATTGACGCGAAATATAACTTTAGAAAAAACTTAATAAAATGGTTGTGACACCTACCATATTAAGTAGAAGAAAATGAAAAAGTTCTGCAGGGCGAAATAAAAAACCCTTAAAATCTTGGCAGGTATTACATATATAAATACATTAGCGGTATCCAACAGATGACGTTCTGGGTCACCCTGGTCCACATTTTGGTCGATATCTGGAAAACGCCTTCACATATACAACTACCACCACTCCCTTTTAAAACTCTCCTTAATGCCTTTAATTTGATACCCATATCGTACAAACATATTCTAAAGTCACCCCTGGTACACCTTTATGGCGATATCTCGAAAAGGCGAAAGGAGCGGGACCTATAGAACGAAGGCCCGTTCCCTTTTAAAAATATTCATTAACACCTTTCTTTGATACCCATATTGCACAAACGAATTCTAGAGTCACCCCTGGCCCACCTTTATTGCGATACCTCGAAAAGGCGTCCACCTATAGAACTAAGGCCCACTCCCTTTTAAAATACTCATTAACTCCTTTCGTTTGATACCCATATTGCGCAAACGAATTCTAGAGTTACCCCTGGCCCACCTTTATGGCGATATCTCGAAACGGCGTCCACCTATGAAACTAAGCATTACTCCCTTTTAAAATACTCATTAACGCCTTTCGTTTGATACCCATATTGTACAAACTAATTCTAGGGTCACACCTGGTCCACCTTTATGGCGATATCTCGAAAATGCGACCATCTATACAACAACCACCACTCCCTTTTAAAACCCTCATTAATACCTTTAATTTGATACCCATATCGTACAAACACATTCTAGAGTCACCCCTGGTCCACCTTTATGGCGATATTTCGAAACGGCATCCACCTATAGAACTAAGGCCCACTCCCTTTTAAAATACTCATTAACTCCTTTCGTTTGATACCCATATTGCGCAAACGAATTCTAGAGTCACCCCTGGCCCACCTTTATGGCGATATCTCAAAACGGCGTCCACCTATGGAACTAAGGATTACTCCCTTTTAAAATACTCATTAACGCCTTTCGTTTGATACCCATATTGTACAAACAAATTCTAGGGTCACACCTGGTCCACCTTTATGGCGATATCTCGAAAATGCGACCATCTATACAACAACCACCACTCCCTTTTAAAACCCTCATTAATACCTTTAATTTGATACCCATATCGTACAAACACATTCTAGAGTCACCCCTGGTCCACCTTTATGGCGATATTTCGAAACGGCATCCACCTATAGAACTAAGGCCCACTCCCTTTTAAAATACTCATTAACACCTTTCGTTTGATACCCATATTGTACATACAAATTCTACGGTCACCCCTGGTCCACCTTTATGGCGATATCTCGAAACGGCGTCCACCTATGGAACTAAGGATTACTCCCTTTTAAAATACTCATTAACACCTTTCATTTGATACACATATCGTACAAACGCATTCTAGAGTCACCCCTGGTCCACCTTTATGGCGATATCTCGAAATGGCGACCACCTATACAACTACCGCCACTCCCTTTTAGAACTCTCATTAATACCTTTAATTTGATACCCATATCGTCCAAACTCATTCTAGAGTCACCCCTGGTCCACCTTTGTGGCGATATCTCGAAACGGCGTCCAACTATGGAACTAAGGATTACTCCATTTTAAAATACTCATTAACACCATTCGTTTGATGCCCTTATTGTACAAACGCATTCTAGAGTCAACCCTGATCCACCTTTATGGCTATATCCCTAAATGGCGTCCACCTATAGAACTATGGCCCACTCCCTCATAAAATACCCTTTAATGCCTTTCATTTGATACACATGTCATACAAACACATTCCAGGGTTTCCCTCGGTTCATTTTCCTACATGGTTATTTTCCCTTATGTTGTCACCATAGCTCTCAACTGAGTATGTAATGTTCGGTTACACCCGAACTTAACCTTCCTTACTTGTTTATTTTATATTTATCTTAAAAATCGTTTAGGTATGTACATCTGTTCACTATATAGTTCTTATTTTATACATCCGATTATGTGGAGATTACGAACGGGATAAGATTATTGTTAAGCCCCATTCATGAAAGGCATGAAGTCTTCGGCACAGCCGAAGACAGTCCCGTTCTTACTTGTTTTAAATAAAACTTATCACCGTTACGATCCCTAAGGTTCCTACCAACATATGTACATACGTACATTCATACATATGTGCATCCATTCATACATCAACTTGAGTAAAGGCGGTGACACAATGACATTTTTCATATAGATGCGCTTAACACAAGCTTATGCATTCCAATAACATCGCCACAATCAACCAAGATGTTGTGTTTAAATATAAAGGAACTTCAGACTTGGCAATTGAAGTTTATTACGCCTTGCCAATTCACATACAAAATTTCGCGAAGCACTGTTGTAAACATTCTCTCTATACAACAAATTTACTTGCTAACATATTTTGTGTGGTATTCGATTGTAATATTGCAGTTTTTAATTGTGAAAAATGTTAGAAAATCTACCAACCAGTGTAAAAAAATGCAAATGTCAAATTCTTCTTCTTATGATTTGCTTGGAACAAAATTGGCGAGTTGGCTACTTTTCAATATCAGATGGCGCCAGTGTCGCTCATTCTACCATTCTCCATAAAAATACGTGCAATCTACTCATAATGCATAAGCATGTGTTAAACTCATCTATATGAAAAACTGCTTATGTGTCGGACCTATAACTTTGCGAGTCCCAGTGACTGATTGTCGTACCGGCAACTTGCCTAATCAGCATTTCCGTTCTTTTGCTGGGCACATTGATGAATTCAACGTCGTTTGTGTTATTTGACAATATTATTTATGTAATAAGAAATTCACAATATCAAATATATGTACACACATTGGTACATATATACAAAAAACTCTTAGACATATTCAATTTACAAAATTATTCTCACCGCTTGTATTATTTCTTTTAACCGTCCTGTTCATGAATAATTTTTCTTCTTAGTTCGCATGGCTGGGTACACGGGTACTACAAGGCAGTTCATACGTGCGAACTACTAGTGGTACGTGGGTATCCCAGCCATGAGAACTGGTAATAAAAAACTAATTTTAGTAATAAAAAACTAATTTATTAAAAAACCATCTTTATGAAAGTATATTTGAAAAAAGTTTCTCTCCTTTTTGTAGAAAACTTATTCTCATAAGATGCCACAAAATTTTAACTCGTTTCTATTTGTAGATTATTTAAAAATGGCCTTTGAATATGCAAAAGGTACCCGGGTACCCATCTATGCACAGGACGGTTAATTTGGGAATTAATGTTTATGTCATTTTTTATTGTTGTCTGCTGTCTTACATTTATTATTACTTGAAATGTCTTTCGACTAATTTTGAGACAGTTGATATTTCTTTTTTATACCCAGCTGTACTTGTACACAGGGATTGGATAACGGTTAGTTGTCCATATGTCAAAATCATAGGTATCGAAAAAAAAAATTTATTGAGCCATATCCGTCTGTCTGTCTGTTAATACGATAACTTGTGTAAGTATTAAGATATCTTCACCAAATTGGTACACGAGCTTATTTGGACCCAGAATAGATTTGTATTTGTATTTGTATTTGTACACAAAAAACCTTATTATTTAGTAAGTAATACACCTAGAATGTTGAAATTTGACGTGTGATATTGACTCTTGATAAAAATTTGAAAAATTTTTTTAAATGGGCGTGGCACCGCCCACTTGTGATTAAATCAATTTTACAAATATTATTAATCATAAATCAAAAATCGTTAAACCTATCGTAACAAAATTCGGCAGAGAGGTTGCCTTTACTATGAGGAATACTGTCAAGAAAAATTGACGAAATCGGTTAAGGACCACGCCCACTTTTATATAAAAGATTTTTAAAAGGGTCGTGGACGAATAAAATGAGCTATATCTTTGCAAAAAGAGCTTTATATCAATGGTATATCATTTCCCTAGTGGGTTTATAACAATAAATAGGAAAACTTCAAATTTAAAAAAAATTGGCGTGGCACCGCCCCTTTTATGACTAAACAATTTTCTATGTTTTGGGAGCCATACCTCGAAGAAAAATTAGTTCAGAATAGAACCATATGTATGCATATGTATTATTGCGCAACATTGTAACACTATTAAGCATTCAAAACAAACAACAACACCATTTCAAGTGTATAGCTGGGTATTAATGTTCGGTTTCACCCGAACTTAAGACTTCCTTACTTGTTATTATAAACATTTAAAAAGCTTCAGTTTGTTCGGTGTAATCGGTGGTTGACCTATACACACATATATGTAAATACATACATATGTGTGTCTGTCCAAATTTATTTATATTTTTGTTGTTGTTGATAAGGTTCTTTAAATTGCTTGTAGATTATTATTACTCTGGCAATATCAATATTTGATTTATTTATATCCGTTTTTAATCGTTTACATTTTGGCTTTCCTCATATTTACGTTTCACTTTGATGAGCTTTTGTGAAGAGCGGGGCGTATACGTAACTTCATTATAACGATTTTATACGCATAGACGAATTTGGTAGTTTCAATGCAAGGCACATCAGTAATTCCCGTTTAACGAAAACTGACGCCGATTGGGAACATCAATCGTAAGCATATCAACTATTCAGGCGTTAAGGGCCACCTTTTTCAATGCGTAACAGATTGACGCACTTCGATCAAAATTTGAAGAAGATGGATTTGTATCATACTTATGTGTGTATATCTTAGAAAATTTTAGGACTATTTCGGGTCTGTTTCGTGTACATTTCCGGACGACAATTTGTATTTTGTACAGGTCATTTCGGAAATATTTCGGTGAATTATTTTTGGAATCACTTCGAGGTTATTTCGGATGCGATTGAAACAATTTCAGAATCACTTTCAAATTATTTTAGCTGGTATTTCGGGACAGCTTCTGGATCATTTCCAAACTATTTCGAAAACATTTTGAGACTGTGACAAGATCACTTCATGATTGTTTTAGGTATGTTATTGGGAAAACTGCAGAAGAATCTCGAGACTATTTCGCAACTATTTTTGGATGATTTGGACAGCGTTTCGGGTTCACTTCGGAACTATTTTTTGAATTCATTTTAGACTATTCCATGAGGCCTCATGTTATACTTTATTTTTCAATTGAAAAAATAAGATTGTCGACGGTAGGCTTCAGTTTTTCAGGCAATATGCTAGAACCTCTTAAACATTGCTTACAATCCTGATTACACGTTCATTTTTGCGGTTGTTAGGTAGGCCTTTCCCATGGCTGGCGAAGAGCACACTTAAGTTCCTATCTGGGACCATGCCCTCGTTTTACCATATACTGCATAAACATTGGTGCACGCTCTTTTTTATATCATCTCCCACACGTCACATCATTTCCGCCTTCAGATGTTAAGAGTATCGGATTCTCGTTTTCCGGGTCATAGTGTTTCTACCAAGAATATACCCTGGTTTTGAAACATCTCATCATCCGCCAGATTTTGTGATATAATTTTTGAGGACTATGCCTGCCGGCCTGCTAGAGGTTTACGCTGATCACTTTATCTGCGGCGGCGGCGTACGCCTGTGTTCTTACTTTAAAAAGCTTGATTTTTCTATTTAAATGAATTATATTTAGGAAAGGTTTTGGTTGTATATATTTAAGGAAATCAACGGTTTGGCCATTTCGGAAAGATCCGGTCTTTTTGCTTCAAAATCTCACAGAATGTTAAAAAATTTTCAGGAGTATCTCCTTGCGGAGGGATTCTCCCTCGTTCACTTACTCCAGAGAGGCTTCGAACCTAACCCCGGTCTTTGGAACTGGTACTGCTGCGTCTGCTTAAAAGAAATAGAGATATATAAAATGTTCACACTTTTGTCTGTATATCTCGCGCAAAGCATAGTTTCACCTGGGGTTAACTCCTAATAATCGACGCGAACACAATTTCTTTAAATCATTTGTGGCTCCTTGGTGGTCACGCACAAAGGCGACTTACGGTTGCTATTAACGGTCTATTAATACTCATGACTCTCGTGGCACATGGCGCCTCCAGTTTTTTAAGAGCTACAATTCCCGATGTGCGAACAGTAGCAATCTTGACCACCAGTCGCTACCACGCCTCCTGACCCTCATACCATATGCCAGCACAGAAGCTATAGGACTGCTACTTCGAAATCATACCTTCGTCGACGTCACTATCCAGAAGCTCTAGGTGTAGCTCCGAAGACTTTCTAACGAATGTTTTTGTCGCGCTATGCTGCCTAGCTACACCACAGAAACACCTTGAAACGTTAGGGAGTGACTATTCGGCCAAGGATGCCGCCCTCGAAATCAGAAGCAGTCTAAGTGGATGTCATGGCGTAACTCATGAGTGAAAATCGTATAATCCTCGGCGCATTTACATATTAAAATTTTACAAGGACCCTGGATAAAATTTTTAAAATGTAGAGCAAAGTTTGAAGACGTTTGTGTTCACAACATTGATTTCAATAGTCTTCGTTAAATCAAAACGATATTTTAGAATGAAAGTCGACCGATTTTAAGTTGAAAGATGTTAGCTGCTGTTTACGGGCCTTATGATATAAGAGCTCATTATGGATGACAGCGTAGCTTCAGTTTTCAGGCTAGTTCGACTGTCTTGGGAAAGCTTTTGCTTCACCACTTTGAGTGTTCTTGCGAAGGGCAAAGCCTCACCTGGTAAATATATGGGCCTACGTATTTACATTTGTAAAAGGAGCCGTAACGTGTAGGTGATATTTAAACTTGGTTGATAGGCTATAATCAATGTGATTCACTCCAAGGAACTAGTTTTGGATATGTCAAACCGGGAGACTTGGGTGTTGAAGGAGGAAGTGTGAAAATCAATATTAACATTTGAAACACTAGTTTCGCAAATAAACAACAGTCCATATTTATACCTCGATTTTCCTCATAGTCTTTCACAATTTCTCTGTGGGCAAGACCATGGTTTACAGTTATAAAAAAATTGTTTGGCGCCGAAGTTTTTTGCAACCACAAAAACAACATCATGACTACATTTAGCAATTCCCTTCTTTTGACGCTGCGCTGCATAAGTTGCTTGCCCAGCGGTAACACTCCATGCATTAGGTTGGATTCCAAACGAAGCTAATTTTTTATACTTGTTTTAGAATAAATCTATATATATATATAAGAAAGTGGTGTTAGTTACACTATTTATAACTCAAGAACGGATGAACCGATTTGGCTGAAAATTGGTGGAGAAGTAGTTTAGAACCAGGAGACGCACATAAGATACTCTTTATCTCATTCTGGCTAGGGTCTTGAGATCAAAACGTGGACCTGGGTAATCCTGGGATGTGTTTGTACAATATGGGTATCAAATGGAAGCTGCTTATGAGTGCTTTAGTAGAGGATACTTTTTCGTACCCCTGGGTGACTAGGGTCTCAAGATATAGGTCAAAACGTGGGCCCGTGTATCCCTAGACAATGTTTATACAATATGGATAACGAATGAAAGCTGTGCTTTAGTATAGAGTATTTTTTTTTAACGCTGGGTGACTAGGGTCTCGAGATATAGGCCAAAACGTGGACCCGGATACACCTAGAATGTGTATGTAATATGGATATCAAATGAAAGCTGTTGCTGAGAGATTTAAAGTAATTTTCATTGTAATATTCGATTTAGTCGCATCAACCTGGCGAAACTGATAAATATGCATGCGAAGCCTAAATAAAGACATGAATTAATAATACCCACATACCTATTTACATACGTCCTATTCGATTTGCCTGAAATTTGGTATATAAATTTGCCTATATTAGTATTTACGATCCTTTTTTCCTGGAAGTAGACCAGAGACGGACTGGGACTGGCATTAGGACTAGGACTGGGGCTGAGACTCGGAGTAGGACTGGGACTCGGAATGGTACTGGAACATAATACATACCACCCTCTCGGACTGGAAATAAGGGATGAAGAAAAAGAGAAGAACTTGAGAGAAGATAAAAGAGGGAAGGAGAAGGAGACTGAGAAAGAGATAGTGTGAGACGAAGATAGAGATAGATGAAGCGAAAAAGACGGAGGGAGGAGTGAATAAAAGGATTAATAAAAAGTGAAGAGGGGGTAGGGCAGAGTTTGACGGAAAAAGCTTATTAAAATGTATGCAGATGGACCAAACTTAGGGCAGAACAACGTCTGCCGCGTCTGCTAGTTAGATTTAAAAATATATATAGAATATATAAAAATAAAAAGGTGCAGCTGTTTATAATGATTAGACCCTGATGTATTTTACCCCTACCCTGTAAAAAATCTTGCGATTAATCCCTAATTTGTGTATCCTTTCGGGTATAGTTCGGATTAGTCAGTTTGAAATCTATGGAGCCCATTTTAAAAAATTTAAAAAAAAAAAAACGGCAATGAAATTAGTAAAATAAAAAAGATTGCAGGTGATGGAATCGAATTATTTACGAAAAGTGTGGAGCCCTATACCGAACCTAAATTACTAGGACTTAACGACTACGCCGGAGTTAGGGTTACATTTTCAGGGAATATTTTTAATTTCATTTTGAAAAGCAGGCGAACAACAGACATCAAATAGATTTTGTGGCTTGGCAAATCCTTCGATTGCGTTTCTCCCATGAAAAATGCTACTGGCCCCTATTTGAGTCCTTATAGAATCGAAAAGGGACTAGTCTTCATATTTTCCCATATAGGTTCATAGGGGATTGGTCGTATCGATACTTTTCGGGTATAAATGGGTACACTGAAAGAAATGGTGCTAGTAAAATCAACAAATCTGTTCTGTTGTTCTTGACTTAGCGGAGATTCGGTGAAATTGATCGAATTACGGTTAATTCGAACGAGTTCTTTGTCAAGCGAACAAATTAGTTCAGTCATTTCAACAGAACAGAAATTGTCGCTCTTAAGTTAATAAAATTCTGTAAAATTGACAGATTCCTAATCAATCTAACTGATTTTTTTGTTAACAGAACTGATCTCACTGGTCATTTCAACAGCGATCAACAGTCAATACATGAGCAAATTTCAAAGAGAATTCTACGCTCACTGCGCTCTCTACTTTGTACTTATGACGATCGTGCCACTTGTTAAAAAAAACACCAAAATAAGAAAACCACCAAATCGAAAAAATGCACAAACTGGGAAAACAACAAAAAACTAGTTTTTCAGTTATCAATACAAAACGAAAAACCCTTTTTTGAATTTACTGTGCAAAAAATTATGAGATACCGGGACACCTATTTATCGGGTTCAATTTTGCAACTTCTCCTCCAAGCGAAATGCAAAATTGCGCCCTCTTGTTGCGAAAGTTTTGTTTGAACGAACAGGATTTTTCCAAAGTTAGTAACATTTTGTTCAAGTTTTCACGAATTTTCACTAACGCGAACTTATCTAATAAGATAATAAATAACATCCTTTTTTAATGTTGAGTTGTTTTGGAATCATTTCAACTTAAAGTGTTACGAAAATTAAACTTGCCGAATTACATGTAAAGCTACTCCAGTGGTTAATTACCTTCCTGCGATTTGATTCTTTACTTTTCTATGACTTACAATTTCTCTTTTTAAAATGTTATGTCAAACATTTGTACTAAAAGTTTTGTTCGAAACAATCAAGTGTGGCAACTACATGCGAGAGAAGAAATTGAGAATGAGCTGAGCTGCAACTGAAAGAATTGAGAAACAGTTTTGTGACTACTATTTTCATTTCTATTTGCAAAGCGAAGTTCAAAACTATAAACTAAATAAATTATAAAATATAAAATTTGGTGAAAGTGTGTTTAATAAAACAAAATAATAAAGTGTATAATGTTTAATGTCCGCCAGCATATTTGATGTGCGCCCAATTGAAGTTCGGTTAGTAAGTGCTACCGTGGTGTGATGGTAGCGTGCTCCGCGTACCACATCGAATTCCCTGGGTCTTCACCCCGGGCAAAGCAACATCAAAATTTTAGAAATAAGGTTTTTCAATTAGAAGACAATTTTTCTAAGCGGAGTCGCCCCTCGGCAGTGTTTGGCAAGCACTCCTAGTGTATTTCTGCCATGAAAAGCTTTCAGTGAAAACTCATCTGCCTCGCAGATGTCGTTCGGTGTCGGCATAAAACAAGTAGGTCCCGTCCCGCCAATTTGTAGGAAAAATTAAAAAGGAGCACGACGCAAATTGTAAGAGAAGCTGGGCCTTAGATCTCTTCGGAGGTTAAGGCGCCTTACATTTTTTTTTTTTTTTTGTCGCAACAACTTTTTTGTTCATTTGACTACTAAAACGGTCAATTACGAATCAACGATTTATGCGCAGTTGTTTCAACATCTTGTTGCGATGGATAAAAATTGGCAGAAATTTCGGTTGATTTTACTAGTCTTTTTCTTTCAGTGCACAATTAGTCTCTTCATGGGACATTCTCAAACAAAAGGGAAAAGTTCTACTCATACAAAGAGATCAAAACAGGCATTGGTCGCATACTCCTTTGCGACTCATCCTGGATTCATCCTAGATTAATCGAATTTTTTGCAGGGTATTACAACTAAACACATACATATGTAAAAAAAATTACATATATATATACTTCTGTCACGCACACACGCACCACTCATTGTGATCGGCAACTAAGCCATTCATCACTCTATCTTATACTCAGTTGAGCAGAGCTCACAGAGTACATTAAGTTTGATTGGATAACGGTTGGTTGTACAGGTATAAAGGAATCGAGATAGATATAGACTTCCATATATCAAAATCATCAGGATCGAAAAAAAAATTGATTGAGCTATGTCCTTCCGTCCGTCTGCCCGTTAACACGATAACTTGAGTAAAATTTGAGGTATCTTGATGAAATTTGGTATGTGGGTTCCTGAGCACTCATCTCAGATCGCTATTTAAAATGAACGATATCGGACTATAAGCACGCCCACTTTTTCGATATCGAAAATTTCGAAAAACCGAAAAACTGCGATAATTCATTACCAAAGACGGATAAAGCGATGAAACTTGGTAGGTGAGTTCAACTTATGACGCAGAATAGAAAATTAGTAAAACTTTGGACAATGGGCGTGGTACCGCCCACTTTTAAAAGAAGGTAATTTAAAACTTTTGCAAGCTGTAATTTGGCAGTCGTTGAAGATATCATGATGAAATTTGGCAGGAACGTTACTCCTATTACTATATGTACGCTTAATAAAAATTAGCAAAATCGGAGAACAAAAAATTTAATATATTTACAGTATATAAGTAAATTATGTAAACATTCAACTCCAGTAATGATATGGTACAACAAAATACAAAAATAAAAGAAAATTTCAAAATGGGCGTGGCTCCGCCCTTTTTCATTTAATTTGTCTAAGATACTTTTAATGCCATAAGTCGAACAAAAATTAGCCAATCCTTTTGAGATTTGGTAGGGGCATAGATTTTATGGCGTTAACTGTTTTCTGTGAAAATGGGCGAAATCGGTTGAAGCCACGCCCAGTTTTTATATACAGTCGTCCGTCTGTCCTTCCGCATGGCCGTTAACACGATAACTTGAGCAAAAATCGACATATCTTTACTGAACTTAGTTCGCATACTTATATAAACTCACTTTATCTTGGTATAAAAAATGAACGAAATCCGACTATGACCACGCCCACTTTTTCGATATCGAAAATTACGAAAAATTAAAAAAAAAGCCATAATTCTTTACCAAAAACGAAAAAAGAGATGAAACATGGTAAGATAATTGGATTGGTTTATTGACGCGAAATATAACTTTGGAAAAAACTTTGTAAAATTGTTGTGACACCTACCATATTAAGTAGAAGAAAATGAAAAACTTCTGCAGGGGCGAAACAAAAAACCCTTTAAATAAATTAGCGGTATCCAACAGATGATGTTCTGGATCACCCTGGTCCACATTTTGGTCGATATCTGGAAAACGCCTTCACATATACAACTACCACCACTCCCTTTTAAAAATACTCATTAACACCTTTCATTTGATACCCATATCGTACAAACAAAGTCTAGAGTCACTTCTGGTCCACCTTTATTGCGAAACCTCGAAAAGGCGTCCACCTATAGAACTAAGGGCCACTCCCTTTTAAAATACTCATTAACACCTTTCGTTTGATACCCATATTGTACAAACGCATTCTAGAGTCACCCCTGGTCCACCTTTATGGCGATATCTCGAAAAGACGACCACCTATACAACTACCACCACTCCCTTTTAAAACCCTCATTAATACCTTTAATTTGATACCCATATCGTACAAACAAATTCTAGGGTCACCCCTGGTCCACCTTTATGGCGATATCTCGAAACGGCGTCCACCTATGGAACTAAGGATTACTCCCTTTTAAAATAATCATTAACACCTTTCATTTGATACCCATATCGTATAAACAAATTCTCGAGTCAGGCCTGGTCCACCTTTATGGCGATATCCCTAAATGGCGTCCGCCTATAGAACTATGGCCCACTCCCTCATAAAATACTCTTTAATGCCTTTCATTTGATACACATGTCATACAAACACATTCCAGGGTTTCCCTTGGTTCATTTTCCTACATGGTTATTTTCCCTTATGTTGTCTCCATAGCTCTCAACTGAGTATGTAATGTTCGGTTACGCCCGAACTTAACCTTCCTTACTTGTTTTTATCATTTGTTTAAATTTTCTTCCCATCTGGCTATGCCTCTTCTGCTCTTAGCGTGTAAACGCTTAGCTTATTATCTTCATTATGACTTCAACGAAACGTCTGTATATCTTTATTATACATATCTATGTATGTGTGTATAAATATGTATTTAGCAATAATTAGGTCTCGAGTTTGGGTGTTAGGTCAATGGGACAATAAAAACGAATGTAATGAAATTTAATAACATAAGCTTTATTATTATTAAAGAGTTGATATGTATCTACGTATATATGTATATAAATAGTTTAGTACTTAATTTATTCATGTAATAGTTACTTCTTAATTAATTTTTATTTGAATTTTACAACCTTAGTTGAAGCGTTTTTTTTTACATTTTTATTAACAAGTTCACTATTAAAATATTTAATATTTTAAATATCTATAAACAATTGTATATAATTATTCTCTGACATTGCAAAACTTCACAACTTAGGAGCTGCTGATTTACTAAAGTCCTCTGCCAACTGAAGTAATTTAAATGAGGAACTATGAACTTTGATTTAGATTTGCTGATTTTCCGACTGGTAGCAAGGCTACTGGACTACTGGAACTAGCCATACCTCGTCAAGTTTGTTTTGAAAATAAACTTTTTTCAGCGTTGTGCCATCCTCAGTTCAACTTTTCGCTCAGATTTGTTTTTATGCATAGATTGTAGTGTATTTAGAGTTTGTAGGAGCAGACATTGTCAAAATTGTGTTTTTTTAGGAGGCAAGCATTGAAAGTCTTAAAAACCCATAAACAAACCTTCTATTCTACCTTCTCCCTCCATCTTAAGTATTTTGTCAGTAGTGGATTTGAGCATAATTTCATAATTGAGCAGTTCAATCTGCTTTTCGCTGCAGTCACCACTGATGGGTGGGAAAATTTAGCACAGCAAACCTTCTTTCATAAGGCTTAATGCGGTCGTAGAGGTCAAGTTTCCCTGGAATTTGCAAGGCAACCTTAGGTTTCCAAATACGCGTTTTTTTACCTTTCATAAAAATTTATACAAAGTTTGGTCCAATTCTCGAAAAATGTAAGTCGTTAAAGGAGAAAAGATATCCCTACTAATAAGTGTACCGGCATGATGAGGATGACAATAGAATATTTGAGAAGCGGTCACGACCAACCGGATTAGACTACTATAGCATTATATATCTCCCATACATCCGATTTTTCAAATAAGCAGATCTTGTCATTTTGACAATTAACAGCTAAAATGCTTTAAACCCCTTAATGTGGCAGTATCAATCCTCACAGTACTTTCGTTAACTAATCCGTCGGAAAGTTGATTCACAAACTTGTCTCGTTACCGTACACGTCAAGTTAGCCCAGCCCGTTGGTTGGACTTTCTTAAAATTTTGTTTCTACCTTCATCTCAGATGTCCGCAGGAATGGTCAGTATTATGATGCCATAAGTACAGGCTTCAGATATACCATATTTAAGTGCAGATCCTATTCTCCCGTGGCTGTATGGCCTTGCCATCTCATTTCTCCTTTTGTATGATATGAACAAATGCCTCGTTGTAAGACGTTGCGTTTTCAGTGGCCATGGAGCAACTCACTGCCTTAACATCTTGTCAACTTTCTTCTCAGATATGATTGCTCTGGCTAGGAAACTGTTCTATTAAGCGACATAATAAAGTATTTATCACCTAATTGGCAGATATATCACGATATGTAGGCGATTTAAAAGACATTGTTTGCAATCAGCATCTGTGCATACTAAGACTGTGTTTGGTTGCAAACTTTACTTTGACTGAAATTTCCATCGCCTTCCTAATTAATCGTTTATCGATCTGAACAGACCATGAGCGTAAGCTGTTAGGTGATTAGAAAGCAGAGGCTTTCCCAAACCATTTAATGACTATTACAGCTCATCATGGATGAGGCAAAGACCGCGATGTGGGCTTTGTATGGTTTGCCGATCTTTCTCACTCGTCTTTTCTAATAAGGATATCAGCTCAGCACGTTCATATTACTGACTGCTGACAGCATATTTTGAAATAAATTCTCAGGTGTGAGATTATCGGCGGTTGCTCAAAATTATAAATATTTCATCAAAGTTGTTGTTTAATGATGGTGTCATTTTTAAACAGAAAATTGTCAATTTATGTGTCGTCTATCCAGCAAAAGTCATGCAAGTTATTGCTTTTTTGTTTGCTTCATTACTCTTACTGAATTTATCTAGAAAGGAATTTCTTCTACGGATTTAAATGCATTTGAAGCCCATCTAGCAAGTGTACTTTCACTGTTTTAGGGGTGGTTTATTTATTTCTGCACAATAAAGAGATGTCGGTTTTGATTTTGCCACCTAGGAGAACATTTTTATTTTAAACCTCACCTCAACTCAATATCCAATGTGGGATGTCAAGAGAAGAAATCTGCTGGGTAAAGATTTTAGAACTAACTATAATTTCTCAAAATTTCTCTTAGGTTAAAAAAATTAAGTAATGACATCTATATATATAACAAGTAAGGAAGGCTAAGTTCGGGTGTAACGGAACATTACATACTCAACTGAGAGCTATAGAGACAAAATAAGGGAAAATTACCATTTAGGAAAATGAACCAAGGGAAACTCTGGAATGTGTTTGTATGACATGTGTATCAAATGGAGGGTATTAAAGTGTATTTTAAGAGGGAGTGGGCCATAGTTCTATAGGTGGACGCCATTTAGTGATATCGCCATAAAGGTGGACCAGGGCTGATTTTAAAATTTGTTTGTACAATATGGGTATCAAATGAAAGGTGTTAATGAGTATTTTAAAAGGGAGTGGGCCTTAGTTCTATAGGTGGACGCCTTTTCGAGATATCGCCATAAAGGTGGACCAGGGGTTACTCTAGAATTTGTTTGTACAATATGGGTATCAAATGAAAGGTGTTAATGAGTATTTTAAAAGGGCGTGGGTCTTAGTTCTATAGGTGGACGCTTTTCGAGATATCGCCATAAAGGTGGACCAGGGTGACTCTATAATGTGTTTATATGATAGGGGCATCAAATTAAAGATAATAATGAGGGTTTTAAAATGGAGTGGTGGTAATACCTGCCAAAGATTTCAAGGGTTTTTTATTTCGCCCTGCAGAACTTTTTCATTTTCTTCTACTTAATATGGTAGGCGTCACACCCACTTTACAAAGTTTTTTTCTAAAGTTATATTTTGCGTCAATAAACCAATCCAACTACCATGTTTCATCCCTTTTTCGTATTTGGTATAGAATTATGGAATTTTTTTAATTTTTCGTAATTTTCGATATCGAAAAAGTTGGCGTGGTCATAGTCGGATTTCGGCCATTTTTTGTACCAATACAAAGTGAGTTCAGATAAGTACGTGAACTGAGTTTAGTAAAGATATATCGATTTTAACTCAAGTTATCGTGTTAATGGCAGAGCGGAAGGACAGACGGTCGACTGTGTATAAAAACTGGGCGTGGCTTCGACCGATTTCGCCCATTTTCACAGACAACAGTTACCGTCATAGAATCTATGCCCCTACAAAATTTCACAAGGATTGGTAAATTTTTGTTCGAATTATGGCATTAAAAGTATCCTAGGCAAATTAAATGAAAAACGTCGGAGCCACGCCCATTTCGAAATTTTCTTTTATTTTTGTATTTTGTTGCACAATACCATTACTGGAGTTGAATGTTGGCATAATTTACTTATATACTGTAAAGATATTAAATTTTTTGTTAAAATTTGACTTAAAAATATTTTTTTTTAAGTGGGCGTGGTCGCTCTCCGATTTTGCTAATTTTTATTAAGCATACATATAGTAATAGGAGTAACGTTCCTGCCAAATTTCATCATGATATCTTCAACGACTGCCAAATTACAGCTTGCAAAACTTTTAAATTACCTTCTTTTAAAAGTGGGCGGTGCCACGCCCATTGTCCAAATATTAAGTAATTTTCTATTCTGCGTCATAAGTTCAACTTACCTACCAAGTTTCATCGATTTATCCGTCCTTGGTAATTAATTATCGCACTTTTTCGGTTTTTCGAAATTTTCGATAATCCGATATCGTTCATTTTAAATAGCGATCTGAGATGAGTGCCCAGGAACATACATACCAAATTTCATCAAGATACCTCAAAATTTACTCAAGTTATCGTGTTAACGGACAGACGGACAGACGGACGGACATGGCTCAATCAAATTTTTTTTTGATACTGATGATTTTGATATTCGAAGTCTATATCTATCTCGGTTCCTTTATACCTGTACAACCAACTGTTATCCAATCAGAGTTAATATACTCTGTAAGCTCTGCTCAACTGAGTCCAAAAACAGGCGCTTTCGATGCCAGCTTAACACCAAGTTGATAAATCAAAACACTAAAAGAAAAGTTATATAATAAATTTATATGCTCACTTTGCATATTTTTTTTCAAAATATTAATAATGAACAATGAATTCAAATCAAATGACCCGATGCGAACATATTTTCAAATTGTAAAAAGTTGTTAATAAAACCAAATTACCGAAAAAAGTGCCGATTTTTTTAAAAAGTTTATATTGTGATTGGCTGAAAGAATAAGCGAAATCAGTGATGCAAAATCCCTTATCCATAATCCTGATTCTTACCTCATACTTAAGTTGAGGATAAATTTACGTATGGGAAGGGTTTGAAAAATCATTTAGGCTTACATTCAAACATCTGTTGTCTATTTGCGAAACTATAAAATACCGTCTGAAATGTAAATTTTGATTTTCACACTTCACCCTTCAACACCAAAGTCTCCCGGTTTAACATTTCCTAAAGTTGGCGGCCGTATCCAAAACTAGTTCCTTGGGGTGAAACACATTGATTGTAGCTTATCAACCAAGTTTAAATATCACCTACACGTAACGGCTCCTTTTACAAATGTGAAAACGTAGGCACATATATTTACCAGGTGAGGCTTTGTCCTTCGCAAGAACATTCAAAATGGTGAAGCAGAAGCTTTCCCAAGACAGTCGAGCTAATGACCTTGTGTGCTGCTACTCTAACGTAGTGGACAGCCCAACTAATCTGAAAACTGAAGCTACGTGGTCATCCATATGAGCTCTTATATCATAAGGCCGGTTAACATCTTTCGACTTAAAATCGACCGACTTTCATTCTAAAATATCGTTTTGATTTAACGAAGACTATTGAAATCAATGTTGTGAACACAAACGTATGCAAATTTTGGTCTACACTTTAAAAATTTTATCCATGGTCCTTGTAAAATTTTAATTATGTAGATGCGCCGAGGATTATACGATTTTCACCCATGAGTTACGCAATTTCATCCACTTAGACTGCTTATGATTTCGAGGGCGGCATCCTTGGCCGAATAGTTACTCCCTTACGTTTCAAGGTGTTTCTCTGGTGTAGCTAGGCAACATAGCGCGACAACAACATTCGTTAGTAAGTCTTCGGAGCTACACCTAGAGCTTCTGGATAGTGACGTCGACGAAGGTATGATTTCGAAGTAGCAGTCCTATAGCTTCTGTGCTGGCATATGGTATGGGGGTCAGGAGGCATGGTACCGACTGGTGGTCAAGATTGCTACTGTTCGCACATCGGGAATTTTAGCTCTTAAAAACAGCCGAAAATACTGGAGGCGCCCTGTGTCACGAGAGTCATGAGTATTAATAGACCATTAAAGCAACCGTAAGTCGCCTTTGTGCGTGACCGCCACAGGAGCCACAAATTATTTAAAGAAATTGTGTTCACGACGATTATTAAGAGTGAACCCCAGGTGAAGCTACGCTTTGCACGAGATATACAGACAAAAGTGTGGCCATTTTATGTATCTCTATTTCTTTTCAGCAGACGCAACAGTACCAATTCCAAATATCGGGATAAGATTCGAAGCCTGGGGGACAATCCCTCCACAAGGAGCTACTCCTGAAAATATTTGAACGATCTGCGATATTTTGAGGCAAAAACCCCGGATCTTTCCGAAATCCGAAATATATATTACTGCATATCTCTGGATGTAGTAATGGTACGATAGTGAAAATTGGTAAGGAGCTATATGACGTTAAATGTGGAATTGGGGAAAGGGGGCGTGGCACCTTCCCTACAAATGGGATTTTTCAGAACTGTGGCTGACGTACAAATTTAGGTTATTTTAGCAGCTAAAGTTTGACTACAGAAATGAGTTTGGCTGTTATTCCTTTTGGACGTTAAGTAATCTGCCGCCGTTAAAATTTTTTGTCAACTTCGGTCTATCTACATCTTCTACATCTATATAAAATTCAAAATTTCGAAAACAACAAAATTTTCATACCAAGGATTAATACCGACAGATATACCTTTCAATTTTAATCGCCTCAAATTTCCTATTAGGTTGGCTTTCGCAATGTCTATCAATGAAGCGCAAGAACAGTCATTAGCTGTAGTAGGAGTCAATCTTACCAACTCATGTTTCACCCATGGCCAATTATACGTAGCCTGCTCCAGAGTTGGCTCAGCGGAAAATCTTTTTATTTATACTCCAAATAATATTACAAAAAATATTGTATATCCTGTGGTTTTCAGCAATACCTAAATTCGCAAATATACAACCTTAAAATAAGTTCAAAATTTGTGTTATTTATTTTGCATATTTTTATAGAAACGTGGGGTGAAGCCCACGGGAATAAGCTAGTCTTCTATAAAAATCAAATTCTGTGTGGGTGTTCCCTATGGAAACGTATTTCCCACACTTCAATCATCACCAAATTGTGGCTATAGGTTCCTTCATATTAGAATTAGAAATTTTAAAGTTGAAGACTTTTTTTGGTTATGCGAACGAGCAATTTTGGCTCCCAAAAATTATCAAATCAATGATCGCCTCCAAAACCGAATTCCTGGTGAAGTGACGAAATATAAATAGATCGACACATTTACAGATGAAGATCAAATTGTGAATTATCCAATTGAATTTCTAAACTCTTTAGAACCACCTGGAATGCCTCCGCATATATTAACTTTGAAAATTGGCTCACCAATCTGCTTCTTCGAAATTTAGACCCACCAAAATTGCGCAATCGAACCAGACTTTGCGTTAAGAAATTAATGCCGAATGTAATCGAAATAACTACTATCAGCGGTAAAAGCTAAGGTGAAGGTGTGTTCTAGACTGGGTTGGTCCCCATACAAAAAAAAAAAAGTTGCTAATGTCCGCCCCTAAATTTGCAGATTATGTTGAGACGGTTTCGGAAAAATTTTTTTTAATTTTTTTTGATCCTTGGAAATACAGCCGAAAACGTTATTTCGTTGTAACTTGGTTATTGGACGTCCAATTTTTAAAATTGACATGTCATTATTTTGGCCTTGATAAGCTTCACATTTCCGTTTCATGTCCTTTTAAGCTATGAAGTCGTTTTCACATGATTAGGTCAGCTAACAAAATTTTACCCCCCCCCCCCCTGTGTGTTTTTTTTCCTTACCAAACGAAAGTACTTAAAAATTCAAGAAAATGTTGATATGAAACCATATTACTAAAATAATAAACAAAGAAGTTATAGTACTTTCAATATTTATTGCAACTTATTCTTATTATACTTAGACCTGAAACTCATGATATTTTTGGAGGAAAAATTGCAGGGATTGCATTGAAAAGTTAATAAAGATATTGTAACGAATTTACTGCAATTCCTCTTATTTGCAACTTTCTACTAACGTTCGTATCGCTAAACTGTTGAATAAATAACACCATTATTCGATAATGCAAAATGGTCTTTATTAAAGTTCTTCACAATACTACTATTGCTCGCCAGATGCGTCTTAAATCAAAACTGATTGTCGCGCCTCTACTGTTGCTGCTTTTATACTGTGCGATTTCCTCGTTCACATATTTCTAGGCGCTTCCATTTCCAGAACTTACTAGTTAGTGCTATATAATTATAATTACAGATGCACGTGTATAGCTTCTCATATGCGCGTGTATTTGTGAGTGACACTTCCATAATTATAATTGCATACTTTTGGCAGCATCTCAGATAAGATATCTGCATGGCTTTGTGCGTCTCTTCTCCGCTGCGTGTACGTACATATGTGTAGACATAATGATTGATCTATTGATGTGCATACAAGTCACTGCTTAGCATCGGCTTAGAGATGATAGTATCCCTTAGTGTTGCTAATATTCTTCACAATATGCCAAATATCATGAATAGGGGAAGTCAAAGTAAATAAGTGAGTCAAACCTGTTGTTTCGTATTTATAATAATAACGCTATGCGACAAAATCAACTTTTTTTCTGGGTATTGGACAAAACCCACCTTTTTTTTATAGAGATTGAGGTTTCTTTCGAACTTAGCCTCCAAAAAATAGATATCTGCTTACGAAGTTCGAAGTTCGAAATTCAAATTTCGAAATTTTATTCTTTTGTTAACGCGTTCAACACATTGAAAGAGTAAAAATGTGGGCGTGGTCCGCTCTTTTCCCTTATTTGAAGGGCTGAATTCTTTTTTTGAGAAATTTAGTATAACAGCTGTTATACGAGGTGAAAAGTCAGACTCTGACTTCTGACTTTTCACCGGACATTGGCAACTTTTTTTTTCGACCGAGTCTAGTGTACGCATACCACGGATCCCAATGATTGCTACAGATTTGCCATTCAATTTTAAGCTCTTACAGTTTTCTGTACGCCTTGCTTTTGCAATTAAAATCAACAAAGCACAAGGACAATCGCTTACTGTTGCAGGATTAAATTTAGAGAGTACGTGCTTTTCCCGTGGCCAGCAATATGTTGCTTGCTCTAGAGTTGGAACGCCAAAAAATGTGTTTATGCTTGTACCGAACGAAAAAACCAAAAATACTGTATACCCACTAGCATTACAATAAGATAAAATAATAAAATGTTTTAAACGAAAATTTCACCAAATATGCGTACAAAATTCAATTCAATTTAGAGAACAATAAATTAAATTATCAACAAACAAAACAGAAAAAATAACGCAACATTCATTCGATCTCGGGCGTTACAACGTACGCCGGGTAAAGCTATTTGGATATGTTTCTCAAGATCTCGGGCGTTACAACGTACGCCGGGTAAAGCTATTTGGATATGTTTCTCAAGACTGGGGAAATATTTTTTCAATGTTTGTTCTCATTTTGAATAACTTTATGATAGTTCCTGAAATTTTTAAGAATAATCAACCAATTACTTAAAATTTCCATAAAAATTTAAATATGTACTTTCATATACCCAGCTGTACTTGTACACAGGGTATTATAACTTTGATTGGATAACAGTTTGTTGTACAGTTATAAAGGAATTGATATATATATAGTATTCCATATAACAAAATCATCAGTATCGAAAAAAATTTTGATTGAGCCATGTCCGTCCGTCTGCCCGTTAACACGATAACTTTAGGAAATATTGAGATATCTTCGCCAAATTTGGTAGATGAACTTATCTGGCCCCAGAATAGATCGGATGATAACCATGCCCACTTTTTATATATATAACATTTTGGAAAACACAAAAAACCTGATAATTTAGTAAATAATACACCTAGAATGTTGAAATTTGACACGTGGACTGATATTAAGACTCTTGATACAAATTTGGAAACATTTTTTAAAATGGGTGTGGCACCGCCCACTTGTGATAAATTCAATTTTACAAATATTATTAACCATAAATCAAAAATCGTTTAACCTATCGTAACAAAATTCGGCAGAGAGGTTTCCTTTACTATAAGGAATGATTTGAAGAAAAATTTACGAAATCGGTTAAGGACCACGCCCACTTTTATATAAAAGATTTTTAAAAGGGTCGTGGACGAATCAAATAAGCTATATCTTTGCAATGGCATTTCATTTCCCAAGTGGATTTATAACTATAAATAGGAAAAACTTCAATTTAAAAAAATTGGCGTGTCACCGCCCCTTTTATGACTAAGCAATTTTCTGTTTCGGGAGCCATAACTCGAACAAAAATTAGTTCTGAATAGAACCATATGTATATGTATTATTGCGCAGCCTTATAACACTATTAAGCACACAAAGCAAACAACAACAGCATTTCAAGTGTACAGCTGGGTATGTAATGTTCTGTTTCACCTGAACTTAGACTTCCTTACTTGTTTTATCTCATTTTTGTAGAAACTCTCCGATTGCTGTTATTGTGTTTTGGTGTAAAACTCCTCATACTACCAAGTACCAAGTACAAATTTATGTAAATTGATTCATCAATAAACACTTTGCACGCATTTCTATCAAAATTCTAATTCTTACGTCGCAATAAATGAAAGCCAACAACCTGTTGAGTGTCTGCCCAACTCAAAATTTGCAAAGACCATTCAGAAAAGTATTTAAACTATCCAACTGGCACGATTAATAGATACAATAACCAAATATTTTATAACAAATCAGAAGAATGAAAGGAAAAAAGTGTTAGCTTAAAAGGTCGAAAAACGAAAGCTTGCCAAATAAAACTAACAAAACAAACGACAATAATGGGTAAGATACTCCAACATAAAAAAACCGGTCTCACATTAATTTCTTTTTGCTAATCATGTTCTTTATGCAGTCAGCATGGAATGCCTGATAGGCATAATTAGTTTTAGTATTCGGTTGTTTGGGCTAAACGCGTCTAAAAGCCCCCGTCACATAAGCAGTTTTTCATATAGATGCGTTTTACTCAATCTTATGCATTATGAGTAGATTGCACGTATTTTTATGGGGAACGGTAGATTGAGCAACACTGGCGCCATCTGACATGAAAAAGTAGCCAACTTGCAAACTTTTGTTGCAAGCAAAGCAAAAGAAGAAGAATTTGACATTTGCTTTGGCTAAGGGTGCTGGCACAATTTGCAACTGAAATTATTTTTCCCACTCGTTGGTATCTTTTCTAACATTTTTAGCAGTTTAAAACTGCAATATAACAAATGAATAGGACACAAAATACGTTAGCAAATATGTATTTCTATTGTATAGAGAGAATTTTAATAACAATGCTTCACGAAATTTTGTATGTGAATGGGCAAGGCGAAATAAACTTCAATTGCCAAGTCTGAAATTCCTTCATATTTACAAACGCCATATCTTGGTTGATCGTGGCGATGTTACTGCAATGCATAAGCTTGTGTTAAACGCATCTATATGAAAAATTTCATTATGCCACGGCCTTAAGGAAGCATTATGTGCTCAGATTTTTCAGAATGTTTGGACAGAAGTCTTTCTTAACCCAGATAACACTGATGTACTATATGTAGTACACCAATTTCATGTCGATTCACGCACGCGCCCGATGGCCAGGAAATAACGGGGATATATTTTTGCATGCAGTAGAAATTGCGCAACACCGTTAGTAAGTGTTTACAGTCCCTCAGTGAGAGAAGTGCTCGTTGTCTTATTCAGAAAATTACTAATTTTGAAAAATGCAAAAGTATAACATACGATTTCAAAAGTGAGTTAAAATTTATATGATAAAATTTAGCAAATATATATTTTTTTATTAAAAAATTTTAGAGAAATAAACGAGTTTTTAAATGTGTAAAATTATAGTTAAATACATTGAAAATTAATTAGTAGTAAAAATGAGCAAATGTTAGTGTACTACATATAGTACATTAGGAAGATAGGTGTCTACAAATCTATTTTTTTGCAGGGGTCTCTGGCTTCATGAGGTTGTTGTTTTGTTGGAAGATGGTGAAGAAAACACTGGCGACATCGATGAAGTGGTGTTGTTTCCTCCAGTTAATGCAAACGGCGAAGATTCTGGTCCTGAGGAAGCTTTTGGCGTAAATAATTTTCCATCTGTGCCTGAAAGCTCATCGGATGAGTCGGACCATAACATACCTTTATATATGTAGAATGTATGGCGGCCACCGTGGTGTGATGGTAGCGTGCTCCGCCTATCACACCGTATGCCCTGGGTTCGCACCCCGGGCAAAGCAACATCAAAATTTTAGAAATAAGGTTTTTCAATTAGAAGAAAAATTTTCTAAGCGGGGTCGCCCCTCGGCAGTGTTTGGCAAGCGCTCCGGGTGTATTTCTGCCATGAAAAGCTCTCAGTGAAAACTCATCTGCCTTGCAGATGCCGTTTGGAGTCGGCATAAAACATGTAGGTCCCTTCCGGCCAATTTGTAGAGAAAATCAAGAGGAGCACGACGCAAATTGGAAGAGAAGCTCGGCCTTAGATCTCTTCGGAGGTTATCGCGCCTTACATTTATTTTTATTTATTTATATGTAGAACAACCGCATTTGATTTACATGTATAACTCTAACATGGGAGGAGTGGAACGTTCTGACCAAACTATTAGCTTGTATAGAACTTCAATGAGGGGCAAATGGTACCTGCCTTTGCTAGCCCACTGCATTGATATGGCGCTCCAAAATGCTTGGATCATACATCGCGAACGGGGCGGAAGTTTTGACCAACTGAGCTTTAGGCGTGCAGTGGCTACCATGCTGCTGACTGCCCATCGAAAGCAATCAACCTACCAAAAGGCCATCCAAGTTGCCCTAAATAAGCCGAGATTCGCTATGACCGTATGGATCATCTTGTAGAGCCACAGGAAAAACAAACCCGATGTGTATATTGCCATCACAAAAACACTACAAGATGTGTAAAATGCAATATTGGAGTACATACAAAGTGTTTTGTATATTTCCATTCCAATAAATAAAAATATGTTTTTATCCCTTATATTGCTAATGTACTATATATAGTACACCTCTAAAATAATAAAAAAAAATTTTTTTTTGAAAAAAAGTATCAGAGTCTCTTTCTATAGCGGTTTTAAACAGACATTTCCAAAAAAAAATCTAAAGTTTTCGCCTGAGTAACTTTTAGGGTTATCTGGGTTAATAAAGCTTCTAGAAAAGAAATGTTATATGCTAAAAAATTTTATGAGAAACGGACTATCATATTTATTTATATAAAACGCCCCTTCACTGTATTCGGTTAGAGAAGGCACCAGCGATTTTATTCAAAAGCGCCCTATCATCATCGTCATCATCATTAATTGCATCGCTTGCACGATCTTGGCCGTTACGTAGAAAATTACACCAGCTATTCCTGTGTGTGGCAAAGTCTTCCTCCATCTGCCTCTCGCAACTTAGTGGAGGATTTCTTCTTAGCAGAGAACTTAATATCAGACATAGCAAGATGCAAGCAACTTCTATTCGCGCTGTCAGAGGCTGCGTTTAAGTCACCAAAGGGATGGTGAGTGTGTATTCTCTAATCTTGAGTCTTCTCCAGGATCTGGTTCATCGTGAAAAGCTGTTCGATAGTAGATTTAGCAGAAGCAGCAAGTTTGAAGCCGCACCGATAAAGTTGAATCAGTTCGTTGACTTTGGGCGTAAGTATTTCGCACAGTATGCTAGATGGAACCTTATATGTGATCACCTTTCTTGTGGATTGGACAGAGCACGCATAAATTATAATCAGGAGAGATACACTCATCCGACCCTATTTTACACAGGAGATGATGCACGCTTTTTGCGAGCTCTGCGCCACCGGGTTTGAATAGCTCGGCGGGTAACGCGTCGTTACCCGTTGCCTTTTTTTCTTTGGCCGGGATATTGCCATTCTCACATCATCATAGTCCAGTGCTGGAACGTGTTTTCCGTCATCGACGGCGAAGGTATCGCGTTTGTTACATCCCTCTCTAGTTAGCAATGAAGAGAAGTGCATCCACAACTTTAGCACACTCTGTACGTCAGTTACCACGCCGCCATTATTATTTCTCTAAGAATTTGCCCGGTCTAGAAACCTTTTGTCAACTGTCAGATTTTTTGGTAGAATTTTCAGCAATTATTCCTATCACCCAGCATCGTAATCTCCTCGCGCTCACGCAGTTCTGCCTAAAATTTTTTTTCCTTCTAAATAGGCATCTCTCTTCCTTCTTCGCGTCACGACAACACTTTAATATAACGCGCGATGCCGCGCCCGTAAGCAGCATGGCCCTATAGTGTCCTTGTTTTTTTTAGGCAGCGCGACATTCCTCCTCGTACCTGCCCTATCGTCCTTCTGCCATGCCCCGTCCATCGCATTTCCTGTATGGCGGTTTTATCGGCATTTGCCTTGATGAGGATTCGGATATTGCAAAGGCATTAAAGGTGTCACCACGGGGAGCGAGATAAGCTCTTCGTAGTGGCTGTGGTTGATATCAAACTGCAGAAGAGTTGTTTGTTAGGTTAGGCCGACTACGGCAGGTATTAAAGTAAATTTAATCACATTCATTCCAGGTATATGTCGGTAAATCATGGTCTTTAAAATCACAGTCCGCTATACGCTTGTATCGTGGTCGTCATCAGAAAAAAAGTTCTCATCCGAGGCTTGTTACTATTGTTACGAATGTTGGCGGCACTAAGGGGTACTGCCATCTCTAGGCCGATGCCAAGCAGTGACGTGAATTCACATCAATAATTCAATCATTATGTCTACACATACGTGTGCACGCGGCGGAGAAGCAACGCACAGGAACATGCAGATATCTTATCTGAAATGCTCCTAAAGGTATGCAATTGTGATTGTGGAAGTGTCGCTCTCACATACAAGCGCATGGGGTATGAGAAAAGCTATAAAAATTATACATCTGTAGTTGTAGCTGAGAAATTTATAGCTAACTAGTAAGTTCTGGAATTAGAAAAGCCTAGAAATATGCAACGAGGAGGTCGAACAGTATAAAAGGGCGACAACAGTGGAGGCGAGAGATCAGTTTCATTTAAGCTATCAGTCAGTTTGGCTATTAAGCAGCTAGTTACAAAGTATAAGTGTTATTGTGAAGTACTTTAATAAAGGTAATTTTCCATTATTCAATATTGGAGTTATTTATTCAACAGTTTAGCGATACGAACGTTAGTAGAAGATTGCAAATACGGGGAATTGCAAGTAAATTCGTTACACTATGTTTCATTGGAAAGCGTTTTTATGTTGCCAGAAAAAACGAACATTTGGAACCGTGTCTTAACGCAAATCAATTCGGTTGGTTTGTTGGTCGGTCCATGTTAACGCATCCGACTTTACATTTCCTCCAACTTTTGTGGATATATGTATGTAGGACATATCACTTGACGTGTAAAGCCCCACAGGTATTATACGCTCCTAAAAAAATTCCATAATTCTCTCTAATTCTTCTACAGCCGTCAGCAACTTATGTTATTATAGTGATTTTAATTATATATATTATTTTTTGTTTAATTTCTATTAGCGTTTCAATTTCTCTTTATTTAATGCCAAACAATTCCACTTACTTGGTGTTTGTCTAAAAAGCCTATTTGTCACGCTTTATTCAATTCAATCACTTTAAGTTCAACAAATTCTCACTAACAGCATACAAAATGTTACAAAAATGTCAAATTACCAATTGTTGATTGTAGGTACTTACATACATACATACACATAAGTATGTATTTATTGTATTGTTGGTAAAAAATGCGGATAATTAACTGGAGGTGTATGTTGCGACTCAGAAAAAATGTAAAGCTTCATAGTTTTTCTAATTACATACCCTGCAGCGAATGCGATAAGTCTGGAATGCTTCCGGGACTAGTGGCACATGATGTGATGTCAAATGTCGTGCTTGATATCTCAGCGTGTGTTTCTATCATAAGCAATCTCCAACAATGCCCAATACAGTGTTATACTGTTTTCACACAGAAACTTAATGATCTCATTTAACCTGCTAATGAAATCGTAAATTTTTTGCTTTCACACAGAAGTAACTGCTCGATTAGTATGAAGGATGAGACAGACAATCATGGCGGAACGATACCAGGTGGGAGCATGGTGACATACCTACAAACAAAAAAAATTCCATGTACTTGTAAATTCGATGGACAAATGTCAAAAATAATAAAAATCAAATAAAAAAGGTTATAATCAGCTGTTCGATGCGGCCACCTTGTATCGTTCCGCCATGCAGACAATGACATTTGCTTTGACAAATGACATTTTTAAGCACTGACCACACCAAAAACTAAGAAGCGGAAACGGAAGCGGAACGCTGCCAACAGAGTTGCATTGTGCTTTTGACTTCATTATGCATTCGATTAGCTACTAATGAAATAATAATAGATTCGAATTTTGTAGGGAAGATTGAGCTCAATAAGCGTCTTAATGTAGAAAATTGCCTTTATTATTCAATAAGCCGTCTGTGTGAAATTAGTATTAGGCTGTATCACTCATTTTAGTGACTAGCCTCACAACTTTTTTGCAGGTTTCTTAGATAATAAATACTGAAATTAATATTCGTGCACTTTATCTAAACTACTCGATACATACATATAAACGAACTTATACATATGTATATACATATATTTAGTTCAAGACGTACATTATTCAATTTGAGTGCGTTCACCTGAATTTAATCTCATCAATTTGCACAGTCACGAGCAAAGTGACTACTTGAATAACCAAATAAGCGCATACCGACTTGTTACTTATAAGTAGATGTATTTATATTTAATCATACATATGTACATACCTGATTATATTCTACAACTCCCACTACCTATTAATGTCGCCATAAACTTGAGTAATGGAATGATGTAAGTACATATCCCTTATGTATTGAATGTTAGATCACTTGGAATAAATTTATTCAACTAGGTATGCTTGCCTCTGGATATATTGGCTACTTCGATCGGTCGACTACTTCGACGGTGGTTTAACTTTGATTAGTGCTAACAAGCCGCGACAGCTGAAGTTGACAACTATTACCAAATCTCAAGGGTTGTTTCTCAATAGTGCTATTTCACAAATTAGGAACAACTAAAGACGGAACTGTCTTCGGTTGTGCTGAGGTCCTCATATTTTATGAGTTAAGCTGAGTAATAATGTGTTGAGATTTTGAAAATTCATAAAATCTGAGCAATCAGTTGTTTGGGATATATGTATGTATGTATAGTGATGACATATGTGTAAGCATCTTGTGAAATTTCAAGCTTGTACTTGTTAAAATGAGAAAGAAATTTCGTTAAACCTCTAATGTGAACAATCGGATGTATGGGATGTATGTTTTTTATATGACTGATCTTGACAATTCTTTCAGAAAAAATGTATGCCTTTTTTCTCACGGACGTTGTGGCAGCGCACCGCCCTCAAGTGGCCCGATGAAACTAGGTTAATCCTGTTATTATTTTTTTTTTGTATCCTAATTCTTGTTTATGTGTTATTTATAATTTCAACTTTTTTTTGTTACCGAGTCTTTGAGAGACCGTGGTTGCTTAAGCGCCGCGATCTAAAACCGCTCAGCTGCAGAGAAACTCATCAGCTGAGAAATATACGTAGATTCACAAACTACAATAGATTAAAAGTATAAATATAATTTTTTAATTATTAAGAGAAAATAGAACCTTTTTTTTAAGGCAAAGAGCGAGTCCGAAACATCGATTATTCTCGAGTGAGAGTTATAATCTTCACACAAACATAGAAAAGGTTCGTGTAGTTGGAAATTGCTTCTACATTGTTTAAGAATTATAGGTTTATAATGCCTTGAAACTCGGCATGGAACATTCAAGTTTACTTCGTTCAAACGAAATGGGCTTGAAATCGATCCATTTAAAAGTCTAGCCATAAATAGTACTCCTAGCATTTCTGTACGACTTGCAAGGGTAGGAAGATTTATTAGTTTTAACCGATTAGTGTAAGGAGGAAGATCATACGGAGAGTCCCATTGAAGATTTCTCAAGGCGAATTGATTCTAGTATATCCACATGAACTTGGTAACGCAGATTCCAAATTATCGATCCATATTCTAATATCGGCCTCACCAATGATGTAAAAAGGGTTTTTGTAAAGTAAGGATCACTAAACTCTTTTGCCAATCTTTTCACAAATACTAAAACTCCTCTTGCTTTATTGACTGTGGCATTAATGTGAGGGTTGAAACTAAGTTTGCAATTCATTGTAACTCCCAAGTCGACAAAAACATCAACGCTTTCCAGAGTTTGGCCATTAATTGTGTAAGAAGCTGGCTTACGTTCGCACGTGAAAAACACATGAATTTACATTTTTCTATGTTGAGCGGCATCAAATTCACATTACACCAAGTAACTAAACAATTTAAATCCGCCTGGAGTACAGAACGTTCTTCAACCGACGCGTATGACTTAAAAAGTTTTACGTCATCGGCATACATTAAAATTTTAGAATATTTTATAGTTGTGGATATATCGTTTATAAAGAGCAAGAACAGAATAGGACCGAGATGGCTGCACTGAGGCACACCGGAGGGAACATCGATGGCATTCGAACAAATGTTTTTAAAAATGAATCTTTGAGTTCTACCGCAAAGATAGGAGTAGATCCAGCGAGTTAGGCCAGGTTGAAAGCCAAGCAATCCGAGTTTATAAACCAATAATGAGTGGCGTACTTTGTCGAATGCTTTGCTGAAATCAGTGTATATAACGTTTGTATGATGATTGTTTCTAAACCCATTAAAGACGTGAGTTGTAAATTCAAGCAAATTGGTTGTGGTTGATTTGGCTCTACAAAAGCCATGCTAAGAACCATCTATCAATGTAGAAATCGAAAATGTAAGGTGATTAGTAACAATTGCTTCGAAAAGCTTAGGGATAGCGGAGAGCTTTGCTATTCCACGATAGTTTTCAATAGCCGACTTGCTTCCTTTCTTATGGAGTGGGATAAGAAAAGATTCCTTCCAAGCCATCGGGAAAATGCCATTCTTTAAAGAGAGGTTAAACAGATCAGTAAGGGGCTGGTAAATGTATTCCGCACATTTTTTAAGAAAACATGTTGGGATCAAATCGGGACCGTATTTGAAGGATTCTTAATGTAATCATACCATGAAATTTCGATTTTCTAGCTAGTGAAATGAGGAATAAATGACAAAAACCCTCTTTTTCGAAAAATCTGTTGTATGGGGTATATATGTTATAGAGGTCCGATCCGGTGACTTGGAACCCCATTCTCTCTCGTTATCTTCGTGATCCATCTTGGTTTTGCGGCCAAAATCATATGCCACCTGTTAAGGCCATATTTACTTACCCACAAATCATCCAGCAGCACGTTCCTCATACTACAGTGGATCACGAGGGCTGGCATTTTGTATGGTTTCGCCCACATTTAAATAAAGTATGTATAACAAAAAAATTTCATCTTTCTGCTGACATAAAAGTCTCTTATGCCAATATCTACCTCAATCTTCGAAAACGGGTATTTGGTCCCCAACAGTTTGAGGTTCGAAATTATGAGTGCAAAGATTTTGTATACTCGACTAGATCTACAACTTAAGGTGTATCTTTTTATACTCAGCAGAGCTCACAGAGTATATTAATTTTGTTCACATAACGGTAATCCGTAACGGCATAAACTAATCGAGATAGATATAGACTTCTATATATCAAAATGATCTTGGCGAAGAAAGAAATTCATTTAGCCATGTCCGTCCGTCCGTCCGTAAACACGATGACTTGAGTAAATTTTGAGGTATCTCGATGAAATTTTTTATGTACGTTCCCGGGCGCTCGTCTCAGATTGCTAGTTAAAATGAACGAAATCGGACTACAAATTTCGAAAAACCGAAAAAATGCGATAATTCATTACGAAAGACGGATAAAGCGATGAAACTTGGTAGATGCGTTGATCTTATGACGCAAAATAGAAAATTAGTAAAATTTTAGACAATGGGCGTGGCACTGCCCACTTTTAAAAGAAGGTACTTTAAAAGTTTTGAAGTCGTTGAATATATCATGATGAAATTTGGCAGGAACGTTACTCCTATTACTATATGTGTGCTAAATAAAACATTAGCAAAATCGGAGGACACACGCCCACTTTAAAAAAAAAATTTTTTAAGTCAAATTTTAACAAAAAAATTTAATATCTTTACAGTATATAAGTAAATTATGTAAACATTCAACTCCAGTGCAACAAAATACATAAATAAAAGAAAATTTCAAAATGGGCGTGGCTCCGCTCTTTTTCATTTAATTTGTCTAGGATGCTTTTAATGCCATAAGTCGAACAAAAATTTACCAATCCTTGTGAAATTTCGTAGGGGCATATATTCTATGACGATAACAGTTTCTATGGGCGAAATCGGTTGAAGCCACGCCTAGTTTTTATACACAGTCGACCGTCTGTCCTTGCGCTCGGTCGTTAACACGATAACTTGAGCAAAAATCGATATATCTATACTAAACTTAGTTTACGTACTTAACTGAACTCACTCTATCTTGGTATAAAAAACGGCCGAAATCCGACTATGAGCACGCCCACTTTTTCGATATCGAAAATTACGAAAAATCAAAAAATGCCATAATTCTATACCAAATATGAAAAAAGAGATGAAATATGGTAATTGGATTGGTTTATTGACGCAAAATATCACTTAAAAAAAATTGTGTAAAATGGGTGTGACACCTACCATATTAAGTAGAAGAAAATGAAAAAGTTCTGCAGGGCGAAATCAAAAGCCCTTGGAATCTTGGCGGGAATACTGTTCGTGGTATGATATATATAAATAAATTAGCGGTACCCGACAGATGATGTTCGGGGGCACCCTGGTCCACATTTTGGTCGATATCTCGAAAACACCTTCACATATACAACTAAGGGCCGCTCCCTTTTAAACCCCTCATTATTAATACCTTTATTTTGATACCCATATCGTACAAACACATTATTGAGGCACCCCTGGTCCACCTTTATGGGGATATCCCGACTTGGCGTCCACCCATAGAACTATGGCCCACTCCCTTTTTAAATACTCTTTAATACCTTCCATTTGAAACCCATGTCATACAAACACATTCTAGGGTCACCCCTGGTCCACCATTATGGCGATATCTCGAAAAGGCGTGCACCTATAGAGATAACGCCCACTCCCTTTTAAAATACTCATTAACACCTTTCATTTGATACCCATATCGTACAACACACATTCTAGAGTCACCCCTGGTCCACCTTTATGGGGATATCCCGACTTGGCGTCCACCCATACAACTATGGCTCACTCCCTTTTTAAATACTCTTTAATACCTTCCATTTGAAACCCATGTCATACAAACACATTCCAGTCTTACCCTAGGTTCATTTTGCTCAATGGCGATTTTCCATTATTTTGTCTCCAAAGCTATCAGCTGAGTATGTAATGTTCGGTTACACCCGAACTTAGCCTTCCTTACTTGTTTGTTTTAGTCACACAGTGCTTCTTGAAAATTTGAGATTAAAGGCGACAGATGATGTTCGGGGCACCCTGGTCCACATTTTGGTCGATATCTCGAAAACACCTTCACATATACAACTAAGGGCCGCTCCCTTTTAAACCCCTCATTATTAATACCTTTATTTTGATAACCATATCGTACAAACACATTATTGAGGCACCCCTGGTCCACCTTTATGGGGATATCCCGAGTTGGCGTCCACCCATAGAACTATGGCCCACTCCCTTTTTAAATACTCTTTAATACCTTCCATTTGAAACCCATGTCATACAAACACATTCTAGGGTCACCCCTGGTCCACCATTATGGCGATATCTCGAAAAGGCGTGCACCTATAGAGATAACGCCCACTCCCTTTTAAAATACTCATTAACACCTTTCATTTGATACCCATATCGTACAACACATCTTCTAGAGTCACCCCTGGTCCACCTTTATGGGGATATCCCGACTTGGCGTCCACCCATAGAACTATGGCCCACTCCCTTTTTAAATACTCTTTAATACCTTCCATTTGAAACCCATGTCATACAAACACATTCCAGTTTTACCCTAGGTTCATTTTGCTCAATGGCGATTTTCCCTTATTTTGTCTCCAAAGCTATCAGCTGAGTATGTAATGTTCGGTTACACCCGAACTTAGCCTTCCTTACTTGTTTGTTTTAGTCACACAGTGCTTCTTGAAAATTTGAGATTAAAGGCCGCGGTACAATGACATTTTTCATATAGATGGGTTTAACACAAGCTTATACATTCCAATAACATCACCACAATCAACCAAGATGTTGCGTTTGTAAATATGAAGGAACTTCAGACATGGCAATTGAAGTTTATTACGCCTTGCCCACTCATATACAGAATTTCGCAAAGCACTGTTGTAAACATTCTCCCTATACAACAAAAATACTTGCTTACATATTTTGTGTCGTATTCGATTGTTATATTGCAGTTTTTAATTGTGAAAAATGTTAGAAAATTTAGCAACCAGTGGGAAAAATAATTTCACATGCAAAGTGTTCCAACACCCTTATCCAAAGCAAATATCAAATTCTTCTTCTTATGATTTGCTTGGAACAAAATTGGAGAGTTGGCTACTTTTCAATATCAGATGGCGCCAGTGTCGCTCATTCTACCATTCTCCATAAAAATACGCGCAATCTACTCGTAAAGCATAAGCATGTGTTAAACTCATCGATATGAAAAACTGCTTATGTGTCGGAGCTATAATTTAACAACTAGATCAACACACAATTTCTATTACCTTACTTAACTGGCGGAAACATGTTGCCAACGTAACATTAATCTGTTATGTGCTCTGAATGAACCAAATGCACAAGTGCAAGGAAGTACTTCATAAAGCAGAGCGAGCCAAATGGGAAAAGAAGAATCCACTTCTCATTTCATTCAAACATTTCAATGTACGCGCAAAAGAGACGATTATATCTGTCAACATCTTTTTCTCTGATTGAGCACCTGCGCACATTCACACAGACAAGTTACTACATATTTAGTACTGAATTGCTACAAACGGCATCGTGAATTCGTTGGAATCGGTGTCATGTATTCAGTGGAATATGCATCGGTCCGTCGTTAGAATCGCCGAATATTACCTACTCAGTTGGTATCGCGTATGAGGGCAGAAACGTTGTATATTTGGCTGTATATTTGCAATTTCATACTGTCGTATACATACCCGAAAATATATATGTATGTATAATGGATGTTTTAAAAAGGATTGAAAATGGTGAATATAAATTAAGCAATGCAACGGGTACAAGTCACGTATGGAAATATTATACTAAAATTGAAGATACTAAAAGTGGGGAACTTGTGCCCTATGTTATATGTCCAAAATGTGAAAAAATATTCAAATTTGCTAAAGGGGCAAGCTCATCAAATTTGAAAAAGCATTCATGTTATAAGAGATTAATCCGTAAAGGGGGTTCTCCCACCAAAGAAAAACGTGATTTTCGCCAAGAGTTTAATAAAAGCGATCCAGAAGAAGACAGTGATAGCTCAGTTACAAAAAAACCGATTCTAACGAATAAGAGAGATGAATCACGCGAAGAAGAAGAAAAAGAAAGTGGTCCGATTTTAATGAAACAAGAGCTTCCTGAATTAAACGAAACTATACGTGAAGAAGAGAGCATTACAGAGGAAATTTTACAAAAGATTGAAAATGGTGAATATCTTATGAGCTATGCATCTGGTTCTAGTCACGTATGGAAATATTTTCAAAAAATAGAGGTTAAAAAAACAGGTGAAACTGTGCCTTATGTAATTTGTACGGAATGCAAAAGACTCTTCAAGTTTGGTAAAGCCTATAGCTCTTCGAATTTAAAAAAGCATACATGCTACAAAAAACATCTAACCACCGGAGAGTTTTCTACGACGACTCCAGTTAAAAGAAAACTTGTTGAAGAAGATGACGATCCCTCGTTTATAACTAACAGAGCGCTATCTGTTATTAACGATCCATTACGGGAAGAAGTCAATTGTTGGACTACAACAAAACGCATACATTTTAATATAAGTGAGCAAATACGAGAAGATGTCTTACAGGGTTGCATGAAGTTCTCATGTTTTGATTTAAGACCCTTGGACATTATTAATGGGGAAGGTTTCAAAGATTTAGCTCGTTGCTTAGTTGATGTTGGTGCTCAAGTTGAATCGCACAACTTTTCAATTGATGACATTTTGCCTCAGCCCTCGACTATATCGCAAAGATTACAACAATTGCATCATAATGAACGTGAAAAGTTTGTTAGTGTCATACGTCCATTCATTGAGAAAGGTAAGTAAAATTATCCTTTATTTTGTTTAAATATAGACGTATGCAGAGTAGACAAATACTTTTTTACTATAAGTATTTTATTTACTTTGTATTTCCTCCACTTTTTTTCAGGCATGTGCGCTACTACAGTGAATATATTGGCGGATATCATAGAACAACGAAAATTTATTACTTTTACTGTACATTTTATCGATAACAATTGGCAGCTTCAGAGGTAAATACATCGGTGCTTTACCACATATTATTATTATGACCGGGCCTCGATGTACTGCGACCTTTCAATAAATCTATTTTGTTGCAGCTTAGTACTGTATGTTGAGGCCTTTAATGTATTCAAGAGCCTCTTCAGGCTTTTTTCCATATCTCTTTCTCGCATTGGCAGATAATTGAACCTGCATTCCATTATCCACAAAAGCGGCAGAATGGTATACCGGACAAATTTAAACCCGACACTTTAAACTTACTGCTGAATACATATGAAATGTTCTGAAATGTTTTCTTATACAGATCTGGCAGCTCAGTAGGAAGAGCACACGTCTATGATTCAGCCGAATTCGACGCAAAACCTATCGAAAGACCGCATAATTTTTCTTTTTTAACATAAATATGTAATATGAAACAAATTCAAATTGGGCTTAAAGCACCTCAATAGTTGCCGATAAAGGTATTAGTTCTCATAATATCATATGATAGACAAGTATATCTAGGGCTTAGACAATATGTGGTAATAATTAAAGCGTTGGTTTAAAAGGTTTTCAGCACAATTTATGGGTCTTTTTGGGAATATTGGTACTCTTAAGGGATCAGTTGGAAATTTTTTCGGGAAAATAACGTACTGTCTGGGGATAAGTTTGCTATATGTTTTGAATAACTTTGGCATCATTTCTTAGTTATAGCGGTACAATTACCGTATTATATTGGAACTTTTTCGTAACTACTCTGCGACTTTTTCAAAGCCATCCGCGGATGTTTTAAAACTAATTTGGGATTATTCGATTTCCTGATTGTTTTCTGCTTTATTTCAGGATTCCTTACGGATTTATTGCGTAACTGCTTTCCAGATTATTTAGGGTTTCCTTTTTCTTATATGGTAATTTGTTTGAAGAATGCAATACATTTTGATGCGAGATAAAGCGGTTATGACAAGAAATTTGAGATCGGGCATTTCTTTTTTAAATATTTTGAGATAGGGCGTTTCCGAATTAGCAGTCGAGATAGGGTAAGATTCCACTCATCAGTCGCTTTGAAGTTAATTCGACACCACTTCAAGCCTACTTTGGGACTTATATGGGATAACCTTCTTGTATATATTGGGATAAACTCGTGTTATCTGACAAAAATAAAATTTGTTAGGGAATATAATTTTTAGGGCACTTTTTCACCATCTCCAGTTTGTCCTTTATCTATAATTTATCGAAATTTTCGTTTTCTTCAAATGTAAACAAAATTCAGTTGTTTGGTTTGTTTTCGCGTATTCACAATAGATTTAAGCGACTTGTTCTTCAATATATTCAAAATTATCGATTTAACTGTCAATTTGTCACCATGTGTTGGTTGGTGAAACCAAACATGTCAAATGAAGCTATCTGGAGTATTGCTATCCTCTTGTTAAATACTAACTCAACTAAATAAAGCGAAAATGGCTCTTAACCAGTTAACAACTTTAATTAGGAGACAAGTTTCTACCCTGTAGGAAAAAAAAAACAAAACATAACGAAACAATGTTGGGTCAATATTTTAAATTTATCTGTGAATTGTTTTTTGAGCTGCTTTGACATTTTTAGGCAATCGCTTCGGTACTATTTTGCACGTTCTTTAAGGAGTCTGTTTTATTTCACGAATCAAACAAACGAATACAAATTTTTTTTTTTCAGCCGGATTTTATTCACCACCGAATTCGAGTATTGCGATGACAATGAAATTGCTTCGGAGGAAAACCCCCGAAATATTATTAACGCCATAGAATGCAAGTTCGAAGAATTGAACTTAGATGGAAATTTATTCAAAAATATTACATTTACTACTGGTTCAAACACAAATATCAAAAAGGCGCTAAAACATTACTCTAAATTAAACAACTGTCTATCAAATATACTAAACAATATCTTAGAACACGCATTTGATAAAGAAATACTTGAATATGATGCTCCTGATGTTATGGAATTGATAAAAAAATCCCAGTATATTATGGCAAATCTAAAACAAATGGGAAGATTTGAAATATTTGAAAGTACTACAAAACAGGAAACTCCTACAAGATGGAACCCTAAATTTGAAATGTTGTGGTGTTTCAGCAAGCAGTTGAAAGTTATTGAAGATATTTTCAAGAAATCGGAGCAAACACATCGCATAAACCAATTTGAAAAGCAAATGTTAGACAAATTAATGAATATTTTGGAGCCATTCAAAAATCTTTTAGTTGTACTAGAAAATAAGAAAAATCCTACAATACATCTCGTTTTACTGCATATGCATATACTTAAAGCAAAACTTTTAAAATTGCAAAATTCGGAAAGTAATAATGAAATCAAAACAATACTCACAAACTGTTTGGATAATTTTATCGATGAAAAATTTCGTCCAGATAAAATTCATAAAATTGCTGCATTTTTATGGCCGCAATATAAACAAATGCGTTATTTAAGCGAATCGGAACGTGATGAGGTTTATGATTTAGTCAAAGCGGAATTGTTAAAAATCTCACAGGCTACATTTTCAGCAATTTCCACGCAGGACACTGAAACTGAGCACCTGTATGGGGCAAAGAATTTCGATGCTGATGACTTACTTTCACAATATAAAGATATTAATACGCAAGTGACTAATGTCAATAGTGAGAGTCAAATTTGTATACAGATGGAGATGTACAAAAATTCATGTTTTGTGGAAAATAATATTTGGAATTGGTGGCGTGGTCATGGGGATGGTTTTCCATTGATGGCTAAATTGGCACGCAAAATTTTATGTATTCCAGCATCGAGTGCTGCAAGTGGGAATTGTTTTAGTTTAACAAAACGAGTTTTAGAACAACGACTTACAAATTTGATTGGCGAAAATATGGATGCTATTTTATTTTTGCATTCGCACCAAAATAATCAAAGTATTTTTTAAGTTTTAATGTAATGTGTGTACATATATTTAATTTGTTTTATTATTTACTAAAAGTTTAAATTTAGTAAATTTGAATAATTTTCATTGCTTACAATGTGAAAAGCAATTAGTTTTTATTGTGTCAAAACATTTGCTTACTTTATGGGGAAAATAATTCAATAAAATTTTGAAAGGGATGCAACTGTATCGTATATTTTTGCATCATTTTGGGACTGCTTCGGCACCATTTCAGGATGAATTCAGAATCATTTCGAATTTATATCGGAACAATTTCGGAATCGCTTTCGGATTATTTTGGCATCATTTCGGGACAACTTCAGGATAATTTCAAGAATATTTCAAACCTTTTTCCTACAGTTACAGGATCACTTCAGACTTTTTTTCGATTACTTTGCATTACTTTTTCCCACTGGGTGAGGATCCTTTCGGGTAGACTTCGGTGCCGAAGTAGTCACAAAATGGTCCGCGAATATACGATCAGTTCATCTCCTTCAAAAATGTATCGTAGTCCATCAACCCTTTGGGCAAAGATGGCCGTTTTTTACCGCCATTTTGCGCTGTTATTCAAACTGTTGCTTAATATGGGAACAAATTTAAATGATAGACTTAATATGAGCGAAATCAGGTAGCAATTAAAGCAAAGCAAGGGAAGAAAACGAAAGGAAATGTAAAATGGGGAAGAGAACGGAAGAAAAAAAGAGGCTTGTTAGCAGTAATATAAATTTGATTCTTATTACTAAGTTAAGTTAAGAAAGGTCATCAAATCAAGTGTAAATCACCGGCGAGAGACATACCTTAAATATTTTCCACTTTATGGATAATAAAATCCGGTTGCTCGTCAACTCCACCGCGCGTTCAAATACCCATTGAAATCCAATCTTAAACTGGGACATCATCAGAATCAAGCAACAATCCCACAATTAATATTATTAATAGTCACCATCACAAGTAAGGAATGTGATCACAACCTTCTCTAGCAGTCTGGAAAATAGTGTCCTTTCGCTTCTACAGTATAAGGTCCCCACTACTAGCCACTTTAATAAGCATAGCAGTCGTTATATTTTGCTCAGGTTTTAGCTTAGTCTAAGTTTTATCGGTATCTATTTCATAGCAAACCGATGAGTCCTCGATATCAAATCAATTACGCGCCGATAACAAATCCAAAACATTTTGGTAGCAAATCGATATACTTTTTGTAACAAAACGATAATTTTTACATATTTTTTTTCTTAAACAAAAACAAATTTAAGGGCCGCATTCTCTATTGGGAACAGCGTTGACAGATTGACGACGCTTGAGGAAGAGTTTGAGAAGCATAAATTTTCAGCCACTCACATTTATAATGTAGATGAGACGGGGCTTTCTGTCGTGCAAACCAAATTTTCAAAATTCATTGGAAAGAAAGGTAAAAAATATATTGTAATAAGTAGCATGAGTGTTTCTGGAAATTTTGTGCCCCTTACTTCACTTTTCCTAGAAAAAATCACAACGATCAGCTCATGAAAAATGCGCCACCTGGCTCTCGATCTTCTTGCCACTTATCAGGTTGGGTGCAGCTTCTTGACATATTCACAATGGTTTCTTCATTTTCTCGAATTCACAAAACCAACGAAAGAAGATCCAGTAACGTTGATTTTAGATGGACATTCCACTCATAAAATGCAACCGCTAGACAGAGCATTCATGAGCCCACTCAAGACTTATTACAGTAACGAATTGAAGTGTTTTATGAAAGAAAATGGACGAAAAGTTACTCAATTCGATTTAGTTGGTCTATTTTCCAAAGCGTATTATAAGGCTCAGACTGGCCAGGTTGCAGTTAACGATTTCAGATGTACAGGTATATACCCATTCGATCGAAATATCTTTACTGATGCAGACTATATTGCTGAAAATGATATGTATGAGCACGTAACTGCCGAAAACTCTGAAGTTTTCGAGCAAAATAATGCAACTTCGGAGACTAGACGTACTCTTACTTCACCGACATCTAATACAAATCGGGTGACTTCTCCTGAACCTGTGGCATCAACCAGTAAAGGAGTCGTTTCACCGTGGCAGATTTTACCATTGCCAAAGATTAGAAAGCCAGTTGCTACCGGAAGAGGAAGAAAGTCAAAAGCCACAGTATTAACAAAATCACCATATAAGAATCAGTTGGAAGAAAGCTTTCGGAAGATCCGGGAAAAAGTGAAGCCAAAAATTAAAAAAAAGGAACCTTTAAAAAACCAGCAGCGAAAGCTAGAAAAGCTGAAGGTGAAGAATTAACCAGTGACTCTGAAGTAAGAAGCGTCGTCTACGCAGAATCGAACCCAGAGGATTTTGTTGAGATACCTCCAGACGGAGCAATTTGCTCCTTTTGCGAAAAGTTATGGAAGGACGAAAGAAATAAAACAAATGCCGCAGTTCCTCTTTTTTGAAGATATTTCTAAGGTTCCTCCAAAAGTTTTTTTGAAAACTACTTCTACTATCAAAATAGCTGACTTTACATACGCCTTTTCTAATTTATGTGCAATCGTTGCAGATCGAATGTGCTTGCCAAACTCTTCAGCGAATGTAGAACGAATTTTTTCTAAAATAAATTTAAACAAAACAAAGATCCGAAACCGTCTGGAAACTGATACATTAAAAGGAATATTGCTAGCCAAAGATTATTTAAAATTGAATAACTTTTCCTGTCATAATATTGAAACGCAAATAAATATGCTAAATAAATGAACGCGAAAAGTATAACTAAGAATCTAAAATGATATAGGAGGTTCGATTCGAGCTCAAAGAAAACAACAAAAAAAAAGTTATTGTTAAAATGACTGAAAACGAGTACATTTTGTTCGTAATACAAAATATGTATATCTTTTAAGACGTTTTTGTTATTTACAAAATAAAACGAAATGAATTGAAAACGATTTTATATGTTGTATGTGGCAACAAAAAATAACAATCAAAGACAATTTTCAGAAAAGCGCTTATAAACTTAATATTGCTGAATGAAATCCGGCGATCTCATTTTAGTTTCCGGTGAATACAATCGTACGTCCTCTGGTAATAATCCAACTTCATCCTAACTCAACTTTGGTTGGTATTGGTTGTTGCCATAGCCATGACGATTTTTTGGGCGGCGTCTGACGACTTGGAAAAAAATATATGGCAACGCTGATTGGGAATAATAGCTCAGACGAATGAATCGCCTCTTAGCATCTTCGTCTAGCAATAGTATCACTTTCGTTCGTTTCTTACGTTATCTCAAAGAGGAAGGCCTCAGCAATTGTCAGATGATGAAAGTACAAAGAATACCATGCTCATGATACAAAAAAGAAGGTAGTTCCACTCAGAATTTTTTGACGTATTTGGGGATTTTTGAAGTTTCATAATGTTTGTTGCGAAATTGTGGTTTTGAAGATGGAAATTTCCTTTAGGATGAAAACGCAATGGTCATCTGAGACAATAATAATATGCTTTAGCACGATTTATGTGCATATATATAGATTTAGAATACAGTAAAACATGTAATTTCATTGAAAAATAGTGTGTAATGACTCATATCTTTATGGCAGCTTGACCCCCGGACAGAAAAAAAAAATACACGAAAAATCCGGTTGTTCTAGCATGCCCTATTATCATGCCCTACAGTGGATATTTCTCAAGGCATGTTCAGAAAAAGTGTACATCCAAAGTCTGCACTTGGGGCCTGCCCCAAGGTGACCCCTGGTACAACGGGCAATAACTAGTGGCTACCCTGCAGAGCTACAGGGTAATGTTCTCCCAAAAAAAATAGTTGTAACAATTCCCTCCTAAAGCGTAAAGTATTAAAAACCTTCTTTTCTAGGCTGATATTTCGTATTAAAATATTTCCAAGGCATGGGGCTCATTTTTTTTCTTTTTTATTTAAAATGACTATGAAAGTGATTTAGTCGTATTCGTTAATATTAAATCCATCAAAATTAGAAAAATTCGTAACATTTTTCAATCTGGTAGCTTGTTTTTGGTGAAATTGTCATTGCCCTCGCAAAAGTTAAGTGGCTAACGTCGCACTAAATGGAACTACCTCCATTTTTTGTATAATTACCATGCTAGGCGAAGTTGTTAAGAGACGATTCGTTCGTCTGAGCTATCGTTTGCAATAGAGAATGATGCCCTAAATATTTTATTTTGTTTAGTTCTTGATTTTCTTTTATTCTTAAATTGATTTTCAAATTTTATAGGTATTGCGTAAAAACTTAAAAAAAAAATAAATCGTGGCCGACCGAAGAGGATATGCCCTAACAAAGGGTAGACGTTTTTTAGGCTTAAATATTTTTGTTGCTCGAACTCGTTTCTTGTCGAAAAAGGGGTGACGAGAAAAGCGGTCGCGCACCCAGCTTCTTGTGTTCGGCGAGTTGCTTTGTGCTGTTTTTCTTCTGTTTTTTTTTTTATTATTTTTTATAAAGGAACTGTTTTTTTTGATTTTAAACACACATTCTTATAATTTTATTTGAATTTTCTAATATTTCATATTAATTTTTAAAGCTTTCAATAAATAAATAAAAAATTTAGAAAGAATTGAAATAAAATGTCAAATTGTGGCATGGTAAGAGTCACCTTGTGTAAATATGATACGCAAATCTAAAATAGAATTTGCCGATAATCAGCAACAAAACTTTTTGTGTGTAAACAGCGTCGTAAACAGAAGAGTCCCTGATAAAAACTAGCTCGATAAGTTTCTTGTCACTTCAAGTATTTATAGAGCTGGAGAGGATCATCAGTATGTGAAAATCAAAGTCAACTCCTGAGAGGAAAATCACCGCTTTTCAGGAGCCAGTCCGAAAACACGATATTTTAGGATTTGTTTCAAAAATGTAGGTACCATCCCCGAATTCGGCCCTATCTCAATATTTTTTTCCTAAACGCTCTAAAAACCGCAAAACATATTGAATTTCTGTTCAGATGGGATGTTTATGAAACAAATTCTGAAATAGGGCATTCTTTAAACAATTTCTGAAATAGGATATTTTCAAAGGTTTCTTGGTTTAAGGCGTTTTTGAAAGGGCATGCCGCGGTAGCTCAAACAGTGTGATATTCCACTCAGCAGTCGATTCCTTCTCCTTTAACTAACTACCTACATATCATGGTTGAACTTTATGGTTGGCTCATCTCTACAGCAATCTGCCTGTTGGTGTTAGGCGAATGGAATGGAGACTTTCATGTGCAAATTTTAAGCCGAATCTCAAAAGCAACGAATATTGATAATGATTTTTTTTCAGGGCCTTCGAACGGCGAGGTGACAATAAAAACATCAAACAAAAATGTATGTTTACATGAATCCGAAATTGTAAAGTTTCCGTGGTGAAACTGATGAAGGTTCATCTTCAAAAAGTCTTCCAACAATAACACCAACTCTGTAGCAAAGTCTAGATTATTTAAACGACTCCGATATCGGTACTGCGAATAATGAGTTTTTGCGATCTGAAGAAGGCAACGAAATGATTCGTCGATGTCATCAAAAGTGTCCTCTTATTTTTCCTCGTGATTGTCATGGCAAGGCATTTCCTACCTCGTTGTTAAACAAAATCTTGCCAAATGGAGAGAAAGTGGAGCGTGACTGGTTAGTGTGGAGTTCCAGTAGCAATGCTTTGTATTGCCTACTATGTGGTCTGTTAAGCACCAATACTTTAAATCGACCTAAAATTTGTTCTGCGGATAATCGAAATTCTAGGTATAGAAGAAGCTATACGATAAACTGCCATCATACGAAAATACTCAAGATCACATTAAATGTTATATTCAATGGCGATCTTTACAAAATCTAATTCAAAAGGAGGCTACAATAGATACATTCATCAATGAACAGCTAATCACTGAAACTCAAAAGTGGAAAGAAATTTTATATAGAATTTTGGAGACTATTTTATTATTGAGTGAAAGAGGCCTAGATTTCAAAGGCGAAAGTATATATCTTGGTGAACGAAACAATGGTCATTTTTTTGGGCATCTAACATCTCATAAGCCATTATGATCCGATACTTGGAGATCATTTGGAGAAAGGTAGGTTTTCACAACAGCGGCACAAACGTTTACAAGTTCACTATCTCTCCCAGACATTCAGAACGAGTTTATAGAAATTTGTGCAAAGCACGTCAGGGAAACTATATTAGATCAAAGCAAGAAAGCCAAGTATTTTGCTATTATCGTTGATGCTATGCCTATGCTAGTCACGTTGACTACGTTCATTTTGCGCTAACTCCATTTCAATTCCAAAGCAACAAATTTTACAATTCAAGAACGGTTTTTGGCTTTCGTGAATTGTAACCAAAAACCGGTCAGAAAATCGCTGATCTAATTTGCCATACTCTAGGTAGACACCCATTAAAATATTGTCGTGCATAAGCGTACGATAACGGCGCCAATATGAAAGGAGCTTACAACGGAGCTCTACGTCAAATTCTCGACAAAAACTCGAATGCTGATTACTCGCCGTATGCAACCCACAGTCTGAATTTATGTGGTGTTGATGCTGCAGAATGTTGTACGGCTGCAATTACTTTCTTTGGAGTTGTACAAAAATGTTTTACTATTTTCAGCAGCACTCCATAAGAATGGGACATCCTAAAAAAAAATTTACCGAACTCTCTTCATAGTCTTTCAGCCAAAAGCCAAATTAAACTGCGCAAGCATACGGAGATGTTACCGGCATTCTCAATGTATCTTGCTGTCCTTAATTGGTTCAAAATTTGGTTCAAAATACTGACAACACCATAGATGTTGAGGTCCGACATCTTGATGCCTTATTAGCTGATTTGAAGTTGATCACGCACAAATGGGAAAGAATTTTAAACGAATGCAAAACAGTTGCTATTCAATTGAACATCTCGAAAACCCGAAAGACGTTTTGAAGATAATGGAAATGAGATGATTTCCGATGATCCAGAGTCTGATTCTAAAAACAATACGTTCCTGGTGATCGTTGATTCGGTAATCACTAGCATTACTGAACGATTTGCAGCTATGAGAAATGTGAACGAGACGTTTTCTTTTTGTGGCAATTTGAAGACATGGATGAAACTACGGTCCGAGCGAGTGCAGCAAAATTTGTCGAAAAATACGAGTCGGACGTTTCTCAAAGCTTAGAATGCGAAATAATTCACTTGAAACACATTTACGAAGCAAATTTTGATAAAGGTGTGTCACCATTGGAATTGCTAAATGCCATCTACATATTTTCAAATTCTGTATACAATTTTCCCCAACATTTGTGTTGCTTTATGTATTTTTGCACTATACCTGTCACTGTAGCTAGTGCAGAACGTTCCTTCAGCGTCCTTTCAACAATCAAAAACTTTCAATGGTGTTCACCTCAAGAGCCGGTTTTAGGAATTGCCACGCTTTGTGTTGAATCCGGTTTGGCAACACAGTTAAATTATGATATTATTATAAAAAAATTGCAGCGCAAAAAGCAAGAAAAGCCACACCTTCTATATTGAAAAATTAAAATTTGTAATCATCATTAAATTTATCATAAATGTATTAAAATGTTTCCAAATAACTAGAAAAGATTATTTGAAATAATATGTGACTGTTAAAAGAGAATTTTATTTCTGCGTTACAATAAAATAGTATAAATAGTAAATATTCTGCATTAATTTTATTTTGAGCTCTTAGTCCAAAAATCATTTAGCTGATGTGGCAAACATTTTTTTGATGTAACCCATCAATAATGATTCATGAAGGAGACGTCATTAATTCAAATTAATCAAATGTATTAGTAGATTTTTTATAAGGGGCCCGTGACTTTTTTAGTACCGGGCCCGGATTTTCTCTTTTACGGCCCTGCCTACATATATAATTAGGAAAATATTTAAGATTCTGACAGTCAAATTAATTCAAAACCATATTTAACCATAACAATGTAAGGTAAAGGAAAATACGTTTCGATACAACTGAAAATTCACTGACGTATTTTGTTTAGATAGGCCAATATCGTTTAATCAATTTCCATTTTATCATTATGCTCTTATTTGCAGAGAAAGCCTTAACATTAAGACAATGAGTATAGATCAATTAATATTAATAGTGTCATTCCGTAAATGTTTATAAATAAATACATACATATGTATGTGTATGTATTATTAGTAAAAAAAACGCTAAATATTTCCATGAATAATTAAGTGCATAAAAGGTACGTTCAACTCGGTCCGGCCAACACTTCACATTTGCCAACACGCGCGAAAGATTTTTTAAAATACGTATTTACTACAACCAATAAATTTGACTAAAATATTTAGCAAACAAAGAATGAATGAATGGAAATTTAACAAAACAAATTAACAAATAGATAATGACGCTTAGCAACCTGTTTCTTTCTTTAAAGCAGTTACGTTGATTTAGTTATTCTTCACAAGCAAAAAAAATGTATTATTAGATCAGCCGCCGTAAGAACCACCGATCAAATAACTATTTGCACACTAAACGCATACATATAGGTAGGAGGGGACTAACAAAAATTTGCTTAGATGGGGTATCTTAAATTATGTCCAAAAATAGTAATAATAAAAACCCTTCGAAATTGTGTAACAACCGTGACTTTTGGAACTGTCGATTCAAATGAAGACGAACAACTCAAAATAAGGCTTATATTCAATATTTGCCAAATTTTTCTAAATAAATTTACTAAGTTATATAACAGTACCCATTTAAAACAATTTTAGGCTCACTTTGCGATTATTTTACATATCACTTTGAAATAACCTCAGTATCATTCCGAGAATGTTTACAAACCATTTCGGGATAGTTACAGGATCATTTCAAACAAGAAAAATACATATATGGATATGTTTTTGAATCCAGACACATCCAGTCGGAATAAAGTTGGTTCATTATTTACTGAAATTAATGTTACCAAAAATGCACAGAAAGTAGTTACAACAATTTAGGAACTATACGGCAATGATCCCAAACCCAAATCCAAAGTGGTCCTGAAGTTGCTCCAAATTGGTCCCGAAAGATTCTGGAAGTAGTACCAAATTGACCCACTAATAGTCCTTGAATGGTTTCGAAATAATTCGGAAAATAGTTACAAAGTTATCCTTAACTCTCCCAAATAGTCTCGAGGAAATTTCAAAAACAATCCATAAGTGTTCCCGAAATTTTCCCAAAATTGCATTGATATCGTTTCGAAAAGATCCTTGTAGCAATTCACACGGCCAAAGGTGTCTCTCAGTTGATATGCACTCGTAGTAAAGGGGGAGGTTCTTCTTATGGAAAAAACAATAAGTCCCTGTTTTATTGCATTAATCGAAGTGTCCTTGTCATTGTAAAGGGCCCATTACTCATACTTAGCATAGACTTGACTTGACTTGAGAACTGTCACTTACAGTTCTATTAAATGAACATTGCTGTTACTGATTACTCAAAACTTAGCAACACTTGACTTGGAAGTCTGTTGAATTTTGATTTTCTATGTAAGTTCTAAGTTACGTTTACATTTTGAGATGCCATTTGTTTGTTTCCATTTCATTTTGACATTTTGTCATACAAATTGACATTTATTGATTATGATGCCAGATTATATGCGCTAAGTGGAGTATAATCGTGGCTAAGTTGCCAAGTTTACGCCAAGGCAAGTTAAGTCTATGCTAATATTTAATACTTACCAAGTAGCGCAACTAACAGCTGATCGCTCAAAATTAGCACATACACACACAAGCATCACTAATGGCCATATTACGAAAATCATTAAAGAAATTCAAGTTAAAGTTTTAAACAGTCATAAACTATGATAATTTTATAGCATTAAGGGCACTTTGTTTGCAGTAATTAAGAGAAAAAGTTTGCTTATATTCAGATATTTAGTTATTCTTTCTACATTTATCTTCAATGTTGATACAAAGATTTAAGGTATATTGATGCAATGCAACTCTGTTCCCTATTCGCAACATAACCTCAATTTAAATTGCCACACTATATGGTAAAAAATGGTCCTGGTTTGAATGGGAAAAACTATAACACCCTTTCAATTTCCCTTACTTCTTTTATCGCACTTTTACGGTTTTTTCTTTTATTCACTCTTAATACGAATACATTCCCTGTTTTCCGCCGACCGTTCATATCTAGAACAAAACGTGATTATAAAAAATCTACGACTTGTAGAACTCTTTACAATTGAACTTTTTGTATTTTTAGATCCTTGTAACATTGGTTCAACTATATGGTTGGCCCATCTCTACAGCAACAAAATACCTTCGTTGTGTTGGTGTTAGGCCAATGGAATGGAATGAAAGCATAAAACGTTGCAGTTCTTGTGTGTGTAAGAAAATATTGTGAATGTGTTGGTTGCATTTTGCGTTTGCCATCTCCTTTTGACAATCTCTCTTCCAGTGAAAAAAATAAAAATAAAATCAGCTTATAGCTGCAGACATTGGTGCTTTATCGGTGACCGTATCGGTAACCTCATAACAGCTGATTCGACCAACGTTATGGGAATCAATGCAATCGATTATTGGTGCCGCTAAGGTCGTAACAGTATCGTAGCCAACCAATTGGTTCTTGGTTTACCATCGTAACGATAAAACAGCTGATTAAGTTAGGGATACGACTACAACGATACGTCATACGGCACCAATGACTCCCGCTTATGAGATGAGCCAACATATAGTTAAGCCATGTTTGTAACACTTCTGGTTTTAGAACAACACAAAAAGTTTTAAAAAATATAAAAATAGACATGTGGATATTTCTTTTTTTAAAACCAAATCAAACAGTTTAAACTTGCCAAATTTTTTGTGTTAAAACCAGAGATGTCTACAATTTTCTATTTTTAGATTTTTTTAACTCTTTGGGGTTTTTCTAAAACCACACCAGGGAGGTTCCTGTGGCGATGTCTCAAATACTGTTGACAAAGTTATCCATAACACGCTATTTCAAGAGTCCAAAATGGAGTACCGCAAATTATCTGAGCAGCCGGCACGCAAGAAGAAGGCACCACTGGTTTCGTTTTGCAGACGACTGCACAACAACTCCTACAGCAGCGAACACGAAAACAGCAGAGGAAATTTTTACCAAATTTCGGTAGTTAAATTCTCCATTTTGTATTTAGGATACTTTCAGAAAAAACCTTCTATGAATTTCGTAACTAAAAATGTCCAAACCAATCTGATCATCGCAGGAGTGCAGGTTCAAATCCCACTCCCAGTAGAAAAAGCAAGATTTACAGATTTACAAGATATTGGAAGAATAGAATATTAGCATCACTATGATGCAACATCAAAATTTTAGAAACAAGTTTTTTCAATTAGAAGAAAATTTTCTAAGCGGGGTCGTCCCTCGGCAGTGTTTGGCAAGCATTCCGAGTATTTCTGCCACGAAAAGCTCGAAAAGCACGCAGTGAAAACCCATCTGCCTTGCAGATGCCGTTCGGAGTGGGCATAAAGCAAGTAGGTCCCGTCCCGTCAATTTGTAGGAAAAATTTAAAGGAGCACTACGCAAATTGGAAGAGAAGCTTGGCCTAAAATCTCTTCGGAGGCTATCGCGCCTTACATTTTTTTTTATGATGCTAGTAAATAAGCACAACAACAAAAACAGCAAGCCGCCACACTTATATGCAAGGCAACGAAGAATATGCCACACACACAATCAGCAACTCGAAGCGAAGAGATTATTTCACATAAACATATGTAGTCATCAGCTAAGAGCAGAAGTTGTTACTCACACATCCACACGCATATAGCTAAATAAGCAAGTATGAGATAAAACTGTTCCTGAAGACAATGGTGTGAAAAGTATAGACCTTAGGAGAAATATGCGAACGAGGCAACAGAGAGTATAAAAGCAGCGTAAGCTGAGGAATAACTAATCAGTTTGATTTAAACACACTATTAGTGAAGTATAATTGTACTACTCCCAAACTTGTCTAAATGAAAACGATTTTGCATTACTGAATATTTGAGTTATTTCTTCGTCATTTCAGCGATTCGAACGATAGCAGAAGGTGCATAATTATCGGAAATTACCAAAATTCTTTACAATATAATCGAAACAGCTATCGCCTTGTCCGTCCTAATGTCGAGTTGTTTAAATTTTTTTCCAAATATTTAATAAAACCGTCTCAAAAACTTTTTTCGAAAATTTGGAAAATTCTAGTTATTAATTTAAAGTTTCGTAAATTTTTTAAGTGTGCAGTTTTGTAGCCCAGTCAATTTCAGTCTAACAAAGTAGAAGTTTTGGGTCTCCCAAAATCCGCATTAATGTTTGAAGTTGCGCGCTTCGTGTGAATAAAAATGCAAAACCAAAAATTTTTAGAGACTTTTAACTTCTACTTTGTTAAGGTGAAATTGATTGGGCTACAGAACTGCATGATACAACATGTGGAGATGTGGCACCTTAGAACCTGACCGTATGTTCTGAAAATGCATGAAGAGGCCGTCAGCAGTATACACAAGTAGAGATTTTGAAGTGTAGACTTAAAAATATGGGAATCGAGATAATCAACTAAGCGAAGCTTTGGTAGCCCTCTCGCATAGTATACACTCGTATGTATGTATGTAGGTATATTGAATTAGGAATATGTAATTACTCATTTACATATTCCTAATTCAATATACCTACATACATACATACGAGTGTATACTATGCGAGAGGGCTACCAAAGCTTCGCTTAGTATTTTATTAGTTTGTCGGCAAAACTGTAGTATAATTCAACAATTTATCCACTTTGTTAGGTTTCTATTATCATTTATTTTATAATTTTACAACACGATTACATAGGTGTAACACAAAAAATCATAATTTTTGATTAACTGTGAATGAAAGCTCATAGTGTCAACGCCTACTGTCTGTGATGATTCTTGGCGCTGTTGGTGTTAAACGCCAACACCAGACGCATCAAATACACGCAATGTACCTACAACGGTGATTCAACCAAAGGCCAAAAGCATTAGTGAAAGGTGGTTGGGATGAGGTAAGTTTATTTGGTGCTTGAGTAAATTAAACTCATATAAGCTTTTCTGACATAATTTGAGTGGGCATTTCATTTCCTTGGTTACAGATATTCTTCTCGCCCTAAATAAAATATCAATATCTAAATGTACATATATAGACCATTTCGGCCTTCTGGATTCAATACATATCAAGTGTACCAGTACAAAGGTTACTACATACAAGTACATTGATAATCAGAAAAAGAATACCTGGATTAATGAATGAACGGTTCAAACTAATAAGGAAGTCCATATGTAAATCAGTCAGAGAAAGAGTATGATGTCTTCAAATAGATGCATCATGCCAGTTTTACAATACATGTACGAATTACGCTAATCTCATCGTATATGCCCGAAGTAGCGTTGATGCGCTGTGTGTGTGACGTGACTGACTCATGACTTTGCTCATTCAATCCACTTAGCCATTTGCCCATCTGCGGTTAAGATACATTTCTTTTTCATATATGTATACTTTAGATTTAAAAAATTTTTTTTTCTTTTTAGCCAATCTCAGCTGGCGGCTTTTTTTGGTCAATGATCGTTAAAGTGATGGTAAGAGATGTGTGTACGTTTATTGTTTAATTACTGGGCCAAATAAGTGACAACGATCCAATAATAATCACAATATATTTTGACGTGGTATATCTGCAATCAGGATGAGGCCGAACTCCTCTTCCAATTGGGGAAGAAATTGTGGACGTGTAAACATTTTTGCTTACGGAAAAATTTTCGAAATTTACCGATATCTTATCGAAAAATCAGCGAATTGAAGTTTCGCAAATTCGTTAACGGCGTTGCTATCAATTTGTTATCGAAAACTTCTCGATATGTCATCAAAAAGTTATTGATTTGTAACCGAAAAGCCAACAATTTGTTATCGGAGTGCTACGAAGTTTTATGGGCGGGTTAGCGATTTCTTATCAACTTGTTATCGATTTGTTAGCAAAAAGCTATCGATTTGTTACTAAAAAATTATCGATTTCTTATTGTAATACTTCCAATTTGTTATCAGCATGTTATCGATTTACTAACGACAGCTTATCGGTTCAATTTTACATTATTTCTAAACTTTTCTAGAATTACATCTGAATTTTGCACCTCGCACTTCAGGAGTAGTTGGGACTCACGCCATTTTTCTACAAATTGGCGATCCTACATTTGAGACTTCCCATCATAACCGAAAAAGTCACTAACAGCTGTTTTCGAGAAAAACAGGTTTAAGGTTTTTGAAGTGTTTGTCAAAAGTTGCAAACTTTAAGAACTTTTTCTTTTATAATATCAAATGCGGTTGTTCGGTTGAGAAATGTGGAATTGTGTACTGAGCGTTGGATATTACAGGGTAAATTTAAATGTTGGGGAAAGGTTAACATTTATAGACATCGAATGGAACACTAACTGAATTTCGAGAAAAAAGTGAATTTTCAGTTTGCCGGGAAGCCCCAGACACTTGCCGACTACTAACGGCATCTGCTAAAGTAGATACATTTTGCTGAGAAGCTTTTCATGACAGAAATCGAATCGAAGGACATACCAAACCATTGTTGAGCCGAGAACCGATCTTGGAAGCATTTTTTAAAGTGCTTGGCTAACAACTGTGACTCACGGCGGCCGACAACGAATATTTCATAGCTCACAACTCTTATACGGATCTATAGGTTCATAAAGTGTGCTTTAGAGGTTTTAAAGCAAAGATATCTAATTTAATTCGTACACTCAGCTACACATTCGAAATAAAAAATCTAATAATAAGAAGCAAAAAATAGTGGATCTTCCGGTAAATAAGGTCAAGACGTAGCATTTGCTGTCGTCCAAGAAGGAATCGGCGCAGTCGCGCTTCGGCAGTCACGTTACTGTTGACGGATATGGAGGAATTCGTCTATTTGGGAACCAGCATTCAATGCAAAAACAATGTCAGCTTGGAAGTCAAACGTAGAATAACTCTTGCCAACAAGTGCTACTTTGTACTAAGTAGGAAATCGAAAAGTAAAGTCCTCTCTCGACGAACAAAAATCATGATCTAGAAGTCGCTCATCATACCTGTCCGGATGTATGGCTCGAAATCATGGACGGCATCGACAAAAGATGAGATGGGTCTTGGAGTATTCGAAAGAAAAGTTTGCCGGAAGATGTATGGTCCTGTACGTGATGCCGCCCGCGAGTATCGGAGAAGGTATAATAATCAAGAAAGTATTTCTGTCGACACCCTAGTTTGGTAGCAGAGGGAGGGGAGACATCCACTGAGTTTGGAAAGGCAGGTGGAGGAAGACTTCACCTCTCTTGGTGCACCCAATTGGCTTCAGGTACCGCGAGACATTGACAGCTGGCTTGGCTTGTTGCCAAACGGCCAAATTATAAACCCCAAATCTCGCCAGCAAACCCGCCCGCTGTTCTAACCATTCGGCCGATAAAACAACAGGAATACTTGTCAGTATATCGCTGAGAAAGGGGTAAAAACTGCCTATAAAATGGCACTATGGTGTCATTGCCTTACAACAAGTCCTAGGCTAACAATGTTTCTTCGACAGATGTCGTAGCGCTGTGAAAAATTTCATTGGCAAAAATCGGAATAGAAATGGAAATTAAGAAGACAACAAATCGCCGGTGTTATAGCCGAAGAGTTAGTACAGCGTTTTCAAAAGGTTGCTGATGAGAATTGCGGTTTAGTAGCACCCGAAATAGATCTAGACAACCAGCTATAACAGTTGTCTTACATTTTCTTTAGTTCTATTCTAATTTAAAAAAATTCACTTGAGAATAAAAATTTCTCAACAATAAGAAAAAGACAAACAATTATTGTCAAGTCCTTCAGCTCGTTTTGAACGCCATGATCTTGCAAATTAAGGGGCCGCTAAAACAACAAAAGAACTGTTTTTTCTTAGCAAAAAAATGTAGTTTCTTATATCATTTAAGGACCGCTGATAATAGTTTAGGAAATAGCAGCTCATCTTACACAACCGCTTATTTCAGTTTCAACAACAACTTAACACTGACACTAATTTATAGTTCCTCATATATAAATTGTTTGTTATCGTATCAATCACGAATTGATCCAACAAACAAAAATTCGTAAAATATGGTGTTAACAAACTATATCAAATTTCACTTCTAAAAATTTGGCCTCAGTACTTGCCGCGCTAGTGATATGCCTACATACATACAAACCCTCACACACACAAACATACAAGTACCTTTTTAAAACATACCTGCAAAAATCGTGCGATTAATCCCTAAGGAGAGCGGTTTGCGATTAATCTCTTTTGTCCACATTAATTGGGGTGATCGATCCGGTTTATTCGAACCGGTTTTTTCTTAATTTTTTGGCCGGTTTTTTTACCCTAAAATTTCGAATATCGAATAACCCGGTTTTTTTCTTCGGTTAACCGGTTTTTCAGAAGTACTATAAAGACCTTTGAAAGTTTATCGAAATGTGGCAAAATGTCAAACTCATGTTCTCCAAACATTGATTTTGTACTTAAACACTCGCCAATTTCCCGTTCATGATTCTTTTATAGATTACGCTTACCAAAGTCAAACAAAAAATACGCTGTAGCATTGTATTATCGTTTGTTTGGGATGAATTAAGTTGATACATCTGATTCCAGTACTGAGCTAAGTGTTTCGGATTCAGAAAATGCTTTAAAGAGTGAGTTCGATAAAACCATTCGCGTTATTCAAAACCCAAATCATTTAGCGAAAAAGTGCGACAGAGGTTTTTTCGACGACTTTGTATGTTTTGCCAAATGTCAGAAACGGACAGAAAATCTTGAAAAATTGTATAACGCATTACTAACAATAAGTCCCACTAGCACATTGAGTGAAAGAGCGTTTTCTGTCTCAAGTTCCATAAAGACTAAAGAAAAGAATAGATTGAGCCCGAAACATTTAAACTGTATTTTATTTTTAACAGATTACTTTAATCGCAATAAGTAAATTCTTCACATATGAGGACTTTTTGTTACCATAAATGAATATTATACTGTGAAATGAAATAAGACTTAATAGTCTCTTGTTTATAACTGTATTAAATACACATTGAATTTGTTTTATTTTTAATAAACTAATTACCCATTGGCAGTGGCGTAGCTACCTTGGGTGGCATCCGGTGCGGAAGTTGGTGGTGTCACCCCATCGAAAGTAAAAAGCAATACATTGTATATGATAAAGGTCATGGATCATTTATTATTTATAATATTGAAGAAATAACAAAATACAATAATAACTAAGACAGAAAAGGAATTGTTTGCAATTGCTTTGACAGCTGCTAACTCAGCAATTACTTCATCGAAATTTATATTTTGTATTGCCTCGTGTTCGATGGCTAATATACCAAGATTGCTAAGCCGCGATTGGGTCATTATTGCCCGAAAATAGTTTTTTATTAATATTAATTTACTGAAATTTCTCTCACATGAAGCTACGGACACGCAAACCGTCATGAACAATTCATAAGATGAGGAAGAGATTATGTAAAATCCCATTCTTATTCTTGGTAGAACGTTAATGAATTCATTCTGTATATCTGGTAACAAATATGATACTTTTGAAGTTTTATCTTCCCTCACGTTCATCATGTGTTGTTTCAACACTACATCATACTTTGACAATAGTTTTGTTTAGCCAGAAATAAAGTTATATCCAGTAATCTTGTCAAAAGATGCTTCCACTTCTGCTTTTCTATATCCATCAATTGCAAAGCTGCAACATCTATTGTTTTATTCAATTCTAGTCTCATTCCTAAAGTTTTCTATTTCTCGAGATTTTCTAGATGTTCATTTGAACATTCGTGGTCAGCTACTTTCGGATTTAATTTCCACCACTTTTGAAATCCAGTCGTAAATATTTCCGCATTGGTATTATTGGCCACAGCAAATAAACGACAGCAGAAACAGTACAGGTTATTAGAGCTAATGGAATAAACTATCCATGACGGTAGGATTTTTTCACCATTAGGCATAATTTTATAAAACCAATCTTTTGAGAGGTCACGAGCGTCACCTTTTATTTTGGTTCCGTGTCTAGAAACAGTAGCAGATGGTCCTTCTTTGTTTTGGAAATATTGACTTCCATTGTTTATTAATTCAATGCGAACATTGTAAGGAACAGGAATACTCCATTCTGACAAATCATTTAATTGAGGAAATTGTTCATTGGTAGCAATAATAGTACTGCTACTATTATTTTCAGCATCTTCTTCGTTTGAGTTAATTAATTCTATACTGCCAATGTTGCTTCTTGAAGATTAGCTGATATTATCTAAATCATCTCTTGCATTTGTATCAAGGTGAAAATCAATTTCATTTGAAGAACTTGGGCTGCGATCAGTTTTTGTAACATACTTAAAAATCGATACAGATATACATCCAATCTAGCATGTTTGGCTTTCTTTTGCTGAAATCCACTTTTTCTTTTGGATATATGCACTCCCCGGGGCATTTTTGACTTGATGTTTGTTTCTAACACTAAAACAAAAAGCCAGTTGTTATGGTCTATAATGTGAGAGTATTTTCTCATAAACTAGTTAAGCAATATGAAATTCAATTATAAAATTACATATCTTGCCTGTAAAATATTCAGCGTCAGAATCTTTTGCGGGAATCCCCGAATTATACATAGAGGTAAGCTAGTGTTAGTTCGGGAATCTTAGAAAAAGAAATTTTTGTGCTAGCGATTTTTTTTTGTTTGTACATTGTTCTTAAAGTTGAGATACCGGGTGGGTGTCACCCCAAAAAAAATGAACCCCGGTGCGGACCGCCCCCGCCGCCCCCCTTTGCTACGCCACTGCCTATTGGCATGAATCCTTTATTTTTAGCTGAACATAAATTTTTATTATTTTGGGCAAGTACTAAAATGAGAACTTAAAACCGGTCTTTTTATAACTAACATTTTTCGAATAATCGGAAAACCGGTTTTTGAAAAAAGTCGAACAATCGAACACCCTAGGTATATCTGATCCCTCTATCTAGGCCCTTTTGGGTATATTTGCATCAGTCAGTTTGAAATTTATGTAGCCAATTGAAAAAAAAACAATAAAAACAAACAGCAACGAAATGAATAAAATAAAAAATAAAATGTGATTGAGTAGAATTATTTAAGAAAAATGCGGAGCTCTATGCAGAACATAAAATACTAGGATGCTATATTCCACTATCGTAATATTTTTTCTTTATTATTGTATAACACCAATACGAAAAAAAATTTGAAATATTGTATTAAATTTTAAAAAATTATAAAATCCGTAAGAATTCCCGTACGAGTAAAAGAGGATTTGTCCGACAATACCCATTGGCGAGCAAAGAGAATATGTCTGACAGTACCCGCAGGGGTACAAAGTGGACGCATCGAACAGTACCCGTAAATGTATAACGCAGAATAGGACATGCTCAAACAAAAGGGATCACTCCAACCCATATAAAGAGATCAGAACTGGCTATAGTCGCATATTCCTTTGCGACTCATTCCTTTGCGATTCTTCCTAGACTAATCGTATTTTTTTGCAGGGATTCAAGTATACTATGAACCTTTCGTAAAATGAATGAATGCACGTTTCATTGTCTATTTGTTGTAAAAAAAATTAGTCGTCATCATTCAACACCTTACAAATGACATTTTTCATCCTCATATCAATCACATTGTCAACATTTCACACATTCATCACAAAGTGATAAATAAGCAAGTAAGTAGTGAAAGGGGTCCGTGGATATGTAGGTAGCTAAACATGTATGCATGTATGTTCTGAAATCTTTTTATAAGAATGAGTACGTATGTACAACAACTAACACCTGATTACATAAAAAAAGATAAAAAGTAGTTTCAAGAAGGGCTTTGTGGAGTTTTTTTTTTATTTGCACAACTGCAATGCCAGTGTCAATGCAAGTGTTATGTATAAAGACATTGATATACAATGCATAATTGTGTATAAAAAAAGCTAGGTGTTAGTGCCACCGACAACCCTAATTATAGGTTCATCTTACTAAAAATTTATTAAGAGGGTGATAATATATCAGATTTTAAAACTATATACATACATAATTATAAAAGTATATAATGATGGACTTATATTATATACATGTATAGGTACACAAAAATCTAGATAGACATGATCTGTTCTAGATCCAACGCTATGGAATGTGATATATGACGGTATGCTACAAATCGACCTTCACGGAGGCACAAAAATTGTCGGCTATGCAGATGATATTGTCGCAGTAGCAGTGGCCAAGAAGCTTGATCTGCTCCAAGCATTATGTAGTCAATGACGCCGTGGAAAGAATAAAGGAAATGCTGACGAACATGGGGCTGGAGATCGCTAGCAATAAGACAGAAGTGGATTTGGTGAGCTCAAAGCGGACTGTGGATGAGTTAGAACTAACCATAGGAGATTATCAAATAAATTCAAAGCATTTCTTGAAATAACTAACTTTTAAGGAGCACTTCAGGGAGGTGGGGAAAAAAGTTTCTAGAGTTAGTAGAGGCCTAACGCAAATAATGCCCAACATCGGCGGCCCAGGTGAAGCTACCCGTCAGCTATTATACAACGTAACCAGCTCTATAATATTATAACATGCAGCACCAGTATGCCACGGATATAAAATGGTTCACCGAAAAGATATACTAGCAGCCTATCTTATTACTGCTATACGAATAGCATGTGCTTAACGGACGGTGTCCGACAACGCGATCCATGTTTTATCCAGGAAAATTCCAGTAGATCTACTCTCAGGTAAAATGGCCGATTTGTATAGCATTGGAATCAGCCGACCATCGGACGATGCTAAGAAAAGCGCAAGGTCACGAACAATAGTTAGGTGGAAAGAACAGTGGGAAGAATCGAAAAAAGAAAGCTGGACTTTCATGCTAGTTCGGAATATAGTGGAATGGTACGAGCGAAAAGACGGCGAACTAAATTACCCCTTCACACATATATTGAGCGGGCACAGCGGCTCCAAGGAATATCTACATAAGCGTGGAATAGAGGAGGATCCTTTCTGTCCACACTTTCCCTCCGAATTGGAAAGCGCAGAATACGTAATATTTCACTGTCCTCATTTCCACGGCGAAAGACTCTCTATACACAAAGTTTTTGGAAAGGAGCCTTCCATTAGGAATTTAGTTCCCCGAATGTGCAGACAAATATATTGTTGGACTGCTGTGAGCAAGATGGCTTTTATAGTTATGACGCAATTGATGCATGCTGAAAGAGAGCGCAGAAAAATGCACATGCGAAGTAGTGGCGACTAAATTGTACCGGAACAATCTCTAAATGATCCGAAGACATCTCCCAAACGATCACATAATTATCGACGGATAATAGTGCATCGATTCCGGAAATTGGTCTATTCCTATCCAAACAAAAATACCGAAATTAACAAAAAGAAGTTCCGAAATGTTCTTGAAGTGATCCCGAAAAGATCTATTTCGAAAACCATCTCCTCAAAAATGGCCACGAAAGAAAATCGAAAAAGTCTTGAAATGATAATGGTCCAAATATAGTCCTGAATTCTATATTCGAATTGTCTCAGACCTATAACGGGTTAGGAAATATTGTTCCAAGGGATGACACTACCCATTTTTTTCAAAAATGATAACAATTCAAAAATAATTAAAAAGTCATGTACAACACAGTCATTCGACCGATGCTAACGTATGGCGCTCTTATCTGGTGAAATGCGCTAGACAGAAAGAGCAATCAATATATGGTTTGTATAGACATAGCTTCCTTCTCAAGCTAGAAAAGTGATCTGTTATTATTTTTAAAAGTTTTGAAAAAAAAATTATTGGGAAATTATTCAAATATTCAGGGAAAAACCAAAAATTTTAAGACAAAAAAAACCTTTTTTTTCTCTAAGAACTTAACTTCATTAAAAAAAAAACAATAGCCAGTAGGTCTTCTAGATTATTTGCTATCTACGTCAAATCTACCTATCATCAAAACCCATCCAGCCATTCTGGCATAACTGAGGCACAAGGGAAAACGTCTTGACGTCCAAACATTCAAACAACCATCCAAAATACATCATCGGTCCTGAAAGTTTTTATAAAAAATCTGACAACTACTATGCATCCCTTGAACCGTGACGTTTTCAGGTTTTGTAATGAATGAGAAAATAGAAAACTCCTCTTATCTGATCGATTGCTTGTCCTTATTATATAATGCTTCGATTCTATCAGATCCTACACACGATTAATAGGACACAAAAATAGAAAGTATTCCAAATTTCATCATACTATCTCAAACATTTAGAGACTGATTTGCGTTCCAACAGTCAGACGGACGAGCATTCCATTTTCCATTCGGTATAGTTATTGGAGCCAATCTCTTATTCTTTAAAAACTCACACCCCGAAAAGTTAATATATATTTTCATGTTCATGAAGGGTATAAAGAAAAAGTAATTTATTTTAGTGTGCCGAACATTTGATCTCGTCACGCCCGTCATCCACAATAAAACACCAACGCAAATATTTCAAAATTACACGCGTCAACACAAAATTTGACTTTGACTTTAAATTAAATTTCAATTCGGTAAGTCGTATTTAAACGAAATAAAAATATATGGCATGAAAAAGTTTGCTTTCCTATTTAGGAAACCGCTTGAGCGATATCTTTCAAAATCTGTGGTTTTAATTTTTACTTAAAAATGAAACAATTCAAATATATATTTTTATTAAGTTTTACTATAGAAATAACTTACAAAAAAGTGGAAAATTTATTTAAAAGTGTACACTTTTACTTTTTCTTTTATGTTCATAGGTACTATCCCTCAATAAACCCCAAATATAGTCTCCCATCATGTTTTCATTATATTGACCTTGATAACGTTATTCGAAGCTCATAATGCCCGGATGAAAATATTTTCCTTGCACTTCTGAATACGCTCCCATGTTGTTTTTGAATTTATCTAAATGAGCGTGTAGCATATGTACTTTTAAGGACATCCTGCAGCACATTGCCCTAAAATTTGTTTAGCATATTGTAACGAATTTTGGAGATTTCTAATAATTATGCACCTTCTGCTAATGTTCGAATCGCTGAACTGTCGAATAAATAACTCTAATATTCAGTATTGCCAAATGGGCTTTATTTGGACTACTTTGCGAGTAGTACATCACAATTATACTTCACAACTAATAGCGTGTTTAAATCAAACTGATTAGTTATTCCTCAGCTTGTGCTACTTTTCTATCGCATACTTGGTTATTTAGCTATATGCGTATGTATGTGTGAGTAAAAAGTCTGCTCTTAGCTGATGTCTACATGCGTGTATGTGAGATATCTCTTCATTTTGAGCTACTGGTGTGTTTGTTGTTGTGATTATTTACTAACAACTTAGTGATGCTAATATTCGCCACAATATTTTCAACTAGCTTTGTTATTTCCTAAAAATCAAGAAACGACTGCTTTGAAACTGTTCCAACTCGCGTTTGGAGTACGATCCAGCAATGTTGCATAAATTTTTTCAAGTACTCAAATGCTTCTGAAGTTTGATCCAGTTTTTTGACAAATTGTTTCATCAACCTTAATTTAATGTGCAGAGGCGGCATTAACACTTTTTCCGCTTCTACAATTGCGTCAAATTTTACGTTTTCTTTCCCGACACAAAGTTCTGTTCTTACAGGCCACGACAGTTGAGTATAATGCTTAGCATCCGCTCTCATCCCATAAGCACAAATAACACGGAGAATTTGTGTATCCGCAAAAATGCCACCATTTTAAAATCCCCTGCCAGTTTAAATCGCGAAATTTTACAGATTCTCACTCTGATATTTGTGAGCGTACCTAGCCTGTAGAAGCAATATAGGAGTATTACATATGTATATGATTGTTACTATAACTATTACGAAAGCAAACTTTATACCGAAAAAAGTTATTTTATTTTCGTTTTTGTTTATAATAAAACAGAAACTCATAAAATAAACTTTAGGACAAAGAACGAAACATTTTTTGTAGATTGGTGTTATTTATTTACGCCAATAATTTTTATATGCAAATAAGATCTTTCACATTATCAGCCCATTAGATTGTGGCATATGGCATAAAACAACATTGTAGGTAGCGCTAGGAAGTTAGCAACAGGCAAAATAATCGCAACAAATGTGCAAATAAAAAAATAGGTCAAATTATTTTAAAATTTTGCTTCCAGATAATAAAAAAGTTTTTCTTTTGCTTTTTTTTATGTACTCAAGGTCTCTTGTTTAGTCTTTAACATTTGGGACAAGTATTTTATTTAAATATGTTTAAATATGTACAAATATAAATTTGCATACCCTTCATGAGCATAAAATGATATATTAAGTTTGATCCAAAATTAGTACTAGCAGAAGTAGAACAGATATACTCATAATATCAGAATGACTAGCTACAACAACTTAACATATGTCCGTCCATCTGCTTAACCCCAAACTAGTCACTCCTACGTCGGAGCCGATGTCAACGGACTACTATATAAGTTATCCGCCTAAGGTCGATTGCTCAGATAAAATTGCATCTGTCACTTTTCCCAAAGTCAAACAGCTATACTCTAACTCCGATGTCCTTCTCCAAGATCAATCATCAGTCATTGTTGAGGTAAGAGGTAAGACTTTGGCCGTTTCGTAACAAGTCACGCCAGCTATCACTGTTTAGCGATAACTGACTCCAAATTGGGTGCACCAATGGAGTTCAATTATTCCGCCACCTGCCTCAGTGGACGTCTCCCCCTCCCTCTTCTACCAAACCGCGAATTCGACTGAAAAACTTTCTAGGCCGGAGCGTCTTCGGTCCATTCGCATAACAAAATCTAGTCAGCGAAACCTTTGGGGTTTTATTAGCTGCACTTTCGTCACATCTGCGTAAAGCTCATACGGTTCATCATTATACCTCATTCGATACTCGCCGTCGGGACCACAGACACGACCATAAATATTCCAGAGAACTTTTCTCACGAACATTCTAAGAGAAATCTGATCTTCTCTCAATACCGTCGATGATTTTGAGCCATACAACAGGACAGGTATGATGAGCGACTTGTAGAGCGTGATTTTTGTTTTTCGATAGAGGACTGTACTTTTCAATTGCCTCCTCAGTTCAAAATAGCGCTTGTTGGCAAGAGTTATTCTTGGTTTTTGTCACAACTCACGAGCTAAAAATTGAATCGCAAGCTGGATGTTTGTATGAAATTTTGCACGCTGGTTGTGAAATACGAAAGGAACACACACACCATGGAACAGTTTAACTTTTTAATAAATTGTCAGGTAAACAATTGGTCGGAACTATTTCGAGATTGTTTTTAGGAGCATCCCTTTGGAATAAGAGATTTTGTATTCCAGCGAGTGCTGGAGCAATTTCGGGACTATCTAAGGGATAATTTCAAGACAACTTCAGGGTGGCTTTCCAGAATTTTATTAATGATAATCATCTTCCGTCGATTTCGGTATACACTTCGAGATCGTTTCCGACTATCATAGCTTCATTTTGGGATTCTATCAGTGCTGTTTCAAGATCATGGCTATTTCTAAATCATTTTCCGACTATATTCGGCTTTTACCGGAAGTATATGGGTATTTCCGACTTTTTCGGAGCTATATTTTTATAATATCACAATTATGTTCGCGGTTTTATCCGGATTGCGTAAGGTATCATTTCAGGACTTATTTGGGAATATGTTTGGGCCTATTTCTAGACTCCTTTTTGGGGGTTGAGGGAATATGTTCATTTCGATATTATTAAAAGGTAGCCTCGTGAATGATTTAGGTATACTTAAGGAAAATTATAAAATATCTAACTTTTGTTATCTGAGCAACTCATTCTTCATGAAAGGTATAAGGCCGTCAGCGAGGCCAAAGACACCCCCTCCCTTGTTTGCTTTAATTTGGCCTTAAAACGTGTATATATATATATATATATATACACATAAATATATATATAAGTATATATATAAATAGGAACAAAACACACAAGGAAAGCTAGACGTCGAAAAGCTTCAATCACAACAGACTGCCAATGATTTCGCAACTCGATTCTCACACCTGCCCTCTGAGAGCACAACTCATCCTGAAGGAATACAGGAGCAGTGGGAGCATATCTCCAAAAGACTTCGTACTGCCGCCGAGAAAAAAATGTGTTACCGGCGGCCACGAAAAAACCACTTGTACGATGAAGAATGCCGCGTTGCAACCGAAAGAAAAGACGCTGCCTACAGGGCTACGTTAAAAGCGAGCGCGACAAGAGGAGTGTGTGAACGTTATCGTGAGTTGAAAAGGGAAGCGAAACGCCTTTTCAGGAAGAAAAAAGCAGAAGCAGAAAGGCGTTTGTGCGAGGAGCTTGAGCTGCAAGCCACCAGGAATAACGCCCGAAAATTTTACCAAAAAATACGGCGACAAACGGAAGGTTTTAAGACCGGGGCAAACTCCTGTAGGAACGAAAACGGCGACCTTGTAACTGATGACCAGAGAGTGCTTAGATTATGGAGGGAACTTTTCTCTGCTCTCCTAAATGGAGGCAGCGATTTACCGCGCAGAGATGACGAACCCGATCCCGCAATCGATGATGATGGAATATATGTCCCCCCGCCCGATTTTGACGAAGTTAGAATAGCAATAACCAGATTGAAAAACAGCAAGGCCGTGGGCGCTGATGGATTACCTGCGGAGCTATTCAAGTACGGCGGCGAGGAGTTGGTAAGACGCATGCAGCAGCTTCTTAGCAAAATATGGGCGGACGAGTGCATGTCCGACGGTCGGAATCTAAGTTTTCTTTGCCCAGTCCACAAGAAGGGGGATACTGCAAAATGCACCAACTATCATAGAATCAGCCTTCTTAATATCGCATATAAGGTCCTTTCAAGTGTATTGTGCGAAAGATTGAAGCCGTGAACCGGCTGATTGGACCTTACCAGCTTCAGACCTGGTAAATCTACCATCGACCAGATTTTCACAATGCGCCAAATCTTGGAAAAAAACCCGTGAAAAGAGAATCGACACACATCACCCCTTCGTCGACTTTAAAGCCGCCTTCAACAGCACGAAAGGAGCCGTCTATATGCCGCTATGTCTGAATTTGGTTTCCCCGCAAATCGTATACGGCTGTGCAAAATGACGTTGAGCAACACCATCAGCTCAGTCAGCATTGGGAAGGACCTCTCCGAGCCGTTCGAAACTAAACGAGGTTTCAGACAGGGTGACCCCCTATCGTGCGATTTCTTTAATTTGATGCTGGATAAAATTATACTGGCTGCAGAACTTAACCGCACTGGAACAATATACTATAAAAGCGTGCAATTACTGGCATATGCTGATGACATTGATATCATCGGCCTAAACACCCGCGCTGTTAGTTCTGCTTACTCCAAACTGGAAAAAGAAGCGGCAAAGATGGGTTTGATGGTGAATGAGGACAAAACGAAGTACCTGCTGTCATCGAGCAAAGAGTCAGCGCATACGCGCCTTGGCAACCTCGCTACTGTTGGCAGCCATAATTTCGAAATAGTAAAAGACTTCGTTTATTTGGGAACCAGCATCAACACTAGCAACAACATCAGCACTGAAATACAGCGAAGAATCAATCTTGCCAATAAATGCTATTTTGGACTAGGTAGGCAATTGAAAAGTAAAGTCCTCTCTCGGCGAACGAAAATCATACTCTACAAGTCACTTATCGTACCCTTCTTGCGGTTAGTGTTTGATATGTTTTTGAAACATATTTTTAAGGAAATCAAATATTGGTAAGTAAAAATATATCTGTACATATAAAAAAAGTAGAGTTTGATTACTGATGACATGTAGAACAAAGTAAGTTATGCGGCATACTCGAAGATTGCCGAGCAAAGCTCGGTCGCCCAGGTCCTGTATTTTTAAAAAGCTTAAACTTGCACTTCATTATACTCAGCTGAGCAGAGCATAAACAAATCAAGATAAATATAGACTTCTATATATCAAAATGATCTGGGCGAAAAAGAAATTCATTTAGCTACTTATGTCCGCCCGTCCGCCCGTAAACACGATAACTTGAGTAAATTTTGAGGTATCTTGATGAAAGTTGGTACGTAAGTTCCTGGGCACTCATCTCAGGTCGCTGCTTAAAGTAAACGAAATCGGACTATAAGCACGCCCACTTTTTCGATATCGAAAATTTCGAAAAACCGGAAAAGGGCGCTAATTCTTTACCAAAGACAGATAAAGCGTTGAAACTTGGTAGATGAATTAACCTTATGACGCTGAATAGAAAATTGGTAAAATTTGGGACAGTGGGAGTGGCACCGCCTACTTTTAAAAGAAGGCAATTTAAAAGTTTTGCAAGCTGTAATTTGGCAGTCGTTGGAGATATCATGATGAAATTATGCAGGAACGTTACTCCTATTACTATATGTGTGCTAATTAAAAATTAGCAAAATCGGATGACGAGCACGCCCACTTAAAAAAAAATTTTTAAGTCAAATTTTAACCAAAAATTCAGTATCTTTAAGTATATAAGTAAATTTTGTCAACATTCATCTCCAGTAATGATAAGGTGCAACAAAATCAAAAATAAAAAAAAATTTCAAAATGGGCGTGGCTCCGCCCTTTTTCATTTAATTTGTCTAGAATACTTTTAATGCCATAGGTTAGGTTTGGTTGAACTGGCCGGTCCATGAGGACCTCACATAGACTGACCAGAAGTTTGTTTTAATGACCAAACTGAAAAAACCTATCAAAAACCAGGACCTATGTTATAAAATAACTCCGTCCTCTTGGCAAATACTAGAAGCTTCCTCGGACTTAAGCCACTTGCTGCTTCTAGATCTGACAGCTGTATCACTCCTAATAGCTGGAGTCTTAGCCTGGCAAGTGCAGGACACAAGCACAGAACGTGCTCGATCGTTTCCTCCTCCAACCCGCACTTCCTACATCTGCTATCACTGACCAAGCCTAATTTAAACGCATGTGACGCCAGAAGGCAGTGTCCAATCAGAATACCCGTCATGAGTCTACAGTCCTCTCTTTTTAATGATAGAAGCAACTGTGTTAGTCTAAGGTTGTAAGACCTATATATATATGGGTCACCCTGGTCCACCTTTATGGCGATATCTTGAAAAGGCGTCCACCTATAGAACTATGGCCCACTCCCTTTTAACTTACTCTTTAATACCTTCCATTTGATGCCCATGTCATACAAACACATTCCAGGTTTACCCTAGGTTCACTTTCCTACATAGCGATTTTCCCTTAATTTGTCCTCAAAGCTCTCAGCTGAGTATGTATTGTTCAGTTACACCCGAACTTAGCCTTCCTTACTTGTTTTTAACTTGCTCACACTGCAAAAACCAACTAACCTCACTTTTGAAGCTATTTTTAAAGAGTACAGTTCGCATACAACAAAAACAAATATACCTTTTAAAAGGCTGTTCTAATAAGAGATACTGAAAACACATTTGGTGACAAACTTTTCACTTTGATTTTTTATTTTTGGCCTATGGAACCGACCACTGTGCGCTGCTCGCTTTGCAATTGATCTCTAAGTATTCCCTTTTTGTTGTTATTTCTTTATACACCATTAGGTAGATACATACTTATTCTATATGTTTCTAAACCTAACTGTGTAGAATACATATAGGCGCGCTTACAAGAGCTTATTAGGTTGGCTTGTCTTTGCTCTGGACATTCAATACAGTGTCATCTGGACTGATTTGTTTCCCAATTACTTATGATTTCCCCAGTATGTGCCTTTGTGAGTGCACAGAAGGACTCTGGGACTGCCATTTTGTACGATTTCGTTCTTCGGTAATACCTGAACAGTATTTATCATTTATTCAAAAAAAAGCCCAATCCTAGTTATATACAACATATATATGCATGTAGGTGCCTATCATCGAGTAGGAGCGTGTGACTTCTTGAGATGGATAATGACGCAATTAATGTGGGTGGTTTGTTTATTATACCATTTTGCACAAAATGTTCCGCATATTTTCATATTTATTTTGTATATGTTAATATCTAAATTTTTAGTACCAAGTATTTTTTTAAATTGACAGCGAGTGACTTGGTATTTAAGTTTTAATACAAAAAAAGCAGCCGAATATACATATACTACACGGTTAAGGAACGTTTTCACCATCTCCAGTTAAGTTAGATTTTACCTGGAGAATAGTAATTTATCAGATAGCTTCATTTTACATTTTTATTTTCGCCAATACGGGGTGACCAATCGATATTTGTAAATATTTTTTAGAACAAATAGGAAATATCTATAGTGAATACACGAAAACTAGCCAAACAGCTGACTTTTCTTTACAGTGCGTGAAAACGGCAGCCCAGATAGCATGGTTTTCCCAACCGTCTATATGTAGTTGTATATGTATAAATATTAATATATACATACACATGTAAATTTTATATTTATGACTTTTTTAATCCATAATTTACTTTATTTTACTACATAAAACTATTTCGTCGTGTTGCTTTGAAAATGAAATTGCTATCGCGTAGATAAGTGTGCAAAAAATAATCACAATTTAAAATTAAACTGAAACAAATCATGTACAAAATTTGCTAAATATGTCAAGTATATACGTGTTTTATTAGCGCACGATTTTTACTATTTTTTTGCTAATAAACTAGCAAATATAAAACTAATAAATATAGCAATTTAAGTATCCTTATGACAGGCGAAGTGATAAACGTACTTTAAAATATATTCGTCGCAAAATACACAATCATACAAATAGCGACAGAGCACCGTTCCAGAATTTTTTTCCTAGAAAGCTAATTTTTAAAATTATTTAAAGTTTTATCAGCATTTGTTTTATAGCACATATCCATATGAATCGTGCATACTGTTGTTACCGATAAGAAACCGATAGCACTTGGATAACCAGGCGATAACTCGTAAATAATAAATCTATAACACGCCAATAACTCGTGGATAATAAATCGGTAATACTCCGATAGCAAATAGATAACTTTACGATAACAAAATGACAGGGTTTAGAAAACAAATCCGTAATGTTTCGAAAAAAATCGATAACTTTTTAATAAAAAATCGAAAAATTTTCGACAACAAACCGTCAACTTCTTGATCAGAGAAATCTTCACGTTAGGGAAATTTCGACCAAAGCTCGGAGGTAGAACGATCTTCAAACGCATTCTGGAATAGGGCGTTTTTTCAAAAGTTTCTAAGATAACTTTTCAAAGGTAGCGGCTATCTGTTCGGAAAACGGTTTTTATTATCCAGAATAAAGTAAAATGAAAAAAAAAAAATACCAAAAAAGGAAACGAAATAAATCACAAAAAAAAAATTAGTCGATGAATCGAATTAAAACAAAGCGGCTACGCTGGCTGGGCAATGTTATGCGTATGAACGATGATGTTCCAGCTAAAAAATTTTATCGTACCCACCATGGAAGCAGATGAAGAAGAAGGCCCGCACTCCGCTGGAAGAAACATGTGGAAAATCATTTAAATTCCCTGGCTTTACCAATTAACACAGCGAAGCGATCGACATCATCACAAAAAATGTACTGACATGACATACTTGCTTAAACAATAATAAATAAATGTAAGGCGCGATAACTTCCGAAGAGATTTTGAGCCGAGATTCTCTTCCATTTTGCGTCGTGCTCCTTTTAATTTTTCCTCTTCGAGCGGCATCTGCAAGGCAGATAAGTTTTCACTGAGGGCTTTTCATGGCAGAAATACACTCGGAGTGCTTGCCAATCACTGCCGAGGGGCGACCCCGCTTAGAAAAATTTTCATTGAAAAAACTTGTTTCTAAAACTTTGATGTTGCTTTTCCCGGGGCGTGAACCCAGGATCTTCGGTGTGGATGGCGGAGCACTCTACCATCACACAACGGCGACCGTGTAGTTTCTGGTAGAATTGTCACTTTGGCTTTAAAGAAATATTGGAAACGGCTATTTATAACACTGGTGCAGCTTTAATACGCACTGACTGATACGTCGTTTAACCATTGTGTTCTTGCCGGCTTTCTTTTTGTAAAAAAAGCGTGTGTGGTTCCGATGTGTGGATTGTATTTGCAGGCCAAATGCGATGAAATGCGCGCATATGAATCATTTGGGAAATGTGATTTAAATGAGGAAATGAGTCGCATTTAAAATTTTTCGAATTTAGGAGTAGGTAGTCTTTTGTAACTTTTTTCGGCCTGGTCTAATGTCTAATGTGCATCCATTTCTTTGTATATACATAAGTATGTATGCAAAAAAAGTTCACAAAATAATTAGATTGACCTTCTTATTAAAATATCATCAAATATATATAATAAGTATACAAATATGCAAAAGTCAGCCGGAATATATGTTTTTGCTATCAAAAAAACAAGGAAATCATTAATAAAATCTAAAACACAAAGAAAGCAGAAACAATAAGTTGGCACAGCAAGCGGCAGAAAATTTGGTTTTTTTTTTTTTTTGATGAATGTGAAATGTCAAGTATTTTTTTACCTTGACTTTTATAGAAGTCATAATTCAACAAGTGCAATAACCCAAAAAATAAAACACTCGGACACCATACAGGTGCCACAATGCACCTTTGTACAGCAGCGAACAGAAAATTGGCAGGGGCAATTTTTATCGAATTTCGTCGATTTAATTCTTCTTTTAATTTTATTTTCAATACTTCAAGAAAAAAAAAAACTTCTAGGAATTTTTTCAAGAAATTTTCGAATATTATCTCTAGCTGTTTGTACTTTTTTTTGGGTATGCAGTTTTGTAGCCCAATCAATTTTAGTCTGATAAAGTCAAGGTCTCTAAAAATTTGCATTGATATTTGAAATTTTTTTCCTAAGAATCTGAAACAGATTTTTCAGCATACATAGACTTATTAAGTTTTTTTTGTATGGGTGAAAATCTGAAACAATCTTCCATAAAATTTGTCAAAAATCATTTCGATATTTGGGAGACTTGAACTAGAAAACTGCATAATCAAAAAAAATCAGAGAACAAAATTTTCGAAAAATTAACTTGAATTTTCGAAAATGCTTTTGAGATTGGTTTGCCTAGCTTGAGTTAGAAAATTTATAAACTTTTTTCTTAAAATATGTATCGGAAATAAAAAATAGAGAACTGATGAAATTTGATGAAAATGTCCATTGCTATTTTTGTGTTTGCTGCTGTACGTATGATGTACTTGCCTTCATACGTACAGTATGCATGTATAAGAATTTATAAAAAACACTGTACCTTGAAGCATAAAAAGGAGGAACTCCAAATCACTGCCAAAAAAGTCTTCAAATGTTTGAGCACTAGAACTATAAAAAGGAAGGAGTCAGAAGGATAACCAACTGATTAATGTTGAGAATAAAATTATGCAAAAATTTCAGCAATTTTACATTTAGACTCCGTGAGGAAAAGTTCATAAATTGTTTTTGAATTATCTGATTTATTTCGCTTCATGATCAAACTGAATACGCCAAAAATAAACATTTAGGATCCGAAACGTATTCAACTTTGTGGCTATAGTAGAAGATTATGTTTGAATGCAAAACCAACTTCCCTGACCGTTTTTAGTAAATTTATATTCTCTAAAGTTGAAGGAGTTTCCTAATATATAAAATTGGTCACCATATTTCTGTGATAAAAATAATAGTGGAAACTGTGACCTTAAACCAACAGTCATGAGACCCATACGTACACGCATACGCAAAGAAGCACTTGGATCGTGACCAAAAAACGCGCTAAATGCAATGATTGAAAATTTTTTTTTTCAAAGTCAAACACAACATAGGTACATATATTTGTAAAAACTGAATCGAAATACATACTTGTAAATAAAAAGTGATATTTTAACTGGTATAAAGTTAGTCGGAGTCAATATCGTCGACATGCTCTGATTCAGATAATAAGCCAATAACTTCACTCGTTAATGCTCGCCGCTTTGACCTAGAGGTTTTCGATGAGATTTTCGAGTTGCAGATTTCAAACTTTTAACCGTGAACATATGTATATATAGAAAATAAAGAGTGATTCTCAATCGAATTTAGTGGTTTTTTTCTAAGGCAACAAGTTTTTATCAAATCTTCAGAAAATGTTCCTCATTTAAAGTAGGTACGCAGTGTTTCCGGAGCTAGAGTCTCCAGGCAAGTGTAACTAAAGTGTAAAAAAATTGGGTCTAACTGTTTCATTTTCGACTTTACCTTTACTCCGTAACAGTAAACATAGCCTCTAATATACTGGGAGTACGACTACGTTAGTATTTACATATTGTGACGAATATTAGCAACACTAAGGGATACTATCATCTCTAAGCCAACACTAAGCAGTGACTTGTATGCACATCAATATATCAATCATTATGTCTATACATATGTCCATACAAGCAGCGGAGAGTAACGCACAAACACATGCATATATCTGAGCTAATCCCAAAAGTATGCAATCATTTGTGCAAGTATCACTCACATATACACGCGCATGAGCTATGAGAGAAGCTATAAAATCGTGCATCTGTAGTTATAGCTGAGAGATTTATAGCTGATAACTAACTAGTAAATTCTAGAAATAGAAGCGCCTAGAAATATGTCAACGAGGAAACCAAACAGTATAAAAAGCAGCAACAGTTGTGGCACGACAATCAGTTTAATTTAAGCAAGCTATCAGTTGCGAAGTATAAGTGTAAGCCATTTTGCATTATTGAACAGTGGAGTTACTTATTCAACAGTTTAGTGATTCGAATGTTAGTAGAAGGTTGCAAATAAGAGGAATTGCACTAATACAATATGTATATTTTCAACGAAAATTAAATTTAACAAGTATCTTTTAGCTGTTAGCGAAAATTCACTAAAAAAAAACACTTTACAGAAATTTCTGCAGTCGGATTGAGCAACAAATAGCAGCTGACAACTGTTCTGGAAAATGTCAACACAAATTTCCAGCTCCGTTTCCTTGAAAACAGTTACTGCTTTTAAATTGGCCGCTGCTTGCATTATACGAATGTACGTATGTATGTTCATATGTATCCTTTCATGCAGGTGCTTTCTTCTTGTTGCGCCCTGTGATGTGTAACAAATTGCCAAGGCAATTCATAGCAAACCAAATTTTCCATTAACTTAAAATTCACTATAAACTGTGCAATACAATCAAGTATGCATTTGTGTTATGACCTTTCTTTTAAACTGTTAGAGATGGTTAAATAAGACACAGTATCGATATAAATGATGATCTTTGTAAAAAATCATATCGATATTTTGTATCCAAGGGACGATTATTATAAACTTCTAGAGTTTTAGGCTCATAATATCATTAGCTTGTGCGTCGTCGATGTGTGTTTCTCGCGGTCACTACAGTGAGTTACTGCTAGCTACGTACATTGTGCAGTTAATATGAGCGCAATTCCATTCCTAGAGAAAGATTTAGAGCGTGTACATAAACCAAATAGGAACAATAAATTCGAAGACCGAGAAAAATAAGGAAAAGTGGAAGAAAAAAGAAAAAAAATTTAATTAATCGAGTTAGAAGGAAGTAGGAAACAAGGGAAAAAGAAAGGTAAAAGAAGTTGGAAGAATGGTAGAGAAAGAAAGGAAGTTATGACGGTAATATCGATGCGTACAGCGTCACTTAAATTTTGGGCAAAAATTTACATAATATGAGTACCTCGATTAAAGAGTTTTCTAAATGATTCCATTACTTATAGAACTCTTAATTTTGCTCACAGTTTATTATTCGTTAGTTGTCGAGCTTGAGCTCGGACGTCACGAGGTTTCTTGAGTATAATGTTCAATATGTTCAATATCAATCCCGTGAAGGTGGGGCTGTTACCTTAATGGTGCTTGTTACCACCGGATCTGTATCTGGCAAAGCACCATCTACATCGACCATCAAAATCAATCGTCATTGATTCAGTGCTGGCCAGTCCATTGCTGTCAAGGCGTAGTTGTTGCAAAAGCAATTTTCTTTAGCTACATACTAGGGATCCCAATGTTTTCAACTCCTATTATCCCAGGCTTTTTGGGATCCCCCATTGCAATCCTTGCAGCTATTTTCACAAATGAAATTTTTATTTTAAAATTTTCAGAACCAAGTTTACACTCGCGAGGTTTGTTTTAAAACCAAAAGTGAATACAAGCTTCCATTTTTGAAATGTTTGGTTTTGTGTTTGAACAATTTTAAGGATTAAGCGTTATTGCTAAAATAAATTTTAAATGGAAACTGAATAAAATACAAACACAAAAAATTAGGGGTTTCCATTAAAGTACAAAACAGTTTGAAAAATTGTCGAACCGTTGAATGCTTTAGAAAGTTGGCTCAAACTTCAAGCAGTGAAGTAAATAAAAATTAATAAAAATATATGCAAGGTGCGATAATCTGCGAAGATTAATTAATTTTGTCCTACAAATTGGCGGTACGGGACATACATAATTTTACTCCGACGCTGAACAGCATGTGCAAGGCTAGGATGAGTTTTAACTAAGAATTTCTTGGCAGAAATACACTCAGAGTGTTTGCAAACACTTCCGAAGGGCGCCCTCGCTTTTCTTCTAAATTTGTTAATACTTTGCCCAGGAGTTGAACCCAGGGCCGTCGGTGTGGTAGGCGGAGCACGCTACAGCCACACCACGGCGGCCGCAATGAAGTATAAAATAACTGACAGGCGCGATAACCTCCGAAGAGATTTAAGGCCGAGCTTCTCTTCCAATCTGCGTCGTGCTCCTTTTAATTTCTCCTACAAATTGGCGGGACGGGACCTACTTGTTTTATGCCGACTCCGAACGGCATCTGCAAAGCAGATAATTTTTCACCAAGAGCTTTTCATGGCATAAATACACTTGGAGTGCTTATCAAAAACACTGCCGAGGGGCGACTCCGTTTAGAAACAATGTCTTCTAATTGAAAAAACTTATTTCTAAAATGTTGATGTTACTTTGCCCGGGGCGTGAACCCAGGGTCCTCGGTGTGGTAGGCGGAGCACGCTACCATTACATCACGGCGGCCACCGCAGTAGGTTGACATAAATCAAGACAGCTCAAGCAATGACTCTTTACAGCCCACTAAACTATCATTTTTGCTCCGTATGGCTCCCAACAACAAACAAATCTGATTCAGTAGAACACACACTGCTCTGAATTGTGTTCGCTTTGCCATGGCGCACACTTAAAGCAAATGGTACATCAATCGATCGCAATTCATTCACTGCTGGCCAGCCAATTGATGTCAAAACGTAAGCACCTTTGATATATATATAACGAAAAGAAGCTTTTGTTAATTGCATGAATCATTTTCAATCAGAATAATCGATATCTAGAAAAAAATTTACCTCACATCTCTACTTTCTACCTATAATTTTTTTTAAAAGGTACAAATACTTATATACTTACATATAATGTTAACAGCGGCTACGTAAATAGTTAACCTTCTTAAACTACTTAGTTTGATGAATTGAATTTATTTGCTACTGCTCGAAAATCTATTCAATTTAGTTCGTATATTTGTATGTATTGATGGCTGACGGTGCAATAAAAAATAAATGCATTCATTCAATTTTACTGAATGAATTTGGTTGGCCTTAATAAATGACCGCCATTTGTTTTGTTTTGTGTGAAAGACCTTTTGAATGTTAAGTTTATTCAGTTATGTTTTTTTTAAGTTAAATAAAGAAATAATGCAACTTTGTTAACTTCTTTATATTTAAAACAATGTTCAGTTTCTGAGAACTTTTTATTGTTTTGAGGTAAAATATTTTTCATTTTATCTTATTTGTATTTTTTTTTTTGTTTCATTGTTTCTTGTTTTAGCAAGCTGTACTAAGTAGGGCACACGGTTTCTAACTTTGTTTGCTTGGTAATAATAACTACAATCACACTATTAAAAATTTCCAGAATTTAAAAAAATTTTAATTTATAGTATGTACTTAGGCTATGATAATAATGAAAGTAATTAGGTGAACCAATTTTGACTGAGGCGTTTCAAATTGTGTATCTTAATCTTTAATATTCCAGTAATCTATATACATATATAAAATTCAAATTATGTATGTATGTATGTATGACCGATCACAACCAAATTTGCACAACCCACTAGAAACCTTCCAAGGATGGTCACAGGCTAAAAATAATAACGATATATAAACGGGGCGTGGCACCTCCCATGCAAAATGAATATTTGGTACTACATAACTCTGAAGGTATTCATGCTAGAACATTGAAATTCAGTAAGGAGTTATATGAGATCAATCCCTAACACCCCCAAGAAAATGTGGGGTGGGGGAGAAAGGGGCGTGGCACCTCCCATATGAATGGAATTTATCATACTGCATATCTCTGGATGTAGTAATGATAGGATAATGAAAAATGCTAAGGAGCTATTTGAGGTTAAGTCCTAACACCTCCAGTAAAATGTGGAATTGGGGAAAAGGGGGCGTCGCACCTTCTTAAAATGGGATTTTTCAGAACTATGGCTGCCGTACAAACTTAGGTTATTATAACAGCTAAAGTCTGACTACAGAGTTGTTTGGCTGTTATTCCTTTTGGATGTTTATTAATTTTCCGCCACATGTTCTATCTATATATAAAAAGTTAAAATTATGAATGTTTGTATGTAGGTATAAATCGGGTTGCGCCCTAAACGGATCGGCCGATCACAACTAATTTTGAATCACCCACTAGAAACCTTCCAAAGATGGTAATAGGCTAAACATAAGTTCAAATGGAATGTTGATACAGCATAACTCTGGAAGTATTCCAAGAATATTGAAATCCAGTAAAGAGTTCAATTGGATCAATCCCTAACACCACTAAGAAAATAAGGGGTGAGAGAGAAGGGGCGTGGCACCTCCCATACAAATGGAATAATGAAAATTGTTATGGAGCTATATGACGTTAAGTCCTAACAGCACCAGTAATATATGAAATTGCAAAAAAAACAAAAGGCAAAGGGACTTTCAGAACTATGGCTGGCTTAAAAAATCAGGTTATTTCAACACGTAAAGTTTGATTGCAGAGTTGGGTTTGGCCGTTATTCCTTTAGTATTCTTTTATGTTATCTTTAGGGTTGGTATTTTTGGAGACGCCTTGAGGAACTGGAAAAAACCATTTCTGTTTAATTTGATATTAATTGATGTAAGAGCAAAAAGAGAAATCACTATGGCAGTTGCTTTCCCAGATACCGCGGATACCTTTTGTGTAGTGGATGCACAACTCCGCATTTAAATGACCACTGTCTGCACACATCTGATACACCGATGTGCAACATAAGCAAACGGTCAGGCCAAAGTGAGGATGTGCGATGTGTGCACCATGACTCATAAACAGTCGCTGCAAGTTTTAGACCGAACAGTCTTAAGAAATATGATAGAGCATTTTGGCGGAAACACTTCAGCAGCAGCTTTTGCTAGCCAACTTCTTGAAATTAATTATGGCAAAATTCCTATTTCTTCACTAACAGATTTGATTTCTTTTCCTGTAAGTTTTTGAGAAATTATGGCATCACTTGAAGCTTTAAAATTTTCCAAATATTGAATCTATCTTTACAAACTATAATTGGCTGTGAGAAAAGGCACTTTAGGCACCTTAAAATGAGGATGTTAATATCACTAGAACCAAGAAAACTTATCACTATATTAACACAGTCGTGGAAGAGTCCTAAACTATGCATATCGGATTGAGTTTATTAGCTCTTTTGAGCCATCAGAAATCTCTCCTCATCGATTGATCCTTAAAAGAGGGCCCATAATATCATAACATTTATGCTTCGTTATTTCGATTCTCCACGCTTGTGTAGTGGGAAGGACAAGGCTTTTCATCACAAAACTTTTACGAATGTCATTGAAGCAATTCATTTTATCGGAAAATTTCGAAAACAAAAAAGTTTAAAACCAAGGATTCCCTTGATACCGATAGATTTGTCGTTTCAATTTTAAATGCCTCAAATTTCCTATTCAATGAATCTCAAGAACGATCATTAGCTGCGAATCAAGGGATTGATGAGCGCAATACAAACCTATATAGCTTCAGAGCTTCTGCAACTCAATTGTCAATCCCGTTACAAATATGATTATCAGCCCTATTCTGCATTTCGACTTGGATTGGAATTTTTTCGATTTGGTAATTTTGGTATTCTGTGTTCCAATCTCTTTCGATCCAACTTCGAATCGTTCGATTTTTTGTATTCTGCATTTCGATCGTAGTTCCGTTTTTCTAAGTTGCAAATTAGGAAAAGGCGGAAAAATATTTTCTTTTTATTTTTTTATTAATTTATAACAGAATTTTAACAAAAATGTAAGTACAACTTGTTAAGAAACGTAGAAGGCTTGATGATGATTGTTTTTTATATGTTTCCAGGTCAAAAACAACATGTCGATGTCGAAGTACTTAGACGTATTTGCCCCGCAAAAGTATCTAACACATACTTGAAAGCATCCTTGTTAAGTCGAAAGTTTTTTTTGAACCTAAATAAGAAAATAAGTCATTAAACTTTACCACTTTTAAGTTCAATTTCTTACAATTCGTCACTCATCTCAAATGGATTACACAAATCTCGCAATATTTGCCTTTCCATTCTCGCCTGGCAATTTTCGTATGCATTGCTTTCCAACTCCATAAATAATGACGCGGCTATTGATTCCATTATAATAGACAGCTATAATTTGTGTCTGTTCGTTGGGTCCAGTTATATGCCAAAGCAAGCTGCCGGCGTATAGGAAGGTGAAGCGAAAACGTAAACAATCCTTGCGGAAAGAATAAATAAGCCTTTATAAAGTATTTTAGACCAGTGCAATGAAATTAGCATCCTTAAAATTCAGAAAATGTCAACTATATTCGTGCAGGAATCCGTTTTAACAAAACTTGGTGAACACGGCAGGGAATTGGCCAAAAGAACGACAAAAACACACTTACAATTATGATAGCACTTCACTCAAAAAAATATAACACTGCGGCAATATATTCTATTACTCTTTTTTGTACAAAATGGCGTGCATAATAAAATATAAACGGTTTTCAGTGTGTTTTTACAAATTTTCTTTAATTTATTTTGTTCCAATGTTCACACATTTCGTACCAACAGCTGATTTCGAAAAATCATATGCTCTTCCTCTTCTCTTTACGATTCCGTCGTAATGCAGAATACCAAACTTCGATTAAATCGGAGCGTAGAACGGGAACGTAATCGAAATGCAGAATAGGGGTATATATCATACAACAACAGTCATTAGCTGTAGCAGAAGTCAATGTTACCAACTCATGTTTTACCCATGGCCAGTTACGCGTAACCTAGATATTTTTATAGAAACGTGGGGTAAAACCCACGTGCATAAGCTAGGACATTATAATTATGACTTGGCATGATATACTTCGCAAGAGATTTAACTTATGGCGTATTATCTTCAATATTTAACTTTTTAATTAGAGTTTTCTGATTTTCTTTTTTGAGTGTGCAGATTTATAGCGGACCGGCGCATCAACAATTACAAAAATCGGCGCTTCACGGCGTCCCAAACATCTAATAGGCATCTAAATTATATCAGTGCATCGCCGTTCGGATGTCGCCTTGGTGCTTATTCGTAAATGGCCTTCATACCAGAGATAACTGGCATCAAAATAATCTTGGCACGAATCGCGGAGGTCTGCCACAGTTCAGCACCAAACGGTAGTTCATAGATATAACTAGGTTAGAATTATATGTTACTCTAGTTAAGATTATTACTATTTATTTATTTATTAATTTATTATTACAGCTTAATTAAGGAGGAGGAAGCAATCGAGCACATTTTGTGCTCATGCCCTAGGTTTGCCAGACTAAGACTTCAGCTATTAGGAGTCATGCAGTTGTCAGATCTAGAAGCGCCAAGTGGCATATATCCTAGAAAGATTCTAGTATTTGCTAAGAGGACGGAGTTATTCTGTAACATAGGGCTTGGTTTTTGATAGGGGTTTTCAGTTTGGACGTTTAACAAACTTCTGGTAAAACTACGGACTCATTCAGTGTATGTGAGGATCTCTCTATTTACATCGTAAATAGATATAAGCTAGGCTTAATTAAGCTGTAATAATAAATTAATAAATAAATAAATAGTTTGGCAAACAATGTTTGGTCAATATTACTACCAAAAAGTTCACTGAAGAATATTGTACTATGACTAAAAAAATCATAGGTTATTAAGTCATTAGATTACGTTGAACCACCCCGTCCATGAGATCCTCACATACACTGAATGAGTCCGTAGTTTCACCAGACGTTTGTTAAACGACCAAACTGAAAACCCCTATCAAAAACCAAGCCCTATGTTACAATAACTCCGTCCTCTTAGCAAATACTAGGAGCTTTCTAGGATATATGCCACTTGCTGCTTCTAGATCTGACAACTGCATGACTCCTAATAGCTGAAGTTTTAGTCTGGCAAACGTAGGGCATGAGCACAAAACGTGCTCGATTGCTTCCTCCTCCAATCCGCACTTCCTACATCTACTATCACTGGCTAGGTCTAATTTAAAGGCAGGTAACGCCAGAAGGCAATTTCCAGTCAGAATACTCGTCATGAGGTTACCGTCCTCTCTTTTTAATGATGGCAGTACTTTTGTTAGTCTAAGGTTGTATGACCTACACATGATTTTCGCCACTTTGCAGCTCCGCGCTTGCGTCCACACCCCTCCCGCTTGGTCGATCATGTGCACCTCTCGCCTTCTAATAATCTCACCCAATCTAATTACGACGCCTACAAAGCAAGCTTCGAGGAATGCGCTTTTTTTAGCGAGTTCATCCTCTTTTTCATTGCCATCTATTCTCCGATGCCCTGGGACCCAATATAGATGTATACTTCTCTCTGTCCCGATTCTTTGCGGGGATTGCTTACACTGTAGCACGAGATTATTGCCTTAATTGCTGCTTGGCTATCAATATAAAAGTTGACGCGGCCGCAGTTTAAGGCATTTTCTTTCATTGTTTCTACTGCTTTGCTTACGGCTACTACTTCCCCCTGAAAAACTCTGCAGTGATCTGGCAGCCTGTAGGATCTGTTTATTTGCCGATCAGCACTGAGCAGGGCTCACAGAGTATATTAATTTTGTTCGCATAACAGTACCCCGTAACGGCATAAAATAATCGAGATAGATATAGACTTCTATATATCAAAATGATCTGGGTGAAAAGAAGTTCATTTAGTCCGTCCGTCCGTCTCTCCGTAAATACCATAACTTGAGTAAATTTTGAGGTATCTTAATGAAATTTGATATGTAAGTTTCTGGGCACTCTTTTCAGATCGCTATTTAAAATGAACGAAATCGGACTATAACCGCGCCCGTTTTTTGATATCGAAAATTTCGAAAAACCGAAAAAGTGCGATAATTCATTACCAAATACGGGTAAAGCGATGAAACTTGGTAGGTGGGGTAACGTTATGACGCAGAAAAGAAAATTAGTAAAATTTTTGGACAATGGGCGTGGCACCGCTCACTTTTAAAAGAAGGTAATTTAAAAGTTTTGCAAGCCGTAGTTTGGCAGCTGAGTATGTAATGTTCGATTACACCCGAACTTAGCCTTCCTTACTTGTTTTTCTTTGTTATAGAACACTCCCAACGGATATGAGATTTTTACGGAATCGGGCAGTCCTTTGCGGTATATGAATTCGGTGCGCTGCAGTACAAATGCTTTCTGGTACTAGCACGAGTGCACAATATTTGAACTTCTTTAAACTTCGGGTCTGAGGATTTATTAGTCACAATTTATAGGCGAGCTTTGCCGCGGGAATATTCTAAATCCCTTACCCCTTATATAAAAAATATATTTTCAGTATTACAAGTTCTTAGTTGTAGATAGCGCAAACCTTTCAAGAGGTTGCCAGCGCAGTTTATAGCTTCTCCAACCCAATTGTCACCTACCCGTTGCGAATCCTGTTTCTTTAGCAGCCGGGCTCTGGCGACCCCAAATTCGGGCTTGTACCTCAATGGTGCTAATTAACGGAGCGTACTGGATCTATAGCCGACAAAGGCCCATCAACATCGATAACACTCGCTTCAATCGCTACCACAACAACAACATGGTAAGTACAGAAAGGTACCTTGGAGTTTCCATACAGCCACTTAATTCCAATTGGACTCATTATTAGCAACACCTTTCCAGTAAATAAATGATGAATTTAAAATATGTACCTAGATAGCTACTTACTGTGTATACATAATATACATACATATGAACGTTCGGACGAGTATATGGGTTTGAAGAAAAATACCCCTATCAGACATGCAGTTGATCAGCGCCACCACTTCAAAGAACTTCACGTTTATTGTTGCATGCAATTATTAAACAATTTAAATTAATTTACAATTCAAGCTCACATAAGCATGTCATATTTGCAAATTTATTTACTAAGTATAAGTACATGCATTTATCATGCGACACACTTTTCAATAGGAACGTAACTTGGCTTTGAACCAAACTGGTTGAGAGCGGCATAAAACAAATTTTCGTCTAATTAAGTGCACCATTATCAGATATTGGTACGTTGACCTCTCGTGGCAAAACGCGATGCCATTGCTTGGTACCGAAAACTGATCAAGCGAATCAATAGTCCCAAGAGCGATCAAGTCTTACACCAGCTTTCTCCTCGAGCTCATTAGAAGTCCCTCATTTCCTTTGCGGCCAAGTACGGGTGTCCATAGGTATCTCCATTTCATCTTTATCCATTCGAATAGCTACCGAATTTCTTGGTTTTTAGTCGTTGCATAATGTTCCGCTTTTTTCTCAAATACTCAAGGTGGGAGGAACTTACGCCGGTCTTGAAACCTTCTCTCATGCGCTGAATGGAACATTTTAATTGAAATTCAAAATCGATTGTAAAAAGATGGTTACTTATTTTGGTCAACTGAGCAAATTCTAGGAAAATTATCGCTGATTGTTTTCGATATGACCTTACCGGTGCTATCAGTTCTTTTCTAAGCGTATCCTTCTTCACATACTAACCCGAAGCTTACCCTTGCATCCGATACTGTATTCTTCAGTTGATAATAAATATGGTATTACACACATGCATACTTAGATTCACCTGCAGTTCCTTTCATATTTGAATTTTTTTTATCAATTTAAGCCTGACATCCACATAGTGTTTTTGTATATTTTCTCACAACAGGGTTACTTGCATACTTATGTTCCGTAGTAATGCCAATCCTTGCAATGCAGCGTTCAACAGGTGTTGGTTAGATGCCACATTGTATTGCATTTAAGTGTATAGAAGACAGCTGGTGCGTGTTGCGTGTTGTTGCCGGGTTGCCGGGTATACAGTTAGCAAAAATTAGATAAAACCGAACTTTGAATTTGGCTTAGGCATCGAATCCAAAGGCTCGGTTTCGGTCGAACGAATATTTCTCCTTTAATCAGGTACCTGTTTTTATGGTGATCTGCCACTAGGCATGAGAAGTATTATACTCGTTACAGCAGGGGCAACCCCTCCGCATATGCATTTCAACATTGGCATGTCATCGGAGGCGGCGTCCTGCCTATTGCAACAAACTTAAGGCTTTAAGAAATAACGCAATCATCACTTACAGCAAGAGCGTCCTTCCACACAACAAACTTTAGAGTACACTTTTTTTCATTATACCCAACATTGAATTCTAAATGCCATGAGAAATATCCACCGGAGAGGCTTATCGAATTTGGTATCTTGCCATTGCTAGAACTTCAGGGGTACCTCTTATATATATTTCTGTCAGGTGAGAGGTAAACAGTCGTAACTATACTTCCGGACCAAATTTAGTTATCTTCATTTTCAATCTCTACTTTTTCTTCTTTACCTTTGGACAAAGGGAAAAGAAAGAAAAGGAAATGAAAGGATGGGAGAGTAAAGAAAAAGAGAGGAAAAGGAATGGAGAGTAAAGGAAAGGAACGGAAAGGAAAGTAAAGGAAAGGGAAAGAAGCGAAAGGAACGGAAAGGAAAGGAAATTAAAGGAAAGGCAAGAATTAGAAATGGAAAAAGGAAAGTAGAAGAGCGAAGGAAGGGAGAGGATGTCAAAGATTGGAAGTCAAAACCGCAGACGAAACCGAAACGGGCGGCGTAATATCAATTGGTTATCAAAGTGTTAATGGTTCGCTAAGTTATCGGTATGTTATGGACGAGTTTTGGGATTGTAATGCATTTTTTATCGCCGATTTATCGAGGTCTTATCGAGTAATCGATTAGTTACAGAAGTGTTTTAATTTGCTACTGTCGCCAATGATAAGTCATCGACTTTTTTTTGAAGATTATCTATCTTTCATCAAAAAAGTATCGATAAACTATCGACAATTTGTCTATTTGTCATCAAAAAGGTATTGGTTTGTTTTTTAAAGTATCGATATATTATCAGAAAGTTATCAGCTTATGACCTACAAATTATCGATTTGTTATAAAAAAGTTATCGAACAGATGTCGAAAAGTTATCAAGTTCTTATTGGAGTGATACCAGTTGTTATCGGCGTGTTATCGATTTATCATAGATGACTCATCGGTCTGTCTTGAAACAGATACCTACATATAAAGCTTCATTATTAAAGCAATGAGAAATTTGTAGCCCGTCGATAACAAGCCCATAAGAAACCAATAAAAGTCTGATGACGGGGCAATAAAAAACCGATAACTTCAAGTTAATAATTCTCTCTCATCCTAAGCTCTCTGCTTCAGTGCTGCTACGTGGATGTTTTACGAGGAGGCCATGTATTACGATTTTTTTTAAGTTAAATTTCTTTTGATATGGTGAAAGTTTTTAATCACAATATTTTTAATAACAATATAATTTAGTAGGGCTGCCACTTAAACTTCTTTATATGTATTAGTGTTTGTATACCTATATAATGAAGTTGAAGAGCTTTTGAGGCAAAGTTAATTAACGCTGAGCTAAGCTTGCCCAACTAAATACTCCTTAATTTTATGGAGGTAACCAATTTCATATTGAGCTCGTGTTTCTCCTCGCAATCTCAGACATTTTAAAGTGCTCATGTTGCCCAAAGTGCACGAACGAGGGCGGAGAACTTTGTTTGGACATGGCTGCAAAACTGAGATTGCCTACCGAGTGATTAGGCCAATTGCCAAAAAGTGGTATTTTGGACTAAGTAGGCAACTGAGAGTTAAGTCCTCTATGCCTTCAAAAAACACGATATATGTATAAGCCATTTATCGATACCCGACGTTGGCAGGCAGCAGCAGAGAGAGGCATGTTGGTCTCCAAAAGGTTATGGACAAAAAAAATAGGTGATGGAGGACTAGTCCTCGCTTGGGATTTCCATGTCAGCTATGGCTAAGAAAGGATAACTGCTCGAAACTTTCGGTCGGGTGCGGTTTGAGCTAAAATATTATGGTTCGATCGCGGTCTGGTGAAAAGGTGCCTGCAAAATTGTTACCTTAGATTTATTTCTTTTGTTTCCTTATTTTTGTTCTCCTGCCTTATTACTTTTTTCTTCTGCACTGTTTTCCTTATACCCTTTTTTTAACTTTTTCCTGCCGCAAATTGATATGTGGTAGTAGCAAAGTGTGCATGAAAATTAATCGCTTCAGCACGCATTGCTCGCTTATGCCACCACCAAAATTTGTAGCTCATTTACCGACTTTTCAATAATATTCTTGTACTTGTATATTAACCCTGCCCATACTTTTTATTAACATCAGCACTTGCAACCTGTTGACTTAGGTCCAATAGAAGGATGGTTATTTAATTGGCCCTAATTTAGTGTATTATCTCTTTTTTATCTTACGACTCCAATAAAACCTGTTAACACTGACTCATTTACAGGTAGAAGAGCCATTGGCTTGTGCAACTTTGCTAAGGGTCCCCCATAATTAGCAATAAAGTTGCAGTTTGTGTTTACTCAGAGTGCATATTTTTGTATAACGATAACTGAATTATTATGATAATTTAGGTAATACATATATATATAAATGTACATAGAAAACATATGTACGTGTGAGCACTTTCTAGGTCAACCTTCTTTTGCAAGTAGGAATCAACCAAGGGAGATCCATTCAATTTTACTAATAATGGGCAATCATTTCATTCTTTTCCCTGACACCTGCCGGACACAAACCATTAAAAGAAATCCCTATTTGCTTATATGGGAGATGTTCGTTAAATTGAAACCTGCGCTCCGCCACCTTATCATGATCAAACAACTTTCCCAATTCACCGGCCGAACCTCAATCATTTACTTTCAATCATTCACCACCCAACCACAACTACCCATTCTACATCTGTTGGTAACATTGGTATCGATCAACACCACAGCTCAGCGATTTAGCTAGTTCATCTAAAATTTTGCGTATTCGCCAACCGATGCACTGTTCTCCCATTCAGCAGCCACTTTTTGCCATCAGCCACCTGTTTACCTATTCCACCGGCAGCTTTGCACCAACCACCGACTTCACGAGTGCCCGTCCCCTCTTCTTAACTTGAGCCGGCGACTAAGTCGACTACTGTTCACTTCATCATCCCGACTACTTTGTTACAGCACTTTATTTATAAAGGAAATGAAACCTACCATACACTGGACAGGCTGAGTGCTATACCACCCTTCAACAAAAACGATTTTACAAGATGAACATGCGATATACACAGCCGCAGCTCGATACACTTTTTGCATTCAAGCTAACTACTTTTTCGGCAAATCGTCTTCTGTGAAGGCACGTGGTGCTATTTGGGCTAGGAATTTCATAATCCATTTGTGTGCTTTCAACTAATTTTCATAGGTTATGTTTCTTCTTTGCTGGGAAAGTACATTCGAAGTTTATACGAGGGGTCAAACCTGCGCTCTTGAGCTGTATCCAAATGTAGTACCAATCGTGTTATACGATCACGTATCAAAACCCTATTTCACTCAAGCGATAAATATGAATAATAGCTGTATTTTTTTTACATCTATAGACGTTAACATTTAAACTTTATATGGACTGCTAAGCGTCAAACTTTAAATACACCTCTGAAATTGCTGCAATTGCCCTGGGTCCGGAAGGTTTTTGGGGGCCCGGCAAGGCAAAGCAGTATTGACAGTACTCTAACTAGGATTTTATAGATACATACATATTTTGTTGCTATAAAAAATTGTTTTAAAATTGAAAATCACTAAACTGAAATCATAAGCATCCAAACAAATAATATGGGTCATAGTCGAAATGCAATGTGATTTTAAGTTAGCTAAACGTTTTTGATACAATTTTATAAGCGCTATCTCTCAAAAAATCCTTCAACTAACTTAAAATCACATTTTATTTCTACTATAACTATGCCCCTATCAGTTTGGTCGTATTGCTTTTTCATTTTTGTAAAAGCCAGCGACATCTTTAGATACAGAGCTTTGATTTGAAAAAATTAGTACACTTGATTTGTTTTGCGAAGCGCAAATTTGTGCAAACATATGAGTATGGCTTGGATAAGCTTACATAGGTCAGTTTCGCGTTAATTATTGCAAGCTTCTTTCTTTTGTCAATGGTGCAATTATTGGTAAATTTTTTAATGTGCAGAAGTCATCACATTTTTCGGTATTATGCAGAAATTGTATAATATCTTTAGCGCAAGCCCTCAGAGATGGGAAATTCTCAAGGAAAAAACTAATTGCTCCTTGCACAGCATGTCACAAACACGATGGTCTGCTCGTGTGGATAGTGTGAAACCTTTCGCAACTCACATTCCCCAAATATTGAAAGCTATTGATGAAATCAAGCTTTTGAATCTGAGTTCAGAAACAGTAACGGATTTGAAAGGTATTGAAGCATATATGGGGAAATTTGAGTGTATCCTCTTAGCCTCCATTTGGCTCAAAGTGTTGACGGTAATCAACCATCCAAATCTGGTACTGCAAGCTATAAATGTCACACTGGATGTGGAAACAGAATATATACATAGCCTGATTGATGAGTTGAAGAAGTTCAGGGATCAATGGTCGATCATACTTCAAAAATGTAAGGTTCTGGTTTCAGAGAAAGAAGGAAGATAAGAAAGCGCCAGTTCGATGAATTACCTGGCGAATCACCTGAGTGTGATTCCGAAACTCAATTCAAACAGCAAGTTTTTTAGGTTCTTTTGGGCTGCTTAATTGGTAACATGACAAGACGTTTCGAAGCCGTAAATGACATTGCGATTAAATTTTGTTTTTTTGTGAAAGTATCAGGATCTGGCAGAAGAAGAGCTCAGAGAAAAGCATCGGCATTCTGCACGATTTATGGCATATATATTTCTACGGATCTAATAGATGGAATCATTCATCTCAAAGCCATCTACTTAGCAAATTTGGGATGTGATTCGCTGCCACCATTTCAACTTCTGAACACATTTCATGACTTGAAGATGGTAGTATTATTTCCTAACATCTGCATAGCATTAGGAATATTTTGCACACTTCCAGTCAGTGTGGCTGAATGGGAGCGTTCTTTTAATCTATTGTCTCGCGTGACACATTTTTTACGTTTTACTATGAGCCAAAATCGCTTAACAAGCCATGGAATATTGGCGTTGGAGTCCAGCCTTGCTCACAGCATTAGTTTTGAATCGGTAATTTCCATATTCGCAGACCAAAAAGCACGGAGGGTTTTCCTTGGCTGATTCAATCTCTTATTTATTATTTATAAGTTAATGTAAGCAAATCAAACAATGAAATCTAACATTTCATTTATGTAAGTGCTCCAGTAAATCTTATTAAAATAAAGCTGACAATGTTAATTGAAAAATGTATGTATGTTATGTTATTTTTATTTTTTTAATAGGTTGAGTTTATTTTTTAGGTGGCCCGTAAACGCGAACTGTCCCAGGGGCCCGGTTCGGCTCTCTGCGGCCCTGGCTGCTGATGGCAGCAACGCCAGAACGATAAACATGGAACGCCAACCTCAAAATAGTGCGAAAGCATGCGCGGGGTGGGCGACCTTTGCTGTGCGGCAGCAATAATGGTGTTGAGGTATGTTCCCTCACAACCTGTAAACAAATTTGGTATTAAGAAGAAAGCCTTGTATTCATGGAAAATCAAAGGCGAGCCCATTCATGTTAAGCTTTCCTCTTATATGGTAGATGAGCACAGTTTCAACTCCTTGGCATCATCTTTGTAAAATGGCTTACGAGCAATAAAAAATTTGTGTAGCATCCTCAAAGATAGGGAAAAATTTTATTAACGTGACTTTTTTCCCAACCTAACCCACTTTCTCAGTTGAAAATCGAAAGAATATTGAGATAGGACGCTCTAAATCGCCAAGATAGGCTGGTAATTCACTAAACAGTCGATATATGTATGTACATACATACATATATGTACATATTTGAAGATCGAAATAGAAATTTGCCTTGAACTTAATTCATTTGCCATATGTACCATATGTACTAGCACCGTAAGCATGCGTGTTTCAGCAAAATAAGTATTTCTCACAAGCGAGTTATCATACAATTATCTAGCATTAGCACAGATTAATCTCTTTCACTCCCTTCAGCACCCGTATCCTATCATACAATCTTGAATATGATCCTTGGAGCCAGTCTTTTGATGCATCAAATGAAACAGGATGTTTGCCTACGGGATTTTACTGAAATAACAAACAAAAGTAAAGATTTGTACAATACTTACTCGCCAATACATACGAATGTAGGTAAATATGTATGTACATACATAGATATACTGAGAAAAGGACAGGGGACAGGTAAGTTTTATTACCCAACAACAACGCAATTTTGGGCACAAAGCCTAACTTAAAACAATATGCATACAAAATCATTTTAAAATACATACCTACTTAGTTTTGGAAAATAAAAGAAAGTAATGGATCAGATAAATGCAAAGAAAGTCTGAGATATGAATATTAGGGTGATTCTTTTTTTTAGATTTAAAACGCTGTAGTGGCAGACTATGAACTTTTGTATAAAAATCACGAAAATAACAATAATTTCAATAAATTCTAAAAAAACGTTACGCGCACATCGAAATTTGTATCAGTATGAGGAAAATTTGCATATAATTTATTCTGTACTGCATATGGTTTACAATATTCAACTTTTCGTTACTTTACATTTCTAAATTACTGTTTATGAACTTGTAATTGAGATATTTATCCATTTTGCAAGTGCTGTGAATCTCTTCCATCAGTTTTACAGCTCGCTCAGCCACCATATTTGAAGGAGGAAATCGAGCACAGAAGGTTCCGCTTTTCAATGAAGACTAAAAGACTTCAAAGCCTTAGCACATTTCAGTTTAGCGACAGCAGCATGTAACTCGTCGTATATTTCCTCTGAATAATGCTGATTTGAAAAACATGCCTTTGCCCATGCATTTGCTATAAAGTTACAGATAAATTTGAGCTGATCTCTCCACTTGGGAATGAGAAAATAAGCAATCAATCGTGAATTCCACCTATCACTATGAAGGGACGGTAGCTTTCGCCATTTGAGCAAAGGCCCTTTTTTCCTTCTGGTAGTAATTATACCCCTCACAGAGATCGAAAATAAGCTTGAAATCATCTCTCCATCCCGGGTTTTTAACTGATAGTGTAACTTTTATACCCACATAGTTATTTTGAATGTTATCATATTCTGCCAACACGTCTTCAACGAATTGATAATTGATGCTGGGTGACACCGATGTTGCTGGAAACAAAAAATCCATTAGGTGACGCAGAACAAGGTCGAGAATGTGATGTTGACAGCCTACTGCAGTTGTGTCAGATATAATCATTTTGATATTTCTCCATGCATAATACTCATCCAACAAGGAACGCAAAGAAATAAAGATGTCCTTAGCTGATCTGCTGTTGCAAGGCAAAACTACCAACTGTATAGTTCTTTTAGAATTTTTGAGACAAACCGCCTGATATTCCTTATTTTGTATTCTTTTTCCATCAAAGTGCAGACAAAATTCCTCTTCAGAGAGAAGCTCTTTAATCCGGACTTTTACATTTTCTGCATCCTTGATCACTCGACGCCAAATACCCGATTGCGACGGTTTTGCAACTTTTATTTCGTCTTTAGCTAATTTTGAAGAACTGTTGCCACTTTTCTTGTTGACACATCCAATTCTGATACTACCACCGCTGCAGATTTTGTTGGTTCATACTTCCGTTTCATGGGGACGCACTCTTCCACATCGTTCCAATCGGTACTGTTAATATCTTCTTCAGAACTATCATGGTTGGTTGTAAAATACAGTACTTGGTTTGTTGACTTATCGGATTTCCTAATTCGTTTAAATGGATGAATTGTTTTCTTTGAAGCCTCTTTCTCAGTTGTGTAACCTACTCGGCCGAATGATTCGATTTGCTTTTGATAAAGCTCTTTGTCTTTCCTGCACAGCCAATTTCCGGTCACTTTCGTATTATCAAAAAGAGTTTTCAAGTTTTTCTCAAATTTTTCGCTCATTCGCTTTCTATGAGCTTCAAACGATTTTATTTACTTGCAAACCTTAGTATAAACCTGTGGCCTTGAGAGAGAAGGGAAATTGAGCTTCTGCCAGAGCTTCAACAATTCTTTTGCTATTTTTCTTACTCGATTTTCTCGACCCTTTTCTTCATCAAACAAGCCTAAAAATCTACCTACGATATGACTTCTTAAAGGCATTTTACACATAACCCCATCCAAATCTTTTTTGACTTCAGGTATCATGGGACGGTGATTCCACTAATGAGTTTGGCTGTTTATTTTTGAACATGTTTTAAATCTAAAAATATAAAAAATATGATGATAAATGTATTTTAAGAAGTTTGTAAAAAAGGAATTTTTAAGAAATTTTCGCAAAAAAGGCACTACTTTAAGTGCAGAAATCTATTATTTCAGAATGTTTTTACTAAGAACTTTCTTTCTATGTTATTACAGTAAAACATATTTTTGCCTTTAAGCTGATTCGCATCGTTTTTAGTATAAAAATTGTAGACAAGGAGCTCTTTCGGTAGATTGTTATACTAGGTACTGGGTATTGCCATGCAGCCGCCTTGTAAAAGAAAAAATAGTTTGCGCGTAACGTTTTTTCACAATCTAACAAAAATTTTACCAATAATGTAATAAGTAGACAAAAGTTCATAGCATGCCACCACAGCACTTTGGAAATTCAGAAAAAGGTGCCAAAAATCATAACCCTAATGAATATGCATACAATGGATGTATATACGTATGTATGTGTTTATGTTCTTATGTATGTATGTATGTGAATGTACCCTACTGGAATATTTAATTAGAAACTTAAGTTCAGTAGCATCCCTTTAAGAGTAAGCATTTGTAATTGGCCTGACTCTCGCAGTAAAGGATTCGAGAGGCCTTCATAGAACTGAGAAATTAGGTGGATGCTGTCTTGAACCTCCTTTATGCATTGAGCTCTATTTTTTTCATCCTGTATGCAATGATTTCATATACACCTCAATCTCTTACCAGCAACGATAAATATAAGATGAAAACTTAATTTGTCGGCTCTGTCAACAAGCAAGGTAAATTCACGTGCTGGAAGGCCCTTTGCCAGATAGTGGTTTGAAACCTTTGAAGATAAAATATAGTGATGAAAAAACTCGGTCCGTCGAACGAAATGATGAATGAGGAGAATATAAGAAGCCTTATGGAGAAGCTTGCAGGCCGCCGTGATTCGGTGATAGCGTGCTCCGCCTACCACACCGAAGATCGTGAATTCAACTTCCGGTCAAAGCAATATCGAAAATTTAGAAAAAAGTTTTTTCAATTAGAATGATTTGGCAAACACTTCGAGTGTATTTCTGCCAAGAAAAGTTTCTCAGTGTAAACTCGTCTGTCTCGGCCTAAAATCTCTTCGGAGGTTATTTATTTTTATTTTTATGGACGTTTTGTTTGCCGTTTAACGCATCTGAGAGGATCAGCACGTTCTCTGAAAAGGACCGTTGGGCCATTTTATGATAATGAACTCAAAATAGCCCGGCGTAGTATGAAGAAAAAAAAGACCTAAGTCTGATGGAATAACCGCTAAGGCAGTTACGCCAACTGAAACGTCCTACATTTAACATTATGTGCCAAACTTATTCCGAAATCATAGCCTTTTCTTGTTAAAAATTATCTTTTAGAAAATTTCCTACAGGGCATCTGCATAATATGGATATTTTCTGCAAATCAAAAGTGTTGACTGGACTTCGTTCGGATATTATTTTGAAGCAATTCTTGGAAAAGCAACAAATGAAATGAGAAGCTGTAAGTATTTGCAAAATTTAAAACAATATACATACATGCATATATATGCATATATATATGTAGGTATGGTTTTGAAATTTGCAGGAAATTACTAGGGTGCCCGGTACTTTCCAAGCCGTTTTCAATTTCTTCCCTACTTTAATTCCAATTTGTTTCAACTACTCGCATGTTTCAACATTTGTTTTTGAAGCTGATATCACTTTCGTACGTATTCATAAAAAAATGCTCAGGAAACTTGTTTTTCTCCTTGTGAGCCAATGCTAATTTTTTTTATTTGGAAATATTATTCGCCCTAATAAGTAATCATTTTCTTTACAAAATTGCGATCAAAATGTGATTTGCATGCTTCAAATGAAATGCGCAATGATTAATTTAGCATTTCTTGGACCCTTGACTTTCAGGCTTAAATTTAAGGTTGCAGCATTTGTCTCGGAAGCAATTGTATAAAGAAATTGCATAATGAAATAGAAAAATACATATTTTCAAATAAGAAATTTTTATGTTTGGCTTACAAGAAGAAAATAAAAAACAGTTTCCTGAGCGTTTCTTGTGATCTGTATACCGCGCTTAAGGTATTGGTTTTGCCCTCAATTTCTACTGCTGCTATATATGTATGTATGTTTTTAGTATCTTAAGTATTCTTTTGCAACCCGGCTTCAAAGGAACAGTCTATAATTATTCCTCGATATATGTATATTCACAGCAGGAAACTTGTATCATAAGACCGACACGGATTAATTCGAAAACTTGCAAGATCTTTCTCACTGATCACTTTTTTTCGTGGGTGAAAAAACGGCCACTCTAATACCTACCTATCTAAATTCATACTTGCTTTCGATATTCCCGTTTTTCCAACCCAACGATTCAAATATATAGAAATAAATATATACAAACACACATACATTAGGCCGAAATACAACACCGCCGAATGGCGAATTTCGAACAGCCGGAAACAGTCGGAAGGTGGTCGTTCGCCGACTGAATTCTCGTAATTGAAATGTAACATAACCAGCTAAGAAATATGTTTATGAATTTAAAGATTACTTAATTAACGAGGTTACTCTCAAACACTTACTTGATCATCCCCAGTGAAGCATGACGAACCCTTTCTCATGGTTCGCCTTATGATGCAACATTTTTTTCATATTAAAACACGATTTAACAAACTTTATATGAAGAGATATTATATAAAATTAAATTTTCATAATTTTTTCATATGCACGTAACAAAGAAGCATGGGAAGAGATAAGGGAATGAGATGTGGAAGGATAAAGGGGTGAGATATTAGTCGAAAAAGAAGGAGCTGAGAAGGAGAGAAATGCGTTACAGAGGAGAAATGGAAGGAGTGGTACGGTAATCTAGAAAGCGGGAGGAAAGGGGATGGTAAATGTGAGCTGAGCAAAGAGGAGGAGAAGTTAGATAGAAAGAGAAAGGAAGTTATAGAAGGATCGGAATATGATATGACGAAAATAAAACGGCGATAGGGATTTAAAATGTACCCGCGTGACGGCATGGTTTTCGTAAGAAGTGACTATAATCTACAAACACGACGAACCGAAGGTCATAAAAGTCATTTACACGTGAATCTGGCTACTAACAGAATGTGCTAGAATGCCGTAACGTGTTAGATTAATATCGGCAAAAGGATATGCATAGCATTCTACCACATAAGGTTGGTGCTAGATGGACCCAAGCTTTCTACTGCACAACATGCCTACATTAAAGGCAGTTCTACATAAACCGCCCTCCACGAGCTCATAGGTACTGCCCCAGCGGGTTGGGGGTCAGAATATACCCGCGGTAGGTATGCCTGTCGTAAGAGGCGACTAAAATACGAGATTCAAGGGGCTGTTTAGCGCAACCCTTTCAGGTTTTCAGCGCAATATATAGCTTCTCCAAACCCAATCGTGTTTCACTAACAGACGAGGCTCTGGCTCTGACTTCCCCTTAAGAGGTTACGGGTGGAGCTACATAGTGCAAAGCATGGACGCAATTTCAGTCCACACCGACGTTTTCAAAATGAATTGCGGTTTGCGAGCGGGTGTCTTCTGCATTTACTCAGACAACCAAGCAGCGCTCATGGCGCTTAACTCCCCCATCATTTCGTCTAAGTCCGTCAGCAGCTGCATTAAAATGGCGTTCCGTGCACTACTTGTGCTCGGATCTTTGGTATCCGGGCGACACAGCAACCAACCAACCATTATTTTGGTGTGAAATTCAAAAAATAAATACATAAAACTGTTGAATAAATAACTCCAATATTCAATAATGCACAATGGTCTTTATTAGACTACTTTCCAATAACACTTCTACTTCTCAACATATAGCGTGCTTAAATCAAACTGATTACTGCTTACTCCTTTTATACTCTGTGATTTCTCGTTCGCATACTTCTAGGCGTTTCTATTTCTAGAATTTACTACTCGTTTACCAGCTATAAATTTCTCACCTATAACTACAGATGCACGATTATTATAGCTTCTCGAATAGCTATATGCGCGTGTATATGAGAGTGATACTTCCACAGATGATTGCCTACTTTTGGGAGTATCTCAGATATATGCATGTGTTTATGCGTTTCTCTCCGCTGCTTGTATGAACATATGTATAGACTAATGGTTGATTTCTTGATGTGCATACAAGTCACTGCTTAGTATTGGCTTAGAGATGATAGTATTCCTTAGTGTTGCTAATATTTGTCACACTTCCTGATCTAAACGCCGCTAGCCTCTCCAAATAAACCACCCTTCTATTTCGTGGTTTCCCAATTGTTTGTATGCAGTAGATGACATCACTGATCCTCTTCACAACTCTGCACAGGCCTTCCCAACTGCACCAAAATTTGGATGGAACACCTTTCCGCCGGTGAGGGTTGTATAGCAGTACGAAATCTCCCTCCTGGAAACCTTTCGAATTATTGTTCTTATCGTACCTGTGTTTCATCTTACTACTCATTACCCTGGGCCGTTCCCTCACACTCTGTTTTTTGGCCAATGAAGAACTACTTCGCAGAGCTTGATCTTGACGGATTGACTTTGCATCATCTGTATCGTCTTGACGTTTCACAACAGTAGTGCGCGCTTGCTGGAAAACACCCTTTCATTCTTTCTGGGAAATTCTTTCGTTCGCTTTATTGCATCCATTAGGGTTTGTCAACGCCAGTGTTTTTCTCGCGCGTACCTTGGGTTTTGATTTGTTTGGCCCATTCATTCCATCAACCTTTACCCGGTTTACTTTCTTTGACTTTTGTGGTCTCTGTTCAATCTCCTCTACCAGCACTCGCTTACTGCTGAACCCTTTCTCCAAATTGAAGTTAATTGGTAGATCCTGGTTCTTATAGCACATAATCCATCTCTGCATGTCGATTCTTATGTCATTTCATTTCATTTCATTTTTATTGAGCATTTTTCTTATACCTATCTATTTACATATGTAGCAAAGTTACAATAGCAAAATAAAAATAAAAAAGTTTAACATTATGAAGTATAAATTAACGAATGCATAATATGTGTATGAGACCATGTAGATATAAGAAAAAGTAAAACCTTTTTTATGTTAAGCTTAACATAGTGACAAATGTTATATCTATCAAAAATATTGAAACATTAGTACAGTGGGGTGACTGCTAAATATAGGAATTAAGTTATAATTTTTTTAAAACCTACATATGATTTTTAGCCTAATTACAAGATCCTACTATTGGAAAAGCTAAAAGTAAGTAAAAGAAAAAATAAAGGTGTAGGTATATAAAATAAAGTAAAGAAAGTTACTACTATTATTTGCTTTTAATCTCTGTTGATAAGCTGCTTATTGAATAGGTCGTAGCAAAACTTCGATTTCATTATGTGAGAAACTCAGAAGAAAGGATTTCACACATTTTGTGTATGTAATTGTAGAATATTCCTCATGGCCCGAATTTCGGAGGGTAGTATGTTGAAGAGTTTCCTGGATACAATTGTATAAAACTTTGTTGAGCGTGTGGTTCTGGAAGAAGGAACAATAACTGTAGGATGAAAGTTTATCCTAAGGTTATAAGTTTCCGACCTCATACTCTGCAGATAACCACACCTAATGAAAAAGATTTTTAAAACTTTAAAATAATAAAGGTCCCTTATTGGAAGAATCCTTAGACCTCTAAAAAGCTCTCTTGAGGGATGCAGTCGATTTACACTAGATATTTTACGAATAACGAATTTTTGTAAAACTAGGATAGACTGAATTTTATTAAAGGATGCTCCCCCCCAACAGCTGATACCATATAACAATTTAGAATGAACAAGCGCATAATAAACTGTTTTAAGGGTGTAGTTAGAGCAGCAACCTCTGAGATGATAGAAACAACGTAAAGAATATTGGAGATAATGCTTTAGGCGGGATATGTGGATGCCCCAGTTCATATTTTGATCTACAGTTACACCTAGATACCGAAAGTCTTCAACATCGTCAATTATAAAGCACTCGTTATTACAAATAGCGAGCGGATTAAAAATACCATACTGAGCCATTTGGCACGAATTATCGTGGAGAGCGAGACGCTCACAACTGGAGGAGTGGAAAACAATGTCTACGTCTGGTCTTATTTTTGCATTCAAGCTAAAAAACATTAGCTTGGTTTTATTGCTAACAACGAGCTTGTGTTTAGAGAACCACGTTCTTAAAACATGTAGGAACATCATGATTTATGCTACTTATCAAGTCGAACGTATTTGATGAGCCGTAAGCTATCGCTAGATCATCTGCAAATGCAGTGACCTTCCCTAAGAATGGCATGTCGAAAATTGAATTTACGTAGACCAGAAATAAAATAGGACCGAGGACGGAACCTTATGGAACGACAACTTTAATTAGATTAGAGCTACTGAGGGTTCCGCAGACTTTAACGCGTTGTACTCTTCCAGTAATATACGATTTGAACCACTCATGTATAAATCCTCGAAAGCCAGTATGATATAATTTATCAAGTAGAATTACATGATCCACAGTATCAAAAGCTTTTGTGATGTCAACGAAAAGACTCGCCCAATGTTTTTTACTGTCCAATTCTTGGTGAATAAATATACAAAAATCTAATAGATCATCCTCGGTTGACCGGTTGGCTCTAAATCCGAACTGCCTTGGGCTAAAAAAGCTCTTGCTTTCAGGAAAAAGTAAAATACGGCTTTTAAGGGCTTTCTCGAAAACCTTAGAAATGGAAGGTAGTAATGAAATTGGCCTATAATTGTTTTTATCTTCCCTGTTACCCTTTTTGAACAAAGGAATAATAATCGCACATTTCAAGTCTTCTGGAAAAGTTCCTGAGTATAGACTAGCATTGAAGAGATGTTTCAGAATGTCTAGTAGGTTAAGGGCTATATTTTTAAGCAATTGGTTGGAAATAGCATCATGACCCCAAGAACCGGAGTTGTTAAGTTATTTTATTATTGTTAGGATCTCAGAGCCAGAGAAAGGTTCAAACAAAAAACTATTGCCTGAACTAGTTCCTTCCCTACCTGACATCACACAATTGCAGGAAGAGGCATTAGATTGACCGACTGAAACAAAAAAATCATTAAATATATTAGATACAGCAGAGGAGTCGTCAATGATGATGCCATGATCACTTAGAGCAATAGACTTCTCATTACCGATGCCATTTGGGTTGATAATACTATTAACAATTTCCCATTCCTTCTTTGTGTTGCCGCTACATTCTAGTAACCTATTACGAAAATAAGTATCTCTCTGCCACTTAATATTCTTTTGTAATTGGTACACAACTTTTTATACCTGGAATGGAGCTCTTGATTATTTGGGTGTTTCTTACACTTTGCACCCAGTCTATTCTTAAGCTTTGTCTTCTTGATAAGGTCAAAACTTATTCAAGGTTTAAGTTTAATTTTATTTTTTCGTGGAGCGCGGGTAAAGCCAACAAACTGGATATAATTTTGAAGCAAATTTAAAAATGTAGATTACGCCTTGGAAATGTCAGTATCTGAATAAACATCAACCCAATCCTCTTGACGTAATTTTTCATTTAGTAGTGAATAGTTAATTTTTGTTATTTTTGGTTTCTCCTTTTTTTTCTTGAAAGGGAAATCCTATCTTGACACCAGTCATGGAGTGATCTGTAATATCCAGATCCAGATTAATACCAGTGAAGGTTCACAAACTGTTGGAACGGCAAAAAATATGATCCAAGCAGGTGCCAGAAGAAATCCTTGTTGGTTCGTTTAAATAGGAAATAAATCCGTTACTCGCCATTAATGCTAGATAGTTCTCAGAACTTGCATTAAATTGTAAAATATCTAAATTCAAATCACCTAGTACAACTGCAATACTCGATTTTTCATTAATTAAAAGGTTTGAGAATTCCTCCAGAAAGGATTGACTAGATTCAGAGTCATGTCATGGTCAACTAAGAAGTCCACTCCCAATATGACTTCATCAACGGTCTCCGCCACAACGAATTTGTGTAGAATCGTGACCTTTTCAATTAAGACCTCACATACCACTTCTCCTTGGACTTGGTTATACTCGCCTGTGACCGTAAGCAAACTTTCTCCAGGTAACGGTTTTACTCTCCTATTGATCAAGTCAGATCGGATTAAGGAATGAGATGCGCCCGTATCTACAGTCAGTACACGTTCTTTGCCATCCACATTCCCTCTGACAGTAAGAATGCTTGATTTCCTTTCAATTGGAGAGATAGATATCACAGGACATTCAACAGCTGGAGCTAGCTCTCGATTTTTACATCTGGCATGCTCTTGCTCCCCCTTTTATACTGTGTGATGTCTCGTTCGCATACTTCTAGGCGTTTCTATTTCTAGAATTTACTACTCGTTTACCAGTTATAAATTTCACAGATATAACTACAGATGCACGATTATTATAGCTTCTCGCATAGCTATATGCGCGTGTATATGTAAGTGATACTTTCACAGATGATTGCCTAGTTTTGGGAGTATCTCAGATATATTGTTTGTGCGTTTCTCTCCGGTGCTTGTATGGACATATGTATAGACATAATGGTTGATTTCTTGATGTGCATACAAGTCACTGCTTAGTATTGGCTTAGAGATGATAATATCCCTTAGTGTTGTTAATATTAGTGTCCCGATTCTACAAGGCGCCGAACACTATTTTTTGTTTTTGAATTCCTCATACCCGCGAGGCACATTTCAACTTTTGTTTAGGTACTCTTTAATTCCCACAAAGATGGATGAAAAAGATTAAGGATAGATAAGAAATTAATTTTTCCTGACCACCCAATTTTTTGATGAGTTTTTGGATGTTAGACGAGTTTCGTCACTCGCCGTTGTGAGTACCTATTGTGCCACGGCCTACACATAAGTATGTATATTTATTTTTACATTTGTATGCATGTAAATGATTATGGCATTTTGACGCGCAAGCACGAACTAAGTAAGCCAGGTGTCATCTTGCAGATTTTTGGCAAAGATGGCAAACAACAAAATTGCATGACATGCGCACATTTTAAATTGTATGAGTTATATATTTATATGTATGTCGTTCCGTATAATTTTGCATACAAATTTTGTAGGATAATTATAAAATCATTACTCCAAAATACATACATACATACGTAGATCATTATTTATTTATCAGTATGTATTCACGTTTGTATGCGGCACATTAAGTACATCCATTCTCATCGGTATGCGCAGCATTATCACTCAAGTGTTTAAATGTTTTGCAGTTACAGTACAGTTGCCACAAATTGCCAAATATCCTTTCGAAAGGCAGTGACGAAAAACAAGCCATTAACCAGCATGAGATCAACTGATCTTGCTGCACACAAGAAACATGTAAAAGAAGAAATCATTAAATTTAATGTTTGTAGCTACATATATATGTTTTGTCATGTCAGGGGCGTCGCTACATAAGCGGATACCCGAGCCTAAAATTTCTTTTTTCAAACCTATTGCTACTTTATTTGACAAATGAAATACCATTAGTCATGAATGGAGTGTACTACCTACCGAAATCTGAAAATGGAATTCATTTATAATATTCAAAATGACAAACATTAGCGAAAAAACGTTAAAATAATGTTGCAACCAGCTGAGTCTGCAAGCTCCTCCCTTGTGCTCTTTAATGGCTTGCTCTTTGGAGCACTCGCTCGTATTTTATAATAGCATCTACATATACTCCGCCCGCTCGAAGAGAATCTAATATAAAATTTCATTGAGTTAAAAAAAATTAAACGTGTTCGGAGCCGAGTCCGAAAACGGCGCGTTAAACACTTTTCAAGAAGCATGGAACAAATTCAGTAACAATCCCATAATGATAAAGGCATTAAGAAATTACCCCCAATTTATGTTAATTATCTCAAACACCTACGCTGTTAGTACTGCTTACTCCAAACGGGAAGAAGAAGCGAAAAATATGTGTTTGGTGAGGACAATACGAAGTACCTGCTGTCATCAAGCAAATAATCATTGCATTTGCGACTTGACAACCACGCCACTGTTGGCACCCATAATTTCGAAACAATGAAGGAATCCGTTTATTTTGGAACCAGCATAAACACAAACAACAGTGAAGGAATCCGTTTATTTTGGAATCAGCATAAACACTGTTGGTTCCAAAATAAACGGATTCCTTCATTGTTTCGAAATTATGGCTGCCAACAGTGGCGTGGTTGCCAAGTCGCAAATGCAATGATTATTTGCTTGATGACAACAGGTACTTCGTATTGTCCTCACCAAACCCATATTTTTCGCTTCTTCTTCCCGTTAGCTCTGAAATCCAGCATAGACTCAATCTTCCAATAAATACTACTTTGGACTAGGTAAGCAATTGAAAAGTAAAGTCCTCTTTCGGCGAACGAAGATCATGTTCTACGAATTCTACTTATCGCACCTCTCCTGCCATATGGTGCAGAAACATAGACGATGACAATATCAGATGAGGTGGCTCTGGGAGTATTCGAAATAAGAAAAGTTCTTCGAAAAATTGCATACCTCTACGCGTTGACGACGGCACGTACAGAAGAAGTTTTAATGATGAGCTTACCAGCATTATGCAGACATCCAAGGAATTAAAACACACCAACTACGCTGCCTAGGCAATGTTAGGCGAACGAAAGATGTTTCTCCGGCCGTTTGTGCTGAAGGACCAGATGGAAAATTATATAAATTCCTTTGGTGTTACCAATTGGCGCAAGTTAGCGCAGCAAAGAGGCGACTGACGGCCAAAACCGTTTAACGGATTCTCGAAAGGATCAAGAAATAGTTCCAACTTATAACCAAATGTACCGTAAATAATTCGAAAACAATTCCAAACTTTTCCTGAAATGGTTTGTGATTTCGGCGTGTTGAAAAAGGGTGCCCTGGGAGACCACCTCATTGGCCTCAATGATAAGACGCCACTGCATTGTATGTGTGTGTATGCTACGTTGTACTAACAAATATTTACTTAAGTACTTATACATTTACTGAAAGTACTTATTTAAACTCTTATCTGTTTGCAAGGATACTCTGCATCAATGGTTTAAGGATATCGTTCAAGCGAAAAGCAGCTGTTTTGACTTTGTGTAATTGTGCATACATACATATGTACATATTTAGACTCTGTAATCAATACCAAAAAAGACAACTAAAATATTGAATTCGAACTGGAACCGTACTGGTCCGAAAAAACCAGGCTTGCACGAACCACACAGAGTACCTACTGAATAGTACAGAGTCTGAGAAAAAATGTTCTACAGTTTCACGTCATATAATCCTAGCTCGTGTTGCGTTAAGTCCGCAATAAAAGCCTATCAATTTTCTCCTCTGTTCCCTAATTTTATTTGGTTTAAATTTTAAATTTAACCGAAATTATGCGTAAAATCACAAAGTGGTTTTTAAACAAGTTTGAAAAATCCAAAAACAGAAACTTGTAAATACTTCTTATTTGAAAAAAAAAAAAAACAAACCGAAAGTTAAAACTTACTGCTAAATATCTGAAAATGAAAAAATTGTTATGAAAAGAGTAGCAAGTCATAGATTCTTATTCGAACTTCTTTTACTTCCGATTTTATTTAGGCCCGGTTTTTCAGTACAAGTTCAACTCAGTTTGTCAGTTAAACTAAGCTTAAACTTATTCTGCAGTTTTTCAGTCTACTATAACTGAAGTTTAAGCTGAGCTTAAGCGGCCAATCTGGCAGGGTTAAACTCTAGTTAATCTACTTAAGTTTGGTGGTACAACCTTGGAAATTTTTTTTGTAGGATATCAACTGGAGAAACATGTCCAATATTCATTTGCGAACTGTAAATTTCTCAAAATTTCCCAAACGTTGGATAGTAGTTTGAAAATGCTTATGAAATTGGAGATCAACTAGAGGAATATACATTTTGCAAAATTTCTAAAAGGTTGGATAGTGATTGGAGAATGAAGTTGCATATCAATTTGAGAACTATCTGGTTTAAGAATGACTAGATAATGATGTTGGATATCTCCTCTTGAACTAAATGTATATTTGGTTGGAGAAATATCTTTTAAATGTTTGTTGGGTAACCAAATCCAATTGTTTTCGTATCTACAAATTATTTAGATAATAAAACACCAATGTTGTCGTATAAAAAAGCCTACCCCAAAGGCGGCCTAAAAATATGACTGAAAACCTAGTCACTAGTTTAACTGGACTTTAAATTTGACTACAGTTTAAGCAAACTTAGTTTAAGCTTAGCTTAACCAACTGCTGAAAAACTGGGCCTTAAACTCGCTTTTTTTTTGTGTGTGTTAGTTGTTTTTAATGAACCCAGTGGAATAACCAAAGATTAATCTTACTTCACAAAGCTCCGAACCTCTTGAATTTTTTACTCATTTTAAACATGTGGCTTCCTTACGGACGAGCACTCCTTTTGAGTTCCAAACGAACGCAAAAGGTAGTATTTTTTTTGGCTCCCTTTGACATCCATAACGAGTATTAGCGATTATGATCTCTCCTTAATTGATACATTAGGAGTAACTTTTGTATACATTTATTACCTGGTGTATTACTCTAAAATGTTTTAATAAAAGAGGAATCAATTTTAGGTAGTGGATTGCTCGGTTATTTTACGCAAAGGACAAACAAGTCATTAGTCAGTGCTGATTTGAATTGAAGTATTTTTTACTGGGAACAGGCATGCAAATATTATCCGTACACGCATATGAGGTATGACGATTTTGCGTCCCGGGATTTCCGGGATCTGAAAGTTCAATGGCGGAATCGCGGGACTGTACCGAAGCTTAGCCTGTATAAATTTTTTGCGGGTTTTGAAAAAAATTGCAACGAGTTTGCCAAACACAGTAAATTCAATAGACGATTTCTCAAAAACAAAAAAAAAAAAAAAAACAAAGGATTTTATAAAGCTCGATTTGAAGAGTAGAAGTTGTACTTTTAGGAGATGTAATGATTTAAAAAAAAATATTTGGCATGACCTCAAATGTATTTAACTAGAAGGTGTTTTGTCACACTTTTAGGTTCGTTTGTCTCAAAAGCTTGAAGTTGCGGCACTGGTTTGACTCATACTCGGGCTCACCACGTCGAAACCTTCGTGAAAGTATAGTCTCTATTTCTGGTTACAAAATTTATTTTGATTTTTGTTGGCCTGTGTTGCCGTTTGTTACAATTTTAGACATGAACATCTCGAAAATCTGAACCAATTTGGAAAATCTGACTTCAAACTAAGATTCTTTGCAGTAAAAACCAATAACAACAAGTAACGAAGGCTAAGTTCGGGTGTAACCGAGCACTACATACTCAGCTGAGAACTTTGGAGACAAAATTGTCTTTTCATACATACATGATACATAAATGATGATACTAAAAAGTGGAGCAGCTTGCCTTTACTATCTTTCTTAGGCTATCAATTCGTTTTATTTGAAAATTGTTTTAAATATGAAAACTTGGTTAAATTTGAACGCATTTCTTTATAATTATTTTTTTTTAATCACCCCTGAAATATTTTCGAAGCGCTCTTAATTATGAGTCCGAAATTGTAGACCTTGGAACGATCTTCCTTCATCCTTTCTCAAATAAGGGAAAATCACCATGTAGGAAAATCCAGGGTAACCTTGGAATGTGTTTGTATGACATGGGTATCAAATGAAAGATATTAAAGAGTATTTTAAAAGGGAGTGGGCCTTAGTTCTATAGGTGGACGCCTTTTCGAGATATCGCCAGGAGTGACTCTTAAATATGTTTTTAATATATGGGTACCAAATTAAAGGTACTAATGAGGGTTTTAAAAGGGAGTGGCCTTAGTAGTATATGTGAGGGAACATCATGTGTCGGGTGCAGCTAATTTATTTATATATGTAATACCAAGAAACGGTATTCCTACCATGATTCCAAGGGCTCTTGATTTCGCCTTGCAGAACTTTTTCATTTTCTTCTACTTAATATGGTAGGTGTCACACCCATTTTACAAAGTTTTTTCTAAAGTTATATTTTGCGTCAAAAACCCAATCCAATCACCGTGTTTCATCCTTTTTTTCGGTATTTGGTATAGAATTATGGCATTTTCTTCACAGTTTGGAATTTTCAATATCGAAAAAGTGGGCGTCGTTATAGTCGGATTTCGCCCTTTTTTAATACCAAGAGTTCAGATAAGTACGTGAACTAAGTTTAGTAAAGATATATCGATTTTTCTCAAGTTATCTTGCTAACGGCCGAGCGGAAGAACAGACGGTGGGGTGGACTGTGTATAAAAAGTGGGCGTGTTCGTCATCCGATTTTGCTAATTTTTATTTAGGACACGTATAGTAATAGGAGTAACATTACTGCCAAATTTCATCACGATATCTTCAACGACTGCCAAATTACAGTGTGCAAAACTTTTTAATTACCTTCTTTTAAAAGTGGGCGTTGCCCAAAATTTTACTAATTTTCCATTCTGCGTCATATGGTCAACCCTCCTACCAAGTTTCATCGCTTTATCCGTCCTTTTCGATATCGAAAAAGTGGCCGTGGTTATAGTCCGATTTGGTTCATTTTCATTTTACATAGCGATCTGAGATGAGTGCCCAAGAACTTACATACAAAATTTCATTAATATACATACCTCAAAATTTACTCAAGTTATCGTGTTCACGGACAGACGGACGGACGGACGGACATGGCTAAATGAATTTCTTTTTTCGCCCAGATCATTTTGATATATAGAAGTCTGTATCTATCTCTATTAGTTTATGCCTTCACGGGGTACCGTTATGCGAACAAAATTAATATACTCTGTGCGCTCTGCTCAGCTGAGTATAAAAATCTTGGCACCAATTTTTTTTTTTTTGATGTTTTGGTCTCACAGTGAACACACGGTTAAAAGTTTTAGTTTCTATTTTTAGATTTTTTAAAATTTCTGGGTTTGGTTTTCAACTAATTTGAAAATTTTAGACCAATTATTCAGTTATGTTTAAAACTGAAACCCAATAAAATTACAAAACAGGGTAGTAAATTGAGATGTTTTAAATTTACATAGGGAAAAAAAGTATAAAAAAATTGAAAAAGGACCGAAATCGCGGGATCGTCCTCCATACGTATGTATATTACCAAAAAGCTTCCAGGCACGTTCTTATATTTTTCTTGCTCAATTCCACCTCCGGGTCATATTACAAATTTATTTAAACTTACTATCGAATTTTTCGCGGCAATGTCATTCACCACGTCTTCGCTGTCCAGTTCAAATCTTGGGTAACACTCATTAGGGCTAATCGCAAAAAAGGTTCATGAACGTTTTAAGGTCGAAAGGGAACGTTCTGCAGCATGCATAGTGGCTGACAATGTTACATAATTGAAAATGTTTAAAAAAAACTGACTTTGCTACAAGAATCATCTAAAATTTTTTTCTAAGTTGATGGTCTAAATATTTATTGAAAAAAAGCCGAAGGAAAAAAAACGAATTTTCGGCATCCCATATCATCGCAAACCATTTATATTTTGGCCACTCCTTTTGGACAGGTAATGTATCCCACAATGAAACATTTTCACCTATTTTGATGGAGTTTTGAGATATTAAGTTTTTCGAGTGGGTCAACTTGACGTGAAAAGACTCATACGGGAGCTATTAGGTAAAGCTGAATTTGCAATATGGAGAAAGAAATGGAGTCAAGTAGAGTCCGAATCCCCAAATACGTAATGTAAAATTAAAAACAAAACTAGAAAAATATATAAGCACTTTAAAACTATCCTATTATGTTGGCTTAAAGGATGCTTACAGTCAGGATTTGGTAATGTATAGGACTAAAAAAAATTTTAATATTAACAAGGGATAGCATATACCCTTATTTTGTAACGAGTTTCAAGATTTTTAAAATAATAGTTACCTACACTTTTACTTAGAAAGTAGTATACATTGACGATAGGGCTGGATTAACGGTGTGCCAATGACGGCATTTTAAAATCTGTAAAACAGAGTTGATTTTAATGTCTGTGAAGTTGACAAACAATCATGGAAAACAAAAAATTAAAAACTGGGGCTGAATCGTAACATACGATCCATAATCGAATGCTGTTTTATAAATCACAATACCTCCGAAACAGTGTATCGGAATAATGAAATATGTGAACTAGGAACAACACGTACTCACTAGATCCATAAGACATTATTATTTGTACACCTTTCATGAAAATTAAATGGTATATTAAGTTTGTCACGAATCTCAAAATTGTAAGTCCTCAAAGGAGAAGAGATACAGTATACCGAAATAATCAGGATGACCAGCAGAGTTGAATTGATGGATATGGCCCATCTGCCTGCCTGTCCATCCGTCTGTTTGAATGCGATCTAATCTCTCGGCCGTATATATAATATGTATCCCATACAACTGATTTTTCAGAATTTACGTATTTTTGAAAGTTCAGCACGTTATCGTTCAGTTCCATTCATGAAAGATATGAGTCCCGTCCTTACTTGTTTCATTTACTTTTATACTCAGCGTATACTTGTTGGCATAGATTTTATAACTTTGACTGGATAAAACTTGTACGTAATATAGAAATCAAGATATATGTATATAGACTTTCTTATATCAAAATTATCAGCATAGAACAAAATTTGTATTGAGACATGGCCATCCATCCGTCCTTTAAGATGATAACCTGTGCAAGAATGAGATATCCTTACGAAATTTTTTACACTGTCTTATCTGAACCCAAAATAGATTTGTAATGAAAATAGGCGAAGTTGGTCTACATGAAAAACTAAAAAATTGCCATAGTTCATTATAAAATACCACACTACTCTGCTCTAAGCTCGCATATTGTTTTGGGTTTGGTAAGGCTGCTGTATATCTTATGGACAGTTACTTAACGGACAGATGTCAGCGAGTCTAGACTGGTACAGTAGTTTCAAGGTTAAAAACTATAACTTGTGATGTCCCTCAAGGGTTTATTTTAGGCCCAGTTTTATTTACTTTATTCATAAATGATATATCGTCGGTCCAATTCCAAAGTCACGAATGTGCATATTTGATGTGTTGAGAAAAACGCGTAAGACATTGTTAACAAGTAAAGGTGTCTAAGTTCGGGTGTAACCGAACTTTATATACTCAGCGTGAGCTTCAATTGTACATTTCACTTCAGACAAATAACTTTTCTACATAAAACGTGATAAGTGAAATATCATTGATTCAAAACTATTTTTTGCAAAGTTATAGCTTATTATTCTAGTGTACGACCCTTTTAAAGTTATTTTATATCTAAGTTGCCGTGGTCTTTAACCGATCCCGTCCATTTTTACTAGAAATATTTTCTGCTATAAGGGAAATATGTGTACACAATTTTATTACGATCCGTTAATTTTTCTTCGAGTTATGGCTCCCGAAACACAGAAAATTGCTTAGTCATAAAATGGGCGCTGCCACGCCCATTTTTTTAAATTTGAATTTTTTCCTATTTATTGTTATAAATCCACTTGGGAAATGAAATACCATTGATATAAAGCTCTTCTTTGCAAAGATATAGCTTATTTTATTCGTCCACGACCCTTTTAAAAATCGTTTATATAAAAGTGGGCGTGGTCCTTAACCTATTCCGTTAATTTTTATTCAAAGCATTCTTTATAGTAAAGGAAACCTCTCTGCAGAATTTTGTTACGATAGGTTAAACGATTTTTGATTTATGGTTAATAATATTTGTAAAATTGAATTTATCACAAGTGGGCGGTGCCACACCCATTTTAAAAAATGTTTCCAAATTTGTATCAAGAGTCTTAATATCAGTCCACGTGTCAAATTTCAACATTCTAGGTGTATTATTTACTAAATTATCAGGTTTTTTGTGTTTTCCAAAATGTTATATATATAAAAAGTGGGCATGGTTATCATCCGATTTCGCTCATTTTCAATACCGATCTATTCTGGGTCCAGATAAGCTATTGTACAAAATTTGGTGAAGATATCTCAATATTTACTCAAGTTATCGTGCTAACGGACGGACGGACGGATGGACATATTTTTTTTCGATACTGATCATTTTGATATATGGAAGTCTATATCTATCTCGATTCCTTTATACCTGTACAACCAACCGTTATCCAATCAAAGTTAGTATACTGTCAGCAAAGCACGCTGAGTATAAAAATAGGGATTTAATTAATAGAAATTTAATTTTGTAGTTTTCAACCACTATTGGAAGGTTTACTTTTGTAGACCACTAAGTAATGTCAATTGAAAAATGATTTTTAATATTTGTTCAAAAAATGCACATTTTTTGTTTTGGCTTTGCAAAATTTGACATATATAATATTTCGTTTAAACAAAAATGGCACATTCGTGACTTTGGCATTGCACCGACGATTGTATTTTTAGCCTGTCGGCATGTTACCATGCATGCGTATGCTGACGATATTCGGCTTTATTTATCCGGTCACTTTGGCAGTATCTCCGAAGTAACGGATAAGTTGAATGAAGATTTACTATCTATTTCCCGATGGGTTACACTAAACGGCCTTCGTCTTAACTCCAACAAGTCGTATGTTCTACCAGATTATAAAAAGAAAATTAGTCTCACTAGCATTCCTAATATTAATCTAAACAACAACTCCCTTCAGATCGTCGAAAAAGTAACCAACCTTGGTTTTGTAATTAGTACAACTCTGAGCTGCGTAGATCATATCAATTCAGCTGTGGGTAAAGTATACGTTACCTTACGTAACCTAAGGCAGTCAGCGCAGTTTACTCCGATACATGTTAGGTGGAGGCTTGCCCGCCAAATAATTTTGCTTATCCTTACCTACTCTGAGTTGGTATATAGCAATCCCGACTCATGGTCTGCTCACAAAATTTATATGGTGTTCAACCAAAGTAAGGCCGCGGCAAAATGACATGTTTCATATAGATGCGTTTAAAACAAGCTTATGCATTCCAATAACATCGCTAGAATCAACCAAGATGTTGCGTTTGTAAATATGAAGGAACTTCAGACTTAGCAATTGAAGTTTATTACGCCTTGCCCATTCACATACAAAATTTCGCGAAGCATTGTTATAAACATACAACATACAACAAAAATACTTGCTAACATATTGTGACGAATATTAGTGACACTAAGTGATACTCCCATCACTAATCTGATACTAACACCCCTATTATGAGTTTTTATACGATAGACGATAAACGCTTGCTAGCGTATCGTAAAAAATTAGCTTTCATATTGCGATTTCCACACGCCCGATAGATGTACTATTGTGAATGACAGCAGAGTTTTGTTTACAAATTTTTGTGAATCTATACGAAACAGATAGCAAAACAAAACGTAAATACTAACAATTCATTTATCTTGTACGTGAAAGTGGAAAAAGTTTTTAAAAGCTGTAATAATAAAATGTTTTGTGCAACCTCTGTTACCTTTTATATAAACTCAAATGAACAAATTGAAGAAACTTGCATAGATGCCATAGAAAGAAGAAAATTGAGAGATGCTTCCAATTTTCTTGAAATGAACTCTACACTGTAAGTCCCTGACATACTAAAAGTAAAGAAAAAGTTTAATAAACAAAATTGATGTTAGAGTATGTCTTAACAGAAATAGAAGGCAGTTTGCGCGCCCGTAAAAATAGGTCATCCATCCCAAATATTTTGAAGGTTTGTGCCACTTTAAGGCTTCTTGCCCAGGGTGTTGCAACAGAGTGTTGGGAATGAGGCTTTAGTTGGGTCCTTTAGATTTTGTAATAATTTTATATTTACTTTTATTTAAATAGCTCCCAACGTATCGTGCAAAAATTTATCAACGATGGCTAGCGTAGAAAATTGAACGGTTGATGCGATAGTTAGCGTATGGCAATACCACGATAAACGATAAACGCTAACGATCGGGTTTCACACGCTAGCATTTATTTCATAATATGGTATAACAGATTGCAAGCGTTTATCGTGTATCGTATGAGTTCATAATAGGGGTGTGAGTAAATAAAGCCACAACAACAATGAAGCAAGCTGCTACACTTGTATGTACGTAAACGAATAAATCATTATGTCTACACATATGTATGTGCGTACACGCAGCAGAGAAGAGATGCATAAACACATGCAGATATCTTATCTGAGATGCTCCCAAAAGTATGCAATTGTAATTGTGGAAGTGTCGCTCACAAATACACGCATATGAGAAGCTATATACGTGCTTCTGTAGTTATAATTATATGGCGGTAACTAAGTAAATTCTGGAAGCGCCTAGAAGATGCCACGAGGAAATCACAGAGTATAAAAGCACCAGCGGTAGAGGCGCTAGAAGCAGTTTTCAGTTAAGCACGCTATCTGTCGGGCAACAGATCAGTTTCATTTAAGCTATCAGTCAGTTTGGTTATTAAGCAAGCTAGTTGCAAAGTATAAGTGTTATTGTGAAGTACTTTAATAAAGGCCATTTTTCCATTATTCAATATTGGAGTTATTTATTCAACAGTTTAGAGATTCGAACTTTGCAGAAGATTGCAAATAAGAGGATTTGCCAGTAAATTCGTTACAATATTTTGTGTCGTACTCCATTATTATATTGCAGCTTTTAATTGCGAGAAATGTTAGAAAATTTACAAACAGTGGAAAAAATAATTTCACTTGCAAAGTGTGCCAACACCCTTAGCCAAAGCAAATGTCAAATTCTTCTTCTTATGCGTTGCTTGTAACAAAATTTGGGAGTTGGCTACTTTTCAATATCAGATGGCGCCAGTGTCGCTCATTCTACCACCGTTCTCCATAAAAATATGTACAATATACTCATAATGCATAACAAGCCAACCTAATATAAACGCACGCAAGTCATAATCTGTCAAAGATGTCTCATGCACATATAACTTGTATGAGAGCAACCCAAATTGAATTTGCTGCGTGAAAACCTAACTCGATTTCCAATTTTTGTTCTGCGTGACATTTAGATTTGACGTTTGTTTTACATTGTCGCAACGCATGCTTATTTGGGTTAGTAAAGCTGGAGACATTGGTGCTTTATCGGTAACCGTATCGGTAACCTTATAACAGTTGATTCGACCAAACTTATGAGAATCAATGCAATCGATTATTGGTGCCGCTAAGGTCGTAACCGTATCGTAGCCAACCATTTGGGTTTTGGTTTACCGTCGTAACGATAAACAGCTGATTACGTTAGGGATACGGATACAGCGATACGACATACGGCACCAATGACTCCGGCTTAAAAAACGCCGGTTGTTTGCGTGCGCTAAAAAAACGCGGTGCGGTTTTATTAGGTTGGCTTGTAAGCTTGTGTTAAACTCATCTATATGAAAAACTGCTTATGTGTCGGGGCTTTTACTCCTTATGTTTATCGAATACGTAAGTTTGATCTGATTATCTAAAAGCAAGAAACTGTGTTTTTCTCTTCCGATTAATGAGTACTAAGACTCCAAGGTATCTTTATGAAAGGCTTATCTTTCCGAGATCAGAACGCTCTTATGACCTTATTGTACCACAATTTAGCTTTAAAAACTCTACAATAGTGTTTTTCATCAATGATATACGAATTTGGAATTCAATTCTTTTCTTTTGAACCACCTAGCATAATTGTTCAGAATATTTATACTTATATTTCTAGCTCTCACAAACCAATATTTTATTTAATAAGTTAATAAATTGTTTGCATTACATTTTATAAGCTAACTTAGTATAGACGATATTGTATATGTTGTACTATAAAATATTCGCATCTGACTGTACTAATGCTTACCAACCATAAATAAATAAATACCGATAAAGTGACTGATTTTTTTACCCTATGACGAACAACAGATATTTGCTAAGACTTTGAAACATTTTCTTGGCACCGCTATTAAAAGCCATTGAGAATATCACATTGAATTTGACTGAATTTGAAATTTGACAAAGCAAAAGTTTGCTTTTCTCAAAGAAAGTGTACAAAAGTTAATCAAAACTGGTGAAAACAAAACTGTGAGGGAACCGATAGTTTACTCTTTTGCTTCCCTCCTTTAATAATGAACTACTTTAAATATGCTAGTTCCCCTGTAGAAAAAGTTTTAAGAAAAAGTGCACATTCGTCAATTTACATGCAAAATAAAGTGTGCACTCTTGTTTCGGAACTGTCCTTTAGTAGTTGTTGTAAATAGTTACCTTCTGTGAAAAAAAACGTATCTTTAAGTATTTATTTACCATACTTTTTGCCAAATCACTGTTAAACAAGGTCTACAATTTAAGTTATGGCAACCACATGCACATTTCTACTAAGTTAGGTTGGGTTAGGTTGACCTGGCCGATCCGTGAGGACGTCACATAGGCTGAATGAGTCCGTTGTGTTACCAGAAGTTTGTTTAACGACCTAACTGAAAAAACCAGGCCGTAAATTATAAAATAACTCCGTCCTCTCAGCAAATATTAGAAACTTTCTAGGACCTATGCCACTTCCTGCTTCTGGATCTAACAGCTGTATCACTCCTTATAAGCAAAGGGCACGAGCACAAAACGTACTCGATCGTTCCCTCCTCCAACCCGCACTTTCTCATCTACTAGCACTGCCCAAGCCTAAGGTCCAGTATGAATACGCTTCATTAGTATACAGTCCTCTCTTTTTAATGATAGTTGTAGCATTGCCCAGTCCACAAGAAGGGGGATACTGCAAAATGCACCAACTATCGTGGAAACAGCCTTCTTAATATCGCATATAAGGTCCTTTCAAGTGTATTGTGCGAAAGATTGAAGCCCACCGTGAACCGGCTGATTGGACCTTATCAGTGCGGCTTCAGACCTGGTAAATCTACCATCGACCAGATTTTCACAATGCGCCAAATCTTGGAAAAAACCCGTGAAAAGAGAATCGGCACACATCACCTCTTCGTCGACTTTAAAGCCGCCTTCGACAGCACGAAAAGGAGCTGCCTATATGCCGCTATGTCTGAATTTGGTTTCCCCGCAAAACTTATCTAACTAAATCCAGCGAAGAATCAATCTTGCCAATAAATGCTACTTTGGACTAGGTAGGCAATTGAAAAGTAAAGTCCTCTCTCGGCGAACGAAAATCGTACTCTACAAGTCACTTATCGTACCCGTCCTGCTATATGGGGCAGAAGCATGGACCATGACAACAGCAGATGAAGCGGCTTTGGGAGTGTTCGAGAGAAAAGTTCTTCGAAAGATTTATGGACCTCTACGCGTTGGCGATGGCGAGTACCGAAGAAGATTTAACGATGAGCTGTACGAGCTATACGCAGACATCAACATAGTCCAGCGAATTAAAGCGCAGCGGCTGCGCTGGCTAGGCCATGTTATGCGAATGAAAGATGATGCTCTGGCCAAGAAAGTGTTTCTATCGGAACCCGCCTATGGAAGCAGAGGTAGAGGGCGGCCCCCACTCCGTTGGAAGGTCCAGGTGGAAAACGATTTAAACTCCCTTGGTGTGACCAATTGGCGCCGGTTGGCGGAGCGAAGGAGCGACTGGCGCGCCTTGTTGGATGGCCATAGCCGTTTAGACGGTTAAGCGCCAATTAAGTAAGTAAGTAATGTAGCATTGTTTGTCTAAGATTGTAAGGCATACAGACGAGCACTTGGCTCCACGCCTTTTCCGCTTGGTCGATCATGTGCAACTCTCGCCTTCTCTTAATTTCGCCCAATTTAATTGGAACTTCTACGGAGCAAGCTTCAAGGGATGAAGCCGTTTTAGCTAACTCATCCGCTTTTTCATTCCCTGCTATTCCCATATGTCATGCGGTAACAATTTTACGTAAGGGAAAAACTTTGCTGGGTGGTCCAGGGATTGTGAGAATTCTTAAAAACGTTCGAACTTGGAAATTTTGCTTTCGAGTTCAAGGGTACTTTCCGATAACTCAGAGATCTGAAACTTTGAACAAAGATATGGGCTCTATTAGGTTGTAATATTTAGGATAAAAGAATTTCCTAGATGGGACAGGGATCAAGATATGTAGTGGTATTAAAAAGTCCATTTAGAATTCTGGAATCTTGCGATCGATTTTTAACTAACTGCTCACTGAACTACAAACATGAAACCTTACCATAGTTCAGGTACCCTTAACAATGCAACAAAAGGAGAAAATAAAATAAACTCCCAACACAAAAACATTGAAGCGAGCCACTCTGTGTACATAAACACATCAATCATCATTTACGCACATATATATAAGGCACGAAGAGATATTACGCGCACACACTTGTAGCCGAAAGTTGCTACACATACACAACACGCATATGATTAAGAGAAACGCATAAACTACAAATACACATGTATATAGCTAAGTAGGAGATATGTACAGCAGCTCTAGCAGGCGAAACGTCTATACTGTAGTAGGAATATGCGAATGAAGCAGCAGAGAGTATAAAAGAGCGCAAGCTGAGTAGTCAAAAGATCAGATTGATTTAAGCACGCTATTGGTTGCGAAGTTAAGTGTTATTGTGAAGTACTTTCAAAGTAGTCTAATACTATTTTCACACACACGGCTTATTGAATAATAAAGGCAGTTTTCTACACTAAGACGCTTATTGAGCTCAATCTTCCATACAAGATTCGAATCTACAATTATTTCATTAGTGACTAATCGAATGCCTAATGAAATCAAAAGCCCAATGCAACTCTGTTGGGAGCGTCGGGTTTCTTAGTTTTTGATGTGTTCAGTGCTTAAAAATGTCATTTGCCAAAGTAAATGTCATTGTCTTTCATATAGTATTGTCATTTTATTCGCTTGACATTTCATCCTTCATACTAATTGAGCAGCTACTTATGTGTGAAAGCAAAAAACTTACGATTTCATTAAAAGGTGAAATGAGATCATTAAGTTTCTCTGTGAAAACAGTATAATAAAGACCATTTTTGCATTATTGAATAATGGAGTTATTTATTCAACAATTTAGCGATACGAACGTTAGTAGAAGGTGTAGAAAAAGCGGAGTTTACAATACTTTAAATCAATACGAATCAATACTAGGTGGTGGCAAAGAGAATTCAACCCATTCGCCGCACAGAAGAATTTCAAGTCAAAAGAAAATTTTCATTGATTTCGATTAACTGACATGTTGCAGTACAAGACGTCGTATGGAAAATTATCAAGAACAAGTAAGGAAGGCTAAGTTCGGGTGTAACCGAACATTACATACTCAGTTGAGAGCTGTGGAGACAAAGTAAGGGAAAATCACCATGTTGTAAAAAGAACCTAGGGTAACCCTGGAATGTGTTTGTATGACATGTGTATCAAATGGAAGGTAAAGAGTATTTTAAGAGGAAGTGGGCCATAGTTCTATAGATGGACGCCATTTAGGGATATCACCATTAAGGTGGACCAGACCCGACTCTAGAATTTGTTTGTACGATATGGGTATCAAATAAAATGTGTTAATGATAATTTTAAAAGGGAGTGGGCCTAAGTTCTATAGGTGGACGCCTTTTCGAGATATCGCCATAAAGGTGGACCAGGGGTGACTCTAGAATTTGTTTGTACGATATGAGTATCAAATGAAAGGTGTTAATGAGTATTTTAAGAGGGCGTGGGCCATAGTTCTATATGTGGACGCCTTTTCGAGATATCTCCATAAATATGGACCAGGGGTGACTCTAGAATTTGTTTGTACTATATGGGTATCAAATGAAAGTATTTTAAAAGGGAGTGGGCCTTAGTTCTATAGGTGGACGCCTTTTCGGAATATCGTTATAAAAGTGACTCTAGAATGCGTTTGTAAAATATGGGTATCAAATGAAAGGTGTTAATGAGTATTTTAAAAGGGCGTGGGCCTTAGTTCTATAGGTGGACGCCTTTTCGAGATATCGCCATAAAGGTGGAACAGGGGTGACTCTAGAATTTGTTTGTACGATATGGGTATCAAATGAAAGGTGTTAATGAGTATTTTAAAAGGGGGTGGGCCTTAGTTCTATAGGCGGACGCCTTTTCAAGATATCGCCATAAAGGTGGACCAGGGGTGACTCTAGAATTTGCTTGTACGATATGGGTATCAAATGAAAGGTGTTAATGAGTATTTTAAAAGGGAGTTGGCCTTAGTTATATAGGTGGATGCTTTTCGAGATATCGCCATAAAGGTGGGCCAGGGGTGACTCTAAAATTTTTTTGTACGATATAGGTATCAAATGAAAGGTGTTAATGAGTATTTTAAAAAGGAGTGGGCCTTAGTTCTATATGTGGACGCCTTTTCGAGATATCGCCATAAACGTGGACCAGGGGTGACTCTAGAATGTGTTTGTACGATATGGGTATCAAATTAAAGGTATTAATGAGGGTTTTAAAAGGGAGTGGCCCTTAGTTGTATATGTGAAGGCGTTTTCGAGACATCGAAAATGTGGACCAGGGTGATCCAGAACATCATCTGTCGGGTACCGCTAATTTATTTATATATGTAATACCACGAACAGTATTCCTTCCAAGATTCCAAGGGCTTTTGATTTCGCGCTGCAAAACCTTTTCATTTTCTTCTACTTAATATGGTAGGTGTCACACCCATTTTACCAAGTTTTTTTCTAAAGTTATATTTTGCGTCAATAGACCAATACAATTACCATGTTTCATCCCTTTTTTCGTATTTGGTATATAATTATGGCATTTTTTTCATTTTTCTTAATTTTCGATATCGAGAACGTGGGCGTGGTCATAGCCGGATTGCGGCCATTTTTTACACCAATACAAAGTGAGTTCAATTAAGTATGTGAACTGAGTTTAGTAAAGATATATTGATTTTTGCTCAAGTTATCGTGTTAACGGCCGAGCGGAAGGACAGACGGTGGACTGTGTATAAAAACTGGGCGTGGCTTCCACCGTTCGCTCATTTTCACAGAAAACAGTTACCGTCATAGAATCTATGCCCCTACCAAATTTAAGGATTGGTAAATTTTTGTTCGACTTATGGCATTAAAAGTATCCTAGACATATTAAATGAAAAAGGGCGGAGCCACGCCTTTTTTGAAATTTTCTTTTACTTTTGTATTTTGTTGCAACATTTCATTACTCGATTCGAATGTTGACATAATCTACTTATATACTGTAAAGATATTAACTTTTCTCCGATTTTGCTAATTTTTATTAAGCAGACATATATTAATAGGAGTAACGTTCCTGCCAAATTTCATCATGATATCTTCAACGACTGCCAAATTACAGCTTGCAAAACTTTTAAATTACCTTCTTTTAAAAGTAGGCGGTGCCATAAGTTCAACTCACCTACCAAGTTTCATCGCTTAATCCGTATTTCGTAATGAATTATCGCACTTTTTCGATTTTTCGAAATTTTCGATATCGAAAAAGTGGGCGTGGTTATAGTCCGATATCGTTCATTTTAAATAGCGATCTGAGATGAGTGCTCAGGAATCTACATACCAAATTTCATCAAGATACCTCAAAATTTACTCAAGTTATCGTGTTAACGGACAGACGGACGGACGGACGGACGGACATGGCTCAATCGAATTTTTTTTCAATACTGATGATTTTGATATATGGAAGTCTATATCTATCTCGATTCCTTTATACCTGTACAACCAACCGTTATGCAATCAAAGTTAATATACTCTGTGAGCTCTGCTCAACTGAGTATAAAAAGCAATCAGCTGATGGGATAACACCACCTGTAATGAATTCGCCTTGCATTAAATAATACAATATACATATGTACATATGTATGCATATTTTTACACACCATATCACAATAAAGGTAGGAAATATAGGGAATGTTATTTATCTTTGTTTGACGCAGCTCAAAATAATTATGGAATATCATTTTCATCGCCAATTTTGTAAATGCGAAAATAATAAATTTTTAACTTCTCAGTGCATACGTTAAACTCACTGAAAGCATTGAAAACACTGCAAAAAAGAAAAAATTTTCATAAAAAGTTAAATAAGTAAAAAATGGTAAAAAAAAACAAATTTTGGATGCAAAAAAATTTAAAACAAGAGATAAAAATGCGCATACATTGATATTCATACACACATTCATACATATGTAAGTACATACCCAGCAAAAACTGGCATTAGGGATTGTAAGCAATAAGGAATACTAGTTAAGGCCGCGGTACAATGACATCTTTCATATAGATGCGTTTAACACAAGCTTATGCATTCCAATAACATCGCCACAATCAACCAAGTTGTTGCGTTTGTAAATATGAAGGAACTTCAGACTTGGCAATTTAAGTTTATTACGCCTTGCCCATTCACACACAAAATTTCGCGAAGCACTGTTATAAACATTCTCCGTATACAACAAAAATACTTGCTTACATATTTTGTGTGTTATTCATTTTTTATGCTCAGTTGAGCAGAGCTCACAGAGTATATTAAGTTTGATTGGATAAAGGTTGGTTGTACATATATAAAGGAATCGAGATAGATATAGACTTTCAAAATAATCAGGATCGAAAAAAAAATTTGATTGAGCCATGTCCGTCCGTCCGTCCGTCCGTTAACAAGATAACTTGAGTAAATTTTGAGGTATCTTGATGAAATTTGGTATGTAGATTCCTGAGCACTCATCTCAGATCGCTATTTAAAATGAACGTTATCGGACTATAACCACGCCCACTTTTTCGATATCGAAAATTTCCAAAAACCGAAAAAGTGCGATAATTCATTACAAAAGACAGATAAAGCGACGAAAATTGGTAGATGAGTTGAACTTATGACGCAGAATAGAAAATTAGTAAAATTTTGGACAATGGGCGTGGCACCGCCTACTTTTAAAAGAAGGTAATTTAAAATTTTTCCAAGCTGTAATTTGGCAGTCGTTGAAGATATCATGATGCAATTTGGCAGGAACGTTACTCCTATTACTATATGTACGCTTAATAAAAATTAGCAAAATCGGAGAAGGACCACGCCCACTTAAAAAAAATATTTTTAAGTAAAATTTTAACAAAAAATGTAATATCTTTACAGTATATAAGTAAATTATGTCAACATTCAACTCCAGTAATGATATGGTGCAACAAAATACAAAAATTAAAGAAAATTTCAAAATGGGTGTGGCTCCGCCCTTTTTCATTTAATTTGTCTAAGATACTTTTAACGCCTTAAGTCGAACAAAAATTAACCATTCCTTTTGAAATTTGGTAGGGGTATAGATTTTAGGACGATAACTTTTTTTTGTGAAAAAGGGTGAAATCGGTTGAAGCCACGCCCAGATTTTATACACAGTCGACCGTCTGTCCTTCCGCTCGGCCGTTAACACGATAACTTGAGCAAAAATCGACATATCTTTACTAAACTCAGTTCACATACTTATCTGAACTCACTTTATCTTGGTATGAAATATGGCCGAAATCCGACTATGACCACGCCCACTTTTTCGATATCGAAAATTACGAAAAATGAAAAAAATTCCATAATTCTATACCAAATACGAAAAAATGGATGAAACATGGTAAGGTAATTGGATTGTTTTATTGACGCGAAATATAACTTTAGAAAAAACGTTGTAAAATGATTGTGACACCTACCATATTAAGTAGAAGAAAATGAAAATGTTCTGCAGGGCGAAATAAAAAACCCTTAAAATCTTGGCAGGTATGACATATATAAATAAATTAGCGGTATCCAACAGATGATGTTCTGGGTCACCCTGGTCCACATTTTGGTCGATATCTGGAAAACGCCTTCACATATACAACTACCACCACTCCCTTTTAAAACTCTCATTAATACCTTTAATTTGATACCCATATCGTACAAACTCATTCTAGAGTCACCCCAGGTCCACCTTTATGGCGATATCTCTAAAAGGCGTCCACCTATAGAACTAAGCCCCACGCCCTTTTAAAATACTCATTAACACCTTTCATTTGATACCCATATTGCACAAACAAATTCTAGGGTCACCCCTGGTCCACCTTTATGGCGATATCTCGAAAGGGCGAACACCTATAAAACGAAGGCCCACTCCCTTTTAAAAATACTCATTAACACCTTTCATTTGATACCCATATCGTACAAACAAAGTCTAGAGTCACCCCTGGTCCACCTTTATTGCGATACCTCGAAAAGGCGTCAACCTATAGAACTAAGGCCCACTCCCTTTTAAAATACTCATTAACTCCTTTCGTTTGATACCAATATTGCACAAACGAATTCTAGAGTCACCCCTGGCCCACCTTTATGGCGATATCTCGAAACGGCGTCCACCTATGGAACTAAGGATTACTCCCTTTTAAAATACCCATTAACACCTTTCTTTTGATACCCATATTGTACAAACAAATTCTAGGGTCACCCCTGGTCCACCTTTATGGCGATATCACAAAATGCGACCACTTATAAAACAACCACCACTCCCTTTTAAAACCCTCATTAATACCTTTAATTTGATACCCATATCTACAAACACATTCTAGAGTCACCCCTGGTCCACCTTTATGGCGATATTTCGAAACGGCGTCCACCTATAGAACTAAGGCCCACTCCGTTTTAAAGTACTCATTAACACCTTTCGTTTGATGCTCATATTGTACAAATTCTAGGGTCACCCCTGGTCCACCTTTATGGCGATATCTTGAAACGGCGTCCACCTATGGAACTAAGGATTACTCCCTTTTAAAATACTCATTAACACCTTTCTTTTGATACCCATATTGTACAAACAAATTCTAGGGTCACCCCTGGTCCACCTTTATGGCGATATCTCGAAATGGCGTCCACCTGTGGAACTAAGGATTACTCCCTTTTAAAATACTCATTAACACTTTTCATTTGATATCCATATCGTACAAACGCATTCTAGAGTCACCCCTGGTCCACCTTTATGGCGATATCTCGAAAAGGCGACCACATATACAACAACCACCACTCCCTTTTAAAACACTCATTAATACCTTTAATTTGATACCCATATCGTACAAACACATTCTAAAATCACCCCTGGTCCACCTTTATGGCGATATTTCGAAACGGCATCCACCTATAGAACTAAGACCCACTCCCTTTTAAAATACTCATTAACACCATTCGTTTGATGCCCATATTGTACAAACAAATTCTAGGATCACCCCTGGTCCACCTTTGTGGCGATATCTCGAAACGGCGTCCACCTATGGAACTAAGGATTACTCCCTTTTAAAATACTCATTAACACCTTTCATTTGATACCCATATCGTACAAAGGCATTCTAGAGTCAACCCTGATCCACCTTTATGGCTATATCCCTAAATGGCGCCCACGTATAGAACTATGACCCACTCCCTCATAAAATACTCTTTAATGCATTTCATTTGATACACATGTCATACAAACACATTCCAGGGTTTCCCTTGGTTCATTTTCCTATATGGTTATTTTCCCTTATGTTGTCTCCATAGCTCTCAACTGAGTATGTACTGTTCGGTTACACCCGAACTTAACCTTCCTTACTTGTTATATTGCAGTTTTTAATTGCGAAAAATGTTAGAAAATGTACCAACCAGTGGGAAAAATAATTTCACTTGCAAAGTGTGCCAACACCCTTAGCCAAAGCAAATGTCAAATTCTTTTTCTTATGATTTGCTTGGAACAAAATTTGGGAGTTGGCTACTTTTCAATATCAGATGGCGCCAGTGTTGTTCATTCTACCGTTCTCCATAAAAATACTTGCAATCTATTCATAATGCAAAAGCTTGTGTTAAACTATATGAAAAACTGCTTATGTGTCTGAGCTATTACACCTGATAGACCTAGATTAGACCTAGAACAAGATAAATATAGTACATTATACAACTTACAATAACACTTTATTTTACGCTGGTTTACGTTTTATCCCTAAGTTAAAAAAAATTTAAAAATAAATGTTGCCTTAACTAAGTCCATAGATATTTGTAATATTTTTAAACAAACTGGATTTTATTTTTATTTGAAAAATTAGAATGCCGATAAAACCAGTTTCAGTAAGTAAATTTACGTTTTGTCAGCACCGATGGCCATCGCACATAGGTAGATTCTATACATTTAGGCGGCCATAATTGAATTTCTGAAAGTTGCCACAATTACAGAAAAAAATTACTCCCACAGCTTAAGAATAGACAGGGGAACAATAATTCTACCCCTTCCCAGCCATCGCATACCTGGCATTAGCTGTCAAGTAATCGGAATTTAGCTGAAACGCGTTTTAAGTTTTTTGTTTAACCTATGTGAAATCGCATGTTTTAACGTGAATATTTTAAGTTTTAAGACAATTGAATTGAGTAACTGTGATGGATTCTGATATTTCAGGTAAATACTAACATTATTAATGGTGCTTGTGATTTTTAAAAGTTATAAATTGATAAAGAACATGTTTTATTTAAGATGTTAAAAAAAATTTAATTTTTTTTATTTTTGGTGTTCAAAACCAGTTTTGTTATGTTTCCAAGTCCGTCCAAGTGAAAATTAGTTTTGAGCATGGTATTTGGAACAATCAGCTTGCCAACTGCATTAAATTTAGCTGTAGATGCTTGCAGATAGGGGGTTAGATAGAGGGTTTGATACACCCTTCTTGCTGTACAACATGAAAAATAGCCTCACTGCGCAGGTATTTTTTTGTGTTACACAGTGTAATATCTATTCTAATCTAACCGATTAGTTACACAAATTATTATAATTCTTCATAAAACCAATTAAAAATTTACCCTAGATTAAGACAGAACTAATTATTACACTTCTTGCTGTACAACAAGGAAAATAGCCTCACTGGGCACGTATTTTTTAGTGTTACACAGTGTAAATCAATTTTTTTTATATAACCGATTAATTACACATATTATTATAATTTTTCATTTATTAAACAGATTTAAGAAGATATAGGCAATAAAATATTTTTGGCCGCCTAAAACTTGAAAATCTACCTATGTGAATCGCAGCCAGTGCGCCAGAACTGTTAAGGTTATATGTATTTTATATTTCTCCAACAAAAAATAATAATAATATTAATAAAAATAATAATAATACTTTTGTCTTTTCAAAGAACCAATTAAAGGTATAAATTCTACATTTCTCGCTACCTGAGCAGTTCGTTTTCAAGTTCTGGTACACTGCGTTTTTATCTTTCCTACACACTAGCGGGAGCTACGCCCAGCTGTCGGCATCTGGTAAATGAGTTTTTGAAGAGAATATTTCCATGGCTAATATACACTTTCTGGGTTGGTCGAACCACTGCCGAGGAGTAACTTCGTTAAAAAAACTTGGAAAAAATATTTTGAATGTAACTTTTCCCGTAACTTAAACACGGGAACCGAAAATGAATTTTCGATGATAAATTACCGACTTAGGTAAATGTTTTGATATACATATGTGTAGTATATGAATATGGCGGCCGCCGTGGTGTGGTGATTTCGTGCTTCGCCTCCCACACCGAAGATCCTGGCTTCAATTCCCAGGCAAATCAACACAATAAATTTAGAAACATTTTTTTAATGAGAAAGATTTTATAAGCGTTGTCGGCACTCGGTAGTGAATCGGCATGTATTTCTACCACGAAAAGATTTTCAGTGAAAACTCATCTACCTTGCAGATGTCCTTTGGAGTCGGCATAAAACATTTAGGTCACGTCCGGCTAATTTGTAGGAAAAATTAAAAGGAGCACGATGCAGTAAGCCTTATTTTATTTGGCCCGTAAGCCGTATAATTAGGTTGAAGTATTCTACATAACGACTTATAAACCTTATATAAGCTTATTTTATATGGGCTATAAGTCTTATACATAAAGTTATCTTTCAGGCTCGGCCTAAAATCTCTTCGGAGGTTATCACGCTTTACATTTATTTTTATTCCTGATGATATAGGTACAGAAAAATAAGGAGTATTATAAGGAACACGCCATACAACTAGTATTTCTTATAGAACTAAGGCCTGAGGACCTAAGCCGTTTAGCCACATGAAAAAAGCCTTATATAAGGCTAAAATATTTCGGTGGTTACCTCTTATATATATCGTAATGCATACAATACAAAATATAAGCACGTATGTATGACCTTCACCTATAAAACGCCATGTTGCCGGCCGGCCGGCCAACCCCGCCAGACACGCCTCAAAACAAAGAGAATACTGAACTTTGAACGTTAAGCGGCAAAAAGCCGGCATCCATTGTATTCATGTATGGGATGTATGAACTTATGTATGTATGTATACATATATAAGATATCTGCTCCATGCACGATACTGCAGCAGCAAACTCATTTCGATGCAGAAACGTCATACATAGCAGCTCGACAGTCAACGCATCAGCGCCTCGCACCATTCACCACCGATCATTGATTATCCCACGCTGGGGTTAATTGAATTGCGTTTCTGTGTAGGTTGATTTATGACGATTTTTTTGCGTGTTTGTATGGGTCCAATGGTAGAAATTTTGATTTCAATGATTAATAAAGCAATATAAATCTACTACTTTTTGCTCAATATCAAATCAAATGAGATTATTAAGGGAACATTGAATTTAGTGTTGCGGCTACTTAGATATCCCAGAGTCGATCAGATATATCGAGCAAAATTACCCCAGTGAGTTAAGGGGCTAAGAGTATACCCCCCGTCATAAGTAATCTTGCGAGTTAGTCTAAATTCTCTGGCGTGGAGTCCACAGAATATGAAAGTGTCATAGACCATGATATGGGTTGCATTTAATGGACTTTTCGAAAACTATGCTTGTCTGGATAAAAAAGGACGTGTAAAGGTTTTCGCTCGACGTTTCCACTGACCATTAAGCCGGTTTCACCTATTGATGGTGAATTAACAGCAACCGGATAAATAATAATAATAATTCATTCATATAGTAACCAGGGATGGGCATCAAAATCCCATAACAGCAGTACAATGAAACCAGCTCTTTCGAGAAGTTGCACCGTAAATAAGTTGCTGTTTGGGCGTTAGTTCAACATTGCAAAACTCAACAACTGAGTTTCGATATATAAATTAACCTTAACGTAATTGCAGTTCAGCGGAGAGCTTGTCGAAACGACCTGGCCAGCTGACACGAGTGAGCCCATCTGCGCTAGCAGACAATGAAAGTTTCCTAGTGCCCATTCAAGTAAATAGGTACATGTCATACCTATTTATCCTGAAATACTCCAAGGATATGTAGTGTGAGGTCAGGTCTTCAAAAGCCACTCGCACGTAGCATTATTATACCTTTCATGAACATGAAATGGTATATTAACTTTGGTCCGATGTTTGTAACGTTGAGAGATATAGAAGATAGACTCACCATTAAGTATACCGAATTGATCAGGGCGACGAACTGAGTTGATAATCAATTTGATCGGAGCTATATATAGTTATATCCCATACAACCGATCGTTCAGATCGAAAGATTTTTGGCAATTTCTCCCTTAATTTCCAATTTAAAACGTTAAACTTGGTGATATTTATTCTAATATATCATAGATTTCATGAAAAAATCATTTCGATCGGAGCTATATATAATATATATCTCATACAACCGATCGTTCAGATAGAAAGATTTTTAGCCATTTCTCCCTTAATTTTCAATATAAAAAAGTTAAACTTGGTTATATTTATTCTAATATATCATAGATTTCCTGAAAAAATCATTTCGATCGGAGCTATATATAATATATATCTCATACAACCGATCGTTCAGATAGAAAGATTTTTGGCAATTCCTCCCTTAATTTCCAATATAAAAATTTTAAAATTGGTGATATTTATTCTAATATATCATAGATTTCATGAAAAAATCATTTCGATCGGAGCTATATATAATATATATCTCATACAACCGATCGTTCAGATAGAAAGATTTTTGGCAATTCCTCCCATAATTTCCAATATAAAAACTTTAAAATTGGTGATATTTATTCTAATATATCATAGATTTCATGAAAAAATCATTTCGATCGGCGCTATATATAATATATATCCCATACAACCGATCGTCAGATAAGGGGGTTTTTTGCCATTTTTTTATATTTATCTTAAAATCGTTTAGGTATGTACATCTGTTCACTATATATTTCTTATCTTATACATCCGATTATTTGGAGATTACGAACGGGATAAGATTATTGTTCAGCCCCATTCATGAAAGGTATGAAGTCTTCGGCACAGCCGAAGACAGTCCCGTCCTTACTTGTTTTTGTTTTGTTAATTTTCCGACAGGATGGATATTGGATGGTATATTGGAACGATTTCCCATCATCTGTCACACTTGGTGGGGGAGTAAAATAGCTTTCGCTATTATGCCACTTCAGTGCCATTTTGAATTCTGTACGAGGCTTTACAAGAACTATAAAAATTTCTGCAATAAAGAAACCAAATACAAAAAAAAATATACCCACCAAATCTTCTACCGCCAGTTAGCGAAAAACCTTCCCAATACTTTGTCGAAATAATTAAACCAATTGTATATTTTTGTTGTGCTTTTGTTTAGTTTTAACTTCAAAAAATTCCAGTTTTATTTACATCATTTTTTTTTTTGCATTTTTTCACAAACAATTTTTTAAATCCTTTTGCTTTTCGCCTACAATTAAGTAATATATTTTGTACATACAACTAGATTTCAAATTTGTTTGATTAAAAAAAATTAAAAGCGCTATAATAGCTACTAATTCTAGTATATATGTATAAACAAGTACAAAAGAAAGTTACTATTAATTTTTTTAAATAAAAATTTTAAAAATAAAATAAAAGTATGCATGTAAGGTAGATATCGTAAATATGTATAGCAATATAGTTAACTAATATGTATTTATGCATATATGCAATTATAATATTAATAAATAATATTTAAATAGTAGTAATAAAAATAATAATAAAACACGCCAAGTGAATGATTTACCATAAAAAAGTAGCATTTATTATTGTGTATATAGCAATATTTGGGGGAAAAACACTAAATGTAAAATTAAATTTTTAAAGTCCATTGTAGATATACCACAAACTGAGCGAGTTTTGAACACAAATAATTTTGTTTTGTTATGTTTTTTTTTTTTTTTGAATGCTGCGAGCGAGCTATACGAAATATAAGGCGTTTGATAATTCAACAAAAATTCAGTGATCTTAAATAAATACAAAATGGAAGAAAAATTTAAATTAATTGGGGAGTGCTCATGGAGAAGTGTCTAGTTGCAGGGCGGCATAAATTTATATAAAAAATAATAATTGGGAAAAAAATGTTTGGTAAAAAAAATTCAAAAAAGAAAAAAAATTTTAATAAAAATTTAAAAAAGACAAAAAACATTAAAAAAAATTATTTGAAACAAATCACTAGACAGCAAGACCAAAGCAAGAATAGATGTTAATTTCCAAAAAATTTAATTTAAAAAAAGTTATTTTAAGAAATGTAAAAAAATAATAATTAGAAACAAATTGTAACACTATTTGAGGTGCAAAAAAATTTAAATGTGGTAATATTGATAGAATTTTATAAAAAAAAAAGTGCTTAGCTAACTTTTTGGTTTTTTTAAGCACGAGAAACTAAAAGAAAAGAATTAAAAAAAAGCCTATTGATTAAGGATTCCTTAAAAAAAATATTTACATATAAAAACCAAAATTAAAAAAAAAACTACAAAAAAATTTTATATTTTAAACACTTCAAACATTTTAAATTTTCTTGCAGCAAGGAAAATCAATAAAAAAATCTATAAAAACTAAAAAATAACTTCAACTTTTTTGCAGCAAAAAAAAATTGAAAAATAAAATAATTTTTTTTTTTTGCAACAAAAAATTAAAAATATGCCAAAACAAATTTATTGTCAATTGTTGATTTTTTTTATATTAATTATTTATTATTTTTTTTTATATTAAATTTTCGTTTTTAATTACAAATGTATAATTTTTAAATGTATTCGTTTCTGTTTTATTTGTCTACGCAGTTTTACTTTTACTTTGTCTTAATTTTCAGCAGAAAAGTTAAAAAAAGGAAATGCAAGGAATATTCAGATAAAAAAAAATGCTTGTAGTATTTATTTTAAATTCACAGTTCAACTTTTAGGTGTTTTGTTTTATTGTATAAACATACTACTTTCGTGTATGTAATAAATTTACATATTGTAATTTCGAAAAAAAATTCACTAGCGTTGCAACTTGAAATTTTTTCAAGTTTAAAAACAACTTATTTTTTATTATTTTTTTCGTTTCTTTTTTGTAATTAAATTTTACTTTTTTTTCGAGTGCATTATAAATATGTACATAATGTATTTTTTGTTTGCTGTTTTTGTAGTGTAAAAAAAAATAAAATAAAAAATAAACTAAACTTTTCAGTTGTGTAAAAAAATGTGAAAAGTTTATGCGAGGATTTCAGATTTTGGTTGCTCTCCCTATTGAGTTATTTATATTTTATTTTTTGTTGTTATAAAATTAACGAAATTCATTTTTAAGTGTTTTTAGCCGTTTCTTCTGTGTATTTTGAACTATGGATTTATTTTCGCTTGTTTTTGTGACTAACTATTATTTTTATTGTTAAAAAATGCAATGCTTTAATTTTTCTTTTTTAATTTTTTAGCTAACAGTTGACTAACGGTTGTATGTATGATGTATGTATGTAGGTATATATGAGAGACTTTTGGTAAAATTTTATTTTTGAGTGAGTTGATTGAAAATTATACATACATACATATTTGAAATATTAAATATAAATAATCAAAAAAAAATGTAATATATGAATATAGTTCAGTTATAAAAGCACTAACAAACAAATTTGGCAAAATATGTTTTGAAAGGAGCGCTGCTATTTTATTAATCGCGTGAGATGACTAACCAATTGCATAACTAATAGCAATATATAAAAAATGAATCATACAAATAATCGACTACTTTGATTAGTAAAAAATTATATTAATCAAACTGAACATTAAGTGTTTTCAAAATGTTTAATAAAAAACGGCGCCTAATCATTACATTTTATTAAAACTCAATCCTGATTATTCCAATATTTCGATTAATCAAAAAATAGATTTTATTCAACCAAGTCAGTAACTGAAGCTAAAATTAATCAAAATGTTTACCAATCAATTATTGATTTTTGCTTTTAGTTATTTTTTTATTTTTTATTTTTAATCAACGCAAAAAGAAAATTCCTATTTTGCTTACTTTAGTAGAAAAATATATATGTATGTAGGTGTGTATATTGTTTTTTGTTTACAATAAATTTCCTACCTTTGTTAGAGCTTTTTTTGTATTGGCAATGCATTTGTGCATATAAACTAGTTTTGAATGTGTGTGTTCGGTGTATAATTTTTTTATTATTTACATATAATAGCTATTTCTAAGTCTGTATAAATTGGTTTGTATATAAAAAGGGTATTCTGCTTGTTGTACCGGAAGTTGCTGTTGTTGTTTTTTTTTCTGTTTTTTAAATTGCATTAAAATTGCTCGACATTTCGAAATTCATTGCATGAGATTTCTTTATTTGCTTTAATTTTATGTTTTTTGTTTAATTCATTTTGGCGTGTTATTTACATTTGTGTGTATGTATGTATGTATAAACTATTAGTTGCATATATCATATTTATTAAAATACCTTATAAACATTTATTTAGCACAAGCAATAAATATAATTATTGCATTTATTAGCTGTTATGATTTTATTTTTTATCCATACATGCGTTTTAAATATTTATTTGTTATTTTAATTTTGACTTTAAACTTTTTTTAATTTTATTGATTTTTATAGGTGTTAAGTATTGCAATCAGTGCGACTAAGTCTTTGGCAGTCGCTTACAATTAGCAGCAGTCGTTTTCAATTTTATGACTTAAGATTGCAATTAGCAGATATTAAGACTGGGAAGAGACTTGTGCATTCATAATTGAGTAAGCATATTCAACAATAATAACAATTACAACTAAGCCAATTTGAAGTTGCAGTCTTTTTTAACTGGTTAGTCAAATTTATCAATGAGCATATTTGAAAACATGAAACTGAAAGCAGACATAAAATCAGTAGACAAATTGGCAGTCATAACTTACAAACCATGTGAAGTCTAATCTGTTAATGCTAGTAATGACTAGCAAAATTGATTTAGTCCTTCTGACTGCAATGAAATAAATGCGTCAGTTAGCCAAATTATGGTTCGAAAAATTGAAATATACCTACCACTCGCCGCTAAATACCGAAAAATTCAGAAAATTTCTGAAACAAAATTATTTAAATCTTTAAAATGCCTTGTACTATTCAATAACATTAAGGAAACTCAAACTGCGATACAAATACAAGTTGTAATAAAATTATATGCTATAATATGTTTTTTTTTATAATCTTCATAGCACTGCTTCGAGTCACATAATTGTTTTTTATCCAACTGCTGCTCTCTGCGCGCTTCCCTTTATTTTTATAATTGCATGTACAAAGGCATATATGTATACATGTATGTGTGTATGCATATATACGCTGTTTACATACATACATACATACATAGGTACCAAAATATGTGTGAATATGAATTTGTTATATATTAAACATAGTAAAATATGTTGCAAATCTATATATGTTTATGTATACATACACATGTTAATATAATGTAACTGTTTTTTAATATATATAATGTATTATATATACCTACATAAGTGTAGTGTTATTAGTAAAAATTACATCGACAGTTAAACAGTTGAGTACAAGTAACTAATTGATTAATTAAACAACCAATTACTTTAGAAGAGTTTTAAAGCGATAATGAATTCTTCAAACCATAAACAAAATTAATTTTAATACATAACCAAACAATGAATGCAAAAGTCTTAATTTGCAAAAGAATAACACGCAATCAATCAATCACCTGTCTCAACTTGTAAATTATTAATTATGATTTAATTAATATATAAATTTATAAATATATACAGTTTATTATATAATATGCAATATAGTATTTATGTACGTACGTAGGTCAATTTTTAATTCATATTTATGTAATAACCGTTATATATGTTATATAATAGTAAGCATACACATATGTGTGTAAAAGTGAGAGCTCTCTGAATCTGGCATAGATAACTCCAATCATACTCATTATCCAACTAGCTTAAAGAATCCTTAAGAAGTTTCAATTATACCACTTTCAAATAAGCTGCTCATTTATATATATAATAAAAAAAAAGCTTATACATATATGTATATGCCCGTAAGATCTTGGTAACTACGTTAAAAATTTAGGCATATAATAAACTTTAAGAAAATAAAAGTAACTTACTTTTAGGCAAATAATTCAAAAACACCTTTTACTTAAAATTATTATGTACATAACTATACATATATATATATGTGTATACACTACACAACTACAAATAATAATAAATATATATGTATAATAATAGTAAAAGCAAGTTTCAGTAACTGTTACATATTTATTGGTGGGTGTGTCAAAACAGTAAAAGGAAAAGTTAGAAAAAAATCACCAAATCGCTTTCCAAAAAAAAACATAAATTAAAAATTTTTATTTTTAAACTTCTTTTCTCGTAAAAAAAGTAGCTATTTAAAACACTCTATACTTATTTAATCCTTTTTGTGTGAAATTGCTATATTTTTTTGTATGTATGTTCTAAGCAATGTTCTAGTTTGTATGTAGTGAAATTTTTCTAATTGTAGAATTGCGATTCACAAAAAAATGCTAAACAAACTGTTTATTAAAGCACTTCAATGCGAAAAAAGAAAATTTATAATTTTTTTTTTAAGATTATAAAAGAAAATTAAGCAAAATAAACTTAAAAAAAATTTGAAATTTTTTCTTTTTCCAAAAAAAAGTTTTTCACTTCAAATTTCTATCCTATGCATTTTACTCTGTTTTAACTCTTAAATTTTCGAAAACAAAATTTTTTTATTCTAACGAACATTTAAAATTAAAATTTATTAGTTTTTGAATGAAAATTGTAATGAAAAAACTGAATTTCGAGTTTTAACTTCAACTTTCTTTGAGAAATAATTAAATTTGTTGTTTTGTTATTGCAATTTACATTTATATTTTCTAGAAAATTTCGAACCTTCTTTAAATTTTTGTTGTGAAATCTTTTCAAAATTAACAACGCTTTTCTAACTTGCAGGAAAATTTTAATTTCAGGAAAAATTTAATTTACATTTGATTTTAATTCAATTGTGTTTAATTTAAAATTTCAAGTTTTTAATAAATATAAAAAAAATTTCAAATTTTTTTTAAAGAAAATTTGAAAATACAAAACATACACTTAATAAATTTTTGTAACTCCATACAGACTTCGTGCATTTTCTTTATGTAAATTTTTCATTTGCTTTTAATTCCAAATGAATTTAAAAGAACAAATTGAAAAATGTAGATGCTGAATTTTCAATCTTTGAAAAAAAAAAAGATATTTTCGTAAACTCGAGGTTTCAAAGTATTTTAAATATAGATAATTTTGAAAATACATTATTTTTATAATTTTGAAAATTTTTTCTTAAAATTCGTGAAACTTTTTGTTTTAAATCATCTTCTTTCACATATTCTCAAATTTATTGACGCTACTACTTTCAATTGTAAAAACATAATGAAATGAAATTTATTGCAAACAAAAGTTTATTTATTAAAAAAATATATATATATTTTTGGCTTGCAAAAATTGAAAATTTTTGCTCAATAAGAAGCGCTAGTTTTTACCACCAACACTTCATAATTATAGCACAAAAAAAAAATTAGTACGTCTGGTCACAGCAACGTCGTTGATCAATGCAAGCCAACGCCGCTGCCCCGTATTTGACGCCGTTAGATTCGTTCTTTTATATAGGTTAAGTTGTTTTATGTACGCTTTGTTGTTGTAGTTGTTGCCGTTCTTGTTGTTGTTATATTTTGTTATAAGCTGCTGCGCTCATCATCAAACGCTATCTACTTTATTTAGCTTTATTAAAATACATGCATGAGTTTTTGTTGTTTTTTTTTTTCTCTTTATTATTTTTATTTATTTTGCTTCAAAGTCGCATTCGTTGCAATTTTTTGTCTCTTAGTTATTAATTTTTATAAAATAAATCCAAGCGGTTTTGTTGACACGCTTTTTTATTTGAGTTTATAATAATTTTTCTTTGCGTTTTCTTGTTATGTCCAATTTATAATTTGTTGAGTTCTTTCTCGTACAATTTTTAAGTTCATGTCATTATATATTTTGTTTTTGTTTGGTTGTTCTTCCTTTTTTAATTAAACTTTAAGTTATTTATTTTTATTTGTTTTGGTAAAGAAAAATGATATCACAAAAAAATTTTTTAAACTACAAATTTATGTATGTATTTAAATAGTAATTTTAATAAAAAAAAACTGTATATACATATTTTATATAAAAAAAATAAGAAACCTATACGCCTTAGGCATTAGAAGTAGCGCAAGGAAGGGGAGACCGTTTTAAATTAACCAAAGACAAAATGCTTTTGAACCAAAGTTCCCCGCTAAAAGAAATTCAACAGACACAGAAGTTTTTTTCTGTTTGTATCTTGCAATCAACGATAAGCCTTTGGTAGACATCGCCCCACATCTAAGCGCTTTGTTTTTCAATTCTTGTTTTTTTTTTGCAAATTTATCTTAACAAGTTTAGAAATTTGAATTTGAATTTATATGTCTATGTATGTACGTATGTTCATGTACAGGAAAACTTTTTATCATATTCAACATTTATATTATTATTCTTTCCTCTACTCCTTAACTGTTATTTTCTTTACTTGTTTCCCCCTTGTAATGTTTTTAAAAGGTTGAACTTATCGTCTAAGTTTTAACAAAATCAATTAATAGTGAATATTTTTTATAGCAACTTTTTAGTACTACATATTTAAAGTTAAAAAGATTTATGTATTTTATAACATAGTATTTTAAAATTTTTACACAAAAAAAACTTTCTTCTACTACACTATCAAGCTGGGAACACGCTATACCTTCGCAAAGAACTTTCACAAATTACGTCTAACTGTGGACGAGGCTTTAGAACAGTTGTGAAATTATTTTTTTACAAATAGAGCTTTTTTACAAATTATCACGCACAGTGACGTATTTACCAAACAAAAACCATGATTATGTACGATCTTTGAAATCAATCGTTGAACGCAACATCCACTGCAGTTCTGCATTTCATTTCTCATTAAATTCCAGCTCTATATGCGCCTCTCTTTATCTCCCATTCCTCTTCAATAGTACTGCAGCAAATATCACTGCCATTCTCATCCTCATCACAATCAATATCATCACTGCATTCAACTAACCACCCGACGCCGAGACACGATCGCCCGCCGCTCAATCTCAGCTATCAATCTCTCATTAAACTACGTAAACGCGCCAAATGTTCTTGCCGCTTACGCATTTGCTCCCTCAGCACCTCTTTCGTATCGCATAATTGTTGATTTTCACGCGTTAACGCTTCACACAATTTTGCCGCCTCACGTAATATATTTACTTTGGGTGCACGCTCTTTATCTTTTATGCTTGGTATTTGTTTCTTCAACTCTTCGAAGAGATTTTTCAAACCAATACGTCGCTGCCGTTCCATATCATTATGTAAATTACGTTTCTCAATTGTATCGGCAGTTTCATCGAGACTAAAATGACGTCGTATAGCGGTAGCGCTACCATTAGTGGGTGTTATAGAGCCACTTGAGCTATGTTTTGATGATGCTGATGAACTGCCAGTTGATTTTTTACCACGATGTTTTTTACTAGGTGGTAATGTATAATCAAAATCACAACTAAAATCGGCAGAAATTGTAACACCGCCGCCGCCACCCCCACCTCCATTCATTGTTAGACGTTTACGTGATTTATCAATCATACCGTTAGTGGTGATCACTTGACTATCGCCGTTAGGTAATATATTAATTTGCTGTTGTATATATTTATTTGTACAGGTGGTGGACGTGTTGCTGCTGTGTTGATAGGGTGTTGTTGATGGTGAGGGATAGCGTGAGGTAGATACTGATTTAACCGGACTACTGCTAGCGGGCGTATAGGGTAGAGTGTAGGAACCGCGTCGACGTGGTGGTATGGTGCGTATGCCATTGGGATTTTTGACGATGCGCGCTGTTGAAAACCGATAACCAACTTTATGTTCTATAGCGCGACGATCACGATCTGAAGGATTGGTGGGCAGTTTCTTATCACTCACAGATACAACATCGATTTCCTCATCTGCAAAGAAAAAAAATAAAATATGGCATAAGATTTGCGTGCTTTAACAAGATTGAGAAAATATATTGATAAATAAGATATTTTCTTTAAAAATACATGTGTAAAACGTTTTAAAACGCTTATATAAAATTTTTATTCAGAGAATAGAGAAAACAAAATTAAATTTTTCTTTTCTAATAATTTTATTTTGAAAACGCAACTATTAACAAATATACCTATATAATACAACAGTTGTCGCTTTGTCCATAATGATTTCATAAATTAAATTGTTTTACTTTTAACTCTCTACAGTTTATTTTAAATCTTATATTATATAAATCTAGACAAAACAAGTAAGGAAGGCTAAGTTCGGGTGTAACCGAACATTACATACTCAGCTGAGAGCTTTTGAGACAAAATAAGGGAAAATCACCATGTAGGAAAATTAACCTAGGGTAACCCTGGAATGTTTTTGTATGTCATGGGTATCAAATGGAAGGTATTAAAGAGTATTTTAAAAGGGAGCGGGCCATAGTTATATAGGTGGACGCCATTTCGTGATATCGCCATAAAGGTGGACCGGGAGTGACTCTATAATGTGTTTGTACGATATGGGTATCAAATGAAAGGTGTTAATGAGCATTTTAAAAGGGAGTCGGCCTTAGTTCAATAGGTGGACGCCTTTTCGAGATATCGCCATAAAGGTGGACCAGGGGTGACTCTAGAATGCGTTTTGTAGGATATGGGTATCAAATGAAAGGTGTTAATGATTATTTAAAAGGGAGTTGGCGTTAGTTCTATAGGTGGACGCCTTTTCGAGATATGGCCATAAAGGTGGACCAGGGGTGACTCTAGAATTTGTTTGTACGATATGGGTATCAAATGAAAGGTGTTAATGAGCATTTTAAAAGGGAGTCGGCCTTAGTTCAATAGGTGGACGCCTTTTCGAGATATCGCCATAAAGGTGGACCAGGGGTGACTCTATAATGCGTTTTGTAGGATATGGTTATCAAATGAAAGGTGATAATGATTATTTAAAAGGGAGTGGGCGTTAGTTCTATAGGTGGACGCCTTTTCAAGATATCGCCATAAAGGTGGACCAGGGGTGACTCTATAATGTGTTTGTACGATATTGGTATCAAATGAAAGGTGTTAATGAGGAGTTTAAAAGGGAGTGGCCCTCAGTTGTATATGTGAAGGCGTTTTCGAGATATCGCCCAAAATGTGGACCAGGGTGACCCAGAACATCTTCTGTCGGGTACCGCTAATTTATTTATATATGCAATACCTCGAACAGTATTCCTGCCAAGATTCCAAGGGCTTTTGATTTCGCCCTGCAGAACTTTTTCATTTCATTCTACTTAATATGGTAGGTGTCACACCCATTTTACAAAGTTTTTTTCTAAAGTTATATTTTGCGTCAATAAACTAATCCAAATACCATGTTTCATCCCTTTTTTCGTATTTGGTATAGAATTATGGCATTTTTTTCATTTTTCGTAATTTTCGATATCGAAAAAGTGGGCGTGGTCATAGTCGGATTTCGACCATTTTTTATACCAAGATAAAGTGAGTTCAGATAAGTACGCGACCTAATTTTAGTAAAGATATATCGATTTTTACTCAACTATCGTGTTAACGGCCGAGCGGAATGGCAGACGGTCGACTGTGTATAAAAACTGGGCGTGGCTTCAACCGATTTCGCCCATTTTCACAGAAAACAGCTATCGTCATAGAATCTATGCCCCTACAAAAATGGTTAATTTTTGTTCGACTTATGGCATTAAAAGTATTCTAGACAAATTAAATAAAAAGGGCGGTGCCACGCCCATTTCGAAGTTTTCTTTTATATTTGTATTTTGTTGCACCATATAATTACTGGAGTTGAATAATTTTCTATTTTGCGTCGAATTATCGCACTTTTTCAGTTTTTCGAAATTTTAGATATCGAAAAAGTGGGCGTGGTTCTAGTACGATTTCGTTCATTTTAAATAGCGATCTGAGATGAGTGCCCAGGAACTTACTTACCAAATTTCACTAAGATACCTCAAAGTTATGCGAACAAATTAATATACTCTGTGAGCTCTGCACAGCGGAGTATAAAAATCAAATTGGAGAAGCTAGAATTTGAATTTTGTCCAGTTGTTTAAAGAAAAAAGAAGTGGCTATTCGTCCGGTATATTTTTTATCGCTCAAAGTGAAGTAAACCGAAGAAAAACAGCAATAAAAAAAGTTCGGAACATCCTTTATCAAAATATAAAATTTCGAAAAAAATTTGAAACTAAAAAAGTTTATGTACATTTTTCCGATTTCTGCATTCATTAAAAAAAATCAACCGTACACAAGAAATTATACATATAATCTATGTAATGACGAATTCACATAGTTCATGAGCCAAATTACTCTATAAATAAATATATCTTACATATGTGCTCCAAAACTGATGCGAGAGTATATATTGGCGGTCATTGCCTTGGCGCAATTTTTCAAAATACATGATAAGCATCTTACAAATCGTATAATAAATTGCATTTAAAGGCAGGCGGGCCAAGTAAACATAACAATGCCACTACCCTTTGCAACAATTTGCCTATATGCACGAGTTCATAAATCTTCTAGAAGTTAAAAAAAATAGTTGCGTAAAATTGTATCGCACAATACGTTAAAATGCTCATAAATCAACAACAGCCGTTTGACGCCACCCTATATTAAAGACTAATACATACATTTGGCACGCACACAAAATTATTGGCAACGGTGGTTTTATCAGAGCACGGATATTTATGCGAAAACATGCCTATTAAACGCGTTCAAACCTAATGCAAAATTGTTTAATATACTAGAGAAATTGAAAAAATGTATGAAAGTACAAATCAACCAAGAGACCGTAAGTCAATCACCCACACACTTACGCAACGAAGCGTTAAAAACTATTAGGTATTGTCTAACATACTAAAGTTAACAAAAACGCACAGCACATATATATCAGCTCTCTAGGTAAAAAGACAAGCATACTAAACATTGCATAAGTAATATAGCTATTATATGGTATAGAATAGTTCCATATTGCTTTATGGTATAACAAAAAAGAGAAAAATAGATGAGTGTAATACGCGTGTCAAACTGTATACTCCGTCACGTCAGTGTACGCAATATGATGTCACTAAGTGTTCCGGTGTTCGGAACCGTTTCAAACGCCCACTAAAGCACACTTAGTGTACTAATAAATATGCGATGCAAGCATCAATTGCCCCCAAAAGTATTATGATATTTATGTACGCCCCCATATACATATGTACGTACTTGTGTACACTTCACTCTCTCTTCATAGATGAAGAGCTCACGGAGAGGGTGTTCTATGATGAAACAAAACTAAGTATAGACGAAATTTCAGAAGATGTTTCTAAAAAAATATAGGACGCTCCAGTATACTACAAGTCTTGGAAAATGTAAATAAAAAGAATATTTTATTAAAATCTAATTTATATAAAAAATAGGTTCGACAGTTAAAAAAAATCAGATAAACAAACAGAAATTTAAAAAAAGGAACTTAGAAAAATTGAAAATGATTAATACTAAAAATATTATTTAAAAAAAATTAAGAATAAATAAATAAAAACAAAACAAATAAATAAATATAAAAAGCAACAAAAGAAATGAAAAAAAAATTTTTTAAAGTTTTAAAAACGAAAAACTGGAAAAATAAATTGAGAAAACTAAACTTAAAAATTAATATATAAAAAACATGAAAATGTCTCACACGTTTATTGTTTTTTATTATTTAATTTCAATATAAAAAAGCATATACAAATGAGCAAAAAAATTATGTAAATAACGAAGATACATTAAAAATTTCTAAATAAAATAAAATTAAATATAATCTATTCAATTCAATTCAATTTATTTAAACTTTTTAAATACACGGTTTTAGATGATATGGCTTCTTAAATAAACCTTACAACTATAGTATTATAAGTGAGTTTAAAATATATCGATTACTAAAACTTAAAGTTGATATAAGGGAAAAAATCTAGCTTAGGAGACTTAGGATTTAGCTTAGAAAAAAACCTTGGAAATTATATTTTGCATTAAGTTAATACTACCTATAAACACTATTCATAAATATAGTACGCAGTTTAATTATATGATAAACTAAGAGTAATTTAGATTGTAAATTAGTGGATTTGTAGATATATCACAGAGGCGTTCAAATTTGTCAGTTATTTTTTCAATACGGTCCGAAACGAGACTGATTTTGTTTTGTGTGTGCAACTTTGTAGTTGAAAAATGCCACGGCAAATCAAACATAATTTTCAACAACTTATTTTGTTTAACTTGTATTTTTTCAATGTGCATTTTGGCACATTTACCCCAGACTGGGCACCCGTATAAAATTATAGATTGAAAAATAACTTTAGCAATTGTGGCCTTATTTTCATTACTGAGCTTAGATTTTCGGTTTATTAACGGATACAGAAGTTTTAGAGCTATACTAAGTTTAGTTTGAATATATTGGGTGTGATCTCTAAAGCGTAATTTTGGGTCAAGTACAATTCCAAGATATTTGATATTGGTCGACCACTGCACCTCAGTATTGCATATATTTGGTTTAGAATTGGGATAGTAACAAGAACTTCTTTTTCTTGTGAAAAAGAGGGCTTGAGATTTGTTGACGTTGACTTTAACTCTCCATTTACACAAATAGTCGATGATAATGTTTAGAGAATACTGTAGTATTTCTACAGACTTTTGACCAAACTCATGGGAATTAAAAATAGCAATGTCATCTGCATACATTGCGTAGTTACAATCAGGTAATGCTGGTATATCTGAGCAATAGATAATATAGAGGATGGGGCCAATAACTGATCCTTGAGGAACGCCAGCAGGAATTAGTTTAAGGTCACTAAACTCATTGCCAACTTGTACACAAAAATATCGATTAGTTAAAAAGCTTCTAATAAACTAAATATAATCTAAAATAATACCAAAAGATTGGAAAATATGAAATATACCAAAAAAAAAAAAAAAAAACGAACCAAAACAAAAACAGAAAATGAAAAAATATTTAAAATTCGTAATTTTTTGGAACAACCCTCATACTTAGAGTAATTTAATCCGCATTAAAGCATAAATATTTGCTGGCAATGTATACATACATACATGCATGAAGATAAAAATAAAGCTCCATAGAGTAGGTGAAAGGTAACAAAATCCAGGAAGCAAAACAATATTGGCCGCCGCTGATGTGTACACCATGCTATCGCATGTGGAGGTGATAATTAGCATATGTAGCAAAAAAAAGAAAACATTTATCAGAAAAAAAAACCAAGCAAAATGAGTAAGTATAGAAAGCCTTCGACGAACACGTACCTGATAAAAATCACAAAACACAACTAGAACAAAAGTAAATTATAAATAAGTGTTTGCTACTGTCAATATTTGCGAAATTAGGAAGTCGCATGACCTGAAAGTTTGTTCATATGTGTGCAAAGATTAGCTGCAGAAAATAAACTTATAAAAAAGAAAAGAATACAGAAAATTCAGAATTTTGGCGAAAAAAATTGGTGAGCGACATAATAATGGCGCCAACGAAAACTACACACATTTAGAGCACGGCAACAGCACAAAGTGTAGCAAAACTAAGAAATTATATGGATTCATAAATTGAAGAAAGAAATAAAAAAAATAATAAAGTTGCATATTTTTATCGCGTGCCATTTTCAAGTAGTATAGCATAAAAAATGTTTTGAAGTAGCATAGGATACAAACTTTTTTGGTAGCACTTAAGAACAAGCAGCAGTTTATTCCGTGCAGTGCAGCTAATCTCTATTTGTGTTCGTAGTACGTGGCATCAACACTCAACTGCTGTAGGAACAAAATAGCGGCTTACAAGCGCCTGTCTGCCACTTATAAAAATGTTACACAACAAAATTCTTTGAAAGCGAAAATACTATATTTTGCCAAGAAGGAAATACCCAAAAATTAGAACAGCTGAACGAAGGCAAAAGCGAGCTTTAGGCAGAAGTTAGGGCTGAAATTATACAAAATGGTTAACGTAAAATATTTGACCTAATATGTATTAGAATTATTATAATTACATATTTCCTTAACATGAAAATGTTTCTCATACGCCCACACTGTTCACACAAGAGAGCAAATATTTACATGTTTGAGTTACCAGTGATAAGATTTACGATAGGAGCACTAAGGTTCAACTGGCCGGTTAATAAAAACCTCAACCTGAAAGTGTCCACAGTGTCACAGGAGCACTTCATATTATAACTTTTATTTTAACGTGTTTGCTGCTTTTTAGATAAACAGCTATAATAAATATCCAATTTTTTTAGTATTTAATAAAATGTTTTTTTCTTAATTTCCTTAAAAAATTTTAATTATTTTTTTTTTAAGAATTTTTACTTCACAACACGCAATTATACGTACAAAATTTAATCTCCATACCTTGCGCGCTTTTGCATTACGTTTTTTGTTTAATTATACACACACATATGTGCATATGCATGTAGATTAGCAGTGCTCTACTTTGAGGCGACAACGAGTGTGTATTCTTAGTGAAACCTACGTAAACGTATCATCGCCTGCGTCACGCGCTAGGATGTGTATACGCATACGCTATTATATGCATACGCAAATGCTTTTAAAAGCGTGATGTGTACACATTAAAAAAAAATTGTGAATATAAACAGCAAATGGAGCGATTCGCACTCGCTCGATAGAGCGTGATGTTATTTAAAAAGGCTCGTTAAGCAACGAGAATTTCTTTGGAACTTTACAAATTTTACAAAGCAAAATTCCCGAAAAAAACCAAAAACTTACAAACAAAAAAAAAACAAAACAAAAAAAACAAAAAAAAAAACAAAAAACAAAAAAAAAAACAAAAAACAAAAAAAAAACAAAAAATACAAATTTTTAAATATTTAGTATAAAGAATCTTTTAGAAATTTAAGTTTAAACAAACATTCTAAAGAAAAAAAAAGAAAAAACATAAATAAATAAAAATAAATGTAAGGCGCGATAACCTCCGAAGAGACCTAAGGCCGAGCTTCTCTTCCAATTTGCGCCGTGCTCCTCTTGATTTTCCCTACAAATTGGCCGGACGGGACCTACATGTTTTATGCCGACTCCGAACGGCATCTGCGAGGCAGATGAGTTTTCGCTGAGAGCTGTTCATGGCAGAAATACACTCGGATTGCTTGCCAAAAACTGCCGAGGGGCGACCCCGCTTAAAAAAATTTTCTTCTAATTGAAAAACCTTATTTCTAAAATTTTGATGCTGCTTTGCCCGGGGTGTGAACCCAGGGCATTCGGTGTGGTAGGCGGAGCACGCTACCATCACACCACGGTGGCCGCCAAAAACATTATACTTTTTATACATTATACTTTTAAGAAATGTTTATTATTATTTAGAAATTCAAGTTTAAACATAAATACAACTTTTATTTAAAGAAAATCGCATTTCAGTTCATTTCGTTTTAGAAAAAAAGTATAATGAAAAATCATTTTAACTTAAAACAGATTTTTGGAAATTATTATTTAGACGAATTTTCAAATGTTTAATTAAAACAAAATATAAAAAATTGTTTTCGTTTGAGGTATTATAATTTAAACACATTTTATAAATGTGGAAAACATAATCACAGGACGAAAAAAAAATAATGTCAACATTTAAAGAAAATAAAATCAATTATTTATACATGCATATCAATATTTAAACTCTAACTTTTTTATCAATTATTATTTCTTTTTTTTATTTAAACTTAAAATTTAATTTTTTCATAAAATAAGTAAAGTGATATAAAATTAAATTATGATTTTATTTTCGGTTAATTAAATAAAATATGGATATTTAAACACTAAGTTAAAATTTAGAGTTTAAACATTAAAATAAAAATATAAAAAAATCTTAAGCAATAACTAAAAATGTTTTGAATCATAAAAATCATAAAATTTTTTTTTTAAGTTTTCTTAACAATTTAGAACTTAGAATTTAAACAGTTTTTTTTTAATTTTTAATTAAAAAATTTAGCATGTTTTCTAAGAAATTAAAAAACAAAAACAAAATCAAACGAATTGATTTTTTTTTATAGCTCTAAGATTGAATTTATTTTAAAATATTTTTTTTTTAATATAAACATTTTTTAGAGCCTCGGATTTAAATCCTTTTTAAAGGAATTAAAGAAATTTTTTTTATAGTTGTAATTTAATCAAACTTTAATAAAAGATAGTCAACCAGGAGAATTAAAGAAACAGTTTTTATAAAAAAAAATTTTAATAAAAAAAAATTTTTATTAAAAAAAAAAAAAAAATCAATCACCCATCATTGTTTTACTTAAATCAAAAACATTTTGAAACAAAAACAATTAGTTTCATGCTTAATTAATTAAAACTAAATATATTTTTATTAAAACTATAAGTTAACCTGTAAAACAATCACAAAAAGTTTAGCAAATGATTTTAAAACATTAAAAAACATAAAAATAGCGCTAAAAATAAAAAAAAAAATTGTCACACTCCCTTTCCCAAAAGTTAACTAAGATATACCATTTCCTCAAATGTATCTTAAAAGCAAAAATCTGTTAAAACTTATCTCAACATCAATCATTTGTTTAAAATTCATGCGATTTTGGCTCGCTTTACTCATTGATTACATTTTGCTATAGCACATCACTCGCGTTCTGCTCACGACTTTCCTACTTGCCGGCCAGTCATCCCGTCAGTCAAACTCGCAAATACTATTAATTTCGTACAAACTGCTTGCCAGCATGGCGTACGGCACACGTTGACGACAAACTGCCGTTTAATCAACCCGTTATGCCATTTCGTTCAAATGCAACCAAAAAAAAAAATTTTCTTTGTATTGAACTAAGGGCATACATACATCATTATGTAGATGGTATAAGTTTTTGCCTGGTTGTGCTTGATAGGCCTACAAGCAGAATTTCTTCGTCGTTTGTTCCTTTCTTTGTTTATATGTTTTCTTGTTGCTAACACAAAAATGTTTCACAGTTGCTATGCGGAAAAATACATAAAGTATGTCGTTTGTTGTCGACGTTGCAATGGTAGTTTCTAGAAGTTTTTGCTGTTGCAATAATGAAATGCGTAAATATGTTTTGACTTTTTTTCGTATAAGTCGGTGTGAATGTACTCATAACAATGTTTACGTATATACATATAATAAGCTACTTACTGATATAAATATGTTCGATGGACTAAATTAGCAATGGACAAAAATCTATGCTGAAGGTACAAAAAGCGAAAGCATGACAATTAACAAATGTACAAAATACCGCAAATGTAAACAAATTTTCAAGAACAGTAAGTATAAACAAAAATTTTTTACAATAATAAAATACATGTAACAATAAGACATAACTTAGTATGTACATCAACCCCCTTTTGCTTAGTTGTTGTCTTGAAGTATCCTGGATGCTGAATATACAACTATAATACAAAAAGTTGTGTTTTTATTTAATTTGGCCTTCAGCTCAAAAATTTAACAATACATTATATAAAAAAAAATTTTAAATTAAAAACCATTACATAAAATCAACAAAAATGTATTAACTAATAAAATAAATAAATAATGAAAAAAGTAAAATAAAAAATGAAATAGATAAATAAAAAATGAAAAAAATAAAATGGAAATAAAGTAAAATATAAAAAAACTCAAACCAAAAAAGCTAAAAATAATAAAAAACTAATATAATAGCATGCAATTAAAAAAGTTAAAACAAAAAAATATAAAATAATATAAATTAAAAAAAAATTGTTCATATAGTGGTGAGTACTCGACATATATCATTATACTTTATTTTTTTTGCACGCCAAAAAATTATGTGGAATGTTAACACTTTTCGTAGTAATATCAAAACTAATTTTAGTGTACTTTCGAATTCGGCACCAACATAGTGCATACATATATTTCACTTTTCGGAGTGATGCCCAGACTAATTTCGGTAATGGCAGATGTGAAAACCAGCAATGGTGTGGTGGTAGCGTGACTCGGCTTTCACATCGAATGTCCTGGGTTTAAGTCCCGAACCAAATTTGTTTATTATTATTATTTAAATTCTATTTTTAAACATATTTTTTTTTTTTTTTTGAGGGATGAAATTTACACTATTTTGGTTTTTACACCACAATGGCGACTTTTGACACCAACATTTTTATGTGTGTAGAAAACATAAACATAAGTCATATTATGTAAGTATTTGGTAAACACCTACTGCTCCCCCTACTTTGTGGGACCATGGAATATGTAACAGGCAATGGTAAGTCTTTAAATTGCTTATGTATTGAAAGACGTTCTTCAATTTAATCAGACATTATTAATACTAATTTTCAATGCCTTTAAAAATAGTTTAATGCAAAGAATGACAGGATATAATTTTTAGCAAACTATGCTTATTTATTGTTGTTTTTTTTATAGTTTGATCTATAACATAAGCCCATGAACCAATGACTAAAGATCTCGTAATGCCACAACCGTGTATTTGTGATTTAATTTAGGAAAAAAGTTACTGTCAAATGACGTAACGCTTTTGAAGTTTTTCGGTTTCCTTAATTATCATTTTCCTTTAAATTTTGACGTGTTTGCTAAAAGGTCACAAATTTAAATTTCGAAAAAATTTATTTTTTCGTTGCGATTGTTATTTTCAAATATGTTCTTGTTAAAAAAAATGAAGTGCTTTGTGAAGGCATGTGTAAAGTCCTATAAAAGGACAGTTAGACAGATTAGACATCCACCTCGATGGCATTACACTTCTAACTGTCCCACGCCCGAAATTTTGGAGTGTGACTTCGATAATGACCTACATTTTGGCGACCATGTAGCCGCAATTGTATCTCATGTTCAGAGCCATAGAAAAGTCCTCAAGTCCCTCGATCGCGGCACTTGGGGCAAAGACAAAGAAACGCTGTAGCTACCTTTGAAGCAATTGGCCAGCTGCTTGTATGCTACGCGTCTCCAATATGGACACCGAGAGTAAAAGAAACACACTGGAGGCAGGCCTGTCAAAACACCGCACTCAAGCACTACGAAGAAATCCATCACACAAGAAGCCTTATGAACCAAAAGAGCAAGGCCCTCAGAGCCATCTTCAAAGAATCGGTAAGTCCTATGACGATAAATGCCCGCCGAACCTAGTTCTCAGAAACTTGTAGTTGAGGAAAGCAGAATCTCCAGAGAGTAACTCTGGCACAACTTCGATCTGGATACGTGTATCATATTGACGACCGCCCAATACTGACGACTCCTACTGTGGAGGTAAGGATATTAATCTTTCGCAATTTTAAGTTTTGTGACATTTTTATCGAAGTTTTTTGATACATATGTAAATATATAATTTAAATTTAAATTTCCTTCTACAAGAAATATCAATAAAAATCTAAGTCAAATAAATTTGTTTGCTTTTGTCCTCTTTTATTACATTTTACTTCATTTGAAACATACTTCAAAAGCGTGACGTCACAGCAGAAGTTTTACTTTTTGTTGTTGTCTTTAATGCGGGATCTGTTACTTCGATCATGACATAAGCCAGGTACTTAATTAATAATAACTCAATACGCACAAATGAACGACGGCCACGCTCACAGTTGGTTTGCAACTTATCAAGAATTTTTCGAATATTATGTGAAGAAAAATGTGCAACACCAAAAAAATTCTGTAAAATACAGCACTAATCTCCAGCGCTTGCAAACTTTAATATGCTATTTTTCCGCACACCACTGTATATAGAAATAATAAACTACAAGTCGAAAAGCCAATTTTAAGCAATCGAACGGAGATTACAAATATAAAAAATAACAATTATAATAAAATGAATGCTATAGAATTAGGACACAAATAAAACCCGAAAGAAATCTGTTCGCCACGTTTTATGTGGGTTTTTAAGAAAACATACATCTATAGACATGAAGCTAATAAAGGTGTAAGCAAAACAGGGTAAGGCAATCCAACACGCAAACATATAAAAGTGTAAAATTTTGGAACAATTACCCTCATGTCAGTGAACACAATTATTCACACTATCGTGAGGCATGAAAATATGTAACAAAAGCGTTGCTCAGAAGATTAATTGAAAATTTGGTCAATCATTGAATTTTGGGTTGCAACAGCCACCACTCCCGCAGTTTTATACAATTTATATAGCTAAATATGGTGTAAGAAATAAAAATTACAGTAATGCTCAATGCTCGATGCTTATGTGGTGGTAGGTGGTGGTAAAAGCCGCAACAAACCAGGCAATAGTTTTCACACAATAAACGGGCATGCATACATGTAGATTAACTTTTTTTTATTTTTTTTTTTTGAAAAATTGCGGTTTCATGATTAATTGATAGAAGTATTTAATCTTATGAAGCCGCACATATTTATGTTTGTACGAATGTATAAGAAAGAAAGTAGTTCTCTTTCACCGACTGGCTGTTAATGCTAAATAATATGCGTGCACAAGTTTATAGGTATTGATGTATTGCTTATAGGAAATTTCGTTAGAACTTGAAGCAGAGAACGTAAGAGTTTTGATTTTTTTTTAACATTTTTAGTTCAACGAATTTTTTTTTTTTTTGAATAATTTTTTTTTTTATTTATTTACAATTTTTCAAACTTTTTTCCCTTTTTTTTTTTATTATCTTCTGATTATTTTTTAATTTTTTTATTTTTTTTAATAACTAAGAAATTTTAGTTTATTAAATTTTTTTTAATTTTATACAATTTTACTTAAAATTTAAAGGTTTCTTTTTTAATTTGTTTTTCTTTGCCCTGTGAATGATTTCTGATATTTGTAAAAACTTAATAAAAAAAAATGCTTTTATTTTCATTCTCTGCCTAAAACTGTTTTTTGTCGTTATTCGAATTAAAATGTGCGTCAAAGCTTAACAAATACATTCACGCATAATTCCCATAAAACATTAGTAGGAAAATATATTTTTTATTTGCATTTTTTCTTTGTCACAATTAAAATAATGAGTGTACAAACATTAAATATATTGGCACAGTTGGTATGTTGTTTTTTTTATATCATTTTTTCTAACATTCATCATCGCTGGGTAATTCGAAAATGCACGAATTGTCATCACGAGTGTGTAGGAAAAAAACCCGCGCTAGTTGCACATGCACGCGTGAACACTGTAGCGCGGAGATAAGCCTGAATGTTAGGGTGTTCGATTACTACAACCATGTCTTTTATAACAACGATTTTCCACCATCGACTGAAAAAAATATGATTTTACAAGTGTGAAGCAAAAAAAATTAAAAATAGTTCTTTTCATAAATTTTTATTAAATTAAAAATTAATTTAATCTTTTTTATGCAACTATTTTTTATCTTTTCTCACTTTTTTATTTTTATTTTATTTATTTTATGTTTTTTTAAATGTTTTTTTAATTTAATAATTTTTTTTTTCTTTTCATTCAATTTTTTTTCATTCCATACTTTTTTTCAGTTAATTTAATTTTTTTTTATAATACTATGTACAAACACAATCCAAATTGGCAATTTATACCATTTGGGCAATTTATTACGCAATTTATCATATAATAAATTGCCAATTAAAAAAAAAATTGTGTAATAAATTGTTTCAAACTGCAAATGCAACTTTGTAAAGTGTTTTTTTTTTTGGAGTAGGGATTGTGAAAAGGAGATGGCAAACTCAAAATTAAACCAAAACATTGAACACATATTCTTACAACACATAACAATTTCAAAGTTTTATGTTTTCATTCTATTCCATTCGCCTAATACCAACACGCACATTTTGACAGTTTGAACAAAGGTGTGTTGTTGCTGTATAGATGAGCCAACCAGCTATCAATGTAAGCTATATTGAGTTGTATGAACACTACTCAATTTAAATCGAAATTGCCTCAATTTATTTTTCTGTTTGAACATATTATAAAACTGAATTTTATGCAATTTTGAGTGTTTTTATACATTTTGTACTTATATTTAAGAATTCATGAGCTTGACACCGGCTTATAATAATTGAATTTCAATTATTATGTTTTCTAAGAGAAACTGAAAAGAAAGAAACATTTACTGGCATATTGCGATGGATCCATTTCGAAAACCGCCAACGTAATCATCATCAGGCAATTTTGTAATGTTATCAAAGGTTTCACCGGGATTCGAACCGTGAATCACATGGTGAAACTGCAGTTGCCTTTAACCACTAGGCTATCCTGTTGGTATTTGTTTTCATGCTTAATTCAGTTTTTCTCATTTCTACACTAACAACACAATTGAGACATTTTGTCTCTATATTAATTTGTGTGCCATGTAGATTTGTTTTTGTAAAGTTCTTCTTCGTTGCGGATGAGAAGCTTTGTAAACTCGGGCTCAGTGTTACATATTTATGTATGTTTGTTTAATGGTGTGTTCAGTTTATACTTATATTTAAGAATTCATGAGCTTAACACCGGCTTATAATAATTGAATTTCAATTATTATGTTTTCTAAGAGAAACTGAAAAGAAAGAAACATTTACTGGCATATTGCGATGGATCCATTTCGAAAACCGCCACGTAATCATCATCAAGCAATTTTGTAATGTTATCAAAGGTTTCACCGGGATTCGAACCGCGAATCACATGGTGAAACTGCAATTGCCTTTAACCACTAGGCTATCCTGTTGGTATTTGTTTTCATGTTTAATTCATTTTTCCCATTTCTACACTAACAACACAATTGAGACATTTTGTCTCTATATTAATTTGTGTGCCATGTAGATTTGTTTTTGTAAAGTTCTTCTTCGTTGCGGATGAGAAGCTTTGTAAACTCGGGCTCAGTTTTACATATTTATGTATGTTTGTTTAATGGTGTGTTCAGTTTATACTTATATTTAAGAATTCATGAGCTTAACACCGGCTTATAATAATTGAATTTCAATTATTATGTTTTCTGAGAGAAACTGAAAAGAAAGAAACATTTGTTTACAGTTGTTTCTTCTGTATTCCGGCCTTAAAGTTATTCCTTGTTAAAAAAAAAATAAAAATTCAAAATATGATTTTGATATTTCCACTTCAGTTTGAAGTCATCTTCAGGAACATTTCATAAGTCAATAAGTAATAATGATATGTTCCTGGAGATGACTTCAAATTGAAGTCGGAATATCGATAGCAATAAATCCAAATATTGTATAAAATCAAAATCTTATTTTGAATTTTTATTCGTATATTTGTGTGGCCAGGAGATTGAATAAAAGTTTTAAAAAAACATTTGGTTTTACACTTATTTTTTTTTTTTTTTTGTATTAAAAAAAATACTGCAAATGCACGAAAGACTTTGTGAGTACCGGTTTAAAAAACTGTGCCAGTCACCCCAACATCTAATAGTTATTAAATAACTTAATTCATTTACTTCTTTATCGAATGGTGCAAAAAAAAACAAGGAAGCATAAATTAACATATGCGCTTATGTTGTCAAGTAAATACATTGCAGAAATTGAAAGATAGTAACGCTAAAAACAATACAACGACTAATTGTATTTAAGTAGTAAGTAGGCTGAATGCCGCATAATTATAGTAATTATGATGTGCTCAAGTTTGGTGGTATTATTGCGGTTTTTTTAAACGTAAGCAAATACTGCTAATGGGGAGTGTGCTTGCTTTCGAAAGCAAAGGGCAAAGTTCGAGTCAGGAGACGACACCCTCGTAAAATTCGTTATAAGGAGAGATTCAAAGTTAACAATAGGAGAAAGTTGAACTATACAAAGCAGTATGCAAGAATGTGGCTATTCGGCCGAAAATTTCTGGATGAATAGCCTTCTAAAGCGTACTAAAATATATTTTTCCGGCCTTTTATAGGCTTCTCGAATATACAGTACAAGTTACAAATCGCTAGGAAGCTTAGTCACGAATTTTTTTTAGAAAAAGTTATTACATAATTCCTACCAATTCCCACTTGTACTTGTTTTTGTATTTTTTAATTAACCTAATTTTTTCTCCTTTTGTTTATTTTACTATTTTTTTATTTTTTTTTATTTTTGTAAATTTTTTTTTTATAATCTGTATTTAATTAGCGAAACTTGCTCTAATATCAATAACAAAATTAATTTTTTTTTCATATTTTTCTCATTTTAATGTTTTCACTTCTTAGTGATTTTATTCATTTAATTTAGAAAAAAAAAATAAAATTTTCTTTTGAGTTTCAAGCATTTTTTATTTATTTTGTTTTTCATACTTTTTTAAATAAATTTTTACACTTCATTAGTTTCGTATGAAGTAAATATTCACTTAAATCATTAGTTAAACAAAAAAGAAATTTTTTTAAATTAGAGTCAAAATCGAATCAAAATGTTCCCCGTCACTTTAAAATATCCCATTCTCGAATTCAGCATCTCAAAAACTATAAAATGCGATTTTCAAGTAAAACTTCGTCGCTAAAAAAATATTATTTTTCAAGAACGTTTTTCTTTAACGAAATACTTTTTATTATTTATTAAAGTTGAACGTGTATTAGCTGAAGCGAATTGGAATCAGCTCAACTTAAATTTATTAAATTTATTTTTAGACAATTCTTTATTATTATGTTTTCGATTGTTTCACGCACACTGAGCTATAGCCGCGATATTTGATTTTGAGACAACTTTCTTCAAAATACGCCACAATGCGGTGCCACACAAGCGCCAGAATGTAATTCCAGCAATTAAAAGCGAACGTTATAATTGCAGTTATTAGATTTTAAACTTTTTAAAATTTTACAAATTATAGTTAAAAACGTGTTGAGTGTTAATTATAAGTTTGACAAATTTGCAATAAAACTGAAATATTAAATAAGTAATAAAAGAGAAATAATTTGTAAGCTCGTGATGAGGTTAAATTAGTTTCTTCGTAAGAAAATGAAGCTCACAGTGTCGAGAGCAAAAACAATTCTTAATGTGGGCAAAAAACTTTGACTGTATATTTTAGATTAGGTAGGTAGGTAGGTAGGTGAAATGGCTGCGACCCTGGTCGCCCAAGTAGCTATTTAAAGCCGTTTTGATGCCATATAACTCGTCTAAAACCTACGGAATGTTACGGTCAATGTATTACAACCAGCCGGAGTTGTTGATAAAATTAAGAATATTCGGGATTGCTATCACAGATAGACCTCTGAGGTCTTCTAGAAACGGGGTTCCAAGGAACCTTAGTCGGGCTCTAGCTAGAGCCGGATATTTACACATAAAGTGTTCAACTGTCTCCTTGGAATTTGGATCTTTGCAGCTTCTGCAGTAGTCGTTATACAGAATGCCCATCTTTTCCGCATGCGTGCCTACTGCCCAATGACCGGTGCAGACTGCTATCAGTTTGCGTGTGTTGGCCCTGGATTTGTTCAGAAGACTTCTCGTCCTCCTTCCATCATGGTTTGGCCAAATGGATTTTGATATTACACAGGTGGTGATGTTATTCCACTTTGTTTGTGCTTTCTTCAAGTAGAAGCTTTGGATATTCCCCTTGGGTACTGCTAAGGGTATGCCTACTTCAACACTGGTGATTTCCTCGCCCATCTCCGATGAGCCCCTGCGTGCCAGCTCGTCGGCCTTCTCGTTAGCCTATATCCCCCTATGACCCGGGACCCAGATAACGCGTAGTTCTAGATTGGTGGATAACTGGGATATGAGTCGCTTACAAGCCTACACTAATTTTGAGTTAATGTGTGGCGAGGAAAGCGCTTTTATCGCTGTTTGGCTATCCGACAGGATGCAAACTTTACCAGCTACATTCAAGCCCTCCAGTGATTTGCAGGCTTGCCAAATCGCAAGGATTTCTGCTTGAAACACGTCAGTGTAGATTTGGATGTCGTCGACCCTTATGCCCGGGTTTCTCTTCCACTCGTTCCTGCTTGGAATGGCGGTATTACAACCGTACTCAAACTTCAGTAATCTGTCGCGGTACTACATGTACCATACGGAAGTTTATTTAAGATACTACTATGCCCTTGCTGAGTATCCTTCCAACACCCAGACTCCCTGAGTCTTAGTGCGGTTTGTGACGATGTACAAAGTATATGCAAGTCGATCGGAAGCAGGTGCAAAATGGGGTCTATTTTAGATTACATGTTAGACAAAGTCAGAAAGTAAGTAAGTAATTTTTATAACAATGGATAGATGAACTATAAAAAAAACAGAACGCTTAGCTTAGCATCTCAAAGCAACTATCATTTTAACAAAGAATAGAAAAAAATTACAAAAATAAGATTATAATAACAATCATATTTGAATTTTAGTTCGCGATTGCATCTTAAATGGGTAAAACCAGCTTGAATGGAAATCAATAAAAAAAAAAATACATATGAATATGCAAATGCGCAAAGAGAAAAGGTGGCTCCTGCAGTGATATTTCTTAGAAGTATAAAATATGTGCTGTCGTTATCTTAAAATTTCAAATTAAGTGCATCCACAGCTTGTGGCATCCTTTCTTTTTTGTTCAATGTAATCAAAAGGGAGCAACATTAGTACAGGCTGAATAAATAGCCCAATCAATAAGAAAAGGACACACTTAATAGCGGCAAAGGATAAGGCTTAAAGGTACAAAAAAAAATGTTCAAGAAAGGAAAACAAATTAATTTTTAAGAATACTCCTTACATTTTATATGCAGCGGCATAAGTAAGATTATGTGACAAGTGGAATACGACATAAACGGCCAAAAGCTAAAACGACAATTCGAGTTTTGTTATGCTTATGTGGCAAGAACACTACCACATTATCTGCATATAAAAAGGTATCGAAAATACCGTCGAAAAATCAACGTTTCGCATAACTGGCTTTAGTTGGCCTAGCAACAAAAAGCATTGATTTTTCACACATATCTTTTCAACCAGCGTTTTTGTGATCTTGAATTATAATGCTATGCGACAAGTGGCAAGGTTATAAAGTTCGCCGCCATCCATACCCCTTCCATAAATGGTATCGGGTGGCATAGCAAACACATTTATTGTATGTCGTCATCGCCACGTAAAAGATGCGTATCAATATTCTCATCAAGAGAAAACCAATAACGTTGAGATTAAGGAAGACTCCTCTTTTAATGGCATGCCAACGTGCTCGTTCAAGTCTACTTACACTTGACAGTCGGCACAGCATGCTGCAACAACACAAAGACGGTTTTGTCGTGTTAACTAGATGACTGTTGAGATATTATTTAGTAGCGGAGATGTTGGTGGTGGACAGTGTGCAATTCAAGGGAAAAATTGGTGAAAGGAATACATTTTTTTTCTTACATTTTTGGAGCTGAATGTCTAGAGTGAGTATAGTAGCCACCGATTGTTTTATTGCTTCTAACAGTCTTCAGAACTAATTTGCAAATATCAAAATTTTTAAATTACAAAAAAAAATTAGAAATTGTTTTTTCGTTCTTTATTTTTTTACTTTATTTATTATCTTGGCGGCCACCGTGGTGTGATGGTAGCGTGCTCCGCCTACCACACCGTATGCCCCAGGTTCACACCCCGGGCAAAGCAACATCAAAATTTTAGAAATAAGGTTTTTCAATTAGAAGAAACTTTTTCTAAGCGGGGTCGCCCCTCGGCAGTGTTTGGCAAGCGCACCGGGTGTATTTCTGCCATGAAAAGCTCTCAGTGAAAACTTATATGCCTTGCAGATGCCGTTCGGAGTCGGCATAAAACATGTAGGTCCCGTCCGGCCAATTTGTAGGGAAAATCAAGAGGAGCACGATGCAAATTGGAAGAGAAGCTCAGCCTTAAATCTCTTCGGAGGTTATCGCGCCTTAGATTTATTTTTTTTTATTTATTTTTATTTATTATCTTATTTTCATTGTTATTTTGTTTTATTATTTCGTTTATTTTATTATTTTTTTTCTTTACACTAATTTTATTTGTTATTCTTTATTAATTTTCTTTATTTTTATGTTGTTTTAGTAATTATTTATTTTTATTTAATTACTTCGGAAGTGGCTATTCGTCCGGAATAAATTTTTTTCGTCCTGAATAAGTAAAGCAATAAAAAAAACAGCACAAAAGAAATATATACATTTTTTTACTGAAATTTTGGGACAAGGTATTATTTTATTTATTTTTAAATTAACTTAAATTTTTATATATATTTTTTTAATTTCTTAGTTTTTTAAATTTTTTTCTTCTACTTTGTTTTCTATTTATTTTTATGTATACCTGTACGTTTTTTAGTGTTGTTATTTATTCATAATAAAAGTTTTTTTTTTGCATCAATCTGGCTATTTTCTTAAATCTTTTCGGTCATGTTTTGTTGCTTTCCGATTATTTTTCATTATCTAATATATATTTATACTCAGTTCAGCAGAGCTCACAGAGTATATTAAGTTTGATTGGATAACGGTTGGTTGTACATATATAAAGGAATCGAGATAGATATAGACTTCCATATATCAAAATAATCAGGACCGAAAAAAAATTTGATTGAGCCATGTCCGTCCGTCCGTCCGTTAACACGATAACTTGAGTAAATTTTGAGGTATCTTGATGAAATTTGGTATGTAGGTTCCTGAGCACTCATCTCAGATCGCTATTTAAAATGAACGATATCGGACTATAACCACGCCCACTTTTTCGATATCGAAAATTTCGAAACCCGAAAAAGTGCGATAATTCATTACCAAAGACAGATAAAGCGACGAAACTTGGTAGATGAGTTGAACTTATGACGCAGAATAGAAAATTAGTAAAATTTTGGACAATGGGCGTGGCACCGACCACTTTTAAAAGAAGGTAATTTAAAAGTTTTGCAAGCTGTAATTTGTCAGTCGTTGAAGATATCATTATGAAATTTGGCAGGAACGTTACTCCTATTACTATATGTATGCTTAATAAAAATTAGCAAAATCGGAGAAGGACCACGCCCACTTAAAAAAAAAAAATTTTTTTAAAGTAAAATTTTAACAAAAAATTTAATATCTTTACAGTATATAAGTAAATTATGTCAACATTCAACTCCAGTAATGATATGGTGCAACAAAATACAAAAATAAAAGAAAATTTCAAAATGGGTGTGGCTCCGCCCTTTTTCCTTTAATTTGTCTAAGATACTTTTAACGCCATAAGTCGAACAAAAATTAACCAATCCTTTTGAAATTTGGTAGGGGTATAGATTTTATGGCGTTAACTGTTTTCTATGAAAATGGGCGAAATCGGTTGATGCCACGCCCAGTTTTTATACACAGTCGTCCGTCTGTCCTTCCGCATGGCCGTCAACACGATAACTAGAGCAAAAATCAACATATCTTTACTGAACTTAGTTCACGTACTTATCTGAACGCACTTTATCTTGGTATAAAAAATGAACGAAATCCGACTATGACCACGCCCACTTTTTCGATATCGAAAATTACGAAAAATTAAAAAAATGCCATAATTCTATACCAAATACGAAAAAAGGGATGAAACATGGTAATTGGATTGGTTTATTGACGCGAAATATAACTTTAGAAAAAACTTTGTGAAATGGTTGTGACACCTACCATATTAAGTAGAAGAAAATGAAAAAGTTCTGCAGGGCAAAATAAAACACCCTTGAAATCTTGGCAGGTATTACATATATAAATAAATTAGCGGTATCCAACAGATGATGTTCTGGGTCACCCTGGTCCACATTTTTGTCGATATCTGGAAAAAGCTTTCACATATACAACTACCACCACTCCCTTTTAAAACTCTCATTAATACCTTTAATTTGATACCCATATCGTACAAACACATTCTAGAGTCACCCCTGGTCCACCTTTATGGCGATATTTCGAAACGGCGTCCACCTATAGAACTAAGGCCCACTCCCTTTTAAAATACTCATTAACACCATTCGTTTGATGCCCATATTGTACAAACAAATTCTAGGGTCACCCCTGGTCCACCTTTGTGGCGATATCTCGAAACGGCGTCCACCTATGGAACTAAGGATTACTCCCTTTTAAAATACTCATTAACACCTTTCTTTTGATACCCATATCGCCCAAACGCATTCTAGAGTCAACCCTGATCCACCTTTATTGCTATATCCCTAAATGGCGTCCACCTATAGAACTATGGCCCACTCCCTCATAAAATACTCTTTAATGCCTTTCATTTGATACACATATCATACAAACATATTCCAGGGTTTCCCTCGTTTCATTTTCCTACATGAATATTTTCCCTTATGTTGTCACCATAGCTCTCAACTGAGTAGGTAATGTTCGGTTACACCCGAACTTAACCTTCCTTACTTGTTTTTGTTTTATTTCTTTTCTTTTTTTTTCATATTTGTTGGATACAATTTTTGGAGATTTGCGAACGAATATTTTTCCTTATTTCTGGGCAGCATTTTTATCAATATTTTTTCTTTCTTTTTAATGTCGTTGGCATTGCGTTTTTGATTTTTACAATGTCATAACATTTTTTTTTTTAATTTTTATTTAAATTTTTTTTTTTTTATTTTTTTTTAGTTTTTTCTGTTGATATTTGAATATATTTTTATTTCATTTCCTTTTTGTACTATTTAATGATTGTTTTTATTTTTTTTTTTATTTTTTATTTTACTTTTTCTTTCATTCTACTTTTTTTTATTTTAATATCTTTTTCATTTTCCTTTTTTCCTTATTTTTTACCATTTCTTTTTATTTGTTTTTTCTGTTAAATTTTTCTCTTTATACCTTTTCAATGTTTTTATTTTGTATTAATTCTTTTTCTCTTTACATTTAAGTTTTTTTATTTATTAAAATTCTTTTATATTTGCTTTATTTCTTTAAAGTTTTGTTTTTTTCTCGTTTTATAAATTTTTTTTATTTCCCCCATTTTTATTTCCTAAATTTATTTCCTTATTTTTATTTATTTATTTTATAAAATAATTATTTTTCTTTGAACCGCTTAAACATTTGAACCAACTCCAATTCCCAAACAACACACTGTATACTGTATGACGCTGGCGCCGACAACATGTCTTTAAAATTCATTAACATATCAAATGGGACAACGAAAAAAGGACAGAAATTTTAAAATCATTAACTAAATTACAACAACAAAACGTGTATTAAAATTTAAAAATTTAGTAAATATTTATGCGGCAGCCAGGTAGATGCTGCTGATTTATGCCAACTTATTTTCCAGTATTTTGGTTTTTTTTTAAGTACTTCAAGATGAAAAAGACAGCAACTTTTAAGCGGATGATGCAGCAACTTAACAAAAACGCGCTTGCTCATACAATATATTTGTCTACGACGAAAAGCTGCTTAGTGGCATTCCAAAGTAATACAATACAACACTGTGGATACTAGAGGCAGCAACAACAATAGTATTGCATTTTTTTTTAATTTGCGCTACGAAACAACGAATGAGTACTTAACATTTCACATTTCATATTAAATTGTTTACAGTAGATACTTAAAAACTTTTTAACATACATGTGAATGTGAGCATGTGTGAACGTCATCAAAAGTCAGCTTAGTAGCTTAAAAGTTGCAACAGCAACAACAAAAACAATGGTTAACAACCATAAAGTGAATGTAAGCTCAAATGCAGCCAAATGATTGTGTCGGTCTGTTTGCTTAACGGTATATTATACAGATTGACTTGGCGGGTTGCTGCTGTTGGCAGACAACTCAAGCAAATTTGAAAGGTACTTAGCAACTGTATAAACGTTTAAAACAATATAAGAAAAACAATAACAAAAAAAAAAATATATCAAATAGCTAACAACGTTCAACAATCGCATATTTTCCGCAAACCAACTTTAACAACTTGCGCTACGTGCAACATCATGCAAGCTGCAACTTACAGCTTGTAATCTAAAAATCTCAATTCATTGACCCAAATTCCTGGGGTCTGGGGTAAAAAAGCTAGATATACAATAGCAAAAAGCTCAAACGACCTCCAAAAATATGTAGTTTTACCCACCAATCAAGCTTCCCGGCATACCGCGCTCTATCACCAGCTCGTACTGCTCTCCTCCCTCTCTTTGTATATAACGAGCTTCGTTTCATGCTAAAAAGTTGCAGCATAGCTATGTTGCATTTTTCAAACTTGTGAATGGTAGTGAGATGGTATCCTCTGCACCCCTACCATTCTTACTTTGCTAGCAAAAATGGAAATGAGAAACAGAAACCCATAAGAAACCGAGTTTCATGATATTGTGCAAGGAACAACATACGATGTATACGCTTGTGGAATGAAGTCGTTTGTCGACACTCCAGTCGGGTTGTGCATATGTTTTGGCAGCAAGTGAAACTTGTTTCAAATACAAAGCAGCATCTCTTCCTCTTTCCCTACTAATTTGAACTCCAACCACAACAGTCAACAGAACAAAAGATAAAAGAGAAGTGAAGTGGTTGTTGCTGGTGCTGGTACGCAAAAATGTTTCGTATTATGGCATACCACAGGAATGTAACACGCGGCTACAGAAACTGGTTTTACAAATACAAATTTATTAAATGATAAAAAAAAAATGTGTAATAAAAAATTATTTGTGCAACTGCTTCCAAAAAACAAAAGAAAATTAAAAACAATTAAAAAAATATATTTAAAAAAATTTTAATAACAAAAAATGTAAAACCCAAATATAAAAAAACTTATTTGCCGGTGTTAAGCTCATTAATTCTTACAAGTAAAATTGAACACACCATTAAACATATAATTGAAAAAAAAAATGATAAAAATATATTGAAAAAAAAATTAAAAAATTTTTTTTAATATATTTAAGGAAAACATGCATAACCATAAAAATACGTTCAAGGAAATTTAAAAAAATTAAGGTATGCAAAAAAAAAAGATAAAAGGATCATAAGAAAATTACAAAAATTTAAATAAAAATTGCATGCCTGTTAAAATTTGGAAATAAAATATCGAAGTTTTAAACATAAGCTACTGCGCATAGTGAAAAACGTATTGAGAGTGAAGGCACTGGGAAAGTATGAAGCTTGCATTGTTGTTGCAAGATGTTTGCCGCTGATTAATATTTGGGTTTTCCTCGTTTATTAGAAAATTGGCAATAAAAAGTGGCAACAACTTTACAATAACAATTAGTAACATGTTTGTAATAAGAAAATTACCAAAATTGTGTTTTGTTATTTATGACCTGCAGGAAATGCATGAATCAATGGGCAACTCATCTTGCTGATAGATTTACGATAAACTATGAAGGGGAGCAAAAATCAAATCTCAATTAGCGTATTAGCAAAAGTGAAAGGCAGGTAATTATGTGGTTGTAAATTTAAAATAACTTAATACTAATCTTGCGGTCAGAAAAATGACAATAAGCAAAAAAAAAAATGTTTGGAAATATTTTAAAAACTTTCTCAATTGTGATATTTAAACATTTTTTTAATTCTGTTTTTAATAATTGTTTATTTTTTTTCTTACATAATTTGTAGTTCCTTAATGCTATTTTGAATTTGTATTATAATATATTTCCTAAGATTACATATTTTGGGTCGATTATTTGATTTTTATTTTGTTTCGAAATTATTGTATGCTTTTTTTGCTGTTTTGAATAATTATTTTATTTTTTGTTGTTTTCGATTATTTCAATTTTCTTTTTTTTTCGTTTAATTACACTTTCCATTTACTTTTAATTAATTTTCATGTTTTGCTTCGTTATCAATAAATTTATGTTCCTACATCTTATTTCATTTCACTGTTAATTGCTTTATTTTAGAGTGAATAAGTTCCCATTATTTTATTTTGATTTCGAGTATTTTATTATTTGCTCTCGGTTCCTTTGTCCTTATTACTTCCTCTTTTAATTTCGCTTTCTTTATTTTATTTTGATTAATACATATTACTTCCGATCAGTCTGATTTATTTAGTTTTTAAGTTTTATTTTCGATTCTTATATTTTTAATTTTATTATTTTATTTTATTTGATATTTCCCGCTAATCTAATTTATTTTCGATTGTTCTACTCTATTGTAGTTTCCCCACATCATTTTCGATTATTATTTTATATTTAATTCTGGCGGCCACCGTGGTGTGATGGTAGCGTGCTCCGCCTATCACACCGTATGCCCTGGGTTCAAATCCCGGGCAGAGCAACATCAAAATTTTAGAAATAAGATTTTTCAATTAGAAGAAAATTTTTCTAAGCGGGGTCGCCCCTCGGCAGTGTTTGGCAAGCACTCCGGGTGTATTTCTGCCATGAAAAGCTCTCAGTGAAAACTCATCTGCTTTGCAGATGCCGTTCGGAGTCGGCATAAAACATGTAGGTCCCGTCCGGCCAATTTGTAGGGAAAATCAAGAGGAGCACGACGCAAATTGGAAGAGAAGCTCGGCCTTAGATCTCTTCGGAGGTTATGGCGCCTTACATTTATTTTTTTATTTAAAATAATTTAATTTTGCAATGTTGAATTTGGTTTTACAAATTAGTATACTACATAATTTTATTAGATTTGATTCAATATAATATTTACGTATGTATTTTATTTTATTTGGTATATTTCATTTTCATTTATTTTATTAAATTTTTTTATTTACTCATTTTTTTGTTCTATTTACTTATTTTTGATTATATTTATTTATTTTTTATCCTACTCAATTATTTTTTTATTAATTTAATTTATTTATTATGTGCTATTAATTTTTTATTAATTATTCGTTTTTATTTATTGATATTTGACTCAACTATCTTTTCTATTTATTTGGTTTTTTTTTATGTATTTTATCTATTTTTTTTTTTTAATTCATTTTCATTCATTGTTTTCGTAGTTTTTTTGTATTCCTTTTTTATTCCATTTCTTTATTTTTTACTTTTCTATTCCATTTATTTTTTTATTCTATTATTTTTTTTAATTTTATATTGTCTTTTTATTAAGTTTATTTGTTTACTTTTATTCTATTTATTTATTTTTTTATTCTATTGATGTTTTTACTCTATTTATTGTTTTTAGGATAAGAATAAGAAAATAAACTATTCTAACCTAATTGGCAAAAGTTAATTTCTAATCGTTTATTTTTTTTTTTATGTCTTACTTATATTTTTTGTATTCTATTTTTTTTATACTATTGATTTATTGTGATTGTAGCGTGCTCCGCCTACCACACCGAAGGTCCTGCCCTGCGAAAAGCAACATTAATAATTTAGAAACAGATTTTTTTAATTAGACATTTTTTTAAGCGGGGTCGCCCCTCGGCAGTGTGTGGCATAAAACAAGTAGGTCCCGTGTCGCCAGTTTGTAGGAAAAATTAAAAGGAGCACGAGGCGAATTGAGAGAGAAGCTCGGAGGTTATAGCGCTTTACATTTATTTATTTTTTATTCCATAATTTTTTTTCTAATGACGTTTTTATCGTATTAATTTTTTTTAAATGTCATTTACTTATTTATTTTTATTCTATTTATTCATTTAGTATTATTTTGTACTTTTGTTTAATTAATTTGTTTTTTTATTTCCTACTTTATAGAATAGCCTCATTTTTCTTTATTAATTACTTTGTATTATTTTGTCAATATAGTTCCATTATTTTATTCTGCTTTCTACTTCTTGATGAATTTTTCCCAATTTTTTTTTTATTTAAACATTTCATTTTTTTTCCCCAGATTTATACTTGAAATTTAGTTTTTTTATATCATTTTATTTTTTACTTGCTTTAATATTCCTGATTTTATAACCTTGTTTATTCCAATGTTTACGACCCGTAGTTAATAAGAAAAAAGGTGCGCATTAAAAATAACCGCGTTCGTAGAAATTGTATGAATGTATATTTAATTTCTAAAGGAAAAAAGACAAAATATCACCTAAGGAAAAAATAATTAGTATGCAATGCAAATGCTCAAGCTATGAGTTTTCTATAATCATTTGGTAATAATTAATTGCCTACAGTGTCTTAAAAATAAATAACAAATTTCTTATCTCTTTGTGCAAAAAAAAAAAAAACTACAATAAATATGGAAATGAAACAAAGTTGCAATTTTGCATGAGAACAATAATTCAATTAATGAATACGATGAGAAAGCGCAGAGTAAAATTGCAAATTAAACGTAAATTTATTGCAAGGAAAGATTCAAATGTCCAATGCTTATCTAAAAGAAATGTACAACTTTTTTTTGTAAAGCTTTTAAATTGCAAATAAATTAATACATGGTGAAATGAAATGTAAAAGTCGCACATAATAAAATAGCACATACATACGAAGTTAAAAGACAACAAAGTGAATGTAAAAAAAAATTTTTTAAAAAAGCGCTGCAGTCTGTAAAACTTGTTTCTTCATTGATTTGCTCACAGCCAAGATTTTTTAGATATATGATTTTTGCATTTTTATATTTTTTTTAATGCCGGTTACTGTCTGAAATTGATTTGGGCGTATTGTGGAATTGGCTCGCGTTTTACTACCACCATTGCAAGTTTTATAGTACTATCGTCTATATGTTATCTATATAAGTACATATATTGTAATTTCGTTGTCTGGGCGCGCATTCATTTCAATTTCCAAAGGTTGTGTGAGCAACAAAAGCCACATCAATAGCAAGCAAATCCAACGTTATCCGCATTTATAACGAAATACTACAACTTTTGTTGCTATGCCAAGAGCATTTTTGCAAAAAAACAAAAATAATTAAGCCAAGATCAATAGCAAAAAAAAAGGTGATGTTTTATGTGTATATGCGTGCATTTGTTTGTATGTAGTAGCAAGATTAAATGAATGCCGGCTATCTATTAGTAGTACTACTAGAGCTCAATGCATTTCATGTTTTACATTATAATTCCTTAATGCAAGACAAGTTTTCTATTTTTATTATTTATTTTTTTTTTTTTTTGCCTCTTTTCAGCTTAAACGACCATTGTTTTTTTATAGTGAATTGAAACAATCAATGAGGAAAACCCGGGAGAAAATTAAGCGCGCAAAACGATTGTCGTCGTAGCTGTGCTGCTGATGGAAGCGTGACATATCATTTTTTTTTGTGACGTCGTTGACGTCTTTAAAAAGCGCAGAGTGACAAATATTGAGTGCTATGAAATGCCCTTGGCAGTGTTTTATTATATAAGTACATATTCCTGTTGCAGTTTTTTGCAATTGTGGGTATAGGGAATATATTTTAATAAATGGATAAAAACAATATTCAATACAAATAGTAAACCAGGAAAGAAAACAAAGAAATATTTTTCATTTCCTTTCATTTTTCGGAAAATAGCCAAAATTAAAAACAAACTTGAAAAAAGTTCTATTGATCGCGCCAAAAAATAGTTAACACAATTTGGCAAAAGTTAGAGATAAATTTCGAAAGACTGAGTGGATAGAGGCATCTGCCTTAACACTTGTAGGAATACAGGTGTACTTGAGTTCAAAGCTCAGCCCCAAGAAGCTTGCTGATGAAGAAGTCAAATTTCGAAACATGTCCAGTAACCATTGCGGCAAATTTTTCTCTAATATCAATGTTTTCGAAAAATTCGAAAAATTTTACTATTGTTGTTGTTGGCGACCTGTTGTTTAGATATGAAAAAAAAAGAAAAAAATTTACGCAAATTTTGAACTTTTCATTTGAAGCTCTCAGTATTTTTCTGTGTACACAGTTTTCTCGCCGAATCAATGTACATATATGTCTCTCCAAAGCCAGATTGATTTTTAATTGAAGGGTGTTATAGATTTTCCTCCATACAAAGTGTGAAACATTTTTTTTATATGGTGGAATATCTGAAACACTCTTCGTACTGATTAAAATTGACTGGGCTACAAACCTGCATACGCTAAAAGTTCAGGTAACTCTAAATAAAAGTTAGAAATTTTCGTAAATTGTTCTTGAGTGTTAAATTTTTCAGAACGTTTTCAAATAGAATTTCGAATCACAAGGCAATGTGATAAATATTAACTTCAAACAAAGCAATGTACTTCAAGGTCGAACCTACATAGAAACACAGCTGTTTAATCATTTCAAATCGATGTAGTCAATCAAATGTGTGGTGGCTCAAATTAAAATTGGAAGTTTTTTTAAATTTTCTACTTTACATATTTGACGCCATTGCAACTGTGTGCTGTTCTGTGATTTGAGTCATAGATGATGTTGTCATAAGCCTTGCGGTCACAAACAGATCACTCATGTGGCAAATTTATAAATTTATTAGAATGCAATGAGCACACAGCAATGGCTGTCATATTCTTACACATTTTTGTTGTTGTTGGTATTGTTACCTGCTCTTATCTTAACAGTACTTACACCATTGCGCATATATACATATGATAGATAAATGGTGCCACTACAGCGCCAACGTCAACTCACACATCATTCACAGGCACATTAAGACCCGTGGCCATTCAAGTTCTTTAGTGTTTTCGGTTTTTTTTGAAAAACTTTCGGTTTATTGGCCTAATTATTGAGTTATCTAATGATAACGTATATAATGTATAAAGCATTGCTATAGCGAATAATTTCTTTTAGCTAAAACATTTTGATATTTTTAGCATTAAAATGTTTCTCTGATGTTGTTTTCTTGTAAATTTTATAACATTTCGTTTTACGTATTTGTGAATGATGGTCTCAAATATTTTTTATAAACTTTTAAAATTTTATTCGTTTAAAATTTCTTGGGTTTGGCACAAGCATGATATTTGTATAAACTATTTGTTTATTTTTGTTCTTATTGTGGTGGGCGTTATTTGTAACTAGGTACACATGCTTCCAGGAATTTCTCGATTTTCACGTAACAGCATTTTCCTTTATATTCCATATAAGCTAATTAATTGCTTGTTAAGTGTTTCTTTTTTTTTTTTTCAAATAATTTGATTTATTAATTATCCTACAGCATAATTCCCCTTTAACTGTTCAATAGTTACTTACAAATCCAACAATAACAATGTATATGTTACATACGCGCCTGTTTTGATTTCCTGTTTCATTTGAGACGCCATATGGTTTTAATTTCTTTGCGCCCACAACGTTTTATTTCACCTTTTGTTTAATCACACATTCATACCATGCACTCTTTTACATTTCATTTTTTTCATTTTATTGTATATTTTATTTTTTATAGTGTAGCTTATGTGCCATTCACCTTTTCTTATTTTTTTTCATACATATGTCTCCACTGACTTCCCATCTAATATTGTGTGCTGTATTCTTCTTTTTTTATGTCAACAAGCAACCACTGTGACATACATTTTAAACGAGTCTTTGTTTTTAGATTTAACTTTTTTCTTCACTGGTCTGTGAAGGTCTTTTTATCTATTATTCAGCAGTTTACTTAGTTTACTTGATACTTTCCCACAACAATTACATTATTATGCATATATGCTTCTATGTTTTTTATCGTTGTATAGCGATCTGCTTCCACAAATGATCGTCAGCCGAAGCGTTGTAGTGGTAAATGAGACGATGAGTGGAGTATTTAATACCTATTGAGATTTTTATCTACATATTTTAAATCAAAGTATTTGGCTTTAAAATCTTTCTACACTCGTAAAAATAATTAAGCAACTCAAGAGTGAAGTTTTATTTACAGTCATGGAAAGTGAAATAGCTTTGCAGACAGTTTTTAAGCACCTATTGATTTGCAATTAGGATGGACACTGTCTAAATCGAGGTATAATGAAAAGAGTAATAGATCAACTAATGTTAAGCAAAGAAGTCATGGCATTTTGTTACACGAACTTCGAAAAGACCATACTGCTGATAAAAAAATGTATTAAGCAAAAAAAAAAAATAATAATTTATAAAACTATTTTAAAAAAATTTATAAAAATAATAAATTTAAAGAAATTTTAAATTCAAAATATAGCCTAAAAAGGTAAGGAAAGGGGAGTTTTAGACGCATTTCACAATAATTAGTTTTATAAGGTTATTATAATTTTTTCTATGATAAAAAATATATAATTATTTAATAGAGCATTTAAATCGCATTAATGTTAACTAATATGTAAGAAGAACAGACGATTAAGTCTAAACAAAAAAAAAACAAAAAAATTTGTTTTACAAAAAAATAAATATAAATATATACATAAGAAATTTACACAATAAAGTTAAAACACACACACATTTTAAAGTAAGAATTCAATTTAAAATCACATGGCTCAGCAGTTAATTACAACGTTTTGAATTACAATATCGACAAGACAAGTTGCCGCTTTAAAAATATTCATATGACACCGCTGTTTTTTCAGATTTTATTTGATTTTTAGAATTTTTACAAACGTCTCAACCAAGCAAATGTATACTGTCCTTCCCCCTTCACATTTGTCCACATCGCTATAAGCGCTTACTTCGTATTCGAAAAGCAATAGTCAGTCATGTTTTTGTTTACTTGCAAAATTGCATTTTTTGTTATTTTATCTCTTCGCTGTTTTGTATTTTTTTTGTGTTTCGAGTATAAAAAATTGCGCGCACATGTTTATCCGGTGTCAGTTAATTTTTTAAAGAAATAAGCTGTACAAGCATAAAGCACATACGCAAAATAAATGTACATGCATATACTTCTGCACTGCAAAAAAAAAATATTTACTGCTAGTCTTAAAAGAGTTCGGGTACAGTTGAGCATTAGTTTCGAAAGGACAGCCGCTATAGAGCGATTTTTAAATCAGTTGTACATGAAATTAAACGAAACATTTGAAGAAACAAGATTCTCTTACAACCCGAACTAAACACATTTTTTGCAGAGTGTATGGTTCCCTAGACATTGCATATATGTTTTTTGTTCTTTGAGTACATTAACAATTAACATGTATGTCATGCATATTAGCGAATCAAACAAATGCCACTCAAACGAAACAGACAGACGAAAGGCAGCATGACATGAGGAAAGCCACACAGACACATGTTGCCAGTCGAGCTAAACAAGAATCCATTGATACATATGTATATCCATAAGCCTGCCATCAGTGAATTCAAGCAATATTATTGCTACTCGGATAAACTGGTTGGCAATCGCAATTTTTCGCACGTTTGGCAAGAAGATATTTCAAATGTGCACATTATGTTGCCGTCAAAAAGAGAAAGGAATAAATTATTATTGTAAAAAGAAAATACTAAAAAAAAAGCTATGAAAATGAATCAGCGGAAAGGCGGCAACGGATGCGCTGTGAATGCAATTTTAATGCAATGCATAGCAAACGAGAATGCAGGCGAGTGCAGAAGAGGCTTGTGTGTCGACGACACTTGCAATAGAGGCGTATGCAAGCAGCTGCCGAAATATAGTTCTTTAAAAAAAAAAAAAAGTTCTTTAAAAAATCTTTTGCAATTGCAATTGCAGACATGAATCAGCATACACTTCCTGTGCGGTTGCGGCGTATGCTTGAAAGAAGAGTCTAAGAAAATATAATAATTGATTTTCTGAATAAAAGATACGATGGATTTGTATATACATATAGCTTAAACCTAAAAGCAGCATGATATTTAATAGCAATTAATTTTTATAATTCAAAATTGGATTAAATGAGAAATAATCAGCGTGTGAGTTTATGGTAGAATTATCATCACTCAAGCTGAACGAACCAACTATAAATGCAAACACGAAACAGATGCACGTCATAGAGTCTGCGCTTAGTGCAAGGTAAAAGTATAGGAAAAATAGCAAAAAAAAAATATATATATATATAAGTCCCACAAAAACACACATATTTACAGATGCAATCAGTGAATGAGCAATTTATTTGAATGGTGAAAAAGTAGCAACAATAATAATTTTTACATCCGCAGGAAACAATTCCATTATAAAGGCCATAGACCCTAAAGAAACACGCGAATAATAATGCTAGAATATAACAGTGAAAAGTTGCAGCAACAGGCAGCCATAGCACCACGAACTAACCAAACGAGCAACCGCATTGCAGGCAAGCCGCAGACGTAGTAAGTAAGAGTCTCTGATAACAAAGTGAGTGCAAGCGGTAGAATAAAACGAAATGGAAGGTGGGGGACAGTGTGTCATTAGGGGGCTAAAAATTTAGAGCGTTACGTAAGAACATTATTTACTAATATGTCAATTTCATATTGACAAACAATAATTTGCTCAACTAAAAAAGTCAAATCAATTTTTTTAACAAAAAAAGAAAAAAATTGTAAAAAGTAAAAAAAAAAAATTAAAAACATCAAAAAAATTTTGGAAAAAAGTGCATTCTAAAAAAATAGTTTGACCAGTTTAATTTTTAACACTTGTTTTTTTCTAAAATGTATTTAAAAAAAAAACTTTTTTTACTTTTTACTGATTTTATCCTTTTTTACTAAAAAAAATTGATTTAATGTTTTTATTCTTTGACGAACCTTTTTAATTCCTATTTTCTAATTTTTTTAATTTATATATTTTTTTTTTTTTTTTTTAGTATCAAAAGCATTTTTTTTTTTGGTAAGTACAAAATTTCTTAATTAAAATTGTACCTACTTATTTAAATTTAAACTTTTTTAATTTTCTACTTGAAATATATTTTATATTTACCCTTTGTTTTTGTTAAATTCTTTTTTTGTAAACATTTTGTTTTATTTAAGCGCGAGTTCGAATCGAGCTCAAGACATAACAGTAATTATTTTATTGATGTTATGCTAAATTTTTTCATTTTCTTTTATTTATTTCTTTTTTTTCTTAATTTTATTTATTTTCTTTAAAATTTTTTTATTTTTCTTTGAAGCTGGCTTTTTGCTCTGAAATTCTGGGGAGATAATTTTTTTATATTATCTAGTTTGAAAATTTGTTGTGAAATTATTCGCAACAATAGCCAAGCCAAAAGAAGCTCTAACAATAAAAACGTAATAAAAGAGAGCAAAAGAAAGAAAAAAAAACAACAAAAGCAGGAATAAAAACAACATTTAAATAATCAACATATTATTTATCCGGAATTTTTTATTCAATGAAAGTTTCCGGATTAAATTTGACTTTAAATTTCTTAATTTTTTTTTAAATTTTTTTTTATTTTTCTTTACTTTTCCTTTATTTTTTCTTTCCTTTATTTATATTAAATCTTAAAAAAAGGTTAGTTTTTCTAAACTTAAAGAAAACATAAAGATAGTTTATGTTCAAAAAATGTTCACCCTAAAACACTCACAATACAACGAAAAAAAATTAAAGACTATTTTTCTGCGAAATTACTTCTTTCCCAAATAATTTATTTAATATTCATTTTAAAATGATAAAAAACTGAAAATAGTTTGAGCTTTTTCTAAAAAACAACAAAATTCAAAAACATCATTTAATAATTTAAATTTTTAACTAATTAAACAAAAAAATAGATTTATTAAAAAATATCCTAACATTTTTTTTTTTTCAAAAACATATTTTTAAAAATTGTATTTCTAAAGGAATATTAAAGAAAAATAATTTTTCAAAGAAATTATTATTAAGATTTTTTTTTAATCATCATCTTTTACCCAAACATTTTGTTTTCTAAAAAGCAAAAAGTCTGTTAAAATCTATAAAAAAAAAATTGTTTAACCCTTGTACAACATACTACTCACGACATCAACAATTTGCGGTACATTGGTTTAAATTGAAACTGACTGACTGACAATTGCAGCATACAACAAAATGTAGGAGCAGTGAAGCGAAATGTTGTTGCTACTGTTACTGCTGCAAATGAGATACAATAAACAGATCTTCTAGCACGTTTAGACAAAGTGACTAGCCAAAATACAGAGTGTAACAAGTCAACAATAACAAGTGTTGTATGTACTGTAAATAAGTGCTGTTGCGGTTTTTATCTGCACATCATTACCACTCCATTTCTTTAGGATGGAATTAATTTTGCTTATTATACTCAGTTGAGCAGAGCTCACAGAGTATATTAAGTTTGATTGGATAACGGTTGGTTGTACATATATAAAGGAATCGAGATAGATATAGACTTCCATATATCAAAATAATCAGGATCGAAAAAAAATTTGATTGAGCCATGTCCGTCCGTCCGTCCGTCCGTTAACACGATAACTTGAGTAAATTTTGAGGTATCTTGATGAAATTTGGTATGTAGGTTCCTGAGCACTCATCTCAGATCGCTATTTAAAATGAACGATATCGGACTATAACCACGCCCACTTTTTCGATATCGAAAATTTCGAAAAACCGAAAAAGTGCGATAATTCATTACAAAAGACAGATAAAGCGACGAAACTTGGTAGATGGGTTGACGCTATGACGCAGAATAGAAAACTAGTAAGATTTTGGACAATGGGCGTGGCACCGCCCACTTTTACAAGAAGGTAATTTAAAAGTTTTGCAAGCTGTAATTTGGCAGTCGTTGAAGATATCATGATGAAATTTGGCAGGAACGTTACTACTATTACTATATATGTGCTAAATAAAAATTAGCAAAATTGGATGAAGAAAACGCCCACTTTTTAAAAAAAAAAAATTTTAAATTCAAATTTTAACAAAAAATTTAATATCTTTACTGTATATAAGTAAATTAAGTCAAAATTCAACTCCAGTAATGATATGATGCAACAAAATACAAAAATAAAAGAAATTTTCAAAATGGGCGTGGCTCCGCCCATTTTCATTTAGTTTGTCTAGAATACTTTTATTGCCATAAGTCGAACAAAAATCTACCAATCCTTCTCAAATTTGGTAGGGGCATAGATTCTATGACGGTAACTGTTCTCTGTGAAAATGGGCGAAATCGGTGGAAGCCACGCCCAGTTTTTATACACAGTCCACCGTCTGTCCCTCCGCTCGGCCGTTAACACAATAACTTGAGCAAAATCCGATATATCTTTACTAAACTAAGCCCACTTACTTATCTGAACTCACTTTATCTTGGTATAAAAAATGGCCGAAATCTGACCATAACTACGCCCACTTTATCGATATCGAAAATTACGAAAAATGAAAAAATGCCATAATTCTATACCAAATACGAAAAAAGGAACGAAACATGGTAACTGGATTGGTTTATTGACGCAAAACATAACTTTGGAAAAAACTTTGTAAAATGGGTGTGACACCTACCATATTAAGTAGAAGAAAATGAAAAAGTTCTACAAGGCGAAATCAACAGCCCTTGGAATCTTGGCAGGAATACTGTTAGTGGTATTGCATATATAAATAAATTAGCAGTACCCGACAGATAATTTTCTGGATCACCTGGTCCACATTTTGGTCGATATCGCGAGAACGCCTTCACATATATATCTAAGGGCCACTCGCTTTTAAAACCCTCATTAATACCTTTAATTTGATATCCGTATCGTACAAACACATACTAGAGTCACCCCTGTCCCACCCTAATGGCGATATGTCGAAAAGGCGTCCACCTATAGACCTAATGCCTACTCCCTCTTAAAATGCTCAGTAACACCTTTCGTTTGATACCCATATCGTACAAACATTCTATAGTCACCCCTGGCCCACCCTAATGGCGATAACTCGAAAAGGCGTCCACCTATAGACCTAATGTCCACTCCCTCTTAAAATGCTCAGTGACACCTTTCGTTTGATACCCATATCGTACAAACATTCTAGAGTCACCCCTGGCCCACCCTAATGATGATATGTCGAAAAGGCGTCCACCTATAGACCTAATGCCTACTCCCTCTTAAAATGCTCAGTAACACCTTTCGTTTGATACCCATATCGTACAAACATTCTAGAGTCACACCTGGGCCACCCTAATGGCGATATCGCGAAAAGGCGTCCACCTATAGACCTAATTCCCACTCCCTCTTAAAATGCTCAGTAACACCTTTCGTTTGATACCCATATCGTACAAACATTCTAGAGTCACCCTTGGTCCACCTTTATGGCGATATCTCGAAAAGGCGTCCACCTATAGAACTAAGGATTACTCCCTTTTAAAATACTCATTACCACCTTTCATTTGATACCCATATCGTACAAACACATTCTAGAGTCACCCTGGCCCACCCTAATGGCGATATCTCGAAAAGGCGTCCACCTATAGACCTAATGCCCACTCCCTCTTAAAATGCTCAGTAACACCTTTCGTTTGATACCCATATCGTACAAACATTCTAGAGTCACCCCTGGCCCACCCTAATGGCGATATCTCGAAAGGGCGTCCACCTATAGACCTAATGCCCACTCCCTTTTAAAATGCTCAGTAACACCGTTCGTTTGATACCCATATCGCACAAACATTCTAGAGTCACCCCTGGCCCACCCTAATGGCGATATCTCGAAAGGGCGTCCACCTATAGACCTAGTGCCCACTCCCTCTTAAAATGCTCAGTAACACCTTTCGTTTGATGCGCATATCGTACAAACACATTCTAGAGTCACCCCTGGCCCACCCTAATGACGATATCTCGAAAAAGCGTCCACCTATTGACCTCATGCCCACTCCCTCTTAAAATGCTCAGTAACACCTTTCGTTTGATACCCATATCGTATAAACATTCTAGAGTCACCCTTGGTCCACCTTTATGGCGATATCTCGAAAAGGCGTCCACCTATAGAACTAAGGATTACTCCCTTTTAAAATACTCATTACCATCTTTCATTTGATGCGCATATCGTACAAACACATTCTAGAGTCACCCCTGGCCCACCCTAATGACGATATCTCGAAAAAGCGTCCACCTATTGACCTCATGCCCACTCCCTCTTAAAATGCTCAGTAACACCTTTCGTTTGATACCCATATCGTACAAACATTCTAGAGTCACCCTTGGTCCACCTTTATGGCGATATCTCGAAAAGGCGTCCACCTATAGAACTAAGGATTACTGCCTTTTAAAATACTCATTACCATCTTTCATTTGATACCCATATCATACAAACACATTCTAGAGTCACCCCTGGCCCACCCTAATGGCGACATTTCGAAAAGACGTCCACCTATAGACCTAATGCCCACTCCCTCTTAAAATGCTCAGTGACACTTTTCGTTTGATACCCATATCGTACAAACATTCTAGAGTCACCCCTGGCCCACCCTAATGGCGATATCTCGAAAAGGCGTCCACCTATAGACCTAATTCCCACTCCCTCTTAAAATGCTCAGTAACACCTTTCGTTTGATACCCATATCGTACAAACATTCTAGAGTCACCCTTGGTCCACCTTTATGGCGATATCTCGAAAAGGCGTCCACCTATAGACCTAATGCCCACTCCCTCTTAAAATGCTCAGTAACACCTTTCGTTTGATACCCATATCGTACAAACATTCTAGAGTCACCCCAGGCCCACCCTAATGGCGATATCTCGAAAGAGCGTCCACCTATAGACCTAGTGCCCACTCCCTCTTAAAATGCTCAGTAACACTTTTCGTTTGATTCCCATATCGTACCAACACATTCTAGAGACACCCCTGGTCCACCTTTATGGCGATATCTCGAAACGGCGTCCACCTATAGAACTAAGGATCACTCCTTTTCAAAATACTCATTAACAGCTTTCATTTGATACCCATATCGTACAAACATATTCTAGAGTCACCCCTGGTCCACCTTTATGGCGATTTCTCGAAAAGGCGTTCACCTATAGAACTATAGCCCATTCCGTTTTAAAATACTCATTACCACCTTTCATTTGATACCCATATCGTACAAACACATTCTAGAGTCACCCCTGGTCCACCTTAATGGGGACATCTCGAAAAGGCGTCCACCGATAGACCTAAGGCCCACTCCCTCTTAAAATGCTCAGTAACACCTTTCATTTGATACCCATATCGTACAAACAAATTCTAGACTCAGCCCTGGTCCACCTTTATGGCGATATCCCTAAATGGCGTCCATCCATAGAACTATGGCCTACTCTCTCTTAAAATACTCTTTAATACCTTTCATTTGATACACATGTCATACAACCACATTCCAGGGTTACCCCAGGTTCATTTTCCTTATTTTGTCTCCATAGCTCTCAACTGAGTATGTAATGTTCGGTTACACCCGAACTTAGCCTTCCTTACTTGTTTTTTTTTTTTTGCTTCAAGGTTTTGGTTTAGTCTTATTAGCACCATTCTTTTTCTTTTGATTTCCCTTAAACCCACAGAACACTTGCATTTTTCTTCATTCAACCGCAGCAGAAAAATTCTCATTCATACAGAAAACCGCAGCAGCTAAAGACAGACAAAAAAACTTGATAAACATATTTACGTATATGAAGATGCATTTAAATAGGCTGAGTTGAAATGGTTTGGTAGGCATGAGCGCACAGCTTTTTAACCTCAGAGCTTGCACTTTGGAATGAGAAGGCAACGAAGAAAATTGGCCCTCTGGGAACAATAGCAGCAGCAACGTTCGAAGAAGCGATGCGTATGCAGGGATTAAGTTGATATTTTATAAAAGTATAGATATTTAATCATTTTTTTAGTTGTGTGTGAATAAGTGTAAGTACTATGCAAATTTTACATGAGTATTTTTTGTAAAACAGAATGAGTGCTTGATGAAGAACCAGACGCAGAAGCTGTATACACACACTAACAAAAGTCAAATGTCAGGACTACTTGTTTGCAATTTTACAAATTACACGCCCAAGTGAAAAAGTTCCCCTGCACATGTTGACATTAAGATGATTGTCTGGCTGTTCAGACGCCGCTACATTTAAGTTGCTTCCTGATGATGTGGGGTGCTCCTATTTACACTCGCAGCATACCGCTTTATAGGCTCTAAAGATCGTGGGAAATTTTTATTGCGGTATTTTACATGTGCACATGGGTCCTTGTGAACACGGGCGAATGGTGTAAAAATTCGCAGAATCTTTGAATTATGGGAGAAGAAAGCATACAAAATGTAAGCATTTAAAAATTGAATAAATTCATATGCATCGTGCATCTACCCTGCGATGCGCTCTGTTGCAAAATGGGGAGTGATACAGAAATGTGTTGCAAAATTCAGTGTATTCAGAAGGTCATTATGTCTTTGAATAATGTTATTTCAACTCCATTTTTACTTTTTCACACAAAAATTTTGAGTAGTGTTAACACTTTTCGGAGTGATATTAAAACTAATTTTGAAGTCAACGCTGTTACAACAAGCCGCAGTATTAGCGTGATCCGCCTTTCACACACAATAATATTAAATTTTAATTCTTTTGAACTTAAAAAATATCAAAATATTAAAACTTTTTTGTACATTTTGGTTTAAAAATTGCTTGAATTAAATTGCTTGAATGTCATAATCGCAAAAAAAGGAAGGCTCTTATATTTTTAGTAACTAAATTTTTGAAAAAAAACTTTGCAAGTGCTGAATTTCACCATTTCTTAGTTAGATTTTTTTAAATACAAAAAAAAAAGTTATTCGTTTAAAAATTTTCTATTTCGATACTTTCGGTGCACAAAAAAATTAAATGAAAGTAAACATTTTTAAAGAGAAAACCGAAGTAAAATACCAATTAGTTTTCTTACTTTCTTGAAATAGTATAATAATATAAAATAATTATATCAGATTTTTCATTGTTTTCATTATAATTATAGTTTTTTAATATAAAATTTCTTTTTTAATTTTCATTATTTAAGTTTTTTAAATCAAACTTTTCTTACTATTTTTATGCGTTATTTCTAAATATTTGTTTTTCTTTAGATTAAAAAATATGTTTTATCTATTTTAATTTTAGTTTTTTTTTTTTAATTATTGTTAATTATATTTTTAAAATTTTAGTTTTCTTTTTTAATTTTATATATATATGTACATTTTTTTTTAACTCAAATTATTATTATTCTATAAAAAGTATTATTATTTTATTAAAATTACTATATTCTATTAAAATTATTATTATTCTATTAAAATTATTATTATTCTACATAATTTATTTTGATTCTTTGATTTCGGGCTTTTTACATATTTTTTTTTTTTTCATTTTGTCTATTTTCATATTATACACTCTTTTAATTTTACTTTTTTTAATTTAGTTCAAGTAGCTTTTTAATTTATTTTTTTAGTCTTTCTTAACTTGCATTATTCTTTTTCAATTTGAATGTGCCCTCTTATTCTTTATATGTCTTAAAATTTGGTTTAACTGGTGTTGGCAGATTTTTTTAAATTTTATTTAGACTATATCTTATATACTTTAACTTTTCCTTTCGAGATTATTGATTTTGACGCAAAATCTTTCCGAATTCTGTATTGCTCATAGTCACACGGCGGCAGCAACATTCAGTGTCAACTTTTGTGTAATCCAAAAAAGACCCTCATTATCGGCGCCAATAAATAATGAAATCACCAGAACTCACACAAGGTGCTATACACAAAAAGCAATAGGCCGAGACAACGATAAGGTGAGAAAGAGTAATCAAAACAAAACATGACGACTAACTCAAATACAATAAAGTCAAATTGTAAACAATAAATACAACAACAACAATAATCCTTAATAAAGTTAATTGAAAGAAAGAAAAAAATTGTAAGGCGCAACACAATTTAACAGCTGCAAATTATATATATGCAACAAACTCACTTATAGGCTTATTTAAGCATAAAGAATTACATCATCTAGAGGCGGATCCCAGCGCTGGCACAAGTTTGTTACGATCAGGCTGAATTACAGATACTGATGATTGCAGCAGAATTTTGATTAGAGTGCGCATGTGTGAGTGTGTAGCCGCAAACTGTGGGCGTTGTTGGGTAAGCGATGGCGCGTCTCATAACTGGTTTTGGGGAGACAAGTGCCGGACACCAAAACAAGTGACAGTAAGAGAGAGAGAAAGGTAGGGAGATAAATAAGGCGAAAAATATTCTGAATACGAAAAAAGCACACAAACCGGCAACAACTGGTTTCTATTAAAAAAAAAATTAGAATTCATACAAAATAAATTAGGTCTGGAATTTGTAATAGGCCGACGATATACAAAAAGAAACTGAACAAAAAAAATTAAAAAATACAAATAACAAGAAAAAAATATGAATTACAAATTGTCGTTATGACTACTTAGCGTCTGTGTAACTTGATACGACCACAATTATGGCAAAAGCAAAGTAATGTATGCAAAAAAAAACTGAAAAAGAAAGAGGCAAAATGTATATGCAATAAATCCGACGTCAGTATGGCTGCTGCGTAAACGATAAAATGCAATAAAAATCGCAGTTGTGGCACATTTTGTTGATTTATTGTGTTGGCGATAAACTTTTATTTATTTTATGAATAGAATCAAATAGACGCAAACAAAAACAAAAACAAACAAAAAAACAAATTTTGGGAAAAGTTTTTTGAGGTTGAAAAATTGTATTACTTAATATTCATAAAATTACGTTACCTTTTTGCAGGCACTTATCCATTCAAAGAACAGCATATACATTTTAGCTAAATTAGCATGGCTTAAAAAATAATAATTGCTATTACGGCGCCTAAGTGTATGCCACGAAAATTGTGTAGAATGCATAAAATAATTACGAGGTCAATTATGAAAGTTTTAAAAAGCACTCAGTATTTTCAGATTCTGCTAGACTAGTCTGCTCTGAGCTGACTAAACAAAATATTTATAAAAATACAAAGTTAAGAGACTTACGTTTCTCGATACCCATCAAAGATTGCTGTACTTCAACTTACCTGAAAAAGAAGAAAAAAATAAATTAGCATATCATGAAATTATAGGTAAAAGGTCCTAATGACCTAAAATTGTAGAGTAGCGAAAATATGTCTACAAATCAACTTCCAAATATAAGTTCTTTCATGTTCTCTTTTTTGTTTGTTTAGGCTTTTCAAATTTTTTTTTAACTTCATTTAAAATTTTTATTCCAACTTTTCTTAAGTAGTCAAACTTTTATTTTTTTTAAGTTCTTATATTTTTTTAATTACAGTTATTTTTGTTGAGTTAGTTTTAATTTAAGTCAATTTGAGTCTTTTAATTGTATTTTTATTTTTTTCATTTTTTTTTATTTTCATTTAATTTTTTAATATCTTTTTTATTTTCTTTTTTAGTTTATAGAAACAACTCTTTTCTTTTTCTTTTTTAGTTCATAGAAAAAACTTTTAAGTTTTCTTTTTTAATGCCTTTTGAAAAAACATTTGTAATTTCTTCCCTTTTAAATTCCCATTAAACATTTTTTTTTAAATTTATTTAAATTTTTTAATTCTCCTTTTTTCCAAATTCATTTTTTTTATTATTCTCTCGGTCTACTAAATTTTTTTTAACATTAATTTATCAATAGTCAAATGAAGTTCTTTTTTTTCAATTTTCGTTCATACGGAATTCTATCAAATTGAATACTTTTCTTTTTTTAACTTAATTTTTTTCTATTTAGTTTGTTTTTAATTTCAGTTTTTTTTTTTAAATCTCACTACTTTTGTTTTGTTTCAGTTTTTTATTTAATTTCTTTATATTACTTTTTTCCATTTTGTTGTAAATTGTTCACAAAATCTAATTATATTAAAAAAAGTTTTCAAATACTTAATATTTTACAACTAAAAAGTCTAACGAATCTCGCGATTTTTTCTTTTTTACCAAATCTTACTTATCAAACTGCATCTTTGATTGGTATGATTTATTTAGAATAAAACTTCAGTATTTTTCAGTAGGCTTAACAAAGTTGAATTAAAGGCAAACAATAAAGTTTTTCTTTCCTCCTACGCGTTTCGGTAGTGTTCGTACCTTCTTCAGGGAGTCCGTTGCTATGTATATTTCTTTTAAGAACAGCCCTCGTATCACCCAACCAGTATTACTAAACTTCAACAGTTTTGCCAAACGTTAAATTAGCCATAACATTATTGCCAACAACAACAAAAAAAAATAACACAAAACTAAAACCTCTCAAAACAAAATTAAAAAAAAAAGACATTAATGTGTATTTTACAAGGACATAATGTATTTTACGTGTTTGACTAGAAAATAAAGACTTAATAGTCTGGTAATTTTTATCAACACAAAGCCAACATTTTAGAGTGCAGAGAACCCACCCAACAACAGAAAAATGTACAGCAATGGATGCTGAAATGTGCGCAACAAAAACGCTATGACAAAATGGCGCATAGAATAAAAATGATGTATTATATTGCAGTAAAATCGAGTGGCTGTATGAGAATGATAGAATCGTCTAGTGATTGTAAGTGTGAGTGTGTTTAGTGGGGTAAAAGACCAACCCCAAAGGGTGTCGGCATAAAATATCTAAGGCGCAGCAAACATGAAGTTATTATAACAGGAAAAGGGAAAAAGCTATACATATGAAAGGGTGTATATGATGGTACACATGTTCTTAAAATATGTAATATGAAATGCTTGAAACATCAGTACAACCAAAACCTTTTATAAAAAACAAAAAACGTATTTGAAATTTTATCTAAAATTTTATTTTCAAATTTGTGGCAAATCATTTTCTGTAATGAAAGCAGAGGCGCCACCTAAAAATGAGATTCAAAAAATTTGGCGTTCCATCAAAACTGGATAATTTAAAAAAATTTACTAAATATTTTGACCAAAAAAACACTAATTTGGTGCAGATAAGTTTTAAGCCAGTTATCCTCGAGAAATAGCGTCGCGATCCACAGTTAATATATTTTCAACTTAGGATTTTTTTGTAATTTTTTTAAATTTTGTTTCTATTTTATTTCTTTTTAAATTTTTATTTTAATCCATTTAAATATTTTTTTTTTTTTGATATTTTGAAATATCTAAAAAATCTTAATTATTAAAATGTGCGCACACTTTTCAATTTAGTGATTATAATTTAGCTCTTAGAATTGATAAAAATATTAATCAAAGTTGTAAATGAATTATATAAAAATAATGAAAGCAAACAAATTAAATAGAGTAAAAAAATAAAATATTATAAGAAAAAAATTTAATTGCACCAGATTTTTGGTGATAATACATTTTTTTTTTTTATCTCAAAAAATTAATTTTAAGAAGATGAATCGTTACATTTACAACATACAAAGTAGTAAATTTAGACATTAGGGCGGGTCGATTTAAAAATGGCTCATTGTTCTGTGAAAATCGTATTCTAGGGATCAAAATAAGAAACTTTGCCTAAGGACCCATACCTCTAAAACGAATTCTGATGTCCCCCCCCCCCCCCCCTCCCCCTTTGGGTCGAACTTTTGGGTAGGGGCAATTTCAATTCTACCTGCTGTGTTGTGGTGGCTTAAAAAAAAACAACACAAGCAATTTTACGATCTGCAATTGTTTCACAGTGATACCTTCATTTTTTAAAACGGTTGAATAAAAAACCCACACAACTATGTTTACGACATGCAAATGCATCACAGTGATGCCTTGGTTTTAAAAGAGGGTTGTAAAAACGCTAATTTCTAATAATTTTTTTAATTTCTTTTCTAAGTTAAATTCATTTTTTCATTTACATATGTTCTGACTAAATAAATTTCTAAAGAGAAAAATAAACTCCAAAAAGAAAAAAACATAGGCATTTCAAAGTGGGATTTTTCAAAATTTGCCCCTACGACCCAAAGGGGGGACATCAGAATTCGTTTTAGAGGTATGGTTCCTTCGGCAAAGTTTCTTATTTTGATCCCTAGAATATGATTTTCACAGATCAATGGGCGATTTTTTTGCCTCCCCACAAATCGACCCGGCCTATTAGACATAGTCCTCCCACACCTTGAGTAATTTCAATTCTTTTTACAACACAAATGCTTTTTTAATTAAGAGATCAGCACAGCCACAATGTTAACTTAATACAATTTGCGGAAATCTCCAATAGAGCTTGCAAACGCTGGCAATTTATTAAATTTTAGCTTTGCAAAATATTCATGCACACATGAACTATGACTGTATACCCACAAGCTTAAAAGCAAATCAAATTATCCCTAACCTGTATGCGGTTGCAAGGCAGTGATTACATGAGAATGCCCACAGCAGACACCGCAGGAATGAGACTCATTTGGGATTTAGTAACTCGCATCCTCCTGCTAACAATCAAATTGCAAGTATTTACATATATACAAATGTTCCAGACACACTCAAACGAATACCTACTACGAACGATTGATTAAAGCAAAGTCAATAGCAGGTTGCAGAGTAGGAGTTAGAGCACCTCCTTTCGCAGACACATAAAAGCTTATGACAACAGCAACAAATTTCTTTGCACTGTTAGGCGGCGTTTAGACAAGGAGATATGTTGCAAATTCGTTGCTTGTTGACAAGAAAGGCTTGATGGAACGGCGTGAATACCAGGCTGTCACTCTTTTGTATACAAACGGCCAACGAGTTTCCAAGCTATGCAGGAACATTTTGTTAGTAGAATTTGAGGCTGATGTTGTCCATCCGTCCATGATTCATCTCTCATTCCATAATGAGACGCCAATGAATACACAACAACTTTGCCGCCAAACTAAAAAAAGGAACATAGTAAAATGCTGCAGCAACATGCGATTGTATTGAAATCTCAACGGGTGTAAAAGCTTTAAGGGTAGGGGTGGAGAGGAGAAATTTAACAACAATGTATCGTAAAAGCTATTTCATGTGATAGAGAAATTATTTTTGTCTGCAGTATTATGGGCGGATTTACGAAGACATGAACACAGGCGCATATGTATGTATGTATGTCGAAATAAATGCAGATAAATGGAAAAATTAAACTATATGTTTAAAATTGTTCTTTATCAAAAAAATTATATTATTATTATATTTGTACTAATAATTTTTTCACGTTTGCAAATTGCCACGAATTTTTTTTTATTTTCTGTCCTTTTACTTATTTTTGTTATTTCCCCAGTTTTTTCGTATTGATAAATTTTTTTTTTGTATTTTTTTTTTATTAGAAGCAATTTAAATTTATAGTTTTTTTAAAATAGAATAATCGTTTGAATTTTGTTAAATTTCTTTTTTACCAGTTTTTTCATATTTGATAATTTTTTCTATGCTTTTTTTTATTATAATTTTATATAAATATTTTTTTAATATTCCACTTTGTAATGATTTTATATGTTTTTATAGTTTCTTTTTTAATAATTTGTATTGCTTTATATTTACATATATATATATATTTTTTTATAATTGTTCACATTTCTTAAAACTTTTTATGGATTTAAATTTTTTTATTTCTTCATATTTGTTAATACTCAATGGTTTTAATTTTTTTATAATATTTCACTTTCTAATGTTTTATATTTTTTGTAATTTATTTTTTATAATCTTTAGGTTTGTAAATTTTTTTACAATATGTTATTTTTATATTTTATCATATCATATTTTTTGTATATATTTTTTATAATTTTTTATTTAAATTTTCTTTCATAATTTTATAACTTTAATAATTTTATTTTTTTGTTATATTATTTATATTTCTTTATTTTATGTAAATTTTTTTTCTCATTTTATAACATGATTTTTTATATCATTTTATATTTTTTAATTTATAACGTTTCATATATTTCTTTACATGTTTATAAATTTGTTTATTTGTTTTCTTTCAGTTTTTATTTTTTTTATATACATATATAGTAGTTTAAAATTTACTACTTTTTTATGGTTCCATTATTTTTAATTTTTATGTTTTTTATTTTTTACTTTTTTTTGCTATAAATTTCCAATGCGAAATAATTTTGTACTTTGTTTTTTGTTGAAAAAAAGTTCCCATCAGCTTGGAAACACTTGGTTTGCTTCTCCTTATTATAAAGGGTTATTCTAAAAATTAACACGAGACTGTAGTAAAAAGAATTCAAACAGTGTTAAGTAAAACAATTGTATTGTACAAAACTGGGTGTGCCAATGAAAGAGAATAGGGAAAATGAGGGCCAAATAAGATATTTCCGTAGAGGTCAATATTTTTTCTATAAAAGAACAGGGGTGACTTTCCGTAATTCGATAGTCGACACTCGTTGATTCGATACTTCAAGTCGATATCGAACGCTCGATGATGCCATTTTAGTTCCCGTATCTTGGTATGACCTCTTTCGTCTGCAGATTTCAAAGGGTGTTTAGAAAGCTTTTCGGAGCTACCAAAATCTTTTATTTTATAAATAGAATTTGCTTCTTAATCTCTGAAGAAAAAATCATTCCATAAATAATCACCAAAGCATAAAATTATAAGTTTCAAAAAGGCAATTCGACACCTAATTTGGTATCGAACAGTTTGTATCGAACGTTCGATACGACGCGTCGACAATTTGTGTTACGGAAAGCGAAAACGATTATTTTATACTCGTTCTTGAGCGATATCGAAAGCCACCCCTGAAATATGAAAAGCTTCAAACGACAAGATATACATTCTCTAAAATCAATAGTATATTGTGGACTAAGTATGTATAAGACTTTTTGCAGTTAATATTTTTTTGTTTACCTTTTTTTTTTTAAGAGAAAAAGACGAACATCAGTGATAACTTTCATTATAGGCGCAACGAAGCTTGAACACCGTCATGCCAACAATAACAAGAGGTCGTTGAATGCGTAGTAAGAACGCTCTCAAAACACTTAAGCGCTATTATTTACTACAAATACTACGAGCGGAATTACTCGTTTATATGAATGTAAATAAGTAAATAAACTTCAAAGTTACTACTATTTATCCGTATTAGTAGTAAGAGTATCAAATTGCAAACTATGTAAATAATGACTGGCGCTTAAAAAACTTTCGTATAGCAAAAAAGCGCTAGCGTTTGAAAGCAGAGTAGTTGAAGAGATGCATAAATGAAAAAGAGTGTAGAGACGCAAGAAGGATGCGTGAAGAAAATGCGCCGTACATTTAAGTTTACTGTATATAAAAATATACGTACGTTGATATAGATGTCTGATGTGTGTATATACGTGGGAAAATACATGTTTAGATTAGATATGGCAAAGGAATAGAGCGACAAAAGAGCTTTCATGTCTGAATCATATACATACCTACTATGTATATAAAATGTATATGTTCCATAAAAGAGTCTCACAAGTTAAGTTGCTGACGTGTGGCCCAAAGCAAAAGTGGGTTGCAGGGCAAAATATAGACCACCTGAATATGTATAAAGCTTTCTGCGGTCTGTGATGTATGCATACCTTTGTATGTATGTCTCACCACAACGCGCGTTACCAGCGCTATAAAAAGAAACAAATTAAAAAATTAAATACATATCGCACACATAGATCAAAACAGCGATTAACTCAAAAAATCGCAATGTTCAGACAACCCGAAAAACTGATTCCCTCCCCCATATGGGCCAATGTAATTTTTATTTTTTAACAAGTCTTTTCTCGCTGATTAGTGGAGATATTAGAAAGTTAAGTACGCTGTTCGGTAGGTATGGGGTTGGGAAGCGTGGAGGTACTTATAATTTCGAAATCTAAGATTCTTGAGTTGGCTCCCTATTGATCTAGGTGTGTGATTTGTACATTGAGCTTTAACATGTGAGTATACTTTACATACATACATACCTATATATTAGGCGGGTCGATTTGTGGGGAGGCAAAAAATCGCCCATTGCTCTGAAAATCATATTCTAGGGATCAAAATAAGAAACTTTGCCGAAGGAACCATACCTCTAAAACGAATTCTGATGTCCCCCCTTAGGGTCGTAGGGACAAATTTTGAAAAATCCCACTTTGAAATGCCTATGTTTTTTCTTTTTGGAGTTTATTTTTCTTTTTAGAAATTTATTTAGTCAGAACATATGTAAATGAGAAAATGAATTTAACTTAGTAATAGAAAAGAAATTAAAAAAAAAATATTAGAAATTAGCATCAGAATTCGTTTTAGAGGTATGGTTCCTTCGGCAAAGTTTCTTATTTTGATCCCTAAAATACGATTTTTACAGAGCAATGAGCGATTTTTAAATCCACCCGCCCTACTATATATGGGGTATTCCATCCCATTTCGACCAATTTTGAACCCGACCCCGTTAGAATTGGCTGAAAGTGTTTCTTCTTTTTCTAGCTTACGAAAGACGTTTTTCAGAATTTTTTCAAATTTTTTCATCTAACTCAAAAAAAGTTATGAATTTTTAAAAAAAAACACCGTTTTTGCTTTCAAAATGCTATAACTTTTTCAAAAGTTGACAACTACAAATATACTCATGTTGCTGGGCAGAGAATGCCGAAAATACGCTATCATCAAATGTTTTTTGTTTCCGTTTGATTACTGCTAAATTTGCTTTCACTGTCTTTCATGCAGCTCACTGCCGCTACTGCTGGAGTTGCTACATCACACGACCTTGAAAGTAAAAATTTATTTCCTATACGTGTGCAAATGAAATTTATTCAAAACGAATGAGAGCTTTGAAAAATGGCAGACGCGTAGTATAGGTTTCTAGTTGAATATTGCGATTGTTGGAGATTAAAAAAAGTGAAATGGAACAACCAGAACAAAACGATATTTCAAAAACAATGAAAACAACTGTAAAATAAGCACTTATTTGTTTATCACCAACGACTACATATGTACATACATACATACATATGACGCGCGCACACGACAGGTAGCTTGTAATGTAATGTAAATTCTTACAACAATCTTGTCAAAGCAATGGCTGCTACTGCCGGAGTAGTAAAAGTAGACATGAACACACTTTGCTCTTACGCGATAGTATTTTAATTTCGCGGCTATTTTATTTGCAAGCGTTTCTTCAGAAGCAAGGCAAGCAACGAAAGAAAATAAAATTGCAGAGAATTAACAGTTGTTTTCATAAATTGATTAATTATATTTCTTCTATTTATTAAATTAAATTTCTTCTATTTACGATACTTATTTCATTTTTCATATTTGAGTATTGGTATTCGTGACTTTTCAATTTTTTTTTTGTTAATTTTATATTTCAATTCTTAAATTTTTCTCAAACTATTTATTTAAACTCTTTTATAAATAAAAATGCTTGCATTGAATATATTTTCTTTATTTAAATTTTTTTGTTTTAATGTTTCGTTTTTTAATTGTTTTTTTTTTTTAGTTTCTCTCTTTGACTGAAGGTTTTTTTTTATTACCCCACTTAAATTTTCATATATATATATATATATTTTTTTTTTTTTTCGTTTTATTACTGAAATTTTATTTGATCATTTAAGCTTAATTGTATTCAAGTTTCAATTGATTATTTTATTGACTTAATTTTTTTGTATCGAATGCGAGCCTGGAAGTTTTTTGTTTGTCTTATTTTGATTGTTTTATTACATTTTTTTGCTTTTTGTGTTTGTTTAATTTTAATGTAATTTTTTTTTTGTTAAATATTTTTTTTTTGCTTTCAATTCCTTTATGGTTTGAATTCTTTTTATCATTTTTATTTCTTTTACTTTTTATAGCTCTTATGTACTATTTTTACCTTTTTGTAGTTTTTTGTGTTAAATTTTTTTGTTGTTTATCAATACTTTTTTATCTTTTGATTTCTTGTATGTTGCTTTTATCTTTTCTTATTGTTTTTTTTTGCTATTATCTATATTTAAATTTTTATTTTTTCCACCTCAACTTCGTTTTTGTTACTTTTATTATATAGTTTTTTTTAGATATAATTATTAACTTAGTACTTTTTTATATTTTAAATATTTATATTTACTTCTGGCTTTGTAAATTTTTATCATTTCTATTTCTTATTATTTTTTATTGTGCCTATTTTTAACAGCCTTTAATTTTGTACTATTTGTTTTTCATTTTACATTATTTTAATTTTTTAGTTAAATTTTTATTTATATATATATATATATCTTTTATTATGTACTTTTAATTTTTTTATTATCTTTATTTTTAGTTTTTACTATCTTTATTTATTTTTTAAGATCGCGGGTTCGAATCGAACTCAGGCCTAACAATTATTATTTTACCATTATTATTATGATACAATTTTTCTTAAATAAAAAAAATTTTAATTAGTTTTGGCAGTTGTCTAAATTTTTTCTTTCTTCTATTCTAATTTAAAAATTGTTTCATTTAATGAAAAATTTATCATAACAATATTAGCAGTAGGCTGATATACCAAAAAAAAATTATTTATTTTTTATTAATTTGTTAACCATTGTAAATGCTTTACATTTTTAAACACTTATTTCACATTTACATTTTATTATTTTGTTCACCATGATAGTATTTATAAATCTAAATTTGTATTATTCTTTAAAGCCTATATTTACATTTTGTAAGTGATATTTTCTAAAATTTGTTTAAGTGTTAACAAATTTGTTTAAAACATTTCGGTTTTAGATTTTACTTTTTGATTTTATGTATTTTTCTTTTTCAATATTTTTTATATATAAATACTTTTTATACCTATAAATTTTTTAATTTTTTTTCAAGTTGCTTTTTGGTTGACTGTGTATAAACTCCTTCTACCCCCCACATGCAACTCACCCCCTATTATTGTGTTTGATTTATTCTTCATTCACTTAATACATTTTGTTGCTAACCATCAAATTTATTTGTCGCATATAATAATAAAACCTTCAAAAATCAACCATACAACATATACACACTCGGACAAGAAAAAACTAAAAAAAAAACAGCAGCGTTGGCGTTAAGCCTCGACGCACATCCTGGCACTACCGCCTCAGTAAGCAATATGTTGCTAGTTTTGATCATATTTTGTTGCTGCTGTTGTTGTTTAGCACAATACTAAATATGTTGTCTCTGACCAAATTTGCTATTTCCGCTAAAAAAAAATTGCAAAAAAAATTTTGAATATATATTTTTGTTTGTAAGTGTGTGTATTCATTCGGCGGTTGTACATATTTTGCTAATTAGTTCGGTCAGCATACGCCCCACATATCGCACCAAATGTCAGACAACTACCATACACAAACGCGACCTACACATACACACCACGCACACGCAACAATACCATCAAATTATGAATGTAAATTTGTATAATTTTTGCACATTTGCTTGCGCCAGCATTTACACTTCAACTGAGATTCGCCGGCATAAAATGCCAAGTATTCGCATGTGTGAGTGCACGTTTCATTTACTGATGTTAATTATGGGAATTTTTCACTACATTATAAGTTTTTTTTCTTTCAACTATCTCACGATCGTCTATGGTGACTGACTCAGAAATTCTTCAAATTAAATTCGCCGAATAAAGATATAAAATGTTAAACAAGATACTCAAAATATGTGTGGGGTGTTTATATATATGTAAGTATTTCTATTTATTTCTTTATCTGGGCCTGTTTTGTATTGCTGTTTGTATTGTATGTAATTCGCAAAATTTTCTAATGAAATTCAATATTTTAGCGGATGCTGTGATCAATGCTTTTGTATGTGTGCATTGTACTGCTGCATGTGTGTGTGGGCGTGTCTGCATCAAGTTTTGTAGAATGCCCGATTTTGAAAGCTCGTCTGCTTGTTTTGTCTGTTTTTAGAAGCACACTAAAAGTTTTGTAGCTTATTTTTCAAAATTTTTTGTTTTATTAGATTTTGTGTTTATACTGGTATTTTGAACGACTTTTGTTTATATTCTTGCTTGAGCTCATCATTTTTGCGAATATTTGCTGAATTTCATTAGATCGCAATTAATATTTTAGTACACAAAAAGCTAAAATTACATTTAAAATTAGGATATGGTTATGTGGCGCAATGGTAAAATATGTATGTAGGTACAGATGGGTGCACAAAAATAGCAGCACATTTTTTGAACAGATTGTTTGAATTTTTTTAAATTTATTTATTTTTGTTCGTTAAACAAGCAATTTCAAAAACATTTTCGAAAAAATTCGAAAAGTTAAGATTTTTTAAAAATTTTACAAAAAAGTTTAAAATTTGTACTTGCAAATTTAAGAACATTTTTTGAGTACTTCCAAAAAAACTGAAATCGATTAAAAAATGGGATTGATTTTGCGCCATTGAAAGGCTTCCTCCCTTTATCAACACAAGTAATTTTCTAAAAGCTAAGATGTTTTGTTTTCCTCGGTTATAGAAATCATTTTCTGTGAAATGGAGACATTTTTATTAAAAAAATTAAATTATTGAATTGTGTTACGCTCACGGCCGTGGCTTATTAGTCGAGGTGCTCAACTTTACAGTCGCGTACCTTCATTCACTGAGCTAACTCGTACATGTAAATATTGTGAGAAATATTCAATCAAATTTTCCCTCAATTTACTGAAAAGTTGTATACAAAAATAAGAAATTCTTACTAATGAAACTTAACGCTATTCAAATAATTTTTTTTCAATGTTTTTCATTTCCATTTTAGATAAGTGTTTTTTTTTTTTTTGGAAATCCTCATAACATTTTTGAAGCAGTTTTCATAAACTTTATGAACACATATAGAGTTAGGTAGTTCAATCAGTTTTAGGCTAACAAATTGCAAGTTGGAAGTATCTCAAAATTTATATTGATTTTTGGTAGCTTTTTTTTGCAGGGCGAGATTTTCTTCCAAAGAAAGTGTTCATTAATTTTTTTTTTATAATTTAAGTTTTTTATCGTTCTAGTAAAAAAAACGTCAGACCTTAAAAAAACTTCAGAATTATGAAATAATCAATTCAAAGAATTTTATTCACCAATTAAAATTTTTCAATGAAAAAATCGTGGCCGAAAATTGACTTGCCGAGCTATACCCCGCTCTCACCCCACACTACATATATTGCCCTATTGGTATATTTATCCTTTTGCATATGATTGGAGACGCTCTAAATATTGATTTCCGTCCCCCCAAATATATATATATATGCGTTGCTTAACATTTTATTTTCATTCGGGATAAGGAATTAAAAAAATTAAATAGGCGGGAGAAAATGAAAATAAAATAAATAAATTTTTTTTTTAATTTTGTGCTCTATTTTTTCTTATATTTGTTTTAATAAATTTTTTTATTCAATTTATGTATTTTTTACATTTTTTATTTTATTTCTTTATTAAATTTTTTAAATTTCATAATATTTTTATTTAATTAATTTTTTATTTACTATATTTTTTACATTATCTCTTTTATTTTATTTTATAAGTTTTTTATTTTATTTTTTTAATGAAAATAACACAAAACAAAAATCCAAAAACAAAAGAAAAATAAGAAATACCGGAATAAAAACAATTCAATGGGTGGAGATTAACCAGATATACGAGTAAGGGGTTTTCTCTCACTGCTACAAGAGGACGAGTAAAAAGGGAAGTTCTCTCAGTTTATGTTTTAAATTGAATAATCGAATTTCCATGAATCCCAGTACCCAGAGGCTTTACTAATTTAATGCTAACTAAGAATAACATCTGGTCCTTTAGAATCAATACTTGTTCTTTGTACTTTCTTCAGCTCAAAATTTATTAATTGAATTTAGGCTACTGCGCATTTTGGCTATTATCATATATATTATTTCTAATTACTGTTTTTATGTGCGGATCCCTTTTTCGCTCTTATTTGGAATCTAAATCTATAAATAAAGTTTTGGTTGTAAAGATGGAGATTCGGGCTATTAGCGAGCTTTGGGCAATTTTGGTCGTAGTGCTTCTGTTTAGCTATGTTTTATTAAAATAATTTGTTAAAAATAAACGATTGTGAGCACACAAAAAAATCTATTTGTACTATGGCACTATTGTGATTATTTGCACTGCATTAGTGGCACTGCATTACCGGCAAGCTGTAAGTTTTAATTGATTGACAGCTGATTTCTGTTGATATTTGACAAGACTTTTATATACATACATACATACATACGTTAATAAAAGATTCGTACATACAACTTTCATAATTTTGATGGTGACATCGTAGCCGCATATAAGTAAATAAGAACAGCTGATTTCTGTTGATTCTTGATTTGAAACTTTGAAAACCGTTTAAGTTAAATACCTACATACATACGTACGTGGTAAGTTGTTAAACTTGTATTTATCAATTAATTTTGCTCACAATTTATTACTATCCAGAGATTACAATGCCTGGAAGGAGGACCTTAAATGCCTTAGCTGAGAGAAAAAGACGGCAAAACGGTTAACGGAGTTAAACAAGTCAGCAAAGACATATTGATCTACAGCGTTTAAGCCAGCGTGTGCGTAACGACTGACAAGCATAAAGTGAACAGGCAATAGTTCAGCGTAGAAGTGATTTGCAACAGTCATACATTTTAAGGCTAAGCAGTGATGTGAACGCTAGGAGGGCGCGGGAAAAGCTTCCAAAAACGTATTGTTGCCCACGCCTCGGTATTTCAGTAGAACAACTGAGTTTCCTAATTCCCTAAATTCCGCCGGCTTGCAAAGCCCCAGCTTCTCAAAACCCAATTGTTAACCTCACCTATCCGTGGCGAATCATGTTTCACTAACAGACGAGGCTTCTGGCTACCCCAAGCTCTTCATGGAACTTGTGGGTGGGGAGGGAGAGTGGCCTGAAGGTTTAATATGGCCATATAAATCGTTCCCGAGATGGTCGGGCTAGCACCTTAATGGTGCTGTGTTACCGGAGCGTACCGGATCTGTATCCGGCAAAGGATCATCACATCGATAACACTCCCCAAAGCCTTCGGGGAGTAACCTTATCGCTACAACAACAACAACAACCACAACAACCTTTGACTAAGCTGGCTTATATTTGCCTATCCTTGTATTTTCACACGGGCAATTACATGTAGCTTTTTCTATAGTAAGGCGATTTGAGGATATTACCCTTTCAGTGCAAGAAACATTCAAACAAAAAATATGAAATGATTTTATTTTCACGTATAATATTGTATTCAAAGAAGTATTGTAAAAATATTTAAATATGTAGCTAGAATCTTTAATATCAATGTGTAAATAGCTATAATATGAGTATATGGGAAAAATAAATCTATATACATATTTTCATAACTCGCAACTATGTTTTGTATTTTGTTGCGCAAGATGCTCACGGGTCCGGCTAGTAATTAAAATTTACGTATCGTACACATATGGCTAACTTTATTATGCCCGTGGTGATTAATTTCTCAAGAGTTAGCCAACAGTTTTATATACATAAATATTTGTATGCATATTCAAGCTTTATTAGTAATGCAACGGCTGGCATTTGTCAGTAATTCAGACGGAAATATTTTTCAAATTATTCATCATAAAATTCTTTGCTGCTTTTGAAATTTGCTAAAAACGTTTTAGAAATATTTCGCTGATAAGGTTATGCATGTATTGAATAGATAATACACATACATACATAGGAATGTTTGTGAGTATGCGAATACATTTTGTTTCTAAATGTATTCAATTTCACTCTTTAGATTTATTATCAGAGCATGAGATAAGTGTTTTTTCTTTTAATTAATACACACTTGAATAATATATAAAATTTGCCTTCTTTTCAATGTATAAGAATGCTACTAAATAAGTTTTCTTTAGTTATATGTGTTTAATGGCGCCAAAGTCTCTTAAGAAGTCAAGTGGTGGAAACACATTGAGGCACAAAGTAACAGAATAAACCAATATTTAACTAATCCAATTAAAAAAATTTGAATTAATTATTAAATAAAATTTTTTTTTATTGAATAAATTAAAATTTGTTTGTGGATAGAAAAGGAGTTAACCTATTGTATTATCAAATTTAAATGCGATATTATACAAGTACTACTAAATTGTGCTGCAAATATACAAAAAATACATGGGAAGAAGGCGAGGCTATATTACGGTATACCTACCCAAAATTATAAACTCATTAAAACTTGCCGTATTTTAACCATTTGTATGATTTCGTTTTAATTTCAAGTTTTCATATATGTAATACTGCAATATTGCTAATAGAAAATGCTCGCAATGTGTTTTGATTTCGAAATCAAAACAAGACAGCCTATAAAATTTTTGTGATTGTAGCAGCATATGTGTGACAAGAAAAAATTTAAATTTAGGTACATTCGATTATTGAATACAAAAACAAAAAACATTTAAACAGCAATATATCGGCACTCTGATGTTTGGGAATGTACCCAGCCTTTTGTAGCAATATAGGAGTATTACATATATGCAAGTTTTTAAACGGTACAAATCTACACTCCCATCTTCTGTCAAGCAAAATATTCAAAAAAGTTTCGAAAATTAAAAAAAACATCCATAATTTTATATACTGGTGAATTTCTCTTAAGGCATTATTTATAAATTTTGTTTATGAGTTATATACTATACAAACTAAAAAAAAAATTTTTTTCAATTTTCCTTTTTTCTTTTTTGAAAATTTGGATTTTTTTAATTTCGATTTTTTTCTGAATTAAACTTTTTACTTCTATTTTTTCTTTTAAATTTGCAATTTTTTTTTTTTTTTCATTTTAAATACATATTGGTTTCTTATTTCGTAATTTGTCAATTTTGGTTTCGATTTTTTTGGTGAAAAACTTGATAATATAAGTAAACTAAAAAAAAATATTCAAAATTTGCGCAATTTTTTTTTTTTGAAAATTAAATTTATATTTTTAAATTTCGAACTTTTTTTTATTAAATTTCAATTTTTTTTAAGCTCGATTTTTATACTCAGCATGCTTTGCACACAGAGTATATTAACTTTGATTGGATAACGGTTGGTTGTACAGGTATAAAGGAATCGAGATAGATATAGGCTTCCATATATCAAAATCATCAGTATCGAAAAAAAATTTAATTGAGCAATGTCCGTCCGTCCGTTAGCACGATATCTTGAGTAAATATTGAGATATCTTCACCAAATTTGGTACACTAGCTTATCTGGACCCAGAATAGATTGGTATTGAAAATGAGCGAAATCGGATGATAACCACGCCCACTTTTTATATATATAAAATTTTGGAAAACACAAAAAACTTGATAATTTAGTAAATAATATACCCAAAATGTTGAAATTTGACATGTAAACTGATATTGAAACTCTTGATAAAAATTTTTCAAAATGGGCCTGGCACCGCCCATTTATGATAAAATCAATTTTACAAATATTATTAATCATAGATCAAAAATCGTTAAACCTATCGTAACAAAGAAGAAAAATTAACGAAATCAGTTAAGGACCACGCCCGCTTTTATATAAAAGATTTTAAAAAGGATCGTGGACGAATAAAATAAGCTATATCTTTGCAAAAAAGAGCTTTATATCAATGGTATTTCATTTCCCAAGTGGATTTATAACAATAAATAGGAAAAACTTCAAATTTAAAAAAATGGGCGTGGCACCGCCCCTTTTATGACTAAGCAATTTTCTGTTTCGGGAGCCATAACTCGAAGAAAAATTAACGAATCGTAATAAAATTTGGTACACAAGTTTTCCCTATAGCAGGAAATATTTCTAGGGAAAATGGACGAGATCGGTTAAAGACCACGCCAACTTTTATATAAAAGATTTTAAAAAGGGTCGTGGACGAAAATAATAAGCTATATCTTAGCGAAAAAGAGATGTGTCAATAGAATTTTACTTTCTAAATTGAATTATAACATTAAATTGGAAAACATTAAAATTTTTGAAAATGGGTGTGGCACAGCCCCTTTTATGACTAAGCAATTTCATATGTTTCGGGAGCCATAACTCGAAGAAAAATTAACATATCGTAATGAAATTGTGTACACATATTTTCCTTATAGCAGAAAATATTTCTAGTAAAAATGGACGGGATCGGTTAAAGACCACGGCAACTTAGATATAAAACAAGTTCCAAAGGGTCGTAGACTAGAATAATAAGCTATAACTTAGCAAAAAACTGTTTTGAATCAATGATATTTCACTTATCAAGTTTTATTGTAAGAGGAAATGGAGAGACATTTTTTTAAACGGGCGGTGCCACGTGTTATGTAGAAAAGTTATTTATCTGAAATGAAATGTACAATTGAAGCTCACGCTGAGTATATAATGTTCGGTTACACCCGAACTTAGACACCTTTACTTGTTTTTTTTTTAATGTTTTTAAGTCTTTTTGAGCTCCCAATGTTTAGATCCAAGATTTCTTCTGCTTGGAATTTGGCTATATGCATTTTAAGTAAGTGAGTTTGTCCAACAAACTTGCTCTATGAAATGTTCAAACGCAACGACAAAAAATATACAAGCTTTTATTGCTCATAATCCAAAATAGGTGGCAAAAGACATAGGTGCTAATTTCTTTATTTCGTTATGGTTACTATTGGCAACATTGTCTGTTGACATTTATTATTCTAACTATTTTCTAAGTGTTCGTTATTTATTATTTATATACATTTCATAAGCATAGTAGTGTATGTAAGTATGTATGTAGCGCTCGCAATGGTAATGAACTCAACCAAGGTCAACACGCGCTAATCGAGCACGCACAACTAAATATATGTATAAATCGGCCAACAACAATAAAAACAATAACAACATACGCATAAAATTAAAATAACTACGTCGCAACCTATTTAAGGTATACAAAAAACACAAAAAAGCAATAATAATAACAACATAAGGTATTTTTTAGTCTGTTCGCGCAGAATTATGCTTGGGAAACAAAAAAGCAAAAAGAAATCAATTTTATTTGCATTTCTTTTTTTTTTTTCAAACAAAATACCGAAAAATTAGAGCACAAAATGTGCGTGTAAGATTTCAATTTCAACCGTAATAACATTGCATGTGTAAATAAAATCTTCCGTTAACAAAATTATTAAATAAAACAAATTGTTAATTGAATTACTCTGCCTACATTTTTCACGCATTTTTTGTTTTTTACTTCTTACTTCGCTTATAATGTACATTAGTCATGGAAATTTGCGCGAGGGGTGGTGCGCTATAAGTTTGTATTTCGGAGTACTGATATTTAAAGAAGCAAATACTAAAATACTTTATTTAAAACAAAAGAACCATGAACAACAAAAAAAAAATAATAATAATATATAATAAATAGTAGTTGAATAATAAGCAAATAAGCCAGACTCTCTGATGAAGATGTGAAAAAACGTTGAAACGCGCAGGATAAAAAAAATGTTGGGTTTGTATCAAGAAAATGAGGCAGGTGTTATGAAACCAGTGCCCAAATTTCATTCTCACCCTTTGCTTGATTAAAGGAACGTACATATATTAATCAAAAAGTATAGGAAAAACAGTAGAGCAAAATAGCCATTAAAGGATTATAGCCCAACTGAATCACCGGGGGGTATTCATATACATTGATGAGTAATAATAGCGCTTGGCTTCTACACCAATACGATTGCAGGTGCATGAGATTGCATTCCAGTTCCTGGAAAGCTAGCTGATGAATAAACAAATAAACAATTATAGTGAACTTATTTCGTTCGACTAAAGTATTAAAAAATTACATTCCTGCCATAACAGTGTTGTAAAACAAAACAAATAACTAATTGAAAGAAACTGTATAAAATTTTCTTTTCACTACAAATTCCATATAAACAAGGTTCATAATGCGCTAGTTTTAACATTTAAATTGCATTAAAAAAATACACTCCAGTTCAAATTAATAGGCATATGTAAATTCAAAAGGTAAAAAAAAATTATTCATCGAAATTTTAAACTTTTTAGTCAGAATTTGAAGAAAATTTTCGGGTCTGCAATTTCGCCAATCATGTTATATAAACAATTTTAATGTATATTGTAACGGGTTTACGTCATACTTTACCAATTTTGGTTTTGAGAACGAAAAATGGCACTGAAGATGGCGCCACCGCATATTTGAAAGAAATATCGAATCACGCCTAGCATTGCTTATAGCAGTAATTTTGCCTCCAGTCTTAGACCTCTAAAAACAATATCGGCGAAAAATGCATTCAAGTTCATTAAGTAGTTCTTGAGTAATACGAAAGCGACGAATATCGAATTTCTTCAACTATGCAAACAAATCTCAAAAACGTTTTCGAAAAATTGGAGACAGTTATATTTTAAGTTCTATGAAGTTTTTTGAGTAGTAATTTTGTAGCCCAATCAATTTTAGTTCAACAAAGTACAATTATTATAGGTCTTTCAAATTTCGTTTTGAATTTTGAGTATTTGCTAGCTGCGCGGCTCTCAGAAAAATAGTGCTAACATATATGTGTCGGTATGTATATTTGTGGGTATGATAGATACGATCCAAAGTTTGCATATACGATGCATTCAATAAATTTACAACTACAATTTCCTTTCACGCGAAACATTTCAATTTTACGCTTACGAAATCTGTGAATGATTTTTTCGCGCCAAATTCTATGCGCGCCCTTGCAATGGCACACAAGCTATGTAAAAACATAGTATACACATAACATACACATACATACATACATATATGAATACTACACACACTTGTAAAAAAATTAATAAAAAGTACTGCACAGCTTCCACCACCTTCGCCCCACATGCCTATGATAATAAATTTAATATGTGGCGTCAGTCTGCAATTTTATTTTCATGTTTGTTTTTTACGGCTACCGTCTCGTTATTATTGTTACTATTTTTTGAGCGAGTAGTAGTAGAAATAGTAAGTGTAGTAGTATACAGTTGTATGTCGTGTTGGCTGACGCATTCATATGTATTTGGAGATGTGGGGAGGAAGGAATTAAGGTGTCCCATACTGCGCCAAATTGCAATCGGCTACACTTTAAGGTCTTGTTGCTGCGGTGTGGGGGCCACAGTAAGAGTGAGTAAAGCCGGCCGGCCGGCAATGCGCATGTGCCCAAAAACGACGACATCGATTGCAGATAATGTACATACAAGAAATGTATGCAGTGTTCAAATTTCATTTATGTACATTAACCTGGGTCGATTTGTATGGACGCCATCGATTTTTCGATAGGATTTGGGCTCAGAAAAAAAGTTCCACTACCCATACCCAAAAAAAAAATAATTATCGGGCCTGCGAAATTTAATTTTTTTTTTTTTTTTACTTTTTTTCGACTTTGATTTTTAAGGTTTTTTTCATGACCTACTAAAAAAATTTTCATATGTATACCCTGTCTGTTTTTTTGGTTTTTTTGTTTTTTTTTTTTTTTTTTTCAAAAAACGTCGACAACGTTTTTGGCGGACATTTACAATCAAATGAAAAATTTTTTAGTAGGTCATGAAAAAAACCTTAAAAATCAAAGTCGAAAAAAAGTCAAAAAATGAAATTTCATAGACTCGAATATTAGTTTTTGGAGGATACGTATTGGAACTTTTTTTCTGAGCCCAAATCCTATCGAAAAATCGATGGCGCGATATCGGTTAATAAATCGACCCAGTCTAATGTACAATATATATGTAAATGGAGAAAAAGCTTTGCAAATGTAGGCGTAGTCAGTGCAGATGCTGAAGCCTCAACGTTCACGCTAACGCCAACACATTGCGCTGATTTTAAAATGATAACGCGTGCATGGGCGAAGACAGACACTCCACTTCCAGTTGTGAAATACAATTTGTTTATATATACATACAGATATGCATATACAAATATGTATATATGCGCTTATGTAACGTGCTCACATTTCTCCACGAGCCCTTATACTTACTTGGATAAGAGTGTAAGCTTTTTTGTATGCGTATTTGATAAGAGCTAAATGCCCGCGATTTTCATTTTGTTGGTGCCAAGCGGTAGCCGGCGAGTGTGAGTTACTTAGAAACATATTGATGTAGGTTGATAACGATTTTCGAGTAAAAGGGCAAATGTATGAATGTTAGGGCTGTTTTTTTTTTCAAGTGAATTTTTTGAAATTCATCTGCCTTATCAAAACAAATTTTGTACACACAAAAAAATTTACAAAATATTAGTTTGCATGAAATGTTTTTTGACAATTATGTGAATCAATATAAATATTTGAGCAATTAAAACATACATACTTTTTATAATCAAAAAAAAACAATATTATTTTATTTTTGAACCTATTCATTTTTAAGCATCTTTTGGACCACCTATAAAATTAAGAAATGTGAAAAAAATTGTTAAAATTAAAAAACGAATTATAGAAAATTAAAGAATTTTTTTTTTTTTTGATCTCAATAAAGAGGTAAAAGTTGCGCCCAGAAATTCTGGGATACCTATTATAAATATTCTTTCAATTAAATTTTTATTTTTTATTTTGAGGCATTTTTTGTTTAATATTTGAAATTTTTATCCACTTTTCTGACATTTGTAATTTCATAATTCGTAAAATTATAATATTTAAATTGAGAAAAAAATGCGAGTTTACACCTAACTTCCTACACAAACATTTCAACTAATTTTACACCCCTTTTTTGTAAATAAAACCAGGAAAATATTCCCAACAGCCCCATCCTTCCCTCCTCGTTTGTCATGCACCACATTAACAACTGCCTTCTTTTAATCAAACATTTTTTGTCAAAAGTAATTGAGTCTAAGGATGGCATGCAATTTTTCCCAGACACGCTTGCATGAAATTCATCAAGCTAAGTAGACAACCATCAAACGCATCAGACAAAAAAGGGGAAAACAGTAGACATTTCAAATTTAAGCATTTACCATGACTACCATTGGCTGATAGTTGTTTTTGCAATCTGTAATTTTATGTTTGCTCTGTGTACATCATCTTACTAATGTATTTATGTATGTAACTTTGCTTTCAGTTTTATTTGATTTTATCTTTATAAGTTAATCTGATTTTTTTTGTTTTGTTTTTTTTTTGTTTTTGTAAAAAATATTGTAAATGGCATCTAGTTGAACTTCTGCATTATTATATTGTGACACGCAAGTTTAATCTACTTACATATATGCAGATATACTACATATACATATATTGGAGATATATATGGGGTATTCCATCCCAATTCGACCAACTTTGAACCCGACCCCTTTAGAATTGGTTGAAAGTTGTTCTTCTTTTTCTAGCTTACGAAAGACGTTTTTCAGAATTTTTTCATCCAACTCAAAAAAAGTTATGAATTTTAAAAAAAACACCGTTTTTGTTTTCAAAATGCTATAACTTTTTCAAAAATTGACCGTTTGGGATTTTTTTTTTAATTTGTTTTTAAATGTACTTTTCGGAAAAAATACAAAAAATTTTTTTCAAAATTGGTCGAAATGGGATGAAATACCCCATATGTACGCCTCATGCTTTCATAAGTTAATATTGTAAAATGGTATTAGTATATTAAAGTAGGTGAGTTAGTACAGACTCGACAAGTGCATTGCACTGGCGGAGTGAATGACAACTGTGCGGCGCAGTTCATTCATATTTGGCTGTTTCAAAAAAATTGCAATTTTTTATTTAATTTAATTTTCAATTAATTTAATTTTCAATTAATTTAATTTTCAATTAATTTAATGTTCAATTTATTATAAGTTTTAAATGTATGGTTTTTAAACCTCAACTTTTGCCATTCTAGTTCGTTTCTTTTTCTGCGTAAAATTTTTCTACATTCTTAACCACATTTTATTAAATTTTTTTCATTTTAACTTTTTCTCATGATTTTTTATTTTTTGTATTATTATTATTTTTTACAGTTTTTGTTCACCCTATCGCAGAGGGTGGCGAAACAATTTTTTGTGTTCGAAAAAGATTTCACCTTATCGGCAACTCTTTGTTCGGGCGAAATGAACAGCGGAAGACCCAAATTTGTTCACTTATATTTTACAGGCGAACGAGGGAAACAAAATATAAGTAATTTTTTGTTTTGAAATTTGGTACTCTTATAATTATATGTACTTTTATTATTAGAAATAAATCAATAAATAATGCACAATCGGAAGCTGAGTGGAAAAAAGTGAAATTCCTGTATTGCTAAGTATGTAAATTCTATTTTTTATGACAACGTATCAGTCGGCCAAGTTATCCATTGTGGACAAAGCAACGATTCCAAAATGTTGAGCACCTCACTGAAACAAGATTGGCTAAGACCAACTTCATGGTCCTTTCCAACGCCTTTTCCCTATGCGAAAAAACGAAGACATGACCTCAACTTTACAATTATTGTTGGAACTCCAAATTTTTGCTTCAATGGTGGCAAGGAGTTGTTAAGAATATCTAGAAAATATTTGCATGCCGGCTTGTTCAGCCTCTATTATTGCTGAAAGCTAATTGAAAAAAGTTAATTTTTTATTCAAAAGTGCTGAAAATAGAAGTTTTTAACTTACAGTGGATCACTTAGCTCCAAACGGTTAGAACATCCCCTTAATTGCCTTCGAATCGCTTTCACATTTATATTCTCCTCGCACTCAATCAATACCAACCTAAGTGCAATACTAAACATTATTTTATACATTTTTTATCTCTATTTTTGTTGTATTTTAAGGAAATATATGCTTGGTTACAAAATTTACACAAGTAAATTATTTGTTCACTGCTAATTCACAATAGAGCATCAGCTGTTTCGAAGTGAACTTTTGTTCGCCCGAAATTGTCGATAGGCGGAAAAAGTTCACCCGAACAAAAGAAGTGAAGGCGAACACTTTTCCGCGTGAACTTTGCGATAAGGGTGAATATTTTTGTATTTATATTTTTCTCTTCTATTTTGTTTTTGTTCTTATCATTTTGAATTTTATTTTCCAACATATTCCATTTTATAATTTACCCGTTTTATTATATTCATTTCTTATGTTTCATAATTCTTTTAAATACTTTCTCAAGTTATTCCCTAGCATTGCGTTTTTTAACACGCTTCACTTGTATGTTTGTAACTCTCTAGGCTAGGCGCGCAAAGAGATCCATCGAGCGGCAATTATTGAAGAAGGCAGTTGTTACAAAACGAGTTGTGCTTAATACCAGAGACACGCACCTCTGTGCTATAGCGTATTGTTTAGTTTTTTAAGCTATATTTAATACATTTTTTTTTATTGCTATGCATTTTTTTTTTTAATTTGAAGTTTTTTTTTTTTTAATAACGTCCTATGTATATATTTTTTAATTTTTACTTGCTTGATTTTTTTATATTTATAACTCCTTACTTTATGAACTTTAAATTTTAGTATTCGTTCATTGTTGCTTTTCGAACTAGGTGTGCGGAACGATTATTGCGGTTTCAATTTCATTATTTTTTTATGTTTTTCTATATTTTTTTCAACAAATTTTTTATAGTTTTTTGTTAGTTTCTTTATAATTTATTTTCTTTTTTGGCCGTTAGTATATGCCGTTATTGTTATTGTTGAGCTCAAGGCCGGATTAAATAAAACGCTTTTATTTGGTTTTAATTTAATTTAATGCCAATATTTCGACCTCAGTCTGAAGTTCCTGATGATGCCTTAAGACTGAGGTCGAAATATTGACATTAAATTAAATTAAAACCAAATAAAAGCGTTTTATTTAATCCGGCCCTTAGTTTCTTTATTACAAACCTTTTCTTTTCAATTAATTTTTGATTTATTATTCCTTTTTTGTTATTTTATTATTATTATTTTTTCAATTCGAAAAATTTTTAAATAAAACTGAAACAAATAAAAATGACAAACTACAAATGCATGCAGTAATAAAAATAGAAAATGAATTCAATAACACAAAAACTTAAAAACATCAGAAATAAAATAAAAAATAAAAAATTTGCTTCACTATCAACGGTTTTTAAAAATATAAAATGTAAAAGAAACTTGAAAATGTTAATTTAAAAGTTGTGTTCAAGTTTTTATTTTTTTTTCACAATTTTTTTATTTTTTTTTCAAATTTATAATTACACATTTAAAAATTGCTATTTAATCTTTTCAATATCTCTCTAGTTTCCTTTTCTAAATTATAATTTTTTAATTTATATATTATTTTTTATATATTTTTTTATTTATTTAAAATTTTTATTTTTTGTAGTTTTAATTTTTTTTATTATTATTATTATTCTTTTTAATTCCTGGGTGGTACAAAAATACAATTCTCAATGGGGGCTAAATATCTAGGGTCACACTGGATAGAACCCTCACGTGGAATGCTCATTTGGATGCTATCCTAAACAAGGCAACAAGAGCTATCTTCGCCTGTACTCGTCTCTACGGCAAAACATGGGGGATTTGTCCAAAAATGGTATATTGGACATTTAATACAGTCGTAAGGCCAATAGTCACCTAAGCTTCTCTAAATTGGTGGCAGAAGGCCACGCAAAGAAAGGCAACGGCTAAATTAAGCAAACTTCATCGATTAGTTTGCGTTGGCATAACGGGTCTGATGAGAACCGCCCCTGCTGACGCACTTAGTGCTTAAGTGGGAATACCTCCCTTCCCTATTCTGATAGGGAAAGAGGCAACACTAGGCGCAGTACGACTTCCAAATATTTCTGAGTTGAAGGAAGGAAATATGATAGGGCATATGAAAGTAATAAGAAAATTCATAGGAAATCCCTCATTACAACTGCGTGACGTAATGTCCCCTAAGCTCAGAATCTCACAGAACTTTGAAGTGTCCATTGTGGACAGGACCCACTGGGAAAAAGGGAATCCTTATAACGACCCTGACTCAGTGGTCTGGTGCACGGTTGGATCGAAATTCGATGACGGAAGAACGGGAGCTGGCATCTATGGGCAAACTTCAAAAAATCGATACCAATGGGATGTTACCCCACCATATATCAGGCAGAAATTCATGCAATAGAGGTCTGTGGTAGAGAATGCCTGCGGAGAGGCTCAACATCGAAGAGCATCTACATTATGTCGGACAGCCAGGAGGCACTGCGTGCCTTGCAATCCTACACAGTTACATCTAAGCTAGTGGATGAATGCCAAAAACAAGGTTTTGTTGAGATGGGTTCCCGGACATCAGGGACATGAAGGTAATGAACATGCAGATTACCTAGCAAAGCAGGGTGCTACATCAGCATTCTATGGTCCATAGCCCTTTTGTGGAATCACAAAAGCACACACGCCGTTTCACATTTTCTGCGAATGCGTCGCTCTAGCTAGGCAGAGACTATCCCATCTAGGTGGTGGGACCCTTAATCCCTATGTGATATGGAGTAAAAAGCCTGAAGAGGTACTTAGATACATCAAGAGCCTCCAGATACAAAATTAGGCTGAAAGGTCTTGCACAATAGATCTGCACAAAGGTCGCAGTGCTTCCAGGCCTATTAATAATAATAATAAAAATAATTTTTAATTGTCACGCATAGGCTATAATGCAGAATGCGTCAGTTGTGTAGTAGGTATTTTTAATCTGTTATTTTTCTATTTTTAAATGTTTATTCGATATTTCCACCTTTTTATTAGATCTAAGTCGTAGCCCAACTCACAATGCCAACAACTTTAAAATTTAAAATGCTCTTTAAAAAGGGTGTTGCCATTATACGATTTTTGTACAATTTTTTTGGGTGGCAACATTCATACATACATCAGGCAATTACATAAAAGTTAGAAAAACATACAATACCAAGCCACAAAAAATTGCTGCAAGCAAAAATACATACATAAATATTTTTTTATACTCTAAATGCCAGTGCGCATGCTTCATTTTCGCGCCAAGCGAACACACCCAGCAGTCAAATTTTAAATGTTTTGCATATATGCACACAAATATGTAACTTGTTCTGTGGATGCAGAAATAACATCATCTATATGAGCAGTATAGTGCCTAATATGAAAAATGCTCGGCACAAAAAAAGGATAATAAACAAGAGGCAACAGCAGTAGCCGGTATGAGTTTTAATGTAGTAAGATTATGTTAATGAGACGATAGGACTGTGAGATAGTAATGAAATGAATTTTCGAGTTTCAAAACACAAAAGAAAAAAAAACGTACATATGTATAGCGAAAAATACAATTAGTGAAAAATGCATATATGCAACGAAATGGAGAAAACTTGATGCAAAAGGCAAAAATGTGTATGCAAAGAGCCAAGAAAAAGTTGCCGATGAAAGAAGCCGATCAAATACTCAGCAACAAATCACATTTAAATATGTTTATGCTCTACATATACATATATACAATACTACATACATATGTGTGTATTTATGTATTATATAGAAAGGGGCGTAATTTCTCATCCGACGTGGAGCCATCACCTTGCATACACAATTTAGTGTTCGTGCACTAACATCTATGATTTGCTACTATCTAACGAATGTGGGTGGATGGTTGGCCAACATTTTAATACTATTTTGATATTGATTTTCTTTAACAGCTTTGCACGCGCGCCTACCAGCTGAGGCGCCAAATGTTTTTTTTTTTTTTCTCACTACCAGCCAGCTAAGCAAGTGGCAATTGCTGCCGTCACTTGTATAGTAAAATGGGCAGCGGTGTAAAGTGGGCGGCGGTAAGCTGATTGTTTCAAGCTGATACTTTTAACGCGCTCACACATACATACATATGTATGCACCACTTGAACGTTCAAGCTCAGAAAAAATCAAAAACTAAAACTTTGAAATGAAATCGCTGTTTTTGCTACAAATAGTGACGGCATACACAGTGGCGCCGTCAGCAGTGTGAACTACTTTGGAAAGTTCAAAAAACTGTGAAATGACTGCGCAAAAATTGCAAAAACAAAAGCAAGTTATTTTTCCCATAGTAAAAAAGGCACATATACGTACATATTAACATACATCGAAACTTGTATATATTTTTTTAAATAACATGCTTTGCATGTGAAATATTAAGTTACTCCAACAAGCTACTGCCTATAGTAGTAGAGATGAACATGCTGCGACTACCACCCAGCTGAGGCGCCATCAACAAACGTCATTTTCAAATATTTATTTCACAAGCAGATGAAATAACCACAAAGCGGATATATGATAAATTGTAGTGTAGAAAGTGGAAATGTGCGAAATTTTAATGACTTTGCGAATTACGAAATAGTGCGAGAAAATGTTATGAACTTAAAGGTGACAGCGAAATATTTCAATAAACTTAATATCCGCTAAAGATATTTTAATTACCTACTCAACTATTAATCAACTTCAAGATTATTCATATTCTCAACACTTAACAACTATGAAAAATCACCGATTAATCCACTGTTGCTCAATTTTATAGCATGCACAACGAATATAATCCTTTAGTCGCAGTATAATGTTTTCTTAAATTGCGGGTTTTTCATTCAATTTAATTTCTCTATTAAATCGAAATTTGAATAAGGCTTCGTCAGGAACTGAGTTGCACAAAAAAAATTTGCACAATTAATCATTTTACATCGAAATTGATTAACAATTAAATTGATTAGTTAATCGAGTTGACAATGCTTGAAGTTTTGCTGATTTACACATAATTACTGAATGTGTTGATTAATTGCAAACTAGGAAATTAGTCGATTAATTACTACCCATAAATAATAGTTGTAATCCTATCTATTTCAGCAAAATATAATTGAAATGCGGAATTGTTAAATGAAATCACCTTATTACTTAGTTAATCAACTTGAATTTAAAGTTGTGGTGATTTACATACAAGACATTATGTGTCGATTAATCGTAGAAAGTTGTGTTTGTAATTAACTTGAGTTTAAAGAGCAATGAATGTTTTACATAAAAGTTTACAAGTCGTTTCATTTTAGCTTACAACAATTTCACTGATAAAGTAATTAATGTAATTTTCTTTTTTGTAATCAAAACTAAACCAAATTTATCAAATATTCTTTTAGTCACATATAGTTTTGATTTATCGGCACCTAATCTAAAGGAACGATAACAAAATCTTATATCTTATAAAATGATTAAATAATTAATGACATCATAAAATTCAATACTCACCAGAATCAGATGGTGTATACGCCGAATTCGACAAATCATCGATGCCTTCCTTACAACGCGTGTAACTGTGATCACTGTGACAGTGGGCTTGTGCAGCATGATGATGACTCATGCTCGCTTGACTGGAAGCTTGACTCGACACTGGTGATGTACATCCATATGATAATTCTCCATCAAGCAATGACGATGCGGAACCATAACCAGAATTAGCTGTACTCTCTTCATCCTCATCCGATTCACAATCAGATGTGGCAGAATTTATTAACATTGATGTCGTCACCAATGACGGACTTTTCGGATGATGCAGTCCTTTATTATTTTCATCGCGCATTATCACATCGAGCACTTCATGTATATCAGGATGATCAGAGGTTAAGCGTGTATGGATCTTATCCTTACTTGTATCTTGTAATTCTTTGCTTATATTATCGATTATGCCAGCATTTAGTGATATATTATTGCTACCCATCATACAGGCGCGTAAGTCAATATTGGTCTGTTTAAAGTCTGTGGCCTCGTCATCTAGTGAGGGCGGAGTATCCGGCAGCTCGTATGTCATTTTATCAAAAGCAGCTACGACGCTATTACTGTTAACATTTTGTTGGCTCGTTGATTTGTTGTTGTTGGATAAATGTAATGTCGAAAGTTTATGTTGCAATTGTTGATGTTTTTGTAATTTACGTTGTTGCAGCTGCATTTGTTGTTGCTGCTGTGTTGGATTATTGGATTTACGTAGCAGTGAAGTGCCTGGCGGTATATGTTGCATACTTTGTATTGACGAGGACGATGCCATTGACGTTGACTTAATTTGTATCTGGGACAGTTGCGGTGGTGTCACTGTAGTGCGCACATTAGGTATGCTATGTTGTTGCAATTCTGTTTCATAATCATCACTTGGCTCCTCTTTGATTTCTGTCTTAATTTCAACATATTGCTGCTGTTGTTGTTGTTGTTGTTGTTGTGGCTTTTGGTTGATTATTTGTATTCTGCTTTTGTTGTTATTGGCCACTACTACAGTGGGTGCTGGTAATTGTGTTGTGGGTGTAGCTGTGACAGCAGCTAATGGTACAGCACGTGCTAAATCGCTACCTGTCGATGAGGCTGATGTGCTCAATTCTGTTTGTGATTGTCCGGACCACATACAATCGCTGTTACGTATTTCTGATTTGAACGATATATAATCGGGTGTACCGCTTATAGGTAAATCATTACCACTATCCATTTTCTGTATATCACCCCAAATAGTACTGCCCCATCCGGTCAGAAGATCCTCAAACAACTCACTGGGATCTGGTCGGATGAGCGAGTAGTCGTCACATTGATCGCTTAAGTAACTACCCAAAACGGGTGATGAGCTGAGTGCGCTATATATTTTGGCCATTTTTGTTTCACTTTCTTCTGGTTCGAAGTCAAAAATTGTATCAAAATTGTCTGGTTCTTCGTGAACTCCTTGTGGTAGAATTTTGATCCTTTTTGTAAAAACTTTCTCGTACGAAAAAGTTACGGTTTTCGCCAATCTAGAGAAGAGGGCGATAGCTGAAAATAAGGAAAGATTTGCTGTTAATTTAATGCTTTGTTGTTAATTGAATTGAAGCCTGAACATATCTATATCTAAGCACATAACAGTAAAAGTAAAACCTTTCCACAAGAAATGAGCTTTCGTGTGCTTTTTTTAAAGCTTTCACTTAAGAAACAAAAATATTAGTTAACAAGGTATGAAAAATACCTTTTACAAAAGAAGTACTTTCGCTAACGAAATAAAGATATGAATCAAAGCTGTATTAGAAAGGAGCTATACAGAAGCTTTTACTTAAATATCCTTTAAAAATTTTTCAGAAAGTTCCAAACAAACAAAAGCTTTCATAAGCTTTTAAAAGCTTTACAGAAGCTTCAAATTACGAAACAAATAGGAAATGAAATACAAAATGTATTAAATAAAAAGGCAACAGAAAAACGTTTAAGAGGTGAGATTCGCATGAACTGTCAATACGTCCTCTAAAAAGATATCCAAACTTTTGTAGAGCAACTTGGTTTAGAAGTGCCAAGCAAATTTGTATAATAGTCAGAGCTAAAAAGTGTGAGCTTAAATAAGATTTCCTTCTATGATCAAATCTTTCCATACTCGTAACAATAGAAATGCAAACTTCTGATCTTGATAAAGCTCGCTTTCACTCAATTTAATATAACATACATAATTGCATTTGTCATTCGTTTCATGCTACTGAGCTCAAGAAACAACGTTTATCGTTGCTCATGTTCCAAGATTTCGAAAATTCACCGGTGAGAAGAAAATAAAGCTTTTCTCCCTTTCTACACAAAGTTGTTAACATTTCTTTTTAGAATAATATTCATTTAACTATTATTTTGCAAAATAATAAATTATTTTCTAAAAGCTTCAATTGCAAAGCTTTAATGAAAGCTAAGCGCAAAAACGACCCATAATCGCCACCAAGTCAACTTTTCACAAAAAAATTCCACTTTGATGATTTATAATAAAAAAAAACGACATTCTCAGAGTTTAACACACAATAAACATTCCAGCATTTATAATCGACTCGAAGTAGAACGAAACTTTCAAGCACACAATTTCACAACAAAGCCTAATATTTATTTTTCAAATGGTGACTTTACTCAAATCTATTTACCGTGTCGCAGTCATGTGCTTATTTCTTTATCATAACAATGGCATTATTGTTGATTTTGATATCAAGCTGCACATGGCTGTAAAAAAGTTGGAACGGCGGTGGTACAACCAGAATTCAGTTTCCAAGAAAGAATTTAATGACAGTAATAGGTGTACCCATAGGTGCGTGTGCATGTAAGTATTACGAGAATTGTGCTTTGAAACATTGCAAAAATCTGCTTAGTTGAAAAAATTAAATAATATACAACTGTGTAATTATTATACTTACAATTAGGTATACTTTACACATATTTCTGTTTGAATGGTTACATATGTGATCAAGTTAGTAACCCAAGTGTTTCCATTTCTTACATAATTGGAGCTTAACGGTTTAAATGGTTTCTGTGTATGTTTCTATAGGTAGATAAATATGTACCATGAAAGTGATGTTAAACAAGTGCCTTTATGTTTACGGTTGCTGGAAATATTAAGCGATTTGATAAACTTAACATAGGGACTTTCAGCAGCTAATTCAGCTCTTAATCTAATCAAAAATCATATAATGTCTTTTGATTTGTAATTGATTTTGTTGTTATCGACCCTTTGATAAAGGATTTCTGGTTGCGCTGTGTAGCTAAATGGTAAACGCAGCGATCCTTGAGCGATTGGATGATGAAGGCTTAGCAATCTTTCAAATGGATCTATCTGCGCAGTTATGGCAGGTGTCTGAAAATGTCTCCAAATTAAAAAATGATTTTTCAATTATAGAAAAATCATAACAAACAATAATTATCATACAAATTATTGTTATAGGGCTTGAGCTCGAATTTGAACTAGGATTTGTTGAAGAAATTAAAGGTTATGAATCATTAGCAGATATCCCTGAGGAAGGTACAAAGTGTTCAGAAACGCGTTACAGCACAGAGAAAATATATTTTTTTGCCTACAACCCTGCGACGAAAAAGCTGAAGTTTAAAGTAACAAACATTTTGGCCCATTAAGAACTTAGCAAGTAATTCAAGTTTAGAAAAGTGTTCCATTTAAGTTTATTTTCCTAGAGGCAAGCTAAGAACCGACAACAAAAAAAAATCTATTTATTTTTACTATTAATATTTTGCTATCTTAAACTTAACGATAATATAGAAGGAAAAACCCCACAGCAAACTGAAGTGCCTGATAAAAGATAAGTCACAATACCGGAAAGTACACACACCCACATACCGATACACAGTTGAAAGCAGTAAAACAGTAGCGAATGAAGAAATTGATCGTCATTTTATGATATAAAAACTTGAGTTATTTATAGAAGCTGCAAATGTTTTTTTTTTTGATACTCAGCTGAGCAGAGCTCACAGAGTATATTAATTTTATTCGCATAACGGTACCCCGTAACGGCATAAACTAATCGAGATAGATATAGACTTATACATATCAAAATGATCTGGGCGAAAAAATAAATTCATTTAGCCATGCCCGTCAGTCCGTCTGTCCGTAAAGACGATAACTTGAGTAAATTTTGAGGTATCTTAATGATATCTGGTATGTAAGTTCCTGGGCACTCATCTCAGATCGCTATTTAAAATTAACGAAATCGGACTATAACCACGCCGACTTTTTCGATATCGAAAATTTCGAAAAACCGAAAAAGTGCGATAATTCATTACCAAGTACGGATTAAGCGATGAAACTTGGTAGGTGAGTTGACCTTGTGGCGCAGAATAGAAAATTAGTAAAATTTTCGACAATGGGCGTGGCACCACCAACTTTGAAAAGAAGGTAATTTAAGCGTTTTGCAAGCTGAAATTAGGCAGCTGAGTATGTAATGTTCGGTTACACCCGAACTTAGCCTTCCCTACTTGCTTTTTATTAAAATTATTAAATTTTTATTGGTTTTTTTACATTCCTTTAAATAATGCATTAATAGATTTATTTGTACTTAAAAAAATAAATATTAGAAAAAACACATTTTTTTAAATTATTTTATTTCTTCGATGTAGTTTTAACATTTTTTTTTTTTTTTTAATGTTTTAGTTTTATTTTTTTTAAATATTTTTAAATTGTTTTTTTTTTACATTTTAATTTGTTTGCTATTTTTGTGGTTTTTTCTTTTGTTATTTTTTTATTACTTTATTTTATTATTTTTTATTATTACTCAATTTGTTTTTAAATTGTTTTTTTTTTTTTGTTTTTTTTTTAGGACAAACTTTTTTTTTAATAAATCAAATCAACACAAAAAAAGGACCATGAAGATAACAAATTTTTCAATGCAAATTTTCGAATAAATGGAAATGCCCTTTTTTATTTTCATAAACTTTTTTATACATTTTTTTCTAATTTTATTTTATAGTTTTCCTTTTTTAATTAAATAAAAAAATGCTGCATTTCCTTATAACATTGCTCTGATTCTGTTCTGGTTTAGTTTATATTGACTGCCTTAGTGTTTTATTGCTATCAGCTGTGTTTTTTTTTACATCTATAGATGTTTACGCTTAAACTTTATATGGATTGCTACGCGTCAAACTTTAAATACACCTCTGAAATTGCTGCTCATAAAATTAGTACTACTAAATTTCAATACGCACTATACTCATATGTAACTGAAATATGTGTCTATGTTTCACTTCAACACTAATTATATGTATCACCTCTTAAAATGGTGCGTGTCCACAATACATCGCAACTGATTCAGCTATATGTTATACACAGAGGGTTGTGTCTCCGCCTGAGCTGTAGCTACACCCTGTGCTGTAGCTAGTTGTTTAAACACTGCCGCTAGTTGGGTCTTCTAAGCATTATCTAAGCGAGGATAAGCGTTTTTTACGCGCAGACGTAAACGTATACGCGTGTAAAAAAAACACGGCTATTATATACATAAATTCAATTACTAATTTTCCCAGAATGTGATCAAAGTCGTTTATACAACAAAGTTAAATATTTTTGTTCAAAAACAATTTTTTATGTATTTATTTGCTCAGCGCTACTACAATCAAATCTTATTCTAATTCATTGCTCGCAGCTGTACGTACTGCCTAATACAGTGTGTCATATGTGCGGCGCCACCACACAAACCAGTCATCAAATGGTAGCCATATAACGAAACGAAACAGCACTAATGAAATCGCAAATTATTAAATGTCAATCAGCAGCAAGCAAACAAGCAAAGCAAATCAAAACTAGTGCCAATCGATGCAAATTTTGATAATGCTCATTGATGAATCAATTTATAGAAGTAATGTTTGTTTGTTAATAATATACTCAATGCACATTGACTCATGCCACAGCAAAGTATATGAAATGATTTAAATAGTATTTTTTAAATTTAATAGCATGTAAATTGTTGTTAAAAGTATTTATATACAATATACAAACGATTTTTTTAATTATGTATGTATGAACATTTGTGACAGTGTGGCCCCGAGAAATTGTGAAAATGAGTACAACGTACCGCAACTACAACAATATCTAGCAATTGCTTAACTAATTATTTGTTACGCTACTACAAGCCGGTCTGTCGTTCGTTCGACGGCTTGTGACTTTACTTTTTGCATGGTTGACTTGTTTATTTGCAAGAAATGCAATTATTTCGACTAGTTTTCATTTTCAACAAAAAACGTTTTTCTCCCTTTTTCTATGGTACTACGTAAATATGAAATACTGTATAGTTGTGTTGGCATTGTTTTGATTATATATATTTTTTTTTTTTTGTTTTCATTGTTTATAGCTCGATATTTACGCCGATGAGTACCTACAAGCACTGGGCGAGCATGACACAATTTTTTCTTTTGCATTTTGTTTTTATCGCGAACGATGTAGAATGATTATTTTTGTCACAAGGTGAGTGAATGAGTGTTGGTATGTATATAATTTTGGCGCAACAAAATGCGATTTGCCTGATCAAAATATAAAATGCAATGAAAATTAATGTGCACTTAAAGTTGAAAAAAGGGCGTGACGTTGGTGTATAAATGGCGCGAAAGCGTAGTGTGTCTGGAAACGTACAGGAGGTATCTAAAGTGACGACAATTGCCACAGTTATTTTATTTTTAAAAGTTCTATGAGCAGTGAAATATCGCAAATTTTTTTATCACGTAAGGGTTAAATTTTTTGAAAATTATCAAAATTTTTCCATGATGGAATTTACATGTTTTTGGTTTAACATTTCTTTCGTTTATTATTTTATATAATAAATAAAAAAAAACGGTGTTGATATTTAATTTTATTTTTTCAAATTTCGTAATTTTAAAAAATATCAACACCGTATTTTTTTATTTATTTACATATATTAACGAAGAAAATTTTTTCGCTTTCGAAATTCGAACTTCGAAAAAATATCAACACAGTTTATTTATAAAATTCAACGAGAAGAGTTATTTTTAATTTGCTTACCTTGACTTCACTTGTATGTATGTATGTAACTCTTTTTTTATTCCAAATAGTAAAAAAAAGTTTTACGTAAAGATCTTTGTTTTTAATCGTTTACGGTTGTAATAAATGAATAGACGATTAAATCAAAGATCATAACCAACCCGGAGTTCAGGTGATAGTTGTTGCTTAACCAAAAGCAGCAACACAAAAGGGCTTGTGCACAGACCAACCCATATATTCAGAATTATTTAGCTCTACTGCATCAAGCAAATAAAATGAAATCCAAATAACAAAGAAAACAAACCACAACAACAAACAAACTACTTGAAGGTTTCTTTTAAAATTAAGTAGAAAAATGGACAATTTTTAATCACCTGAGAATATAGAACATAATAAAACATTTTCAACCGAAAAAACATTTTTAAACGTGAAAAGTATTTCCTTAATTAGGAGATTCACTTCAAATATAGAACATCTCTAGAACTAGAATATATATGTAAATATATAAGAATATTAAAAAAATTCTAACTCATAAAATGTTAAAAAATAAAAGAACTGTGTAAGAACTTCAAAAAACCTGCAAAAATTTTAAATTAAAAAAAATTTGCATTATATGAAAAAAGTTCCTAAATTAAATTTATCTACCAAAAAAATTCTACAAAATCTCCAAAAATCTACTACTTTTTTTAATATAATATAAAAATAATTTGAATACAGCAAACCTTACACCATAAAAAAATGTCTAACTCGCAAAAAATTATTGGCCTAAAATGTTTTTAGTTACTATTTTACTGCACAACATTGTAGAATCAATCTTAAAGCTTCACAGGTGCTGCTTAGATAAGAAAAAAAGGTAAGATACAATGCAGCGCACATTGCAGTAACAAACAGCTAAACAGATACGGAGCGAATGCCCTTGGATATTTACAAAAAAAAACTTTTTGTCTACAAATTTTATGAATGAAAATGAAATTCATAATAAATAATTAAGTATGCAATTTAGCAATTATAAACACACATATGTGCATTTGCATCAACAAATAATATTCAACATACAACAAAAAGTTATATCAAATATAACAATCTCAATTAGGCGCCCAGTAAGCAACAGCAAGCAAAATGTAATAATAAGCAAAATATAAAAAATATTGTAGATAAATAAAGAAAAAAAGGAAACACGTCGACAACTGATGTAAAAAAATAAAAATATATATAAAACAAAATGTTTCCACTGTATATTTTAACACATACCGATGGAACACTCCAAAGTTCACAAATATACAAATACATATTTATTATTATACATATGAATATATCTGTTGATATATAAACAAATATGTGCTGACGTGACATGTAAACGTTAATCAGTCAGAGAATCAATCATTCGATTGCCGGCCGGTATGCCCAGTCTATTGTGATTTATTAATGTTTTCAGAATATGTGTGCAAAGCGCAAAAGTACATAAAATAAGTAAAAAAAAAGCTTATGCAGCAAACAGCACAGATGTATTGAACGGTTTTGTAAAGCTTAATTGCTATAAACAAATATTTATATTGTAAAATAAAAACAAAACAAAAATATACTAATAATATGTGCATAGTTTAATCATAGTAAAAATAGTTATTTAATGAGCTTGACAAATTATATTAAAGTATAGTAAGTTTGCTCATTAGGTTGTAATGCGCGTCATATTATAATACTACCCGTCGCGTTTCTACGTTGCTGTTTTTATTAAAACTACTATTTAAAAATAGCCTTATGTATATCTGGGGCACATATATCATTTAAAGCCTTGATTTTGGAAAATCGGCCCAGAAGATCGTCGGTTTTGTTCTAAGAAAGTTATGGTATTTAATTTTATATGAAAAAAAGATAAAGAGAAGTACAGAAGAGATTGAAAAAACTAGGAAAACTTAAAGATCAACCTTAAAGGCGCCACAGATTATGAAAATGACTTATTTTTACATTTACTATAATCTTACATTTACTATAATCACGTAGTGCTTGATATTTGTTAAACTGCTGCTTTTGTCTCAAAGGCAATATTTGCCTACAAATGAACAAAATGCCCGTCTCAAATGTTTCTCAAATAGTAGGCAAGTTGAAAATTAACGTTGAAGAAAATATTTAGACTTAAACGATGAACACCGACAGTCAAATTCATAAATGAATATTTTTCCGTTGTTTATTGGAATGCTTTTTTACATTTTTACCTACAAAAATATATGCAATTACTTAGCTTGTTCTTAAACAAAGTCCGGATTATCATACGAATTATCCGCTTCATTTTCTGCACTTTACTAACAAGATTTTTTTTCTTACATTGAATTATGTATGTTTTGAAACACATTTTCTTTAAAGTAAGTCTGACTCAGCGACATGTTTCATAAAATCTAAATTTTTTATGAGCACTACATCATTTACTTTACTACTTATTTTACACTTTACAACTTAAGTATCTTTTCAACTACTGTGAATGACTGTAAAAAGTTTTCACGACGCCTTTTCATGCTTCTATGCTTTTTTATGTATTTCACAAAGAAAATTTGTTGCGCGTGTTGTGCATTAAGCGTCTGATTTGCGATGCATTAAGTTTGCATAAAAAAGGCAATTTTTTATTTTATTTATTCATTATATTTATGGTTTAAATAAAAAAATTTTATTTGTAAAATTCGAAATTCTGAGAATATGTTAGAAAAAAATTTTAAAAATATATATACATAAAAAAAAAACTTATAGAAACTAAAAATTTTCATATTTGAACAGAGAAATGTTTAATTTTAAGAAAAACTGAAAAATGCTACTTGAAAAAAAAAATTTAAAAATTTGAACATTATACCGAAAACAAAAATGTTGTCTGGAAAAAATTTGAAAAAAAATCCGCTAATCAGCTGAAAGCATATATGTAATACTCCTATATTGCTACAAAATTCTAGGTACATTCCCAAACATCAGAGTGCCGATATATTGCTTTTTAAACTTTTTATACCTTTCATGAAAATGAAATGGTATATTAATTTCGTCACGAAACCGAAAATTGTAAGTCCTTAAAGGAAAATAGATAGACCCACCATTAAGTATACCGAAATAATCAGGTTGAAGAGCTGAGTTGATTTAGCCATGTCCGTCTGTCCGTCTGTCTGTTTGTATGCAAACTAGTTTTTGAGATATCTTGATAAAATTTGGTGAGCGGGTGTATTTGGGTGTCCGATTAGACATTTGTCGGAACCGACCGGATCGGACCACTATATCTCCATACAACCGATTTTTCAGAAAAAGAGGATTTTTGTAATATCTTACCCAATTTAACAGATTGAAGCTTCAAACTTCACCATATACTTTCGTATATTGCACATATTGTTGCCTGAAAAAATTGATGAGATCGGTCGTATATATAGTATATATCCCCCACAACCGATTGTTCAGATAAATAACTTTTCGTAATTACTGCCCTATATTAAGAGCTAGAGGCTTCAAATTTCAACGAATGCTTACGTATATAGCATATATTGTTGTCTGAAAAAATCATAAAGATCGGTGGTATATATAGTACATATATATATATAGTATATATATATATATTTTCGCAAATTTTAGCCCCATTTTAACAGCTAGAAGCTTCAAATTTCACCGAATACTTACGTATATAGCATATATTGTTGTCTGAAAAAATCATAGAGATCGGTTGTATATATAGTATCTATCTCATACAACCGATTGTTCAGATAAGAAACTTTTCGCAATGTCTACCCCATTTTAACAGCTATAAGCTTCAAATTTCACCGATTGCTTACGTATATAGCATATATTGTTGTCTGAAAAAATCATAGAGATCGGTTGTATATATAGTATATATCTCATACAACCGATTGTTCAGATAAGAAACTTTTCGCAATTTCTACCCCATTTTAACAGCTATAAGCTTCAAATTTCACTGATTGCTTACGTATATAGCATATATTGTTGTCTGAAAAAATCATAGATATCGGTTGTATATATAGTATATATCTCATACAACCGATTGTTCAGATAAGAAACTTTTCGCAATTTCTACCCCATTTTAACAGATATAAGCTTCAAATTTCACCGATTGCTTATGTATATAGTATGTATTGTTGTGTCAAAAAATCACAGAGAGCGGTGATATATATAATATATATATGATGGTATATATAGTATATATATATAGTATATATATATTTTTTTGCGATTTCGGCCCCATTTTAACAGCTAGAAGCTTCAAATTTCACCAAATGCTTACGTGTATAGCATATATTGATGTCTGAAAAAATCATTGAGATCGGTGGTATACATAGTATATATCTCATACAACCGATTGTTCAGATAAGAAACTTTGCGCAATTTCTGCCCCGTTTTAACAGCTAGAAGCTTCAAATTTCACAAAATGCTTACGTATATAGCATATATTGTTGTCATAGAGATCGGTGGTATATATATTATATATGTACTTCATATAAACCGTATAATTTTCCCCTTTTTTACGGCTAGAAGCTTCAAAATTCATCAAATTTCATCAAAAAGTTACGTTTACGTCATATATTTTTGAAATACGTGATTCGTAGTCATAGTTTTTACACGCAGACCACAAAAAACCTGAAACTTTGCATCCTCACACAAAGTACCTACTTATTTTTTATTTTATATTTATCTTAAAAATCGGTTAGGTATGTAGATCTGTTCACTATATATTTCTTATCTTATACATCCGATTATTCGGAGATTACGAACGGGATAAGATTATTGTTCAGCCCCATTCATGAAAGGTATGAAGTCTTCGGCATAGCCGAAGACAGTCCCGTCCTTACTTGTTTGTTTTTGTATTCAATAATCGAATGTACTTAAATTTGATTTTTTTCTCGTCACACTCATGCTGCTACAATCACAAAAATTTTATAGGCTGTCTTGTTTTGATTTCGAATTCAAAACACATTGCGAGCACATTGTACTAGCAATATAGGAGTATTACATATATGGCTGAAAGTATAAAAAATCAGCCAAAACTTTCAAAACTGAATTATAAAATGCAATAAAAATCCAAAAATAATTGCAAAAAATTATTAAGGGCTAGAAGAAACATATTTTGTAAAATGATACTGAAGATGGCACAACGCCAAAATCGGGTTGTTCTCAAACCAAAAGGATGACAGAAAATCGTCTCAATATACCTACATAGTATTTTATAACTTGCAAACTACAAACTGCAAACTAGAGTTAGAGTGCAATTGATGCCATCCGGAAATCGTGAAATATATCCCACATTTCTTTAATGATTATTATTCAGTGCAAATTAGGTCAACCTTCTGGGCCATAGGTGGGCAAAACTTTAATGCTTTGTTCTTGGTTGATTAAATTAAGCGTCCGATTTCAAACACTTAAACCCTTCTTATAGCCATGCATATATGTGTACATATGTATGTAGCCATATACTGATTATTGATATGTACGAACTATTTACAGTTTATGACACATATCGAAATTCAAAGAAGATAAATAATTCATATTTACTCTATTTGTCAGAAATTTATTTATACATATACATACATATGTACATATGTATGTGTGTACTTTGTACTACATCACAGGCCAGAGGTAACAGGTATTAGGAAATTAAAAAAAATAAATGTAAGGCGCGATAACCTCCGAAGAGATCTAAGGCCGAGCTTCGCTTCCAATTTGCGTCGTGCTCCTCTTGATTTTCCCTACAAATTGGCCGTACGGGACCTACATGTTTTATGCCGACTCCGAACGACATCTGCAAGGCATGCGATGAGAAATACACGAGGAGTGTTTGGCAAATCACTACCGATAGGCGTGTCTCATTAGAAAACCTATTTTCTAATTGGAAACAATTTCTTTTTAATCTTTGATATTACTTTTGACGGGTGTTTAACCAGAACCTTCTGTGTGGAAGGCCGAGCATGCTAGCACCACACCTAAGCCTGTTCAAATTTGTATTTTTTTTTTTTTTTTTGTAATTTTATCCACTTGGTGAAAAAAGCGTTGCACACATCAAATCGATACTAAAATGAATTGAACAAACCTGATTTGTTAACAAAGATTTAAAAAAATAATAATAAGAAATTTTTTAAACTCTAATTTTCGAATATTTTCCATTAACGTTTTTGAAATAAGTTTACAGATTTCGTTGTTTTTAAAATCAACAAAAATAACTGATATTTTTTTTTAATTTTGCTGCCATTTTTTTACTCGCAGTTATATATTGCAGATTTCCATACATGGTAGGTATGTATTGCAAAAACAAATGGCAACAAAAATGCAAAATATTGCAATGCTGCGTCATATTTTTTCTCCTAATCAAACTTTTTTCTCTTCTCCCACAAAACGCCGCAGAACAACTCTTCGCAATGTGTAAAAAAATCGGCACTGATAATATGTAACTGTAAATTCTTAGAAATTGCATACAAATAAAGAAACACAATCACCCGAACCAATAGCTGTACAACGCCCACAATATAAACATGCCAAAGCAAAATTGAAAATTGACGCCCACACACATCAATCGCAAGCCCAATCACGGTTGCCACACCATGTTTTCATTTAGGACCAAAATTCATCGAAAAAATGGATCAAATCTCAAAGAAATGGACCAAATTTTTATATTCTTTAATTGGTTTACAAACAATTCGTCAGTTATTAAATTTGTCGAATTCGTTGTAAAATCTTTAATTTCAGGTTGTGGCAAAGTACCATGTCACACACACTTTCGCTTTAACAAAAAGCCTTATTCAAATATATGTTTTAACGAAAAACCTTAGAAGAAAACCTGTGCCACAAGTCAAACTAGTTCTGTTTTATTTACATAAAAAACTTATTTTTTAACTAAATTTCCCCACAGCTCGATTGGGTGTTCCAAGGTTTTTTTTTTTTAATTCTTTACTCTTCCGTTTATCAATGTACCCTCACGCTTCAATTTTCCCATCTACGGCCTAGATTCAGCAAGTGCGAGTTTTTAAATGTACAAATTTCTTTAATATAATTTGTATTAGAGAAAAATGTACCTTTAAAAACTTTATTGAATCTAGCCACAGTCCTCATATTAACCATTGAGAAGTCTTAGAAGTGTCGACTGTGTAGTATTGGAATTTTAATCACATTTGACTAGGTACGAGAAATTATTAACAATGTTATTATTAAAGTTTCTGGGGTTCTGCTCTCCAACGGGATTAATTTGGACCAAAGCATTTATATCAGATTTACGTTGAGAATTTGTAAAGTAATCGCTTTCAAAAAATATTTTTGCTTTACTTCCAATAAAAATATTACTTCGGTTAAGATACTTAGTATTCTAAATTAAATGAAATTTTTCAAATATCCAATATTTGGATATTGTACCTAAAATTACTAAAAATTACAACAATTAACGAAAATTGGTTTACTTGAAGATTCAACACTTTTCTAAACTGTCTGCTAGAGAATTGCCATTGCTCTGCTACATTTTAATGACAGCAGTTTCTTCGTAAAAAATCCATTGAGGTAAATTGCAAATTAAAGAGGGTTAATGAAGGTGCGGAAAATGTGTGCAATGTTGAACATTTTTACCTCAGTGAAAAAAAACAAAAGTACCAAAACCTTGATTACAGCCTAAAAAGGACCAAAATTGAAAACTAGGTACCAGCGGACCAAATGGGGTGGAAAGGACCATTTTTCGTTCAAATGGACCAATGTGGCACCCATGAGCCAAATGCAATTTCTTTATTGTTCGGTTGTTCGGTTTGTTCCTGCCGTTTGCAGAATTTAAAAATTCGCGACCGGACAATGTAGGTTTTATCACCCGTACGTACATAACAGACAATGCAATAAATAGCACAATAACAGTTATAAATATACAAAATGTAAGCCGGCATCTATGAATGCATGTGTAGGTGTGCATGTTTGTAAATAAACACAGAGAAGAGACTGAGTGATAAGGAAGGGCAAGCTGCTCAATTATTGTGGGAGCGATAAATGAGTGATCAATGCCAATTGTAGAGAAAATAATTCCCAAATATTTGTGCAAGTTTACTAAAATGCATCAGATATATCAAAAGTAGACTTATATTATTTATTTCATTTTAAGTATTCAATTTATTTATTTATTTTTTTTTTTTTATTTTTTATTTGATATTTTTTCGGTTTTTTGCTTTGTTTTTTAATAATTTTTGATTTTATTTTTAATACTTAAGTTTTTCCTTTATGTTTTATTTTTTTATTGTTTTTTTAGATTTTTTTCTTCTTTTCTATTTCATTTCTCGCGTGATTCTTTACATGCCATTCCAGACTTAAAAACAAAATAAATTGATTTCCGGACGGACAAATAGCCTCTTCGCTAAATAATATTTAATCAATTTATTTTTCGTAAGATTTCACAGTTTTTAGTCAGATCTGGAATTTTTGTTCAAACAAATATTAAGCAATATATCAAAAAAATTTACGGTAAAGGCATTGCAGAGATTTTATTTAAAGTTTTATAAATATCACCTAGAAATGTAAATTTCTTTTTCCTTTAGATCACATTAACACATATTTTTTCTGAACGTTGTACATATTTTTAAAAAAGCAATTAAAATTTGAATAAGCCGAACACGATTCTAGCAACTTCGAGACTGGCCATAAAAACAAAACGAATTACAATTAAAATAAATTAAATAAAAAAGTGAAATAAATAACCAAGTCATGAGTGAATTTTTATTTACTTTGATAGAACTTGAGCTTGTTTTAAAGTTTCAAGGATTTAGCAACTCAAAAAAGTATAAGCAATCTAAATAAATAAATAAATAAAAAAATTTCGAGAAATTTCAGTTTACAAATTTCCGAATAAATAGGCAGTCGATTTATGCAACAAAAAGTATACCAACAAAGTTTCTCATATGTATGATATTTGCGTCTTATGCCCCTATTGCCGTTTACAACTCAACTCTGGTTGGGTTGAAATTTCGCAATTTGGTATTACAGATTACAACTCAACCTGTCAAAAAAAATGTCGGTTGAGTTGTCTAGTCTAACAACTTTTTGTGGCATTACCGTTTACAACCTTGTGTTGGTGTAGTTGTCAAAGACGTCAAAATCTTACAACTGATTACTAGCAGTTGTCTCATACAATTTTGCAGTTGTTTTGAAAAAATGTTACGTTTTAGAAGACGGTTCACCACCTAATTTTTAACAAAAATTTTCAAAGTTGGTATCAAAAGACACGTTTCGACCTCCGATTTAAGAATCCGAAAATAAAAATTAAAAATTTAATTTCTGTCATATCATTTCGGTTAAAATTTTCATGTGGTTGTATTTTGCCAGATTTTTTGTACACACTAAGTAATGCAGAAAGGCGTTGGACCCACCCATGGTTATTTTTACAAATCGCGACCAAAGACCGCCAACGCAGAAAGATGTTCTGTGCAAACAAACTGTGGATCGGGCCTCATATTTCGGACCCTCGGACCATTTTGTGGGCTTTTGTAAATATTTTTCGACATAAATAAAATTTTTAATACCACCTTTGATAAGAGTTAGATGGTGCAGGGTCTCATAAAAAGTTACCAAAAAGAAAAAAACAAAAAATTAAAGCCGGTAGTTAAACCTTTTTTAATCAAACAACAATCAACAATTTTGAACACATTTATAGAAAAAACAACGTTTAAACGAAGGATTACATTGAATAACTTTTTGACTTTATGGAGCGACATTCCGAAGTTGGATGAGGCTGGCCCGCAGTTCGGATGCAGCCAATATAGGTGAAATTATGCGAACGTGAGTCCCATTGATACTAATCACTACTACTGGGAATCCTGTTTTAGAGTAAAATACAATTTTTGCTGTTTGGGTTTTAATCCACTTCGCAAAAATATGCTCCTCAATAATATCTAAAACCAGTCCAACACCAAAATCATTTTCACAGCGTTTTGGATAGCTGCCATCCGCAAGGAATCTGAGTGTGGCGCATAATTTTAAAATAGGTGTAAAGCCTTCCCTCGAAAGCGTTTGCGGAAATGATCCTTAATTTTGTTGTAATGGGGAAAATGCTTCCTTTCAAATCTGCAAAATAACTTCATTTGAAGCTCATCATTTGTCATTTAAACATTTTCTTACTTGGAGCTAGGTAGTTCCAAGGGATTGGAATGATCACGCGAATGTTTTCCGTATTCGCGACATGTCAATCACCAACTTTTCGCCATTTTAAAATACGCAAATGCTTAAATTTCCGCCACAAATTGATCAGCTGTTCATTTATCTGTGAAATCATCACTTTCTTAAGATGGCAACACCAATTCAACTGAAATAAGTTGTAATTCGTAATACCAAACAGTAGTTGAATTGTCTGAAAGTTGAGTTGTTTTAATTACATCCCAACTAAGTTGAGTTGTATACCGCAATAGAGGCATTACTTGCAATATATATTTGAAACATAATGTTTGTGATTCTTAAACCAAAATAAATTAAAGTTGTTTAAAATTGATAAAAAGATAAAAATGCTAGTAAAATGAATGAAAGCTTAAAAAATAAAATTATGTATTGCATTATTGAAAACTGTTTCTGATCACTTTAATAATTTTGATTTTTTTTTTTTTTTTTTGTTATAGAAATTGCTTTTTCTTCTTTAGGAAATATGTATTTCAAATTTAGCTCAACAACAATACGTTTTTTTGTTGTTTTTTTTTTATTACATATTACTTCGAGCAATTTTCTTTTTTTTTTTTATTCCGTTTGTTTTTTTGTAATTAAAAATCTGGCAGCTCGCATAAATTAAGCGATAGTGAAATAGGGCAAAACATTACAGTTACAACAATCGCTTGACAACAAACTAATTAATTTACCGCTAAAATTAGTAGAACAAGAAAATATTAAATAATTTAGCGTTTCAAAAAAAAATGTAAAGAACACAAGAAACGGTTTTGATATTTTAGTGCTAGGTTTTTGTTTTACAAATTAAAGAAAGGTTTATAGGAATTGTTTATCAAAAATGTTGATTATGTTCGGAGTAACAGAAATCATTTTAACAGAAGGGAGTAAAAATGAAAAATTTCTTATAGATTTTTTTTATGTATTATTATGTAAAAAATTTGTTATTAAATTAAACATTTTTCCTTACTTAGTAAATAAGATTCAAATGAGAAATTTAGCGCTAAATTGGTAGAACAAGAAAACTTTTAAAATTATTACGAACTAATAACGAACGAAGGAAACAAATCGAGAAATATAAATTTTATTAAAAATGGTGTACACTTAATATAAGCTGATTAAAAATCTGTGAAATATTCAAGAGTTTAATTAAAAATAAAAATAATAATACGGACAAGTCTCTTTTTGGTTGAAACAATTTTTTATGTTAAGTTTTTATGTACAAGCCCTTAATATATTTTTTTTTTTTTTTTTGTTATAAGAAAACTAATGTAATGCAAAAGAAAATAATATTATACAGCGTGGTACCCAAACAATTTTAAATTTGAATTAAGAAAAAACTGTATAAAATAATACGTCCTAATAAACAAATGGCTTCCTAGTTTTTATGTGCAATAATTCTGCAGATGTTTCTACTTTAAATGAAGAAACTATGATCAGATAAAAATTGAAATTAATAATTTTTTTGATGAAGTTTATGTTTTTTTATTTCCGAGTAAAATTTTTCCTTAATTATTTTATGTTTTTTTTTTATTAAATAGTTCATTTTTGCTGCTTTTATAAATCGCCCAAAACAATTTTTTTTTGCAGTAAGTATTCAGTCATATTTTTTTAATTAATTTTTTTAAGTACCTAATTTTTTAAAATTTTTGTTTGTTTTTTAGTTCCCAAATTTCTCCAGCAATTTATAATTTTTTTATAATACTTAAAATTTTTATTTTAATAAAATACTGAAATGTCAAAGGCTGTCTTCATAAAACCATTGGATAGCTGTTTTAGACTTTTTCCTAGTAGATTAATATTAATAAATTGTTCATGTTTTGTTTGCATTAATGTACATATTTTTACCGATATCTAATTTATTTTCAGAAATTTATTACTTTTTTATTTATTTTTTGTATGAAATTTTATAATTGTTTACTTTTGCTTCAAATTTTCAATATATAAATTTAAGCTACATACCTACAATAAATTGAATTAAAAATTAGATTTTCACTTTACCTTTTTTTGTAGCGGCTTTTGCTACTCCTGCTTACTCCTTTTTAGTAAAATACAGCAAGTGGTGGATTTATTTAGTTTTTCAAGTTTAAAGCAACTATAGAGCTTTAGCCTGTCTTCCAAATTTTTTGCCACCTTGTCAATTATGATTTTGTTATAATTACAAAATTATTTTCTAATTTAGCATTTGTAATTTACCAAAAGTAAATGCTTTTAGTAAACGAATTTTTTGCTAATCCTTGTCAATTTATTTATTTTATTCAAATTAGTACGCGCCTTACATGCACTCGTCAGCAAAAATGTATAAAAACAAAATCTTAAGAAAAAAATAACAGTATGCACACTGTTTGGACGACAGGAAGCGATTAAACGCTCTATTCCTGTAAAAATGTCACTTTGAAACCTTTTTTTTTTTTCTTTTGCGCTATTGTTTGGAAGTGAAGACCAACAACCAAACTCAGGTATATAGCAGTTTTTGTTGTTAGATCTACCTACACACCTTGACTTGGCGACGAGAATTCTGCAAGATTCCTACTTGTTGCCTTTTGTCTGCCTTTTTTGGGTTGCCTTCTTTGTAGGGACAACAACACCACCAAATGAGACTACGCTGGAATCTCTGTTATGCTCTCCCAAGTTTTTTGTATTTTTCCTTTGGATTTATTGTAGTTAGCGGTAAATGCTTTAGCACTTTTTTTTTGTTATAACTAATGCTTTTTAGTAATATTTATTTCAAGTTATTTTTGTTGTTGTTTCATAAACTTTTTATTATCTCACTCGCCACTTAACAGCGCAGGTATGTAGGAACAACAGTAAGCAGCAGCAACAACATTGATGTCCAAATTTTGTAACAAATTTGTGTCAAAAAATATTCTTGGAAGCTGTCTGGTTATTTTGTTGTAATTGTTGTTGGTTTTTGGTTTAGCAACACTTGCGACTTTGAATTTTTCACTTTTCTTATTTTGATTAATTTTTTCACTATTCGTACACAATAAATGTGGCAATAATTGTACGTTAATTGTTGTTGCACTATATTTTTTCTTTTGTTTATTATTTGCAAAATTGCGCACTTTTCCAACAAAGAATGATGATTTAATATTGTTTTCAACTCTATGCATGACAGCAATTACTCACAGCTTTTTTTGTTGTTATTTTTTTTTTTTCGCTGCTCCTTTGACGCTTTGCTCTGTGAACTTGAAACGAGAAAGATGTTCTTGTTCTTGAAAGTTGCTCTTGTGGAACGCGAAAATTGGCGTAAATACCGTTTGATTTAAAAAAAAATGTTTGATGTGTTCAGTGAAAACTATTGAATCACTGAATTTTCGCATACAATTTCACAATTTTATGAAATTCTTTTTTGCAAATTGAATGCTTTAAAGAAAAATTGTTTCACGTAGTTTTTATTGAATTTATGCGTCACATGAATTTCGAGCGTTATTTTTATAACTTTGTAGTTGTATTTTTGTGCAATACAAAGAAAATGATAATTCGCGAAATTTCGCAAACGTTACTTGAATGTTCGACTTTGAAGCGCAGCAGCCAAAAATCAGTTCAGTTTTTTACTTCTTACTGCAAATGTATTTTTCACAAAATAAAGTATACAAATTTTCATATGTATGTAATTAAATTAAATAAATTTATTTTTTAGAACTTGCACCGCTAAAGCACAAAAATTCCCTTAATTACTCGTTTATGTTGCCTGAAACCGAATTTGTATGGAGCGCAATGTTTCAACTCGGCTAATGTTGCTGTTGGGGTTGGTTGTTTGTGTGGTGGAATGAGGTTTGTTCAAATTTTGCTTGTGAAGCGTACACAATTTTTGCTTTAATTAATTGTAATTTAAACTGCGGTAAAACCTTTTTTGTTATTTCAAAATGTATTGGAAAATTTCATCAGTCACATTAACGCGTTACGCGCTTTTTTTTACAATTTTTGTCTGCTAGCAATAATTTGCTGTATTTATATTAATGCGAAAAATATTCTTTCAACTTGTAGAATATTGCGACCATTCTCTTTCGCTTTCGAAACGAGATTGAAGTCAGAGTAAAATGCGCGCCGGTCACGAAGACTCAACAAAAATTGTTGTTAACGGCGTTGTAAAACAATATATATATGCATTTGAGTATGTTTACATATGCAACTTTAGTGCTGTTCGGCAGTTGTTGCAGAATGCGACGGTTCACACACACACACACACGACAACTTAACGTACGCACAAAACAAAACCCGGCGTACAGACTCAAAGCGTACGAACGAATGAAGACCGTTGTTAGTGTGGTTAGCGCCTTTATTGTATCAGAAAAACTAAATTAGTAAAATAAATGAGCGCGAGAGCGTCTTAGAGTGGAGTTCAATGGCAGTGTTCATAGCGGAATGATACAAGGTGGAAGCATGGTGATATACCTACAAACATAAATAAAAATTCCATGTACTTTGTTTTTGTAAATTCGATGGACAAATGTCAAAATCGTACGGCACCGGAAGTTGATGTATCAAATCAAATAAAAAAAGTTCATAATCAACTGTTCCATGCTGCCACCTTGTATCGTTGCGCCATGGCAGTGTTGATAATACATTTATGTAGCAAATATTGTGTACGTTGGTTTGAGTTTAGCCGGTATAAATATGTACATTAGGGTGGTGATACACTATGGATTTTTTTTTTTTGTAATGGGCTAGCAATGAAAAGTTGTCTTTATAAGAGTTAACCAAAACCACCAAATATAAATTTCGTAGGATGGCGTTTTGATGTGCCCCCAGCGTTGGGGCACCTCTAAACATACGATGAGTGAAATAAAAATTTTCAACCTTATTTCTGGTCTAGAAAGGCAACTTTCTGGAGGTCAGCCAACAGCGATTTCGAAGAAAAATAAATTCACTCCACCCTAATGTTCATACATACATATGTGCCAAATTTTTGCGTAAAGACATGACGGTGAGTAAAAGTCCAACTAAAGTGGGGGTCTGTTACTATTATATAATTTTGGCCTGATGAAGTATTTGATACGTGAAATATTTTATTAATTTCTTATTTGCCACATAGCAATTTTTGAAATTTTTAGTACCGGAAAATCCAGTAAAGGTTTGGTTTCCTCGAAAGCGGCGACGCTATATAGCAGTCGTAATATAGCGGCAGAATACCTTGTCAAAAATGTATATTGTAAAAGTTATTATGTGAAAACTAAGAAGACGCCGAAGTTAACCGTAACGTAATATAGCAGCAGGGCGATAAATATTATGGCCGTCCTGACGGTACAAATTCGTTCGTTACCGTTTTTTCCCAAAGTGAACGTTTGTCAAATATTTCGAAACAAAAAATAATGTTGGTGTTTAGTTTTCTTTAAAATGCCAAAAAAAATGAAAAATTTTAAAAACGTGCCAAAAGGAGCAGAAAAGTTCGGTATAAATCTTTCATAACGGCGAGGTAAGTTTACAATAAAGCGGTGCCGCTGATGACGGTGAATACATAGGCCGCTATTAAGCGGTCTTAATATAGCGACACCCTTTTCCGAGGAAATCAAGCCTTAAGGTACTGCAAATATCGACACAAAACTCTGCTAAACGTCCAACAACATCAGTTTTATCTGAACAAATCAAGGATAATTCAAGATGATGATTTTATCAGAGCAGCTGATTAATTCCCTCGTGTATTAAACCGGTGTGATGGTAGCGTGCTCCGCCTATTACACCGTATGCCCTGGGTTCAACTCCCGGGCAAAGCAACATCAAAATTTTAGAAATAAGATTTTTCAATTAGAAGAAAGTTTTTCTAAGCGGGGTCGCCCCTCGGCGGTGTTTGGCAAGCACTCCGGGTGTATTTCTGCCATGAAAAGCTCTCAGTGAAAACTCATCTGCTTTGCAGATGCCGTTCGAAGTCGGCATAAAACATGTAGGTCCCGTCCGGCCAATTTGTAGGGAAAATCAAGAGGAGCACGACGCAAATTGGAAGAGAAGCTCGGCCTTAGATCTCTTCGGAGGTTATCGCGCCTTACATTTATTTATTTTTATTTGTTTAAAAGTGTAAATAAAAAATTTCTTCAGCGTTTTCTTATGGTCTGGATGCTGCGCTTAACAAATACAACAATGTACGGTAGCGAACAGAAAAATTGCATTGACGATTCTTTCAAATTGCGTCAGTTACCTAAATTCTTCTTTTTTATTTTCAATATTTGAAGAAAAAACGTGTCTGAACTTGTATGCATATTAGCCCATAGCCCAATCAATTTTAGTCCCAAACAAGTACAAGTTTTCAGTATCATAAAATTACCAAAAATGAATTACCAAAAATGATTTATAATTTCAAAAAAACTTTCAAGTTACAGCCTCGCCATCACGAGAAGAAACAAGATACAGCTGATGGCCGCAAAGAAAATATAAAGAGCATACAATAATAGCAAGTCCTCAACGGCTAGGAGCAATAGCGATACCCGTATACCACAGAATTAAGGTTTGCTGGAAAAGTTTTACTATGTTGGCAACCGATTAGCGTTGTCTTTTAACAACTGTTTGAGTTCTCATTTCGGTACATATTAACGAAAACGCTAAGATCGCGTAATTAACGCTGCTTATTTACAATTATCTACCGAATCATACCGCTTTAAGCACTAGTCTCGGGACCCTAGTCACCCAGGGGTATGAAAATTACCCTCTACTAAAGCACTCATCAACAACTTTCATTTGATATCGATATCCTATAAACACATTCTAGGGGTACCCGGGTCCACGTTTTGGCCTATATCTCGAGACCCAGTCACCCAGGGGTATGAAAATTACGCTCTACCAAAGCACCCATCAACAGCTTTCATTTGATATCCATATTCTATACACACATTCCCGGGGTACCCGGGTCCACGTTTGGCCTATATCTCGAGACACTAGTCACCCAGGGGTATGAAAATTACCCTCTACTAAAGCACTCATTTGATATCCATATTCTATAAACACATTCTAGGGGTACCCGGGTCCACGTTTTGGCCTATATCTCGAGACCCTGTCTTTCCTCGATCCTGAATTTTCTTTGCTATAAACCTCACGGAGCCCGAGATCTTTCCAACGAATGCAAAACCGTGGAAATCGGTTAGTGCGTTCTGGAGTTACAGCATCAGGCAGGAAAACCCGACTTATTTTTATATTATAGAATTTCTATTTTGTTTGAAATCATATCATTGGGATTTGTTTACTAACTGCTTGCTTTATAAACAATAACTTTCGGCATCATCTAAATAGTGATTTTCTGCAATTTAAAAAAGGAACTTAAACAAATAGAAACAGGGGCACCATTCATCAATTAAAGCTTTTTAAATTTACAATATAAGATCCCGAGAAAATATCGGGATACTAATATATACAATCCCGGGATTTCGTGATGGCAAAATGACTAGCAAGTCCCCGGGAACCCGAATACCTTAGTTTCGATACCATACCGTTGAATGCACTACTATTTTTGCCTAAGTTGGGTACCATACCCTCAGGAGCAAATTCCATCGCTGTTGCAAATAAATCCGCAATAATGCCACTCTAACTTTTGAAATTTAGCAAGCAGAAAAGTTGAGATGAGTACCAAAAGAACAATACCAAAAATGTATCATTAGTTTTACTCAATTACATCACTCAACAACTCATCTACCAGCCACCATTTTTTCTCTCTCGAGGTCGGTAATGCGCTCAACATTCCACTCAACCAAACGTCCAATGAGAAAAACACCACGGGAGTGCTCATGGGGGTGCTCAACTAAAACGAGCCGGCTATGCTTGTGCTTGTAGCTTTGCCGGTGCTGAAAGAAACATGCCAACAAGTTTGGCTTATTACCGTTTTGTTTTGATTTGCATTTTCCTCTGCATCAACAAAGATGAAATATGTAAAAAGAAACGATAAGTAAATCATGAAAAATACAAATTTAATTGTTTATCTGCAAAAAGCGCTTTTGGAGTTTGTTTATTTAGCAAATTTTGCTTTTGACTTGCACTACAAAATTTATGGATGTACTTACATCCATACATACATATGTATGTGCAAGTGTCGGTATGTACTTGGCTAGCTAGTACATTAGTGAATTTGATTTGTAAACAACCTATTTCCCACGCTGCTGCAGCTATAATGGATGTGTGTTTGGTAGATACGAGTTTGGCGCAATGTAGCTGAGCAGTCAGTTTACCTAAAGGTAGATACATTGATACACACATTAATAAATAAATGTAAATACAATACAGTGTAGAAACGTGATATAAAGATGTTCCACATTTTGACAAGGCATAGTGCTACAGAAGTCACATCGAGATGGTTCTGGATACACTCAATTTCGCGACCGGAGCAGAGCAAGAGGTAGAGGAGAGTAGGTCATATGCCCTGACTGATTGATTGGTGGTCCTTTACCATTAACGTTATACATATTCGCTATCTACATTCAGTACCTTCAGCGTTCTTACCAGTTTCGACTGCATTCCAGCCAGGATAGGCGCTTCAACGCTTTCATTTCCACCAGATTGGAATATAGTGAGGAATCCTGATAGGATAGTTAACTGGTTCAAGAATAAGTGGGAATTGGAAAGAAAGCTTGACAGCGAAGTATTCTGATAGCAGCATGAAGTAGAAGCCGCAAAGTGAAGCTTCCTAATCGCAGTAGTGCCTTGTAAGCGTCTAAGTCCTCGCGATTAGGGATGCAACTATTTCCAGATTATGTCCATCTGGATTTCGGGGCATAGCAATATCTCAAGCAACTGTTAATCGGAACTCATAGCACGTATGGATAAAATTGAAGGGAATTCGGAGTTCCGGCAACCAGCTGCAGTTTGTATTCGTACAGATGGGCATCACAACACTACTAGCCGTAAGTCGACGGCTCATTTAACCATGGTAATTAAAATTCTGATGGGTCACTGTACAATGGGAATTCATGCGATACGTCTATACACATTAGAGGTTTTCGACGGTCACACAGCCACGCCGCCGCCGCCGACAAAGTGATCGGCGTAAACCTCTGAATTGAATGACTGGACTTCAGAGTATCACATTGTTCACAACTAATGAATATGGAAACATACTGCTGACGGCAATAGTATTTTTGACGATTTTCGTCGACGTCACTTTCCTAGAAGCTCTAGGTGTAGCTCCGAAGACTTTCTGACGGAGGTTTTTATCGCGCTATGCTTTCGAGTTACACCAAAAAAAAAACCACCTTGAAACGTTAGGGAGTAACTACTCGGTCAAGGATGCCGCCCTCGAAATCATAAGCAGTCTAAGTGAATATCATGGAACTCATGGGTAAAAATCGTATAAATCCTTCGTGCATCTATATAATTTAAACTTTACAAGTTTAAAAATGTAGACCACAATTTGCAGACGTTTGTATTCGATACATTGACCTCAATAGTCTTCGTTTCCGGCCTTATGATATAAGAGCTCATTATGGATGACCGCCTTCAGTTTCCAGACAAGTAGAACACCCAGTAATTCGTTCGACTGTCTTCAGAAAGCTGTTGCTTCACCACTCTGAGCGTTCTTGCGAAGGACAAAGCCTAACCTGGTTAAAAAAGTGCCTTCGTATTCACATTTGTAACAGGAGCCGTCACGTGTAGGTCATATTTAAACATGGTTGATAGGCTATATCCAATGCGATTCACTCCAAGGGACTGGTTGGGGAGAGGGCCGCCAACTTTAGGAAATGTTAAACCGGGAGACTTGGGTGTTGAATGATGAAGTGTGAAAATCAAAATTAAGATTTCAGACGCTATTTTATAGTTAAGCAAATAAAGTGATTTCTCAAACCCTTCTCATACGTGTCGAAGATATGTATAGGTCGATTTATTAACCGATATCGCGCCATCGATTTTTCGATAGGATCTGGGCTCAGGAAACAAAAGTTCCGCTACGCAAAAAATGTTTCGGTCGAAAAATTTACCCTTTCGCCATTTTTATCGCAGGCTCGAAAATAATTTTTTGCGTGGTGGAACTTTTGTTTCCTGAGCCCAGATCCTATCGAAAAATCGATGGCGCGATATCAGTTAACTTTCGTCCATACAAATCGACCCAGGTTAATGTATATGCAAGTTAAGTATGAGCTGAGAATCATTTCAAAGGAGAATTTAAACCACTGGAGCCTACTAAAGGATTTTGCATCACTGATTTCGCTTATTCTTTCAGCCAATCGGGATATAAAATTTGGCACCTTTTTCGGATAACTTACTTTTTTAACAGCTTGAGGACAATTTGATAATATGTTCGACTTGGGATTTATATAACTTTTCTTTAAGTGTTTTGTTTTATTAACTTGGTGAATTCGGTGATACGAAATCCGTGTGAAGCTGGCATTGAAATCGCCTGTTTTCTCAAATAACTTTTGAACGGTTAGAAAGTGTTAAATTTGGCAATTGGATTTTTATAACGAAAAACGTCGCAAATCGGTGGCGGCAACGGCGTTTAATCAATAACCAAGACTCCAAAGAGCGCACAAGTCACAGGGGCTCCCAGAAAGTTCAAGAAGCACAAAATCATCGAAAATGAGAAAAGTAACGAGACCAGTAGCATAGGCCGACATACGAGGCTGGCTGCAAGCAATCCCGCATCACATCCACTATAACAACAGAAACGAATAGCAACATCAATTGACGGTCGCACGAAGTGAACTAACGCAGCGCTAAGAAGGGTTAGTTTAGTAAGCAGAAAGAGGCCCTTTCACTATATTAGCGGTTAAGGGAATACTTCCGCGGTAGCAATGCCTGTCGTAAGAGGATCCTAAAGTCTACAGTCTCAAATCTTCAGGGAGAAAAAACGTTCGCGAGGCAGTCGGGCTAAAAGAACAAGTGCTAGTACCGAAGCATACCGCATTTAATCGGATAAAGGACTACACACATCCATAACACGCCAAACTTTGTCTTTTCTCTGGTGCTTCAGCATCGGCAAAGTACACCTTCAGCGAGTTAGTCAGAGATCATCTCCAAATTACACTGGCAGAGTAATAGTGGGAGGCAAGTTCTAGCTAAACGGAACTACATATACTGAAGGATGGCTGTCTAGTTCCTCCGTGGGGGAACGCGCGCGAAGGAACTCAACCACGGAAATACTTTCCGTTTATGTAATCTGAGTCATGGAACATAGAGGAGGTGGTTTATGAACAAGAACACTGTTTAGTCAGAAAGAGCTGCCGAACCGCCCGATACTTCCCGTAAATAAGGAACCACAATATATAATGACTGCAGGCATAACTGGCCATTGGGGGATGTTAAGCCATGATAACCGTCCCAAAATGAGCAGTTCATCTCCTTTTCGATTTCAATGTGGGAAGAAGGCACATGATCCTCGCCTCACTTATTTTAGAGAACAAAGATGTAAATTCCATAAAGCCAATTACCATCCCGGATTGTATGATAGTCGAATAGGATTACCTCATTATTAACTGCTTGGTGAAGCTCGCCGCATTCACGATATTCTGCGCGTTGCTGCACGCTTACGCAGCGTGCCCTTATAGGCAGTGTCCTTTTATAAGTTGTTTTTGCGGCTCGATGTTCACAGCAGATGTAGATTTAGGCCGAACTTCTCTAGACTCAGCTTAGAAAACTTTTTGTTGCTTTGCCCGGAATTTGAGCCCATGAACAAACGCATTGAGGGACAAATGTGCTCTCACTGCTCAGCTAGTGGGCAGATGTAAGAGCCGATGGGAGTAGTTCTCATCTTGGTGTTTTCTGAGCAGCTTCTCGATGGAAACCTTTATTGGGACTTTCTTCGCGCGCGCACAGAGTTGTTTATGTATCTTGGTTCCAACAAGGTAGAGGTCAGTGTCGATATTTGGATCTCGTAGCCTTCGGTGCTATGAATATCATCAGTTACGACTTGCTAGTAATCTTCGATCAGAAGAATGGGGTTCGCATTCCATATCACAATGATGCCATCATTGAAGGACAGTACGGCTAAGTGCCTTAACCACCACAAAACCGAGATCGTGGCCCTGCGGTTTTTATTACATGCGAGCGGAACATTTCCCAGTAAATAGTATTATTTGTCCAACGTATCAGTTTCAGATTCAATGCAACACTGGTAACGGAGCATCTGCGATGTGGTGACTGGGTCGGAGCTTCATTCACTGCAGCAATATTACAATAGAACTCAAAGGGATATCCCTTTCAATCCCAAACCATAACTTAAAGAAATGTTCAATTTCCCACAAGCCTCGCAGCGTCCAGCTACTTCACAGTTCCAAACGATGAAAATTATGTTTGATGGTACTATGGCCTAAACACTTACCTGAAGTGAGGAAAACAATTTTCTAAAAAAAATTTCTTGTGTTCATTGTGGCAGGCAAACTTGGATTTTTCAAAGCGACACCAGCGCCAAAACGACGCAAAAGTCGAATGTGTTCGAGCCTTAAGAGCAATCGACTAGAAGGTTGTGGCCCTCAACTAGAAATTTACGGCCGTGACACAACTAAATTTTTTAATTTTTTTATACAATTTTTAAGAAAATTATCCCAATAACCACAGAAAAAAAATCTTAGTTTTTGAGAAAATTACTTGTCTGGATTAAGGGAAGCTTTTCTATGGCGCAAAATCAGTCCCGCTTTTTCATCGTTTTGAGGAATTTTGTTTGAGTGCAGGTATCTGAGTATTTAAAAGATACTGTTCAGCATTTCGTTTCTATCCTTTGTGGAATATTTTCGCCTCATTGTGTAGATGATGGTCCGTCGACAAAAGAAAATATCCCGTGGCAGTTCTAAGCGCTGTGTTTTGACAGGCCTGCAGTTTTCTCTAAGTAGTGTGTCCTTTGTCGAATTGGCTGACTAAACAAGCTGCCGCAGGCCCATTTAATATTCGGGTCTTGGGATTTGCGACACCTGTATAGGATCATCGTCTACTCAGTCGTCGATCTATGAAGACAGCGTGTCTTGGAAGAATCAAAGTGAAATAAAACACGTACATTTGTTTATAAGATAAGCCATTTTTTATATAAATTATATTATAAAAATTACAACAATTCAAAACACAAATTGGCCCTTCAACTTAAAACAACATCTTACTACTAATAGCAGTTTATTTAGGAATTAAGTACGTTTTGAAATCTAAAGAAAACAAGTAAGGAAGGCTAAGTTCGGGTGTAACCGAACATTATATACTCAGCTGCCAAATTACAGCTTGCAAAACTTTTAAATTACCTTCTTTTAAAAGAGGGCGGTGCCACGCCCATTGTCCAAAATTTTACTAATTTTCTATTCTACGTCATAAGGTCAACCCACCTACCAAGTTTCATCGCTTTATCCGTCTTTGGTAATGAATTATCGCACTTTTTCGGTTTTTCGAAATTAAAACTGGGCGTGGTTATAGTCCGATTTCGTTCATTTTAAATAGCGATCTGAGATGAGTGCCCAGGAACTTACATACCGGCAAAACTCACATGGCCGGAATGGAATGAGAAGAGATCGCGAGAGCTTCTCACCCTCCGTAAGAGGGGTCTTGCCTTAGTCATTTCTGTATTGGACCGCATGCGGAAAGGATTGGCGCTCCGTTTAATGATTATTGTAGAAGCTGCGGCAACGAAGAAGAGCCTGAATAAGGCATCTACTCTGTGAATGTCCAGCACTCGGTAGAAGAAGGCAAGATGTTTCTCGTAGATCTGACTGATATAGCTGAGGTCAATACACGACGCTTAGTTAGCTTCACAAACTCAACGAAGTGGTTTGATTAGGAGGGAAGGAACAAATCCGTGTGGCTTCACAATGGGCCTAAGTGTGTCGCTCCGAAATGGACAGCAGCCACTTGAACCTAACCTAACCTACATACCAAATTTCATTAAGATACCTCAAAATTTACTCAAGTTATCGTGTTTACGGACAGACGGACATGGCTTAATGAATTTCCTTTTTCGCCCAGATCATTTTGATATATAGAAGTCTATATCTATCTCGATTAGTTTATGCCATTACGGGGCGTTATGCGAACAAAATTAACATACTGTGCGAGTTCTGCTCAGCTGAGTATAAAAATTTTCAGAGAATTGCAAAGTTAAAAAAAGAAAAATTAAGTTGATTACACTGCGAGAAATTAAGCCCTTTTTTAATATAAACTCCATTTAGGTGGTAAGTATACTCATACTAGGGAACTAGCTGAATTTATGACGTCACTTACAACTTTATTATACTGCAAAAATTATAAACTTCTTATAAGATACATTTCATTTAATATGTGTACTTATGCATTCTAAAGAAGAAGATGACATTCTGTGCCGTCATCTACAAGAGTTTCTTCTTTGAAACATTTATAAAGGAAGTGTTTTAAATCAAGTTCATTACACCGCCAGAAACAAAAACTTCTTATCTGTGTTTTGTAATACGATCGGTTAAAATATACATACATATATATATTTTTTGTTGTATTTTTTCCATAGGCTAATCCAATCTAATCGCTGCTTAGTGCAAATGAAACATTCCACTATTTTTCCCCGTCGTTTCGCTAAAACTTTTTTAGCATCTTCAAGGGAATTTCTATTTTATTCGCTGGTGAAAAACAAGAAAAAACTTCTTATCATTGAAGTGGTAAACTCATACTAGCTAGCGAAATAGGTGAATTTATGACGTCATCAATATCAATTTCTTCCTTAAAACAATTAATTAAAACTAAATCTCTTAAAGTTTTTTGTGATAATTGAGCGCGATGCTTACTCTGGATAAGTTTCAAAGCAGTGAAACTACTTTCACAGATTGTTGTAGTTGCAAACATGGAACATAATTTATAAACAGCTTTCAAAACATTTGGATACAAAGTAGAGCTAACATTACGCCAAAACTCAATACCATTTGTTAGCGGGAGTGATAAATCAGAGCGCATATTTATTAAATCATCCTGTATCAACTCGTCATGAAGTTCCAAACAACAACTCAAAGAATTTTCAAATACTTCAATACTGCTTCTAATTTTATCAATGTCTACAAATCTAGCATTGTAATCTTCAATTAAAGCAACAAATATTTCATTGAATTGGTTTAAATCTATATCATCTTGATACTCCTCACATATGCTTTGCATATTTGTGAAATTTATTAGATTACCACTAATCAATTGATTATGTAATATGGACAATTTGCGACCAAACTCATCAATGGCGCGTACAAGATCGAAAATAAATTTATTGTTGCCATGCAGTGAGTCATTTAGCATACCAAGATACTTTGTAATATCTGTAAGGAATGCTAAAATAATAAGAAAATCTGGATCTTTCATTGATTTTACTAATAACTTCGATTCTGTGGTGTTTTCTTGCGCCACACATTGCTCAATTTCCGTACGTAAGTTAAGGAGTTTTTCAAAACTATTTTTACAATTCAACCAACGTGCTTCCGTATACAGTAGAACATCTTCATATTCGTTATAAATTTCAGACAAAAACTCATTTAACTTGCCTTGAGTTTGCGTTTGCTCTCTAAGTTCTTTAATGGCATTTGTTACAATTTTAACAGTATCAGCAGTTTTCAATGTTTTTGAAAATAGTATTTGCTCTTGTATTTTACAATGAAATACAGGCACATTTATATTGTTTTCCAATAAGTGTGCAACAAGGCCTGTAGTTTGATCTGTCATTACTGGCGCATCATTCGTGCAAATCGAAGCAAGTTTCTCCATGTGGGCATAGGGAAATAGAGACTTCTCCAAACGTTTATATATATTTTCGCCAGTCGCTTCGCCTTCAATTGCTTCTAAAGCGAAAAAAGCTTCATTTACATTAAACAATTCATCTACAGTACGTACACAAATCATAAGTTGCGAGTTTGAATGTATATCCATCCATTCATCTAATAAAATTGAAAATGCTATGGAACCGATTACGGTTTTTTTTATTTGCAATTGTATATATGCGCTAATTACATCGATGCGTAGCTTAAGAGTTTCATGCGATAAGCTTGAACTATCTAAAAGTTCTTTTAAATCACGTCCTTGTTCCCCAAAGCAGTCCAACACAGTCGAGAGTAATTCCATAAAAAATACACCATCTGTTAACGGGCGACATTGTTTAGCCAACGAGAGTGCTATGACGAATGATGATTTACGCTTCTTGCTGACAATTTGCGATTGTTGGGTGGCACGTTCATCAGAACTAGATAATGGTTCCTCGTGTGATTCTTTCATTGATTCCATAAAAATAGTTTTAACATTTTTAACCAAAATTTCTCTTTCATGTCCTGTATAAATTTCATATTCTTTATGTATTGATAAATAATGACGTTGTAAATTACTTTTTTTTGCTACAGACAAGTGGCGAAAGCACAACATACAATGTGGTGCACAATCATACCACGTAAAGAAGAATGCGTTTTCCCAATCTGGATTAAACATTTTTTACAGTGTACCAATAGTTTTTCCTTAACGCAAATCCTAGCTCGCACATACACACACGTAATCCTCTAGTTTCACATTAACCACGCTTTCATATACATATGTTAAGCAGTAAGCGTCACTCAGAGTTGTTTATTTTTGTTTACACTCGCTGCTCACCGTTCCACTCTGCTGCTGTTATTAACTGCTCTGCCGCTCACTCTGGTCGTCGCTTTCAGCTATGTATGTGTTTTCTCTTTGCTGCTGCTGTTCATGTGCACAACGTCGGACACAGCGTAGTTGCTCGTCACTTGTCTTTGCAAATGTGTGCGCAAATTTGTCACTAATACTCATACGAATATTTATAAATGTATACAAAATCACTTTTTATTTTATTGGCAATTATTTTGTTTAAATTAGGTTTACTGTGCAGTTCACTGTACTAAGCGTAGCATGCCCGCGTGTTGCCTGTGTGCCGACCAACTCACTATTAACTCATTTCAAAGCTGACGCTTTGCTGTCGCTCAATGCCCGTGCTGCTCGTTGCGTGCCTTCGTTGAGTTTGTCGTGTACAGTGTTGTATTCATTTGTATGTTGTTTTTAGTGTTGGGAACTATCAAATGAATTGAACTATCGATAGTTAAGTTTCTGAATGATTTCAACTATCGAATGCATTTTTAATTCATTCATTTATTTTATCTGCTCTTTAGCTACCCGAGGCCAGTACCGATGTTTTTTGTAGTACATTTATTATATAAAAGAAAATTTTCTGGATTATTTTGGTTACCCCCCGGGGTAGCTAAAGAACACACATACATACATATAAGACAAAATGTTGAATGTGACTAAAATGGGGTACTTTTTGCTTGAAGTAAATAATGAAAATATTCAATTTAAATGCCTTTGCTACATATTATGCAAAGCGCATGCATGATATGCAAAAGGTTTTGAGAAGATTTTATGCCGCTACAACAAGAACAATAGGACAAAAGATTAGTGAAAATAAATTTGTACGAATATTTATTGTTCAACAACATATTGTGGCAAATGTTAGCATCACTATGCTGTTAGTAAATAACCACAACAACAAAAAGAGCAAGCAGCCACACTTATAAGGCAACGAAGCATATTCCATACACATAACCAGCAGCTTGAAACAGAGATTATGTAGTAATCAGCTAAGAGCAGACGTTGTTACTCACACATACATACGCATATAGCTAAATAACCAAGTATGAGATACAACTGTTCCAGAAGGCATGTTCGTGAAAAATCTAGACCTTAGGAGAATTATGCGAACGAGCCAACAGAGAGTATAAAAGCAGCGCAAGCTGATAAATAACTAATCAGTTTGATTTAAACACGCTAGTAGTGAAGTATAGTACTACTCCCAAAGCAGTCTAAATAAAGGCGATTTTGCAACACTGAATATTGGAGTTATTTATTCGACAGTTCAGCGATTCGAACGTTAGCAGAAGGTTAAAAATAATCGGAATTTCCACCAAAATTCGTTACAATATTTTGTTTCAACAGTCCTCCTCAAACATCCACTTTTGGAAATGTCTTCGGCAGAAACTGTTAAGGAACTGCTCGCTGTATTTACTGCAGTAGTTAATGAAAGAGAAGTTGAACTACGTTCCTCTTCAGAAAATACAGGCACTATTTCTTCTGAAGTTCCATTCCTTTGTTCTGAGGAAGACGGCGTAGATGGTCATTTAAATTTGATATGTTTCCAGAAAATTGAAAATTTTCTCAAACGAAAGATCTCTTCAATCCAGGCCGCATTATAAAAATCTATACACAGTTTAAATAGTTAAAAGCACTTCCTCAGATAAAAATTTTAAATAATTACAACGCATAAAACGTTTGTCGATTAGGTTGAAGTATACTAAGCGTTAAATTTATTTTAATAACTTATTAATTGAGATCACTGATATATGCACAGTAAAAATTCAAATAGAACGATTCGAAGGAATAGTAATGAACGAATCATTCAAACCAAAAACTGGTAATTCGAAAAATTAGTAATGAACGAATTTCAAATGACTATTGAATGAATGAAAATGAGTGAACTATCGAATAACTCGATAGTTTTCATTTGATAGTTCCCAACACTAGTTTTTTTGTTCGGATCCAGATCTTTCAAAATTTAAATTGTTAATTTCTTGGTCTAATTATTTTCTACGTGGCAAGTTCCGCCCACATTTTTATTTGTGCTCGCCTACCTCACCGAAGTCTTGAGTTCAATGACCGTCAAAAGCAGAAAAAAGAGACGGTACTACTTCTAGTTCTGTTCCCTGTAGTTCTTTAAAATGACACGTTCAGCGATGTTGTACGAGATAGAAATTACCTCTCTATGCACTAGTGCCTCATTGGGGCAGCAGTGCGTAACTATCGGTTAGTACGGCTTATCGTTTTATTGTACATTGATGTGTTATCGACGACGTAAGGCCGAGTTATCGGAGTGTTATAAATTGGATATCGATAACAAAGGTTATCAATGGTTTACCAATTTCAGTGCTCAGTGCTTTAAAATTACACGTTTAGTGATGTTGTGCTAGATGATAATTACCTCTCTGCACTAGTGGCTCATTAAGGCTGCAATGAGAAACTATCGCATATTATGACTTATCCCTTTTTGTACATAGATGTGTTATCGACGACGTACGGACGAGTTATCGGATTGCTAAAGTGGCTATCGATAACAAAAGTTATCAATGATTTACCGATTTCTTATCGATGAGTTATGAAAATTTTATCGATTATTCATCGAAAAAAATATTGAAATGTTATAGAAAAGTTTGTTATAGAAAAGTTATCCATTTTTAATCGAAAATTTATTGTTTTGTTATAGGATGGCTACCAATTCGTTATCTATATGTTATCGATGGCACATCTATAACCCGTCGAAAACAAGCCGATAAGAAACTAATAAGAAGCCGATGACACGGGGATAAAAAGCCAACAAAAAACCCGTAGGTTAGGTAAGATTGAGTCTGCCAGTCCGTGAGGACCTCACATAGACAGAGTCTATAGTGTTACCAGAAGCTTTTTCAACGATCAAACTGAAAAAAATACCCTATCGAAAACCAGGAACTATGTTAAAATAGCACTGTCCTCTTGGCGTATACTACAGCATTTCCAGTTGTTAATGAGAAAGCGTCATTTGGAAATGAGAATAGTTACTTTAAAACGAGAAAGCGTAATTTGAAAAAAAGATTTGTAAATTGTAAATTAGAAAGCGTTAAATGTAAATGCGATAGCGTTATATGTAATTGAGAATAGTCAATTGTAAATGCGAAAGCATCACTTCGATATGAGAATAGTCACTTGTAAATAAGAGTAGTCAATTGTAAATGCGAAAGCGTTATTTGTAATTGAGTTTAGTCAATTGTAAATGCGAAACCGTCACAAGAAAATGAGAATAGTCACTTGCAAATGAGAAAGTTATTTGAAAATTCTAAAGCGTCAATTGTAATTGAGAATAGTCACTTCTAATGAGAATAGTCAATTGTAAATGCGAAATCGTCATACGTAAATGAGAATAGTAAATTTTAAATAAGAAAGTATCACTTGAAAATGGGAAAGACCTATATGAAAATGAGAATAGTCAATTGTAAATGCGAAAGCGTTATATAGAAATGAGAAAAGTGAGTAAATTTTGAATGAGAAAACATTAAGTGGAAATGCGAAAGTTGTTAAGAATAAAAATTGTCAATTGAAAATGCGAAATTCGTTTTATTGAGTACTTTAAACATTGAATTTAAATAAATAATAAAATAAAAAAATAAATGTAAGGCGCGATAACCTCCGAAGAGAGGTCCTCCTTTTTAATTTTTCTTACAAATTGGCAGGACGGGACCTACTTGTTTTATGCCGACTCCGAACGGCATCTTCGAGGCAGATGAGTTTTCACTGAGAGCTTTTCATGGCAGAAATACACTCGGAGTGCTTGCCGAACACTGCCGAGGAGCGACGTGTAATAAATAGTATATGGAGTAATGACAATAACTACAAATTGCTATGAGTTCAATGCACTGCCCATGAAAGAGATGCCCACATGGTATTAGGCAAACAACGGACTTCCTTTGCATTTTATTTACGCACACAGCACAATTGTCTTTAAACTTTATTTTGGTAGCGCTCCAAAAGTTCGGTTATAAGTTTTTATTTGCTCAGTTACCGATAGACATATAAATAAATTCAAGTATGTATTTATAACTTACTTGCTGCATACAGTTTCTAATCGTAAAGTGGTTTATGTAAAAGTACATAATAAAGTGGTTTATGTAAAAGTATAAATAAGGAGTCCGAAGTCCGCGGGACACAATGGGAACATTCAACAAAGCCTTATTAATACTTACGGCCCTATGCTGCGCGTAACCGGTAAAATTGTTATCGGCAAACAAAATTACTATAAGTCGTAACCCCCAAATGTAACCGCGATTCTGAGGAGATGGTAACGCTGTCATGACGAAGAAACTCGCCAGTGTGCATGGTGGAATTAAAAAACATATGTTTTTGCAATCAAAAGAAGAAAAAAGGAAAATGGAAATCAACAAGTAAGTAAATTTTGGTAAATATTTTGTTAAATTCATTACCAATTGTTTATTTTAATTATAGAAAATATGCACGCACCACCCCGCCCCAGTTGCGATTATATGTGGCGTATTGTAGGGATCATTCCGAGCTCCTGCAGGGTAAAAACTGTCCCACATCGCCAAATCTATTCAAAGGATGTGGGAGGAGCTCACATGTAAATTGAATGCGATGGTGGGGCCATCAAGAACATGAGATACTTGGAGCGAGGTAAGCAAATTGATTTTTAAATAAATAAGAGTTTTGTGTTGTTTTGTGTGCCAAAAATTTACTCCGGCTACAGCGTGATTGTGCGTTCAAACACGTAGCCGGAGTAATGCAATCTGCAGGATTTCTGTGTCAAGTACACATTTTAATGTCCAATAACATAGAAGAGCGCACCTGGTAATTAAATACTGAAATTCTTATTTATAAGTTATTAGTCGTTGAAAGCATGCATGAACGCCACAAACAACAGAATAATACCATACATAACTACATATTACTATATTATTATTGGAAAGAGGTTAAGAACTGATTGTTTATCTTTTTTTATAATTTCAGAGTTTGCGGAACTTGCAAAAACAGTTGCGTTACCGGGCCCGAAAATTTTCTGCCGAGGAGAAAGACAGGTGGCGGACAAAATCCTGTGGCAGAGCTGACTGACTTCGAGCAGCAAGCGTTAGAGGTGTTTGGGATTGCTGCTGTGGAGGGCCACTCAACCTCACGGCTCGGCTTCCAGGTAAATATATTTGTAATAAACTTGTGTAATACAATAATAACCGCTGGTAGTGTATGTGTGAAATTGTTATGCCCATGTACATATATGCATTTCTTGCATTTTTATGTAAGAATGGAAATATGTTTACATATACTTAACATATACTACCGATATTATAGTATTACATTTTTATATTATAAAAAAATGTTTGACGATAATCCTTTTTTTAGTAATAGAACGCCAACAATGCCGAAAATGTTCCTCCAATGCCAGAAGAATTACCAGTGGAAATTCCACTACCTGCTTTTCCAGAAGATCCGAACGAGTTTGCCTCGTTTTGCTTAGTGGTAGGTGAATCGCCCAGTCGAACTTCCTCACGTCCTGTTACTCCCAATACTGTGCCACGCAATCCTGCTGCGAGAAATTCTGCGGCGCCGAGTGCTGATACGCCCAGACTAGTTTTGTTGCCAACGTCACGCAACAGAAGAAGGGGCGCTAGGGATGAAATTTTAGAATTGGTGCAACAGGACATGAGGAACAGACGTCATGAACAGTCAAGACTGGCTGAATCCGTAGACAATTTGGGAAATGGGTTGATGTCGTTGGCTGCGGCAATTCAGGAGATGGTGGCATTGCAAAGACAACACCGGGACTACGCACGTATGATGTCAGCCAGTATGCTTTAAGTTTAGCTTAAGAACATTGAATTCATTTTGTTTAAGTATTAAGTAATTTAAGAAATTAAAAAAAGACTGAATTAATTTTAATTTGTTTTATATTATTGAATTTTTATTTCATTTAAACGAATTTCTTTTAATTTTAAATATATCAATATAGTGCAGTAATTTTTGCTTTTTAAAGAACCAATATGAAATGTGATAAAATTATTGAGAAACTTAAAAACAAACTATTCTGTACTTTTTGCTATTTTATTTACTTTATAAACAAATGTATATTAGTTTTTAAGTAAGCAATATGGAATGTGATAAAACTGATTACTATGAAACCAAATTATCAAAGAAGATACTCAGTACTATTTTTTTGTTATTGACTTATTAAGAAATATAAACCCACAAATAAGAAACCTGCAAGTCAATAATATAATTAATAAAGACTTTTGAAAATTTAAAATTTTGTCTACATTTTTATTCATTCTTCAGTATTGGTTTGTGTTTTCTTTACATATATTATCCTATTCGAGGCACAGTCAGGGTATATGGTTGATTAACTGCTGTCTAATCCTGGCTAATCTGGCTCCACTTCTTCAATTTTCACTTCTTCACTCGGAAAATTTTTTCTTACAACATTGTGAAGAATAAAGCAGGCGTTTACAATTATAGTTACTCTTTCGGGACTATAAAAGTGCGATGTTGTGCCAAGCATCGAAAACGGGACTTAACCACTCCAAATCCTCTTTCAATAAAATTTTTTGCCTTACAATGCACTTTATTGAATTTGTTTACGAAGTTTTTTCGGGCTGAGCTACGGGGGTTTGTACCCCCCCCCCCCCCCCCCCCCCCGAAATGTTGAAACAAGTATGCTAATTTTTATTTCTACCATGTTGCAAACCATAGTTTAAATGTCTTCCAAAGCAAAGACAACCAAATGCATATTGTGTTAATATGTTTTACCATTGACCACACCTAAAATAAAAATTAAAAGTTAATGTTGGGTACGCAGAACAAAAGAAAACGCTCAAGAAATTGTTTTATTTTTGCTCTGCCAGCCAAATTTGACGCTACTTTTTTTTGAAAGTTTGTATGAGGCTTCTTTTTGGCACCTTCAAAAAATGCTATAGAAAACCTTCCTTTTTCATGCCAGATGCAGCTGGAAGGAAATTATAAAAAGAAAACCAGTAAAGAAAGCAACATACGCACCTTAAAAGAAAAATAACTACAAATTTGGCTTGCACTGCAAAAATAAGACAATTTCTTGAGAGCCTTGACAAAAATAGAAACTCTTGAATTGCATGAAATTTAGAAGCAAACTTTGTCCCACGGCATTTCGTGACAGTAGATTTAATGCTATCGTCGCCGCCGGGCAAAACACACAAAATATGTCCGCATTTTATTTTTCGTTAAAATATTGCGATAAAGTTTTTTGTTCTTTAAAATTCATATACAAATATTTTTCCAAGCCTTGGTTTAAAATCAAGTAGTTACTAAAGTCGTTTATTAGTCTATCTGTGTAGTTTTTTTCATTTTCTTATTCTCTTTGCTTCTTTTCTTTCAAATGGCTACTAAATGTAAAGCACGACGAAAATTTCGCTTCCGCTCTCAATGTGTTTGATTTAGGCGAAATAGTTGGACGTAGTTTGAGCAATGACAATACTCAACGAAAGTCATTGTGTTTATACCTTTAATTGAACGTACATACTTTTCATTACAATATTACATTATCATTGCATGATAGCAGCGAGTGAATCCTGATGGTCAGCTGATTTTTGTTTACATTTGCATTACAAAAAAATAATAAAGTGAATTGAATTCTGAGTCTAAAATTAATGTAAAACGAAAATCGCTGCTCGATTATGGTTTTAAAAGCAAAAAAGTTGAAAACGAAAGTACTCCTGGACAGCAGGAAGTCCTCAAGACATCAAGTCAAGTAGCTAGTAGTTCAGAACCCGTATGGCATTCAGATATGAACATCATGGACATTAGTGGCTATTTAGGAATAGCAGTAGAAGATAGCAAAAAATATGACCTTACTTCGCCGTGGATACCTGAAGAATCTTGTACATTTTCGGGAGTGGGAAAAAGGAATCTAAAATTTCAACATCGTTGGTTGAGAAGGTATTATCTGCAATTAATACTATTTTATGTTTATATAGTTGTGACAATTCTATAGATATGAATGGCTTGTTTATACGCAAGCCAAAGGAGCAGGTGCATTGTGCAAATATTGTGCTCTTTTCCCCCATGAATATGCCGGAAAAGGGAAACACCAACAGTTGAACTCATTTGTGACTAAACCACTCCAAAAATGGAAAGATGCCATTGAAAACTTTGAAGCGCACTCAAAGTGCCAATATCACGCTTCTAGCATTATTTATGCTAATAATTTTATAAAAGTTTGGACAAGGGCGGTACCTGATATACGATCGCATATTGTTATAACACGTATGGAGCAAATAAAATCGAACAAAAGTAAGCTTGTTCCAATTATTGAGGTGATCAAGTTATGTGGTCGGCAAGAACTAGCTTTAAGGGGAACGGATGACTGTGCACTTTTGCGTATGAGAATAGCTTGTGGCGATGAAATTGCGAAACATCATTTGTAAAATGCTGCTAAAAATGCGAAATATTTAAGCCCGACCATAAGGAATGAAATAATCGCAACTTGCGGACAAATAATTCAGCGTAAAATAGTGGAAAGGATAAATATGGCAAAATCTTTCTCGATTTTAGTAGATGAGACAACAGATATTGGACAAATTGAACAAATGTCTCTCTGTGTTCGTTATATTGACGTTGGCGATTCTGAAAAATACATTATGCGTGAGGACTTTTTACAATTTGTAGCTTTACAAAATACTACGGGCCATCATATTGCAGAAGTTATCTTAAAAACCATAAAGGCAGTAGGTATAGACGAAAAATATATGATAGGGCAGGGATATGACGGCGCAGCAGCAATGAAGGGGAGTTTCAATGGAGTACAAGCAATTATAAGAAAACGTTTTCCTGCAGCATTTTATGTACATTTTCGCTCTCACTCCTTAAACCTGGCATTGGGACATGCTTGTGAGGTGCATTACATTCGACATTGCTTAGGTATTGTCAAGACAATTACGTCCTTTTTCAAAAAGTCTGCTAAAAGATCACTAAATTTAACTGAAAAAATTAAAACAATATTTCCGCAAGCTAAATCTAATAAGCTAATTTCGTTCTGCGCAACTCGTTGGGTGGAAAATCATGATAGCTTACTCAGGTTTAAAGAAATGCTTCCTGCAATAGTTATAGCTCTTGAAGAGTTACTTCTTGACCCAGATACTGATGCTTCATCTAAGGCCAGTTCGTTTTTGAAATCTGTAACAAGCTGCGAATTTGCTGTGAGCTTATTTATGGCATCAACGGTGTTCTCGTTGACTCTGCCATTATGTAAGACTTTGCAATCAGTTTCATTGGATTTACCAAAAGCAATTGAGCATATCGAAGTCGTGTTGCAAGTGATTAACGATTTTCGCTGTAATATAGATGAAAGGTTTAGCGAAGTATTCGGAGAAGTACGCCAGCTTTTAACGTCCATTAATAGGAGGTAAAGCTTCCACGTATCGCCTATATCCAACTAGAGCGAACGGGAATTAGTACAAGAGATCCTGAAGCATATTTTAGGGTGACTATTGCTATTCCTTTTTTAGACGATATTTCTGTACAATTGAATGACAAATTTGTTCAACATAAATCAATTATTCAGAAATTTTCTTTCTTTGTTCCATCGATTTGCTGTTTAAAAGAAGTTAACTTCAGCGAGTCTGACGCAGAAGAACTTGAAATATATAAAGATATAATTGACACCGCAGCAATTGCTTCTGAGTTCACTTTATGGAAAGCAAAATGGAGGGCAGAAGAAAGTTGTACACGTCCATCATCTGCTATTAAAGCTTTAGGCGAGTGCAATAAAAAATTTTTTCCAGCAATATATTCTTTGCTGAAAGTATTTGCTACAATTCCCGTCACTACATGCACATCGGAAAGATCTTTTTCAACACTGAAGAGGTTGAAAACTTTTTTGAGAAATTCCACTGGAGAGGTAAGACTAAATGGCTTAGCCATAATGAGTACACATCGTCGGTTTCAAATTGAAACAGACGAGGTGATAAATGACTTCGCCGCTAAAAAGTCAAGACGTCTTAATTTAATATTAAATTAAAATTATTTTTTTTCTAGATAAGTATGAATATACAATTAATGGGTCATGTGAATAAAAAAATTAGCAAACGATTTTACATAAGTTATCGGAAATCCGACATAATTTTTGTATGGAAAAAGCTTTAAAATTTAAGTAAAAGCTAGGGAAAGCAATTTGATTGTTTTATTTATTCACTTGGTTCAATATCGCCAAATATTTTATTTTAAAATGTTTTTAATGGGGCGTTATTTTCAAGTTTTATTTTTATTTTAAATGCATGGCTACATGTATACCTATGAATTTTTGTTACCTTAATTGTAATAAATACTAACGAAAAACTAAGCAAAGCAGCGTGTTATTTTAATATTGTGTAACAATTTTTGCAGGAATAGAAATTGTGAGATAGGCAACCTTCAACAAAAATCTCACGTAACCGTTTTTAAACAAAAATTCTGAGATCCGACGTTTTTGAAAAGAGAACCCAGATTATCTTCCACTCAGCCGGCGCAATAGTAACTTGAGCAAAGTTGTTCAATATGTAGTTTGAGGACATACCCCTCTTTTTGAACCAGAGCAACAAAAAGTACTATTTTGTAAAAAAAAAAAAAATGTATGACCCCCCCAAATAAAATCCTGGCTACGGCCTTGAAGGATGTGATAAGCCAAGGCTCTAGGGGGTAACCCTGATCACCTAGTAGTAAACTTCCTCTCTGCCCGCTCATAAACGCACGCACATTTGATGTTGTCCATATACCTGAGTCGTGGCATGACCCAGGAAAAGTTGCATCAATTGCCAGACATTTTAAGTTATCGTCGCAAACAGCTTCAACATTGACGCTGTAGTATCCCATGCGATTCATGTAGAGGCTACACGGTCTGACCGGAAACCAAACTTTGCGTAGAAACAAAAAATATTAGCCCATGTACTATCTGTAAGTTTCTACGTTCAACGTTACCTTGCTTTTATAGCCAACTGTTCCTCGTTTGTCGTAGGAAAACTTACTTCAGATGCTTTTTTTTCACAATTAAATTTGTAATGTATTTGATAGCTCGTGATGCAGAAGATTGGCTGAGCGCAGCATATATATTATTAGCAACACATTTTTGATACGATCCATGTGCTAAAAATGTGAGACAACAAAAAAATCGTACTCCAAAGGGCAGAGAAGTAGGTTGGTCATCCTTTGGCCACAACTCTTTTATAAGTATTTTACAGGCTTCTTTCGGTAAACGGAAATGCTCTTTGAAGGTACTACAAGGAAGGTTCAATGGATCACTACTGTCCCGAAGACTCCTTAAGTTATGTCTCCGTTCCAAAATTTCATCATGTTCTTCATCTTCAGCAAGCAGCAATAATAGTAAATTGGACATTTTTATTATATTAAACTAATTATTGGCGTTTGAAACGTTTTGGGTAATTTTTACTTTTCGTTGCATTTTTTTTTATTGTATTTGTTTATTTGTTTTTAAAATGCTGGATTTAATTTTCACTTTCGCTTTATTTATTTTACAGAGTAAACATCAGCTGTTTTATGTGGTTACGTCGATGTTACCACCTATTTTAGTGGTTACGTTGTTATCCGGCAACTTTTGCCTTCAGAATACCAAAAAGGTGTAAAAGTTGCCAGAAGATTTCGTAACCGGTAAAAATGAACTTGTTACCGCTGTAGAATAGGGCCGTTAGTGTTATTTTAGTGAAGTAAGTAGGTAGTGGTTAAATACCATCCTAAAAGCTAACCACTATACGCCCATAACCGTGTAAACGGTTAAGCGCCAATAAAAAGTAAAAGCTAACCACGGTTTTAAGTTATTTAAGCAATTAATTTGGACCTGCTTTCTGATTTGCGAGTGAGTATTCTCCTTTCCATATGACGCTTTCGCATTTTCAAGTGATACTTTCTTATTTATAACTGAGTACGTATTCTCAATTACAAATGACGCTTTCGCATTTTAATTTGATGCTTTCTCATTTACAAGTAACTATTCTCATTTCCATATGACGCTTTCGCATTTACAATTAACTATTCGCATTAACAACTGACGTTTTCGAAATTACATCTGACGCTTTCTAATTTTCAAATGACGCCTTCTCATTTACAAGTGACTATTCGCATTTCCAAATGACGCTTTCGCATTTACAATTGACTAATCTTATATCCAAATGACGCATTCGCATTTACAATTCACTATTCTCGTTTAAAACTGACTATTCTCATTTACAAGTGACTATTCGCATTTCCATGTGACGCTTTGGCATTTACAATTGACAATTCTCATTTCCAAGTCACGCTTTCGCATTTACAATTCACTATTCTCATTTACAACTCACTATTCTCAATTACAATTTACGCTTTCGAAATTTGATTTACAGTTTTCTCATTTACAAGTGACTATTCTCATATCGAAGTGACGGTTTCGAATTTACAATTGACAATTCTCATTACCATATGACGCTTTCGCATTTATATCTGACGCTTTCTCATTTACAACTGGAAATGGTGTAGAAGCTAGGAACTATGACATATGCCACTTTCTGCTTTTAGTTCTGATAGCTGTATCACTCCTAATAGCTGGAGTCTTAGCCCGGCGAGCGCAGGTGTAGCATTCAACGTTTTGTAGAAAGCACAGTTAATGTAAAAAGTAAGGAGCGGGTGCACGTCTTTAATTCGGCTCTTGCTCGTCGGCTAACGGGGTGGAGTCCTTGCTCCTACCTTTCGCTGTCAGCTCACACTACAGCATAATTATTTTATTTAACGTGCCAAGAAAAAGAGATACCTAAAGGAAAGCGGATACCTACAGTGGCTTACAAGTCTTGATGTCGCATTGGTTTCAGTATGGGGCATGTTGCATGGTGTTGTTGCAACAATCGCCCTCCCTACCATGATTTCCGTAGTCTCCAACTAAAACAAAACTAACCTGGAAATCCCTAACACTTACCATACTTATCTAATATCAGGCCAAGGAATCAGAAAAAAAAGTTTAGGAAGTCATTTTGAAATTGACAATATTTATTAAATAGACCAAAACTTAATTTTAACCATAATCAATCCTAAGTGAAAGGCTTCGCTATTTTGAAATAAAAGCCTATGTTGCAACTGATATTCAAAAATTCTTTACAAATAAGCATTTTAAAATTATCAAAAAATATTGCCTTTTGACATCTGTACACAGATTTAGAATTCTGGTCAGAAAAAAAATATATATTTTACGGGCTAATTTGGTTGCATAACAATATGAAAGTTTTTCTTTAAAACCAATATTATTTAAACATATTCATATTTTTTCTTTTTTAAAATTTTAGTATAGTCTTCTAAGCAAAAGAAAAAAACTAACCTAATTTACAAACTTACGTATTTAAGCATTTTTCGGTCTAATGTTGTGGTTTCTTTATTACTTTGCATGATTAAAAAAAATCGTGAGATAAAAAAACGTATGGTGGTAATTTTATGTACGAATCTGGCAACACTAACCTTATCTAAGTTAGAAAAATTATGCGAAAATGAATAATGCGAAATGAATAATACGTATATCATGCGCTTATGTGAGAGAAATAACAAAAAGTTCACTCACCACTTACGGCTCCAACGTTGAAAGATCTTTCAGCAGAGGACCTGGAACAAAATGTATGCTGGAAATCGAAAATTATTAACATCTAAACTTTTTGTTGTTTTCGGTTTATATGTTAAACCAAAAACAAAAAAAAAATTATTTATTTCCCTTTCCTTTCCCTTTATAGGTAGGTATGCGCTAGTATACATATTTATATGTGTATACTTTGTGAATGTTAGGTAAACATGTTTTATTTCACATTATTTTATGTATTTTTAGTTTTAATGATTTTTAACACAACTTTTAGAAGCTAATGATCTAATATGTATTTTCTAACTATTTTTTCTTTTGCAAGAGGAATTCAAAATTTAATTTTATTAATTTTTCTCCTCAAAAAAAATCACTTCATGATTTCTGCTTCTTCTTTATGAAAGATTATGCATAGACACCAATACGTGTAATTATTAAATGTATGTACCTACACCTTACATTTATATATTAATTTTTCCACCTTTTTAGCAAAAATTAAGAATATGGAATTTTCTGTTCATTTTTTTTTTCCTTTAAATTTCTACGAATACCAGATTTAAGTTTTAATTAAAAGTTTTGGAAATAAAGCAATATTTCATGTTAGAAAAATTTAGCCTTTTTCTTTTCAAAGCTAAGTGAAACTTGGCAGGGAACTTCAGTGTTTTATGCACTAGGGAATATGCCGCATCCAAAGTAAAGATGAAATGAGGGAAAATATCCACAGGAACTCGTCCTCAGGGGATGATAAAACTGCATGCGGATTACGGGAAACCTTTCCATTTTTGAAAATTGTAGTATATTATAATTAATTTCGTCGATTAAAATATCGCGAATGTTATGAATTATTTTATTTCGATTATCGCGAACATTTCGAAGCGACTTTTAAGTTTAGCTTTCGATTTTGAAAAAAACCACGTGAGTCACACTTTAGACTCAGAAATTTCACACGGTAGCGAAGCTCGAATTTAAAAATATGAGATCTTAACTCTTTGAAAGATCAAACTAAAAGGGGCCGAACCACTGCGTTCTTCAGCTTAGCTTACCGCAACTTACGGGACTTTTTTGTTCTTGCTTAACCATCGCGAGTGGCGTGATTTTCAAGATCTTAAAAAAGACATAATGATAAATGTAAGTGTAAACATTAATATGGTTTGCAACAAATGGCAATTCCTAGATTAGCAAATGACAAAACCGGAAGTTCGAGTGTTTCGATATGAAAGTAATTCGAAATTCGGTACTTCTAATTAAAATTTAACCTTAATAAGGGAGAGCGATAGACCCCACGTACACTCCAGCATTCTTTTGCATAAAGTAAAGGTGGAAAAATCCATGTGGAACTGGGTGGGGCAACTGAATCAACTGCGGCCACAACAGGACACCCAGAAGGTGTGCTCTCCACTCTCCTGTGTACCTTGGTCATAGATGACCTTCTTCAGTTAATGAAAACCAAGGGGTTTGACACACAAGGGTATGCAGATGACCTAGTTATCTGCATCAACGCGATGCACGAGGTAACAATTTCAGATCGCATGCAACGAGCCCCTTCATAGAGTGGTGGTGCGATACCAAAGGACTGTCTATCAATCCTAGCAAAACTGTCCTTGTTCATTTCAACTGGAGAAGGAAAGAGTCCATCCCAGAACCATCCCTGGGTGGAACTAAAATACAATTCTCAATAGAGGCAAAATACCTAGGGGTCACACTGGAATCCTCACCTTTCATGCTCATTTGGATGCTATCCTAAACAAAGCAACAAGAGCTTTCTTCGCCTGTACTCGACTCTACGGCAAAACATGGTGGATATCTCCAAAAATGGTTTACTGGACATTTAATACTGTTGTAAAGCCATTAATCACCTATGCTTTCCTAGTTTTGTTGCACGCAGGGGCCACGCAAAGAACGGCAACAGCAAAACTAAGCAAAGTGCATCGACTAGTTTGCATTGGCATAACGCGTGCGATAAGAATGTCACCTGCTGATGCACTTAGTGCTTTAGTGGGAATACATCCCTTCCCTATTCTGACAGAGAAAGAGGCAACACTAGGCACACTAAGACTTCAAAATATTTCGGAGTTGAAGCTCGGAAACATGATAGGGCATATGAAAGTAATAAAAAAAAATGCATAGGAAATTCCCCATTACAATTGCGTGACGTAATGGCCTCTAAGCTAAGAAACTCACGGAACTTTGAAGTGTCCATTCTGGACAGAACCCATTGGGAAACAGGGAATCCTTATAATGACTCTGACTCAGAGGCCTGGATGGATCGAAATTCGATGACGGAAGAACGGCAGATGGAATCTGTGGGCCAAACTTCAAGAAATCGATACCAATGGGATGCAACCCTACCATATTTCAGGCAGAAATCCATGCAATAGAATTGTGGTAGATAATGTCTACGGATAGGCTCATCCTCGAAGAGCATCTACATTAAGTCGGACAGCTAGGAGGCCCTGCGTGCCTTGCAATCCTACACAGTTACATCTAACCTAGTGGAGTCGTTAATACATAAATATGAATGAATTAACATTTGCACTTTGGCTTTGTTGTTATTAATAGCCCGATATATGTATGTATTTCACCACAAAGCAGAACAACTGATTTTAAATACTAGCACAAATGTAAATTTGTTTATGACAGAGATGCACACTGTCGAATTGATGTTTTATTTTCTAGCTTTGGTTGATTTGATTTAAGCTCAGCTCTTACTTACTTACTAAGTTGGCGACTAACCGTTTAAACGGTTATGGCCGTCCAACAAAGAGCGCGATGTGCTTCTTTTCTGGGTTAACTGGCGCAAATTGGTCACACCAAGGGAGTTTAGATCGTTTTCCAACTGGTCCTTCCAACGGAGTGGGGCCGCCCTCCTCCTCTGTTTCCATAGGGGTCACGATAACAATACATCCTTAGCCGAAGCTTGATCTTTCATTCACATAACATGGCCTAGCAAGCGTAGCCGTTCCGTAAGGTTCGTACTGTTCATCATTAAATCTTCTTCGGTACTCGCCATTCCCAATGCGTAGAGATCCATAAATCTTTCGAAGAACTTTTCTCCCAGAGCCGTTTTATCAGATGTTGTCATGTTCATGCTTCTGCACCATATAGCAGGACGGGTACGACGAGTTACTAGTAGAGTATGATTTTCGTTTACCGAGGGATGATTTTACTTTTCAATTGCCTACCTAGTCTAAAGTACCATCTATTGGCAAGAGTAATTCTTTGCTGATTTCAGAGCTGATGTTGTTGTTTGTGTTGATGCTGATTCTTAAATAAACGAAGTCTTTTACTATTTGCGGCGTGGTTGCCAAGGCGCAAATGCGCTGACTCTTTGTTCGATGACAGCAAACACTTCCTTTTGTCACCATTCACCATCAAACCCATCTTCTCCGCTTCTTTTTCCTGTTTGGAGTAAGCAGAACTTACGGCGCGGGTGTTCAGGCAGATGATATCAATGTCATCAATAAACGCCAGTAATTGCACGCGTTTATAGAATATTGTTCCAGAACGGTTAAGTTCTGCAGGTACTATAATTTTCTTCAGCATCAAATCAACATTATTAAAGATTAACACCAAGACGACCCTGATTCACTGCTGGTATAGCAGAAACTAAAGAGCTGTTGCCATTGATCAGTTTAGATTGCATGATAGCTTGATTCAAAAATTTTAATCACGCGTCTTCTTTTAATAACTGCACCATCAATTTGTTAGCGGCGTAAATTATCGCTGAATTCACAGAATTACTTTCATCATTGTCTGCTTTGCACGAAAAAAGTCCGATTCAAATATCTGATATATAACAACTTTTTTCTATGCATTTGTTGCACGATTCATTTCCACTAGTGACCTTTCAGAATCAACAAGATATTGATTGTAAAAATGAATCAATGCAAATGCCTTTTAAGTCGCTGCAGCACTACCATGACTTGTCATTCAAAGCTCGACAAAACTTTTGAGTACACCGCTGATATCGCTACTTAAATTTGTTTACAATTGTTTAACTTATCTGCTTTATATACATAGCTTGTCGCAAAGATAGTGTCCGTGGAAAAATTTTAAAATTAAGTATATGAATAGCTGTAAAATATAAATAGTATAGTATAAACACATACTACGTGTGCCATACTCCAATGTAGTGACTCCCTAATGCAAATTTCGATGTTCACCTAGAACAACTTTCTTCCATAAAGTTCACGATTGCAGTCCAATGTCGGTGTCTACTACATATTTTTTTTTATACTCAGCTGAGCAGAGCTCACGGAGTATATTAACTTTGTTCGCATAACGGTAATCCGTAACGGCATAAACTAATCGAGATAGGTATAGACTTCTATATATCAAAATTATCTGGGTGAAAAAAGAAATTCATTTAGCCATGTCCGTCCGTCCGTCCGTCTGTAAACACGATAACGTGAGTAAATTTTGAGGTATCTTGATGAAATTTGGTATGATATCGAAAATTTCGAAAAACCGAAAAAGTGTGATAATTCATTACCAAAGACGGATAAAACGATGAAACTTGGTAGGTGCGTTGACCTTATGATGCAAAATAGAAAATTATAAAAATTTTGGACAATGGGCGTGGCACCGCCCTCTTTTAAAAGAAGGTAATTTAAAAGTTTTGCAAGCTGTAATTTGGCAGTCGTTGAAGATATCACGAAGAAATTTGGTAGGCACGTTACTCCTATTACTATATGTGCGCTAAATAAAAATTAGCGAAATCGGATGGCGAACACGCCCACATTTAAAAAAAACTTTTTTTTTTAAGTCAAATTTTAACAAAAAATTTAATATCTTTACAGTAAGAAGTAAATTATGTCAACATTCGACTCCAGTAATAATATGGTGCAACAAAATACAAAGATAAAAGAAATGGGCGTAACTCCGCCCTTTTTCATTTAATTCGTCTAGAATACTTTTAATGCCATAAGTCGAACAAAAATTTACCAATCCTTGTGAAATTTGGTAGGGACATAGATTCTATGACGATAACTGTTTTCTGTGAAAATGGGCGAAATCGGTTGAAGCCACGCCCATTTTTTATACACAGTTGACCGTCTGTCCTTCCGCTCGGCCGTTAACACGATAACTTGCGCAAAAAACGATATATCTTAACTAAACTTAATTCACGTACTTATCTGAAGTCACTTTATCTTGGTAAAAAATATGGCCGAAATCCGACTATGACCACGCCCACTTTTCCGATATCGAAAATTACGAAAAATTAAAAATGCCATAATTCTGTACCAAATATGAAAAAAGAGATGAAACATTGTAATCCGATTAGTTTATTGACGCAAAATATAACTTTAGAAAAAATTTGTAAAATGGGTGTGACACCTACCATATTAAGTAGAAGAAAATGAAAAAGTTCTGCAGGGCGAAATCAAAAGGCCTTGGAATCTTGGCAGGAATACTGTTCGTGGTATGACATATATAAATAAATTAGCGATACCCGACAGAAGATGTTCTGGGTCACCCTGGTCGACATTTTGGTCGATATCTCGAAAACGCCTTCACATATACAACTAAGGGCTACTCCCTTTTAAACTCTCATTAATACTTTTAATTTGATACCCATATCGTACAAACACATTCTAGAGTCACCCCTGGTCCACCCTTAATGCGATATCTCGAAAAGGCGTCCACCTATAGAACTAAGGCTGCGTTTTAAATAATCATTAACACCTTTCATTTGACACACATGTCATACATACCAACACATTCCAGAGTTACCCTAGGTTCATTTTGCTAAATGGTGATTTTCCCTTATTTTGTCTCCAAAGCTCTCAGCTGAGTATGTAATGTTCGGTTACACCCGAACTTAGCCTTCCTTACTTGTTTTTTTTTTTAATTTCTTTGAATTCGCTATGGGTTTTCATCGTCTGTTCACTTTCAAGATACAAAGATATCCGCAGTCTCTTTTGCTAGGCCGAAAAAAAATGTATTCTAAAGCTAGCAAAACAGCGCATTGAGATTTCTTTGTACATTTCTATGATGTATACTTTTTCTGAACATTTCCAGTTACAGTCTGGTTCTAGAATCTGTAGCAGAAAAAATTCTATCTGAACATAATTTTAATGCATTTGCAGCTGAGAAAGAGTTCTGGAAACACAATTTGAAAAAAGACATTCAGCAAACTGGTTCTGGAACAGGATGTTCTTCAGTCTTTCTCTGAGATAGGCTGGCGAGATAGAACGATTCTATAAGTGCTTAGCTGCCGACATACATATGGCCAAATAAGGAATAATAGCATATACATAAAGCCAAATAAGTAAAAATCTCATAAGAAAACATTATTCTTGTCGTTCAGGGTTTTATGGACAATGTCAGAGAAAGGTTTTGTCTTAAATCAAGGTTAGTTTTTGAAGATTTTCTTCTTACCGGATGGCAAGGTTTCTCCGATTCCTATATCGCTCACCTTCACATATAATGAAACTAGAAATGACGGAAATGGAATTTTGAAATTACTCGGAAGAGTGAAAAGTGAAACCTATTTAAACAAAGCTTCTGGGAGTGACTAGCTAAAACCAAGGGGGAAAAATAAAATCAACAACATAATAAAGGTATTGTTTATATGAGAATGCGTATAAGTAAACAATTAGCTAGTAAATAAATAAAAACAGAGAAAGTAAACATATATTAACAAAAAATTTATAACAAGAAGCTTTAGATTTAAATAAACAAAGGATTTCGAGAAGTTAAAGAGACATTTTATAATTAGGTTGCGTCACAACAAAAATTTAATAGGAGGAAAGTGTTTTAAATTATATAATATTGGAGCTTTTATCACAATTTTTATAAGGGCCGCCACATCGTTAATATAAAGAGATAAGGTTAATAGCCGTTTTCTCAAGTAAACTTAAAGGTTTTGTTTAATGCTAGCAATTTATTTTGTTTAAATTTTTTGTTAGACTCAAGCAATAAAATAATATTTTTATAGGATATTTACGAATTATTTTTTTGAGTGTGAACAAACATGCGTACATACGTCTTGACTCGGGACATAGATTCGTTGCTCGTTAATCAACGACTAAAACACTATCACTACCACTAACCACTGCCTTCGAGAAATTTTTGTTGGAACGTTAGACAACGAGTGCAATCTCCTTTCAAGAAAATTGCTAAAAACTACATTGGTAATCGAATCGAGAGGAATCAGTAAACTAGTCCAACTCACATTAGAATATTATTTACAAAATATATTAGAGATCCATTTATGAGCTATATTTTTCCTTGATTTCATTATAAGGGCCCGATTTATTTGTGAACACTATATTTCTCCAGTGTTTCCAGAGTCGTGCTCTTTAGTAAACAAAGGGTGGCTGAAGGTGAATGTACGCCTAATAGAGGTGTCCGCTCAAGTAAGTTTGTACCTATTTTAGACTTTTTTCATTATTTAATAGCTTAAGGTATTAAAACCTTGTATTTTATGGACATACTTTTATTTCACACTGCTTCAAAACCTATGTATTGTGCTCCAGTGGAGGTCTTAGAGCCCCAGTAGAGGTGGGGTGGGGCAAGGGCACTGAACTGTCAGAAATACGATTCGCGTGCTCGCCTATGGACCCGGAATGAACAGATCGTATAATATGGAAGATCACATGAGTGTCTTTCAGGCGGAAGTGGCAGCCGTAACCAAGGCAGCAGGGATACTGGAAGAAAACTGTGTAACAGCAGTCGCGTTAACTATGATATGGACAATCAGGCGGTCATTAAAGCCATAATATCTTGTAATAGCAAGAATTCCAATAGGGAGAACCTTGCAATCATTATAAGAACCTAGTTATATGGGCACAGATGATGCCAAAAAGGCGAATGAAATATGTAGGATAAGTGTCAAAAATCAAAAAATCTACGTTATAAAATAACGATTTTTCGCACAATTTTATAGTATACAGCTGTCCGCGTCGGACCAAGAGAGTTCCCGCCGGAGTTGTCCGGCCAAGGGTGGTGTTCGTCTTATCGAGGTGTCTCTTAGGAGAGGTTTCTCATCTAGCTTCAATGTTTGTTAAAATAACATAAGTAAATCTGTCATCTATATTAAAGGCATTTGAGGATCGGTTACCTGTGTCGCTCCTTTAAGCTGGAGTCCTAATCTGACGAAGGCAATTCGGTATGTAAGTTCCTGGGCACTCATCTCAGATCGCTATTTAAAATGAACGAAATCGGACTATAACCACGCCCACTTTTTCGATATCGAATATTTCGAAAAACCGAAAAAGTGCGATAATTCATTACCAAAGACGGATAAAGCGATGAAACTTGGAGGTGGTTGACCTTATGACGCAGAATAGAAAATTAGTAAAATTTTGGACAATGGGAGCGGCACCGCCCACTTTTAAAAGAAGGTAAATTAAAAGTTAAAAAAAAAAATGTAAGGCGCGATAACCTCCGAAGAGATCTAAGGCCGAGCTCCTCTTCCAATATGCATCGTGCTCCTAGTTTTTTCCTACAAATTGGCGGGATGGGACCTACTTCTTTAATGCCGACTCCGAACGGCATCTGCAAGACAGATGAGTTTTCACTGAGACCTTTTCATAGCAGAAATACACTCGGAGTCACTTGGTAAGGGCATAGCTTCTATGGCGATAACTGTTTTCTGTGAAAATGGGCGAATTCGGCTGAAACCACGCCCAGTTTTTATACACAGTCGACCGTCTGTCCTTCCGCTTGGCCGTTAACACGATAACTTGAGCAAAAATCGATATATCTTTACTAAACTTAGTTCACGTACTTATCTGAACTCATTTTATCTTGTTATTAAAAATGGGCGAAATCCGACTATGACCACGCCCACTTTTTCGATATCGAAAATATGGAAAAACGAAAAAAAGATGCCATAATTCTATACCAAATACGAAAAGAGGGATGAAACATGGTGATTGAATTGGTTTTTTTATATTACCATATATACCAATAAAACGAATAGATAGCTGAAGAAAGATAGCAAAGGCAAAGCTTTCAGCTGAGTATGCAATGTTCGGTTACACCCGAACTTAGCTTTCCTTACTTGTTTTTTTTTTTAGTTCTGCGCGCCATTATATCATATTAATGCAAACAACAAATTGTATAGAAACAAAACTAACTTTTCCATATTTACATGTGCTGCACAAGAAATAAAAGAGCGAAAATTTAAACAAAAGTCAAAAACTTTAATTGCATTTCGAATTACTACAACAATAATAATATAAACCGGCTTCTTGTATAGCTTCACGTATATGTAAACATAAACAAATGAAAACGTTTTCTGGTTTGTACTAAGCACGTTGCGAATTAATGAATAATAAATAAATTGTTTATTATATATTAACAACAAAAATGAGAGGAAAAAATGTAAACAAAACTAACTTACTATTCATATACAAATAGCACAAGGAACAATGCGCTAAAACAACAATAGAAAATATAAGGAAAGCTAAAGATTTAAACATGTAAGAATCAGGGATCCAAACTGTTATTCCTTTTATAATAAAAATCCTTCAGAAAAAATTATTAAATCCGGACTTTCAGTTTTTAAGGACAATAAAAGTCCGGTCCTATAACTATGGAACAGCTCATACAGTTGAGACGATTGTTTTTCATACAAAATCCTTTTTGTTTCAACAAGCACTGTATCACATTTCAAGACAATATTTAAATTTAATCAATATGGCAACAAACCCAGTCGAAGTTTTCTATGGAAAAGTATATGTATAGTACTATGAGAGTTGGTTCTAGTTTTCCTATTACAAATTTTTGGTGTTACTAACAGATGCTTTCAAATCATCATATAACTTTAAAATCTAGACAATTAGAAGAATATATTGGTAAAAAAATCCTTCCAGCATAGTTATAGGGCTGATTTTTATTTGTACAGATTTAACTTTTATTTTCGGACTTTAAAAGCCCGGATTTTACCTTTATTTATAGATTTTTTTGAAAAAGTTCGAAAATAAAAAGGATGCATGATTCGTCATGATCCTATAAGCTTTCGCCGAGGAAAATTTTTTTAAGCCGAGACAAAAGAACAAAATAACTAATAAAATGGGTCCCTGGTAAGAATATAACTAAGGAAATATATAAATTAAATGGGGGCAATTCAAATTATTGTCCGTACTTACAAAACAAGGCATATAAAAAATGAAATAAAGCGTAGAAAGCTTATGAAATGAATAAAACAAATGCGAAACAAAAAGGGTAAATATTAAAGTAAAAAACATAAAGAATATTTAAATAAGCAATTCAATAAATTGAAAGTAAAACAAACTAAATAAAGAAGATACCAAAAGGATGAGTTAGTTTATAAAATAAAGAGAAATAAAAACAAGTAAGGAAGGCTAAGTTCGGGTGTAACCGATCATTACATACTCAGTTGAGAGCTATGGAGACAAATTAAGGGAAAATCACCATGTAGGAAAATTAACCTAGGGTAACCCTGGAATGTGTTTGTATGACATGTATATCAAATGGATGGTATTAAAGAGTATTTTAAGAGGGCCATAGTTCTCTAGGTGGACGCCATTTCTAGATATCGACCAAAATGTGGACCAGGGTGACCCAGACCATCATCTGTCGGGTACCGCTAATTTATTTATATATGTAATACCACGAACAGTATTCCTGCCAAGATTCCAAGGGCTTTTAATCTCGCCCTGCAGAACTTTATCATTTTATTTTACTTAATATGGAAGGTGCCACACCCATTTTACAAAGTTTTTTTCTTAAGTTATATTTTGCGTCAATAAACCAATCCAATTACCATGTTTTATCCCTTTTTTCGTATTTGGTATTGAATTATGGTATTTTTTTTTTTCATTTTTCGTAATTTTCGATATCGAAAAAGTGGGCGTGGTCATAGTCGGATTTCGGCTATTTTTTATACCAATACAAAGTGAGTTCAGATAATTACGTGAACTGAGTTTAGTAAAGATATATCGATTTTTGCTCAAGTTATCGTGTTAGCGGCCAAGCGGAAGGACAGACGGTCGACTGTGTATAAAAACTGGGCGTGGCTTCAACCGATTTCGCTCTTTTTCACAGAAAACCGTTATCGTCCTAGAATCCTAGCCCCTACCAAATTTCATAAGGATTGGTAAATTTTTGTTCGACTTATGGCATTAAAAGTATCCTAGACAAATTGAATGAAAAAGGGCGGAGCCACGCCCATTTTGAAATATTCTTTTATTTTTGTATTTTGTTGCACCATATCATTACTGGAGTTGAATGTTGACATAATTTACTTATATACTGTAAAGATATTAATTTTTTTGTTAAAATTTTACTTAAAAAAAATTTTTTTTTAAAGTGGGCGTGGTCGTTCTCCGATTTTGCTAATTTTTATTAAACATACATATAGTTATAGGAGTAACGTTCTTGCCAAATTTCATCGTGATATCTTTAACGACTGCCAAATTACAGCTTGCAAAACTTTGAAAAAACCTTCTTTTAAAAGTGGGCGGTGCCACGCCCATTGTTCAAAGTTTTACTAATTTTCGATTCTGCGTCATAAGTTCAACCCACCTACCAAGTTTCATCGCTTTATCCATCTTTGGTAATGAATTATCGCACTTTTTCGATTTTTCGAAATTTTCGATATCGAAAAAGTGTGCGTGGTTATAGTCCGATATCGTTCATTTTAAATAGCAATCTGAGATGAGAGCCCAGGAACCTACATACCAAATTTCATCAAGATACCTCAAAATTTACTCAAGTTATCGTCTTAACGGACGGACGGACGGACATGGCTCAATCAAATTTTTTTTCGATACTGATAATTTTGATATATGGAAGTCTATATCTATCTCGATTCCTTTATACCTGTACAACAACCGTTATCCAATCAAAGTCAATATACTCTGTGAGCTCTGCTCAACTGAGTATAAAAACTGTGCGCTCGTTCTTCCTTGTAAATGAGTGAAAGTACAAAGGCAAGTACAACAGAAAAGTTGTTTGATATATATGCTCAGGGTGGTGTGGTGTGCAATATCCGATTCTTCCTTTCGCATTATGCATTTGTTTTATAATTGAAATGTCAAATTTTACTAAACTGCTAGCAGTTTGTTTTGCTGTATTTTTCGCACGCCGCTTTGTTTATTCTTTCTTCGTTCGTATGGCATTATCCTGGGCCCGAATCGTAACATACGATCACGGATCGGCAACTGTATGAAAGAAAATTACGTGATACGTCAAACGTATAATCAAAATGGAATTATAACATACGATAGCAAACGGAACATATTTTATTTTCAATTCACAATAAATTCTACGATCCACATTAGATTGGATTGTATCTTTAGCTCACAATAGATTTTGAACTGTCAAATTGGTTGCCAAAATATAAACAATAAAGTAAATAACTTCGATGGATCAAATTTTATTGTTTTGCTCCAGAAATAGCGAAGGCGATAAAAAGATAGTCCAAAGGCGGTTAAGAGAGTGCAGTAACCCTTTGGATTTATCGAACAAAGCGCAAGCATATCATTTATGTATTATATCTTTGTAACAAAAAATTATTGCAGTTTCTTGAAGAGATTGCGCTTAACTTAAGAAGCTTTTAGTTACTTTTTGGAGAAGTTAAATTTGAAGCAAGCCGATACCAAAGCGGGTGTCTCGCCATGAGTTCCGCCAATATTTCCTTTTGGTTTGGATTAAGCTTGTTTGATTTCGACCTTTCTTAATAATAACAGTTTGCAATTTGTTATTATGTTTTACTTATTCATCTATTTTAACAATTTTTTTACGTTTTCAATGAAATTTGTGTGTATATTATTGCCGGTTTGTGCTCGAATGAAAGTGGAACGGAACGTGTACGTTCAGTCACTCGTCACGTATGTTGCGATCCAAAATTATGATCGAAGTAGTACGTTAGCGTATGTTATAATCCGAAAAACATATTTTTACCTGACGAGTTATAGATCATGGATGTTACGATTTGGCCCCTGTTTGATTTGACCTATTTGAAATAATGCTGCTATTGCTTTAGGTAATATGGCCGTTGTGTGCCCGCATTGTTTCGCTTTAAAAATCAAAGATGAATCAAAATGCATAATGTATGCAATATACATACATTTTTAAAGATATGAGTTTTTATTTTTGGAATAACGCTTAATGGAAAATCGAAATACTTCCGAACCAAAGTAAATACATCGTAAGTAATTTCTACATACATACACGTATATGTACACAAAGCGCGTGGCGAAGGCTCACGTATCCATGGCCAGCTGTAGTAAATAAAGTATTTCGATGGTTCAAAATATGGTTCACAGCATGAATCTATTTCATGGACTAACGAAATTTAAAATACGGAAAATACGAAGGTTTTTAGAAAGCACTTAAATCAAATTCATTGGACATTAAAAAACCTGCTTCATAGATATCGCATTTTGATTAAAATTTCAGCAGAACTTAATTATTAGCAATGCCTACTCACTTCTAACAAGTGTTTCTGCGTATGTACATGCCCCCGGTGGGACACGCTTCATTGTTGAATAATTTTTACTAACACCAAATAAGTCAAAACTGAAGTGTTGGATATATTTTCGACGAGTTTCTAACAATGAAAGAAGGATCTGGTTTCTATCCAATGAATATTTTTGCAGGACGTTGCATAATGCCGAGCTCAGCAGTAAAAAAAAAATAAGAAGCTTGAAAACTTTTCGCAGGGTATTACTTGGAAAAACAAGGGCCGAGATTGATCAGGTTCGTGCCGCTTTTTGCTCTTTTAAAACCCGATTTCGCTAGGTTAGGTTACTCAAAGGAGGCGCGATTAATAAAAACTTATTATAAATACAAAGATATAGCACAAATTCTTTTAATTAAAAATAAGGGTTTACTATATCTTGGCTTTGAATGGACTTCAGTTTTAAATTCAAACTTTCCACACACCGTGTACATGTTTTTTGTGTTGTTTATAAATAAATATTCATAACACTTGAACAAATTTGTACATAAAACCTTTTGCTCAATTAACGATGTTTCCACAACTGTGCCGTGTAGAATTCGAAATACTTAAATAAAAAACAATAAAATTTTATGGAAACGTAATTTAAGAAAGTAAATATTTAGATCCCTGCAGCGAATCGCACTAGTTCCGAACCAGCTCAGAACAATTGCACTAAAAGTCGGTACTAACTAGTGGCAAATCCGTCTTCTCGAAGTGCTTTCAACTGATCCTTTTAACAATGTGATGTCCCACAAAATAGCAAGTGTCATCAATGCAGACCTTTTGAACACATTCTGAACTGGTTTACTCGTAGGTGGTTTTGATAATGTCACAGCCCTTGATTGATTAACTTAAATGCATAGAGCTCAAACTTCAGCGCTATTGGTACAAGTGGGGCTGCCAACTGTTACACCCTGCCTCCGATTAGTACCAGTTCAAAGGTAGTCATTAAATCTCTAGGGCGAAACTGTAGCTTTGAGCGACTCTCTCCCATTTTCTCTGCGGGGATACTACGCACGTCAAGGGGATTTATGCCATTGTATTCAATAAAGCGAAAAATCAATAATTTTTTTTAACTATTTCAAATATTTGACAAGTCTGTAGGTTGGCGCTTTAAGGTGAAAAGGCGTGTAGAGTTTCATGTTATACTTTTTGTTCATGAACATTTTTATTATTATGTACATACTTTGGCCCTATTATCTTACGAGTAAATTAATAGCACACACTTGAACAAATAACTAATTTATTCTTATGTAGCCGAAAAAAACAAAAAAAAAAAAGCCGATCATTTAAGAAGTAAACAATTTCGGCTTGTGGCTCGATTGAGTTCATCTCGTTTCTTTTGCTTTTGTGGGCCACAAGGTGTTATAAGGGAGCTCACAAATCGAAATAATTTTTACCGATTTACAAAGTTTTTTCCCCTTAAAGTTATGATCTATTTAGAAATCAAACAATGCAGAATTACTTTTTCCGGCGAGTGCCACTGTGGAATAAGTAAACAATTGAGAGGAGAGGGTAGCTTTAAAGTAAATTTTTATCTAGCATCCCCCATATGAAGAAAATAAAACATACATATATACATACATACATACTAGAGGTTTACGCCGATCACTTTATCTCTATTATATACCGGCGGCGGCGGCGTGGATGGAGAACACCGGCGTACGCCGGCGCGCCACCCACGCCGCCGCCTACTTCAAAAAGCTTGATTTTTCTATTCAAAAAACTAATATTTAGGAAAGGTTTTGTTTGTATGTATTTAAGGAAATCAACGTTTTGGCTCCTTGCGGAGGGATTGGCCCTCGTTCATTTACTCCAGCGAGGCTTCGTACCTAACCCCGGTCTTTGGAATTGGTACTCCTGCGTCTGCTGAAAAGAAATAGAGATACATAAAATGGTCACACCTTTGTCTGTATATCTCGTGCAATGCGTAGTTTCACCTGGCGTTAACTCCTAATAATCGTCGCTGACACAATTTCTTTAAATTACTTGTGGCTCCTTGGCCACACGCACAAAGGCGACTTACGGTTGCTATTAATGGTCTATAAATACTCATGACTCTCGTGGCACACGGCGCCTCCAGTTTTTTCGGCTGTTTTTAAGAGCTACAATTCCCGATATGCAAACGTAGCAATCCTGACCACATCGACGTCACTTTCCTAGAAGATCTGGGTGTAGCTCCGAAGACTTTCTAACGGATGTTTTTGTCGCGCTATGCTGCCAAGCTACACCAGAGAAACATCTTGAAACGTTAGGGAGTAACTACTCGGTCAAGGATGCCGCCCTCGAAATCATAAGCAGTCTAAGTGGATGTCATTGCGTAACTCATGGGTGAAAATCGTATACACCTCGGTGCATCTACATAACTAAAATTTTACAAGCACCCTGGATAAAGTTTTTAAAATGTAGATCAAAGTTTGCAGACGTTTGTGTTCACAACATTGATTTCAATAGTCTTCGTGAAATCAAAACGATATTTTAGAAAGAAAGTCGACCGATTTTAAGATGAAAGGTGTTAACTGCTGTTTTCCGGCCTTATGATATAAGAGCTCATTATGGATGACCGCGTAGCTTCAGTTTTCAGACTAGTTCGACTATCCACTACGTTAGGGTAGTAGCTCACACGGTCATTATTTCGACTGTCTTGGGAAAGCTTTTGCTTCACCACTTTGAGTGTTCTTGCTAAGGACAAAGCCTCACCTGGTAAATACATATATGTGCCTACGTATTCAAATTTGTAAAAGGAGCCGTAACGTGTGCGTGATATTTAAACTTGGTTGATAGGCTATATCCAATGCGATTCACTCCAAGGGACTAGTTTTGGATAGGGCCGCCAACCTTATGTCAAACCGGGAGACTTGGGTGTTGCAGGATGAAGTGTGAAAATTAAAATTAACAATTCATACGCTATTGTATAGTTTCGCAAATAAACAACAGATTTTTGAATGTAAGCCCAAATGATTTTTCAAAACCTTCTCATACGTACATATATCCTCAACTTAAGTATGAGGTAAGAATCATTTCAAAGTAGTGTTTGTGCCCCTAGAACATACTAAAAGATTTTGCATCACTGATTTGGCTTATTCTTTCAGCCAATCGCAATATAAAATTTAAAAAAAATCGGTACCTTTTTTGCTTTTTTAAAAACTTGAGGACAATTTGAAAACAATTTGAAACGCCTTGGGTAATTTTATTTGAATTCATTGTTCAATATTTTTTGGAAAAAATATGTAAAGTAAGCATATCAATTTATTATATAACTTTTCTTTTAGTGTTTTGTTTTAATAACTTGGTGAAATGGGTGATGCAAAGTCTGTATTAAGCTGACATCGAAAACGTCTGTTTTTTTAATAACTTTTGAACAGTTAGAAAGAATAAAATTTCGCAATTAGTTTCTTATAACTGGCAGTGATGCGCATCCGTTGATACCACTTTCCACCATATCCGACCAATTTTCGACATGAACAATAAAAGGCCTAAACATTCTTTTTAAACGACTAGAAAATATAGTAACACGCCGGACGCCGCGCCGATATTTTTGACATTCGACGGCGGCGTGCGAAAACCGACCCTAATCGACGGCGGTGGCGGCGTATATATCTAATACATACATACATACAAAAACAATTGTAATAGAAAATTAATAATGACTTAAAAAGCTGATACCAAAAAATTCTGGAAATAAACCCAAAAGAGTCTCGATGTGGTCGAAAATTATTCCCAAATAGTTTCGACTATATCCCGAAAATGAGCAGGGAATAATCCTGTAATGGTTTTGGCAATATCTGGAGAAAACACTCGAAATTATTTCGAAATAGTCAATAGACAATAGAAAATGTACTTACATAACTTAAAAAAAAATTAAGAATATCGGCCGATTTTTACATTAAATAACCGGATTAAGTTAAGATTTGGAATTTGGGTGATTTGGGAGGTATTAAAAGTCGTTTTAGCAAACAAAGAAAAACAGTTTTTACAGTTTTCCTACATCTCCTTCTACATCTATACTTTATGCCGCTCTCAAACCACTATGTGATCCTGAGATGATCCCACAGTAGAGGGGAGATTGTCTGAAATCGATCCCTAAAACGATTCCGTAACAATCCCAAGTTATTACAAAATAGCCCTAGACATTAGACCTTCATACGCTCAAAACAACACGATCTGAGCCTGAAAGAAAATCTCTCGAAATAAATTGCGCGCATTTCCAAAATTGCAAGAACCTCTATTTTAAAGTCCCATTTATTTATTATCACTAGTCAAAGTCAACATGTTCAAGAGTAATAATGATTAAAAAATTATTAAGAATTATCTGTTTCCAGAGAGCCTTGGGATCCCTTCTTCAAAAGCATAAATAAAGCTCACTTTTGAGAGAAAAATATAGCCAGCGGATGCTTCCAGACTGTAAGCTTATGGTGGAAGTTTTGTCTAGAGCCGAGGTAGCACTCAGTCAAACCAGGATCAAGTAGAGGAACCATATAAACACTCATCGAATAAAAACACAATATTTGCCCATGTGCTAAGCTCGAATACACACACACAAACGAGGCTTGAGGCGTAAAGAGGACAGCAGTTTTCTTTATAAGAAGAGTGGAGAGCGAAGTGGCCTGGGTTATTGGCAAAGATGACTTGATACGAAACATTTGCTTACGCTCTCACGAGGGATTTATTTCAAATTTGTGCTGGCAACAATCACAGATAAATCCCTCGCGGCAGCTGAGGCGGGTGCCAGAACAAAAAATGTGCCAGCTTAAACGAAAAACGGGCCAAAAATTTCGGTAAACTTTAGTTTGACCTACAACTGTAGAAATGCGTTAAAAAATTATGGGAAAAAAGATAAAAATACTTGTTTTGGTGTAAGTATTATTAGTTCGAAGGCGGAGGGTAAATATTATTTCTCATTCAAAAGTTATCACTAAAAACAGGTTTTGTAAATATGAAGTTCCGATGCAACCAGTCCATTTTGATCACAGAACCTGGAACGTCAGACATGTAAGATAAGCCCTATCCACTAAATCATGTTAACTATTATATCGTAGGTCCGATTTACTCAAATTTCAATAGAATATTTGGTTTCCACTGTGAGTTAAATGTGCTACAATATTTGACTAATTAATTTAATCAAAATGCAAATTTTACTTAGATTTGTTTATATTTAACTCTAGCTTGTCGTATTATTGTAAAATCAGTTTAAAGAAATGAATATTTTTCGAATATCATTTTATTAAATGGTGAAACTATAAAATCGCTGAAATGTATATCAAAAATCCCATATTCAGATCTATTCATTTTTGTTTGGAGTGGCATCATTGACAAATGTTATAAAAAATGTGGATTTTGACAGCGCTCTCTCGAAACAAAGAGTTGCAAATCCATTCATCTATGGTTATTGGTATGTAACTGACAGAGAAGTTGAGGGCAACGGTGGTGGGATGATCCGTGATCGGCGACATACGGCCAATGAGAGCAGTAGCTCCTGCTGACTCGCTGAGACTGATTGCAAATTTTGTTAACCTCTTTACTTATACATACATATATATAACTTCGCTAATAATATAGCACTGATGACTAATATAGTGTAGGAGCTTGCTATTGACTGTTGTTTAGCATTGTGAATGATAATACTGTTTTCACACAGACGGCTTATTGAATAATAAAGGCAGTTTTCTACATTAAGACGCTCATTGAGCTCAATCTTCCCTACAAAATTCGAATCTATTATTATTTCATTAGTAGCTAATCGAATGCCTAATGAAGTCAAAAGCACAATGCAACTCTGTTGGCAGCTTTCCACTTCCGTTTCCGCTTCTTAGTTTTCAAAGCAAATGTCATTGTCTACATGGCGGAACGATACAAGGTGGCCGCATCGAACAGCTGATTATAACCTTTTTAATTTGATTTGATACATCTACTACCGGCGCAGTACGATTTTGACATTTGTCCATCGAATTTACAAGTACATGGAATTTTGTTTGTTTGTAGGTATGTCACCATGCTCCCACCTTGTATCGTTCCGCCATGATTGTCTGTCTCATCCTTCATACTAATCGAGCAGTTACTTCTGTGTGAAAGCAAAAAATTTACGATTTCATTAGCAGGTGAAATGAGATCATTAAGTTTCTGTGTGAAAACAGTATAACTAAGTGTGATATAATGTATATTGGAACGATTTTCCGTCATCCCTTGTCAAATTTGGTTTTGAGACAAACCGGTTTCGGCGTTGTGCCATCGTCAGTGGTTTGTTTCAAAACCAATTTTGACAAGGGATGACGGAAAATCGTTCCAATATACATCATTTATCCACCCTGTCGGAAAATCAACCAAACAAGATAAGTAAGTGTGATATCTTATCTGTCAACTGCCTGACAGGATGTTCAATATCGCTACTTTTTAGCGTTTTGACAGGGTGTTCAATATGGCGGCGCATATCTTCAGCGGGTAATAGAAAGAGATGCAGAATGAGATAGCGATAGTCAGTTACAAATCAGGTGATCCAATCATTTCGGAATTTTGACGTCTATGCAGAAGATATCACACTTAGTTATCATTCACAATGTTGTTTAGTCAGTTGTTGTTCGATCATCTCTTGCTCGGCTGCAGCATGGAGTTTCAAGCATTTTAAATTACAGTAGTACTACTGTAACGCTACATTACGTTGTTCAGCTGTTCTGATGTGACTGAATTACAAAGAAAGGAAGTACAAATGATGCCGCTGTATTGTAGTAGGCCCAACTCTGCTTCGAGTTCTGAAGCGGGCAACATGAAAGTATTATAGGAAGAGTTTAAAAAATAACGGGCTTGCCTCTCGAAAGTTGTAGGCAAGTCTTGCGAGTGTACATCAGACCGGTAACGTTTTTCACCGAGAGCTTATCTATCTTAATAGGTAACGTCTGTAGTCAGCACAAAAACTAGAGATCCAGACAATTTGTAGATAAAGTTAAAAGTACCTAACTATATATGTGACTTTTCTTATTCTACTCTGGCCTCAATCTCCATGGAAATATTATTACCAAACTATTATTACAATACCTAGATGAACTTCTGTTAGTCTCCAGATATTGGACTGTATGCAGAAAATAAAATGCGCACTTGCATTATAGGAGCTGACTTAAGTTGTCATTGTAAAATCGTATAAATGTTTGTTTATTAGGTAGGCGCTAAATGCGGAAATACTACTAGTTACAACAATGAACAATGCCAAACAAAAATTACGGAAGACCTTCGACAATACTTTACAGTTGTAATAACATTTACTGGACGAGTAAAAATGACTGGTTAGGTATTTTTGTTATCGATTCTAAATAAAGTTATTATTACTTTTTTTTTTTTTAATAATAATTACTTACCTTGAGATTTGCTGTCAATAAATATACAATTTGTCGTTGAATCTCGAGAAGATCCGTCGTTACATATTATTATAGTAGAAAGGCACATTTAATTATATTAAAATTAATTAAATACAATTTGGCAAATCTTGAGTATTTAAACAGCACACAAACATTGTGAAACAAACAAAAAAAATTAAGACGTTTGAAAAATTAATTATAATTCTATTCATTAAAATTATTCACTTGAAACACAAAAGTAAAACTATTCTAATATTAGACAAATTTAATTTAATCACTGAAACACTGAATTAAAGCGATTTCATTTGGGAATGATTGGACCGATTAGAGATCTGGAAATAAAAAATAAAATGCCAATAAATGAAAGAAATTTAATGTAAATGAAGTATTATTAATAAGAATAGTTGAAAATGAAATTTGAGCACTTTTAAATTTTTATCCAAAGGGGAATGATCGTAAATAAAACAAAACAAGTAAGGAAGGCTAAGTTCGGGTGTAATCGAACATTACATACTCAGCTGAGACTTACCAAAGTTAATGGAGCACTTATGCGAATAATGCCTAACATTGGTGGTCCGAGCGAAGTTACACGTCAGCTATTGTCCACAGTAACCAGCTCAATAATACTATACGCAGCACCAGTGTGGTATGGATCTAAACGGACCCATCAAAAATATATATTAGCAGCGTACCCACTTGCTGCTTTAAGAATAGCAAGTGCTTATAGGACGGTATCCGACGACGCGATCCTGGTTCTAACCCGGAAAATCCCAGTGGACTTACTGGCAAGCAAAATGGCCGATCTGCATAACACTAATATCGAACGACCATCTGAAGAAGCCAAGAAAAGAGCAAGGACACAAACAATAGCTAAGTGGCAAGAACGGTGGGAGGCCTCGAGTAAAGGGCGTTGGACCTTCACGCTAGTTTGGAACGTAGCTCAATGGAATGAGCGGAAGCACGGCGAACTGAACTACCATCCCACGCAGATAATGAGTGGACATGACGGTTTCAAATAGTATTTATGGAAGCGTAGAATAGAGGAAGATCCTCATTGCCCAAAGTATACCACGGAGTTAGAAAACGCAGAGCACGTCATGTTCCACTGCCCCCGTTTCCACGAGGAAAGACTCGCCTTGCATAGAGTCTTTGGGGAGGAACCTACCACGAGAAATTTAGTATCACAAATGTGCAACAGGAAAGGTGCTGGACTGCAGTGAGCAAAATGGCATTTATAGTAATGACACGCCTGATGGATGCTGAGAGGGAGCGCAGAAAAATGCGCATGCGAAGCAGTGGCGATTAAATCGACACTCAGAGCAAATGGCGTGAAGCAGCGACAACAGTAGGCTCTTAAAAAATGATAAATATGGAACGCCACCCTGAAGAAATGTGAAAGCGGGTCCGGGGTGGGCGACGTTTCCAAAACGGGACTGTTTTTTAGTCTACGAACCCGGTTGCTGCGACTGCAGCAATTATGGTGCATGAGGAATTTTTAAGCCCCCCCGTAAAAAAAAAAAATAATAAAATACTCAGCTGAGAGCTTTGGAGACCAAATTGTCTCTTTCATGGATACACACAAATGGTAATACTAAAAAGTGGAGCAACTTGCCTTTGCTATCTTTCTTCAGCTATCAATTCGTTTTATTTGAATATTTTTTTTTAAATATGAAAATTTGGTTAAATTTGAATTCATTTCTTTTTTTTAAACACCCCTGAACTATTTTCGAAGCGCTCTTAATTATGAGTCCGATAAGAGTCATATTAGGTGGAAATTATTAGCCGTATGCCAAGAATGTTTTTTTTTTTTTTTGATATATGGAAGTCTAAATTTATCTCCATTAGTTTATACAGTTGCGGAATACCGTTTTGCGAACAAAATTAATATACTTTGTGCGCTCTGCTGCGTTGGTTTCGTAGATGGTTTATAAGTGGTTTTTAATTCCATATCGCAAATTGTAGACCAAGGGTGAGGTGTTTTGGAACGATTTTCCTTCATCCTTTGTCAAATAAGGGAAGATCACCATGTAGGAAAATGAACCTAGCGTAACCCTGGAATGTATTTGTATGACATGGGTATCAAATGACAGGTATTAAAGAGTATTTAAAAGGGAGTGGACCTTAGTTCTATTGGTGGCCTTTTCGAGATATCGCCATAAAGTATGAAATTAAGGTTTAATGCGGATTTTAGAAGGGAGTGGCCCTTAGTTGTATATGTGAAGGTGTTTTCGGGATGGCCCAGAACATCATCTGCGGGTACCGCTAATTTATTTATATATGTAATACCACGAACAGTATTATTGCCATGATTCCAAGGGCTTTTGATTTCGCCCTGCAGAATTTTTTCATTTTCTTCCACTTAATATTGTAACGAATTTACTGCAAATCCTCTTATTTGCAGCCTTCTGCTAAGTTCGAATCACTAAACTGTTGAATAAATAACTCCAATATTTAATAATGCAAAATGGCCTTTATTAAAGTACTTCACAATAAACAACTCTACTATTGCTCGACAGATAGCGTGCTTAATCAAAACTGACTCTCGCGCCTCTACTGTTGATGCTTTTATACTCCGTGATTTCCTCGTTGCATCTTCTAGGCGCTTCCAGAATTTACTTAGTTACTGCCATATAATTATAACTACAGATGCACGTGTATAGCTTCTCATATGCGCGTGTATTTGTGAGCGACACTTCCACAATTACCATTGCATACTTTTGGGAGCATATCAGATAAGATTTCTGCATGTGTTCGTGCATCTCTTCTCCGCTGCGTGTACGTACATATGTGTAGACATAATGATTGATTCGTTTATGTAGATACATAATGATTGATTCATGGATGTGCATACAAGTCACTCTTAGCATTGGCTTAGAGATGACAGTACCCCTTAGTGTTGATAATATTCGTAACAATATGGTATCTGTCACACCCATTTTAAAAATTTTTTCTAAAGTTATATTTTGCGTCAAAACCCCAATCCAATCACCATGTTTCATCCCTTTTTTCGTATTTGGTATAGAATTATAGCATTTTTTCGTTTTTTGAAATTTTCGATATCGAAAACGTGGGCGTGGTCAAAGTCGGATTTCGCCCATTTTTAATACCAAGATAAAGTGAGTTCAGAAAAGTACGTGAACTAATTTTTGAAAAACATATATCGAGTTTTGCTCAAGTTATCGTGTTAACGGCCGGGCGGAAGGACAGACGGTCGACTGTGTATAAAAACTGGGCGTGACTTCAAGCGATTTCACCCATTTTCACAGAAAACAGTTATCGCCATAGAAGCTATGCCCTTACCAAATTTCACAAGGATTGGTAAATGTTTGTTCGACTTATGGCATTAAAAGTATTCTAGACAAATTAAATGAAAAAGGGCGGAGCCACGTCCATTTTGAAATTTTCTTTTATTTTTGTATTTTGCTGCACCATATCATTACTGGAGTTGAGTGTTGACATAATTTATCTATATAGTTACTCTAAAGATATTAAATTTGTTTGTTAAAATTTTACTTAAAAATCTTTTTTTAAAAAGTGGGCGTGTTCGTCACCCGATTTTGCTAATTTTTATTTAGAACAAATATAGTAATAGGAGTAACGTTTCTGCCAAATTTCATCATGATATCTTCAACGACTGCCAAATTACAGCTTGCAAAACTTTTAAATTACCTTCTTTTAAAAGTGGGCGGTGCCACGCCCATTGTCCAAAACTCTGCGTCATAGGGTCAACCCACCTACCAAGTTTCATCGCTTTATCCGACTTTGGTAATGAATTATCGCACTTTTTCGGTATTTTCGAAATTTTCGATATCGAAAAAGTGCGCGTGGTTATAGTCCGATTTCGTTCATTTTAAATAGCGATCTGAGATGAGTGCCCAGAAACTTACATACCAAATTTCATTAAGATACCTCAAAATTTACTCAAGTCGTATCGTGTTTACGGACAGACGGGCGGACGGACGGACATGGCTATATGAATTTATTTTTCCGCCCAGATCATTTTGGTATATGTATCGAAGTCTGTATCTATCTCGATTAGTTTATGGCGTTACGGGGTACCGTTATGCGAACAAAATTAATATCCTCTGTGAGCTCTGCTCTGCTGAGTATAAATATATATACTCATATTAATAACTCATTCAAAATAAACATATTTGAACCATCTAACTCAAAAATCTAGTTTTTGAACAATGATTGTCAAATATACCTAGAAATAATCCCGAAATAAACCTAACACTATTCTTAAAACAAGGATTAGTCGCGAATAAATACCGATAACCGGCCCGAAGTGGTTCCGAAACTTTTTCGCAATTGGCCCGAAAAGTCTCGAAATTATCCTGACTTGTACCAAAATAGTCCTATCTACACATATGACCCATGAACCAAAAATATTTGATCGATCTTGAATAAATAAATAAATAAATATAAGGCGCGATAACCTCAGAAGAAATTTAAGGCCGAGTTTCTCTTCCAATTTGCGTTGTGCTCCTTTTTAATTTTTCCTACGAATTGGTGGGACGGCACCTACTTGTTTTAGGCCGACTCCGAACGGCAGATGAGTTTTCACTGACAGCTTTTCATTGCAGAAATACACTCGGAGTGCTTGCCAAACACTGACGAGGGGCGACCCCGCTTAAAAAAATTGTCTTCTAATTGAAAAACATTATTTGTAAAATTTTTATGATGCTTTGCCCGGGGCGTGAACCCAGGATCTTCGGTGTGATCGGCGGTAACGTTTTAAAAAACGTTTCCCAAGGAAGCTGGGCAACGATTTTCCTGGCTATTTAGAAATAGCCCTAAGGGTTTTTATTTGTTGCACCATGTTCATATTTGCTTAAAGCTCACACTGCTCATCGTTAAACCTGTTTAGATACACGCCATTGGTATCGAGGACAGGTCCATAAATCTTTCGCAGATCTTTTATCTCCAATACTTTAAGGGTCATCCCATCACCTTCGGCCAAACATCAAAGCAGATGAGCTGAACATTTTATAGTGTAACTAGCAGACCCGGCAGACGTTCTTCTGCCCTAACTTTGGTCTATCTGCATAGCTTTTAAGAAGTTTTTACGTCTTAATCTCCCTCCCCCTCTCTCCCCCTTTTATTCACTCCTATATCTGCGTCTCTTTCTCCCTCTCCATCTTTTCTATCTATTCTTTTCTCTCTAGCTCCCTTTCTTTCTCACTCTCGCTCTTTCTATTCCTATCTCTCTATCTTCGTCTAACTCTATCTCTATATTTTCCACAGTATCTTTCTCCTTCCCTCGTTTTTCTTCTCTATTCCACAGGGTGGAATGTATTTTCGAATGCTTTTTCATAAAAAATATAAACAAAAAATTTCGTCGAAAGATTAAAAAAAAATCAAGGGGTTGACCACCCTTATCATTTGGGGTATAAAACATAGTGTTATCTATCCTATCCGATTCTCGTACCTACTCAATATGCTCACAAAATTTCATGATAATCTGTCGAGCCGTTTCGAAGGAATTCAACCACAAACACTGTGACACGAGAATTTTTTATATAAGATTTTTGTTTGATGAGCGGTGACTTGAGTTTTCAACAGCCTACTCAGTACAAAATAGCACTTGTTGGCACTACGTTGGATTTCTAAGTGAATTTGGTTTCGCCGTTAATGCTGATTGGCAAAGTTCTTTACGGTTTCATAGATCTTCTCCAGAATTCGGCGTATCTTGCAAATCCCGTGGCGACTTTGGACGACAGTCTTTCGTATTATACTCTAGTTACAATAAGCGATACCAAGGCTGCGGATTACGCATTAATTGTGGCAGTTATCGGGGTCACCTTTCTTGTGTTAATTTTTCGCCTGGATATTGTCATTCTCATTTCGTCAAACTCAAGTGGCGGAACGACTATTACGTCGTTAGGGATTGTGGTGCTTCACGCAATCAGTGTTTTCTCCCTACAAAAAGCACGCTCATGCTGGTCACTAGAGCTGGATTTCGATTCGATTTTTAATCGATTCAATCGATCTTTTTTTAAGAAATGAATAGTCTATTTTCTTTTTAGAATCGTTCGGCCTTTTAGCCTTCGAAGTTTTGATCATCTTTCAGCAACTGTACTATTTCATATTTATTGACAAAAACGTGCCGAAAATATATTTGTTGTAATTTTTTATAAATTTGGCTTTATTGGCGTGTATTCACAGACTAAATAAAATAGTGTTAAAATTTTTAAAAAAGGTCGACTTTTTTAAAAGCCATGAACTATGACTATACGCCATTATGATGGTGGCTCTGAGTAAAAGGAGAAATATTAAGAAATTTTATCATCAACAACAATTGGCGCTTAGCCGCCTATGAGATTTTGGCATTGCAGTTACGCAAGTCAGCCTAGCTATCACGGCTTCAACATAACTGACGTCAATTGCGAACACCAAGGGAGATCAAGTCTTCTTGGTGGATGTCTTCCGCTTCGTCTGTTTCCATATACGAATGCCGATAGGAACACTTGCTGTGCCGAAACTTTTTCATGAATTCCAATACCAAGACCTATCGGCTGGTTCGACGGAGATGACCATAATTCATCGGTATGACGTTTCTCTTGAAAAGGGCCATGCCCTCGCTACCGCAGCTATGATGCGAGATTAATAGAGGGTTATAGCCAAAAGTTGTTCTCCTTTAAATTTCTAAGCTAACATTGCAGAGAAGGCGGAACTAAATGAAGAAATGTCTGCGCACAAAATTGGAATATCTGGAAAAAACACAGAAAGCATGATATTTAGGTATCGAATACACTATCAACCTCACTTCGATGGGAGGAACAAATTAATAACCCTGTGGTACTCCTTGATATTGCCAAAGAGCCTCAGTCAACGAAAGAAGAAACTGGCGAGCTGTTTTAGCGGTACAACCTTGGTAGACAATTGAGCAGCAATCAGCTATTTTCAGCTCGATTTAATCGGTTAAATCGATTTTTTTTTTTTTTGAGAATCGATTCTCCAAAAAATCGAATCCAGCTCTACTGGTAACCAGGTCGCCATTATTTCAGAATTTCTGCTAGAATTATCGGAATCTGAAATTATTCGTACCCACGCCGTTCGGCGTTACCATAGAGCAACAGGGAACCGGGGATGGCTTGAAATCAGCTGGTTGGTACTTTTTAATATGATTTGCCACTTGGACTTCCGTCGGAGCATGATTTTGGCATCATTTCTTGCAACTAGTCATAACTCTTTCCTCTTGGCCCTATATGTGATGTCTCTGTTTGTTCAGCCAAGCAGGCAGAAATACCTTTCCTCTAAAGGAACCGTGCATTCCAGGTGTATGCTCCCAATCAAAATTTTTCGTGGTCGTCTTCAGAAAAAATTCTTATAAGAGACTTTTACCTACAAGATTTACGAGGCCCCCCTCTCTTTCTTTCTAGAACATTGATGTCACAGGGGCCTAACTATGCATCTTGAAAAAAAAGGTTTATGTGTCGCGAATATCCCAAGACAGTGGCATATAGAACAATAAAATATGTGTATGAAGCGCAGTTAAATAATTTTGACCTTAACAATCTAACTTTAGAAATATTTCACAAAATAGCACTGTGCCATATTGTCACAAATCAACTGTACGGGTTAAGTAGCAATAATGTCAAAAACCATCTTAGCAGAAAAAAAATGATTTCGCATACATACATACGTAGGTTTGTTTGGATTCACAAGTACAGTCACTGACAGAAAAAAAAATAAAACAATGAAGAAACACATGCCTATAACAACAGCAATAACAAACAAACAAACGTGCTAAAAGCTCTCGCTTTACTCTCTTTTGTGTAAATACCGCAATAAAATTTACATACAGACGCTCAGGCATACAAGCTTATTTGGCACCTTTGTGTTCTCAATGAATGGGAGTGTGGGGTGGTGTGGAAACCTGCCGGCCGGTTTTCATTGACGTGTCGTATTTTTGCACATTTCGAGAGTACGCATAAGTAATAAAATACGAGTATTCTTGTTTTCTTGTTTTCTTTTTCATATATTAGTAGTAGCGGAGTAAAAATGAATGTGTGGCGCGGAATTAAGTGCAAACTTTTTGTAGTAGCGCTCAAAACTGAATTTGTTGTGATTGTCGGTATGAAAGTGGGGTTAAAGGAGGTAACCAAGGGGTCTTAAAATGGCTCACAATTTCTTATATTTCACATTAATGCAATACTTACAAACAAATGGGTTGTTTACGACCGGGAATTTCACAACGCAATGAAAGTGACTGATAAATATTGATATATATGTACATATATATATCTCAATCTTATATAATAGGTAAATTCCAAAAATACGATTCACACAAAACGTTCTTATGTCATTCACAAAATAGGTATATAAATATGTTTATTTGAATCATCTATATTACTCTTAAGTTCTGCTTTTTCCTGAAACCAGATTAGTCACATGTGATAAACGAGACGTATGCAGATGTTTGTACATACATGAAAACAATATCAAAAGTCATAATATCACGAATCTACTGGAGTTACATTCATTTTTTATTACATTCCCAGTATATTAGCTAATATTCCTATAGATATGTTTTACCCCACAAATGCCCACTGCACAAAAATTAGGCTACGGTGGTTTGGAGATCGCGTGATCAATTACCAAATAAATGTAATAACAACAATAACAGATAGCGTATAAAAACTGATTTTGGGTTTTACTAGCTATTCACATAAAAATTTGGAGGGGTTATGTTCCGGAGAACTACACTCGATAACTTGTAGCACTGGCTCAGTCTAGAACTGTTAATTGACCGATACACTGCCTTCGCCCTATCAACCTTTTATTTGCATAGCCCAGTGTGGTACGTGTAGGTTTTCAGGTTGAAAATACACTCACAGCTAGTTCTTCACATGAACATAGAAATTTACTACCGAATGGTGTTATTCTTCTATACAATTTTCAAAAAATTTTCAAAAATACGTCGATCGCAGTGCCACCTATTGGGCTACCTAATGACCCATCATCAGCATTATAGTCTGGGCTGGATCATTGCCTCCTCTACAATACGCCTCCTATCATCTCTTTTTTTCCTTGTGAGCTGCTTGAATACGATCTTGTATATTTAGTTTCTGTTTAGCCTGCTTTTTTGTAGCCTATGAAGAAACAGTAATAAATTCAAAGCATTTTTCGAGCATTTGTGATTTGCTATATCATTGTTCCGTTATAGAATGATCAGTTCTAAAGTCGCATTAAATCTAATTGATCTAATAAACCAACTGAACTGAAACAAGCCTATGAAAAAGATGTTAGTTATACATTTCGTTGGAGTCCTTTATAGTACAAAAAAACTGTGTGAGGTACCCCTGGTCCACATTTTGGCCTAGTACTAAACGGAAAACATAAACATGGAATTGGGTGCTTTAGGGTTAAAGAGAGAAAAGTTGGCGTTGTGTGTGTGCATGCGTCAATGCAAAATAAAATACTCACAGAATGCCATTGCTTGAGCGGGTATAAAAAGGAAGGTTTTGATGAGAATGAGTGAAAATATTTTGAAAGAATTTTGATAAAGAGAGCAAAACCAAGAGAGTTGTCGTTTCAATTGAAAGGTAGTATTTAAAATATAAGTAATTTTTCAGTTTCTTATAAATTTATGGACTTATTAAAATAGTCGTTCTAATTGTACGGAACCTAAATTTGGATATATGTATCTATTAGAACAAAGCTCAGCATAGAATGAAAAATAAATATAAAAAGGAAAGAAAAAATTTACTCAGGAAATGAAAAAATTGACTCGAAGAAGAACAAATGCTTTCATTTCATTTATGGCCATGGAATTACGCTTGTATGTACAGCAGCGAACACGAAAATAGCAGTGGCTATTTTTATCAAATTTCTTCAACTAAACCCTTCTTTTACTTTCGATAATTTAGGAAAAAATTCTATGAATTTTGTAATTGAAACTATGCACCCCAACCAAAAAAATGTTTTTGAAAATTCGAGAAAGGTATACCTACGAAAGTTTGCAACTTTTTGTTTAGATTTTTCTGAACTTTTTTGTAACTTAATCAATTTTAAGCTAACAAAGTACAAGTTATAGGTCTGGCAAAATTCGCATTAATTTTTGACAATTTTTTTTCAGAAGGGTGTTTCAGATTTTTCCCCATGCAAAGTGTGAAATTTTTGGAAAAAATTTAAAACAGCCTTTGGAAATAATTTTTAAAATGAAGTGCGTATTTTGACAGAACTATAACTTATATATGGCTAGGCCAAAATTCATTAAGCTGCAGCACTACATGCTCAAACAAAAAATTCAGAATATTTTGATTAGAAATTTGCGTAAAATTTTGTGGAGTTCTCGAATTTTTTCGAAAACGTTTTTGAGATTGCCTTTGCATAGTTTCCATTAAAAATTTCATATAATTTTTTTTTTTAATTATCGAAAATTACTCTCGAAATTTTTTAAAAATTAATTAAACAAATAATCCATTAAGTTTTGAATATAAGAAAATTGTTCGAAAGTTTCAAGAAAATCTTTTAACATTTTGCTAAAATTAAATGACCACTGAAGAGATCTTTTGAGCAACAACGCCAGCACTTTTCCCATTCAATATACACTAAAAAACAAAAAGGCGCGCAATGTAATATACTTTATGGCAACAACATGTTTTCTTAAGTACATACTTATGTATGTACATATCTACCTGCCCTGCAAGGAAACCGAAACTCGAACTACGGTACCAAGAACTAGTTCAATCGTAACTATTATTTTTGCTTTCTGTTGGTCCTTCAGTATGTTAGTCGCAAGTCTAATCTTACTCAAAATAGTTAGGAACCTTCTTTAAGGCTATAGGGCACGAAGCCTAGGTTAGATTAGGTTGAACTGGCCGGTCCATGAGGACCTCACATAGACTGATTGAGTCCGTAGTGTTACTAGAAGTTTGTTTTAACGACCAAACTGAAAAACCCTATAAAGAAACCAGGACCTATGTTACAAAATAACTCCGTCCTCTTGGCATATACTAGAAGCTTCCTAGGACTTAAGCCACTTGCTGCTTCTAGATCTGACAGCTGTATCACTCCTAATAGCTGGAGTCTTAGCCTGTCAAGTGCAGGGCACGAGCACATAACGTGCTCGATCGTTTCCTCCTCCAACCCGCACTTCCTACATCTGATATCACTGACCAAGCCTAATTTAAAGGCATGTGACGCCAGAAGGCAGTGTCCAGTCGGAATACTCGTCATGAGTCTACAGTCCTCTTTTTTTAGTCATAGAAGCAACTCTGTTAGTCTAAGGTTGTAAGACCTACACATAATCTTCCACACTTTACAGCCCCGCGCTTGAACCCACTCCTTTCCCGCTTGGTCGATCATGTGCACCTCTCGCCTTTGCTTAATCTCGTTCAGTCTAATTGGAACGTCTACTGAGCAAGCTTCAAGGGATGCGCCATTTTTAGCTAGTTCGTCCTCTTTTTCATTCCCATTTATTCCCATATACCCTGGGTACCAATATAGATGTATGCTTCTCCCTGTCCCGATTCTCTCCAGAGACTGCTTACACTCTAACACGCATTTAGATGCTGTGCTATGCGAGATTATTGCCTGTATTGCTGCTTGACTGTCAATATAAAAGTTAACACGTTTGCAGCTTAAGCTATTCTCTTCCAGGGTTTCTACTGCTTTGGTTACGGCTAATATTTCCGCTTGGAAAACGCTACAGTAATCTGGCAGCCTGTAGGATCTGCTTATTTCCGGATCAGCACAGTATACCGCAGATCCTACTCCTTCCACTACATTGGAACCATCTGTGTACACATGTATCGCCTCGTCCGCCATTTGCGCACCCTTGCGCCAACTGTCCACCTCTATTGTGACCTTATGATCTCCCTCGAAGCGCAGATAGGGAATCAGGTAGTCTGTTCGTCTTGTGATTGATGGCGCTATACTACTATGGACATATGGTCGGCGCTGAAGCTGCCCCGAGGCACCGAGCCTGGTTGCAGTTGCAATGCGGTGTCTACCGACTTGCCTTTGGTGTACGCATGCTGTGTTGTGGAGAGCAGCTTTTCATCCACGTTGGACTTTATGTACACATCTATCAGCCTCTCAAAGGTTTTGAGCAGAAATGATGTTAAGCTGATAGGTCTATAGTATTTGGGATACACGTGACCGATCTTCCCCGCCTTTGGTAGGAAAGCTACACGAGCAGTTCTCCAGAGTGCGGTACATGATTCAGCCTTATGCACCCATCGAATATTATTTTAAGCCCTTCCACGACCGCCATACTTGAAACTTGTAGCATGGCCGGGAATATACCCTCTAGGCCCGGCGATTTAAACTTAGAAAACGTTTTCACTGCTCATTCCCCGTTCTCTTTCTTTATTAGTCCCTGGACTATGTTTCCCCTTGCTAGGACTTTTTTCAACCGTGCTGTTTCGCTGGAGCACTCTATGTCCATACAGAAACTTTTCCATGAGATTCTCTTCGCCGTGGAAATTTCACGCTTGTAGATCCCTGTACACGAAGTATACTTTCAGCTTTTTTTACTAGTGGTACCAACTCTGTCCTTTCAATTTGCGGCAATATCGGCTACGCATCCGCCTAAAAACCAGCAATTGTTTTTTGTGCTACTCCCAAAATAGCTAAAATTGGATTTGCAATCGTTGGTCTGAAGCGGCCAGCATGTGTACCCACATCACGCTGTTGAAAGCGTTTGGTGTCACCTTACTGTGCAACTTCTACGTCAGTAAGGCGTTGTCCTCTTGCTTGCGGCTCCAGTACGTGGTTTGAGTAGGCATTCAAAGAATATACATAACTGTCGGTATACTATGTTAAGCTCGGGTTCCCTTTACCCTTTCCAATCCAATTAAAACGAGCTGTTCCTTTGTAAATGTGTAATTTGTAATTAATTTAATAGGTTCTGCCGAGATGTCGTGTCTTGCCTTAAAGCCCTTTTCCTTTTTAAACTTCTATTCCGCAAATTTTAGCTCTTCTGTGTTAGCTTTAGTGCCGTCGTCCCGATCCTGATCTTTTTAGTATTATCTTGTAGCTAAAGACCCCACTGGTCGCAGTATTCATCTTCTCGGGCTTCTCCTATGTTGGCTTCTTGCTTTTCATCAACACCCCGGTAACTGTTTTTTTAAATTTTTATGCCTCTGATTTGGCTTGAGTGTTTAGCTTCGATGCATTCCATCTGAAGGTGTTTCTGCTTGTGTACTCTCCAGGCGCTTCTGTTTGCCTCTAGGAATGTTGGTCGCAGCAAGTGAAGTCTTAAATCACTTTCCACTTCTGAATGGGTCCAGAAATGCTTTTAGATGCCGTTGTAATATATGGTATGATAGCCTGGTCACCTGAAGGTGGCCGGTGGCATGGAGTTTATGACTGTCCCAATATAGCTGTACTCGTTTTTCTTTGGGTGCATGTTGGCACTCCTCACTCGAAGTCTACTCTCTTCGCCGTGGAAATTTCACGCTTGTAGATCCCTGTACACGAAGTATACTTTCAGCTTTTTTTACTAGTGGTACCAACTCTGTCCTTTCAATTTGCGGCAATATCGGCTACGCATCCGCCTAAAAACCAGCAATTGTTTTTTGTGCTACTCCCAAAATAGCTAAAATTGGATTTGCAATCGTTGGTCTGAAGCGGCCAGCATGTGTACCCACATCACGCTGTTGAAAGCGTTTGGTGTCACCTTACTGTGCAACTTCTACGTCAGTAAGGCGTAGTCCTCTTGCTTGCGGCTCCAGTACGTGGTTTGAGTAGGCATTCAAAGAATATACATAACTGTCGGTATACTATGTTAAGCTCGGGTTCCCTTTACCCTTTCCAATCCAATTAAAACGAGCTGTTCCTTTGTAAATGTGTAATTTGTAATTAATTTAATAGGTTCTGCCGAGATGTCGTGTCTTGCCTTAAAGCCCTTTTCCTTTTTAAACTTCTATTCCGCAAATTTTAGCTCTTCTGTGTTAGCTTTAGTGCCGTCGTCCCGATCCTGATCTTTTTAGTATTATCTTGTAGCTAAAGACCCCACTGGTCGCAGTATTCATCTTCTCGGGCTTCTCCTATGTTGGCTTCTTGCTTTTCATCAACACCCCGGTAACTGTTTTTTTAAATTTTTATGCCTCTGATTTGGCTTGAGTGTTTAGCTTCGATGCATTCCATCTGAAGGTGTTTCTGCTTGTGTACTCTCCAGGCGCTTCTGTTTGCCTCTAGGAATGTTGGTCGCAGCAAGTGAAGTCTTAAATCACTTTCCACTTCTGAATGGGTCTAGAAATGCTTTTAGATGCCGTTGTAATATATGGTATGATAGCCTGGTCACCTGAAGGTGGCCGGTGGCATGGAGTTTATGACTGTCCCAATATAGCTGTACTCGTTTTTCTTTGGGTGCATGTTGGCACTCCTCACTCGAAGTCTACTCTCTTCGCCGTGGAAATTTCACGCTTGTAGATCCCTGTACACGAACTATACTTTCAGCTTTTTTTACTAGTGGTACCAACTCTGTCCTTTCAATTTGCGGCAATATCGGCTACGCATCCGCCTAAAAACCAGCAATTGTTTTTTGTGCTACTCCCAAAATAGCTAAAATTGGATTTGCAATCGTTGGTCTGAAGCGGCCAGCATGTGTACCCACATCACGCTGTTGAAAGCGTTTGGTGTCACCTTACTGTGCAACTTCTACGTCAGTAAGGCGTAGTCCTCTTGCTTGCGGCTCCAGTACGTGGTTTGAGTAGGCATTCAAAGAATATACATAACTGTCGGTATACTATGTTAAGCTCGGGTTCCCTTTACCCTTTCCAATCCAATTAAAACGAGCTGTTCCTTTGTAAATGTGTAATTTGTAATTAATTTAATAGGTTCTGCCGAGATGTCGTGTCTTGCCTTAAAGCCCTTTTCCTTTTTAAACTTCTATTCCGCAAATTTTAGCTCTTCTGTGTTAGCTTTAGTGCCGTCGTCCCGATCCTGATCTTTTTAGTATTATCTTGTAGCTAAAGACCCCACTGGTCGCAGTATTCATCTTCTCGGGCTTCTCCTATGTTGGCTTCTTGCTTTTCATCAACACCCCGGTAACTGTTTTTTTAAATTTTTATGCCTCTGATTTGGCTTGAGTGTTTAGCTTCGATGCATTCCATCTGAAGGTGTTTCTGCTTGTGTACTCTCCAGGCGCTTCTGTTTGCCTCTAGGAATGTTGGTCGCAGCAAGTGAAGTCTTAAATCACTTTCCACTTCTGAATGGGTCCAGAAATGCTTTTAGATGCCGTTGTAATATATGGTATGATAGCCTGGTCACCTGAAGGTGGCCGGTGGCATGGAGTTTATGACTGTCCCAATATAGCTGTACTCGTTTTTCTTTGGGTGCATGTTGGCACTCCTCACTCGAAGTCTACTCTCTTCGCCGTGGAAATTTCACGCTTGTAGATCCCTGTACACGAAGTATACTTTCAGCTTTTTTTACTAGTGGTACCAACTCTGTCCTTTCAATTTGCGGCAATATCGGCTACGCATCCGCCTAAAAACCAGCAATTGTTTTTTGTGCTACTCCCAAAATAGCTAAAATTGGATTTGCAATCGTTGGTCTGAAGCGGCCAGCATGTGTACCCACATCACGCTGTTGAAAGCGTTTGGTGTCACCTTACTGTGCAACTTCTACGTCAGTAAGGCGTAGTCCTCTTGCTTGCGGCTCCAGTACGTGGTTTGAGTAGGCATTCAAAGAATATACATAACTGTCGGTATACTATGTTAAGCTCGGGTTCCCTTTACCCTTTCCAATCCAATTAAAACGAGCTGTTCCTTTGTAAATGTGTAATTTGTAATTAATTTAATAGGTTCTGCCGAGATGTCGTGTCTTGCCTTAAAGCCCTTTTCCTTTTTAAACTTCTATTCCGCAAATTTTAGCTCTTCTGTGTTAGCTTTAGTGCCGTCGTCCCGATCCTGATCTTTTTAGTATTATCTTGTAGCTAAAGACCCCACTGGTCGCAGTATTCATCTTCTCGGGCTTCTCCTATGTTGGCTTCTTGCTTTTCATCAACACCCCGGTAACTGTTTTTTTAAATTTTTATGCCTCTGATTAGGCTTGAGTGTTTAGCTTCGATGCATTCCATCTGAAGGTGTTTCTGCTTGTGTACTCTCCAGGCGCTTCTGTTTGCCTCTAGGAATGTTGGTCGCAGCAAGTGAAGTCTTAAATCACTTTCCACTTCTGAATGGGTCCAGAAATGCTTTTAGATGCCGTTGTAATATATGGTATGATAGCCTGGTCACCTGAAGGTGGCCGGTGGCATGGAGTTTATGACTGTCCCAATATAGCTGTACTCGTTTTTCTTTGGGTGCATGTTGGCACTCCTCACTCGAAGTCTACTCTCTTCGCCGTGGAAATTTCACGCTTGTAGATCCCTGTACACGAAGTATACTTTCAGCTTTTTTTACTAGTGGTACCAACTCTGTCCTTTCATTTTGCGGCAATATCGGCTACGCATCCGCCTAAAAACCAGCAATTGTTTTTTGTGCTACTCCCAAAATAGCTAAAATTGGATTTGCAATCGTTGGTCTGAAGCGGCCAGCATGTGTACCCACATCACGCTGTTGAAAGCGTTTGGTGTCACCTTACTGTGCAACTTCTACGTCAGTAAGGCGTAGTCCTCTTGCTTGCGGCTCCAGTACGTGGTTTGAGTAGGCATTCAAAGAATATACATAACTGTCGGTATACTATGTTAAGCTCGGGTTCCCTTTACCCTTTCCAATCCAATTAAAACGAGCTGTTCCTTTGTAAATGTGTAATTTGTAATTAATTTAATAGGTTCTGCCGAGATGTCGTGTCTTGCCTTAAAGCCCTTTTCCTTTTTAAACTTCTATTCCGCAAATTTTAGCTCTTCTGTGTTAGCTTTAGTGCCGTCGTCCCGATCCTGATCTTTTTAGTATTATCTTGTAGCTAAAGACCCCACTGGTCGCAGTATTCATCTTCTCGGGCTTCTCCTATGTTGGCTTCTTGCTTTTCATCAACACCCCTGTAACTGTTTTTTTAAATTTTTATGCCTCTGATTTGGCTTGAGTGTTTAGCTTCGATGCATTCCATCTGAAGGTGTTTCTGCTTGTGTACTCTCCAGGCGCTTCTGTTTGCCTCTAGGAATGTTGGTCGCAGCAAGTGAAGTCTTAAATCACTTTCCACTTCTGAATGGGTCCAGAAATGCTTTTAGATGCCGTTGTAATATATGGTATGATAGCCTGGTCACCTGAAGGTGGCCGGTGGCATGGAGTTTATGACTGTCCCAATATAGCTGTACTCGTTTTTCTTTGGGTGCATGTTGGCACTCCTCACTCGAAGTCTACTCCTTCTTAATACGGCGTCTCTGGCGGTTATACAGTTTTCATAAGAAACAGGTCTCCGGTTGTTTTAGCAAGCAGTGATCCAGGCTAAGGTTGGCCCAAGTTCTTATGGTATTTTGTTTAGAGAGCCAGGAGAATTGCTAATCAGGAGTATATCAAAAGTTAGCCTATACGACCACATTAATGATGAGGTTGTTTCGAACGTACTTCTCATATGTAGTAGTTTTCTCGTCGCAACCCCATGAGGGTTGGTAGTGCTTAGTTTACGGGTGGCATTTGGTTGCCGGAGGTACTTAGTTATTATACCGTGACCGTCCACTATCCATTCAGACGTGACCTAGTTGCCCTGATCTGATCAACATGCTTACGCGAAACGGTATAGTACTCAATTCAGAATCTTTAACTAGCAAAAAAGTAATAAAGCGGGAAGTATGCGAAAAACAAGTATGGTTGCCAAGTGAACCAGTACATCAGCGACTCTACAATTTCCATTTGTGGAACCACAGCCAAAGAAGCTTCTTTAACACACAAAAAATCAATTAAGTACAGATACTTTTACAAACTTATATCTGACCTTAATGCTGGTGCTTTTGCGTTAAACGCACACATACAAAGAAACGCAGCCACGTAAATGAAACACATACACACGACTGCCCACTGATACAACAACAACAACAACTGCCCACAGGGTACACAAAAATACCCACAAAGGAAACACAATTTGTAAATACAAACATTCAAAAATTACCCTTATTTCGAAAACTTGACGTCAGTTCAACGACCTTTGCATTGTCTGCGAACTTAAACTTGGACTGGTTGAAGGTTATCAGCAGCATTAAGGCACATCGCCACCTGCTATCTTTACCACCCACTTGGGTTAATGCGCAAAGAATTGTAGGGATATGCAGATATAATAAATGGATACACTTTTAATCGCTTACATTTGTCTGTATATATATTCCAAGAAAACAAAATCGTGTTAAATAATTTTATGCGTACCAAGTCTCGTGAGACTGTCTGCAACAAAAACAATTTCTGTTATCCTATTAGTACGCAGACAGCTCGGACCTTTTGTTTCGCACGTTAATTGAACCGAAAAGTGTTTGTGCGATTCGCTTACTTAATTCCATGACTGCAAATATTTAAATTGCATGTTACGTGAACCATAACATCAAAATCTGGCACATTTTAACTTCTCTTTTTGGTCTAAAAAGAAAGCCGTACTGGCCAAGACGAATTATCTACAATATAAACCTTATTATCCCAAAAAGTGCGAAAGTTCTGGCGTAATGGTGCCGAAATTAGTATCGAAATAATCTAAAAACAATCTCAGAATAATACAGAAATAGTCTCGAATGTATTTCTAAAGCACTACCCGAATGGTCCTAAATAGTTCAGTTCCGAAATGATCCCGAAAATAATTTCGAAATAATAACGAAATAGTTCGAAACAGTTCCAAATCGGTGCCGAAAATAATGCGTAAATAGTTCCGAAACAAGACCAATGCAAGGCGAGCAGCGGGGCATTCATATGGCTGAGTGGTTAAAGGCATCTTTCTTTACACTGGTATGAATTTTGGGGAGAAGCTAGCTGATGAAGAAGTGAAATTCAGAAACATGTCCTAGTAACCATCGCCGTTTGTAAACTTTGCAATTTTTCTCTAAATATCAATAATAAAAACCCTTGTATAAAGCAATATGTGCCAGTCTCGCTAATTACATACATATGGTTCCGAAACAATCGCTAAAGCAACTGCCAAAAAATTGCAGAGTACTGACGAACTGGTTGCGAAAAAAATTTTAAATAGTTCCTTAATGGTCCGATATTAATGTAAACCTAATCCCGAAACAATCCGGAAATAGTCCCCAAATAATGAAATTAAATGGTTCCGAAAATAATTTATAAATTCCTGGTAAGGTCATCTTGAATTAGTCGAAATATACTTCGAAAATGTTTCCGAACAATTCAAAAATTGACTCGAAAAAATCCCTAAATATTTCCGAAGCAATACCGAAAGCTATAGCCAAAAAGTTCTAAAATACTCTCGCTATTGTTCCGCAAAATATTTTAACGTTGTTCCGAAATGGTCCCGAAAAATTTTTAATGTTGTCCCGAAAAAATTCGAAAATAAAATCTGAAAATTATCACGAAATCGTCCAAAAACGAATTGAAACAAACCCAAAATATTCCCGAGGTACGCCAAGATAAATATGCGCGAAGCTATTGCCAAAAGTTATAAAGTACCACAGAAAAAGGTCCTGGAAAAATAATAAAGTAGCTTCGAAATGGGGCAAAAGTGATTCCGAGATAATAATAAAAACTGGTTCGAAATAATCCTGAAATAGTCTCAAAACAATCCTGAAAGCAATTTCTAAAAGTTTTCAAAGTACACGGAAATGGCCCCAAAAACTTAGAAAATTCATAAATGTTCATAAATACTCCGGTATAACAAAAAATAATCACGAAATAACCCTAAACTAATCCCAAAAGCAATAGCCAAAAGGTTTCAAAATACCACCGAAAAAGTTCATAAGTAGTTCGGAAATGACTCCAGAATAAGTTAATAATATTTTAAAAATAAAGTTCTAAAGTACACCTGAAAGCCCTTACGTATTTCCGACATTGTCTCAAAGCAAACCCGGAACTGAACAATTCTGAAAATAATCTCGAAAAAATCCCAAAACTAATCTAAAAAGTACCGATGGTTCCACAGTAATAAAATAAATAGGATCTGCAGTATACTGCGCATATACGGAATAAAAGAAATAAACAAATCCTACATGCTGTCAGATCACGTTAGGACTTTTCAGGCGGAAATAGTAGGCGTGACTAAAGCAGTATCCCCCAGGAGGTTTGGGGACTTACAACATACACGCAGCAGGTATGCCTGTCGTAAGATGCGACTAAAATGCCGAAATGATTCAAGAGATTGTGTAGCGCAACCCTTTCAAGTGTTGCCAGCGAAATGTATAGCTCTTCCAATCCAATTGTCAACCTGACCACCCCAAGTTCCTCATGGAACCGTTCTTGTTACCGGAACGTACCGGAACCAAATCTGGAAAAGGAGCATCAACATCGATCCGAAACCTTCGGATAGGGAGAATTTAGGATAGGGAGATTTTACCATCTTTATTGGGTCACTGGGCATATAGGAATGAATGGAAATGAAAAAAACGTTGGGCTAGCTAAATAGCGTGCAATTCTCGAAGCTCCTACCGTAGATGTTCAAATCTGATGGGCGATAGCTGCACATTTAAATTAGCCCTAGTCAGTGATAGCAGATGAAGGAAGTGCGGGTCGAGCACATTTTGTGCTTCTGCCCTGAGCTCGCAACGCTAAGACTGAAGCTATTAGGAGTATCTCAGCTATCATATTTTTAAGTAGCAAGTAGCATAGGTCCTATAAAGCTTCTAGTATTTTCCATGAGGACGGAGGTATTTTATAACATAGGGTCCTGGTTTCTGATAAGATGGACTCATTCAGTCTATGTGAGGTTTTAACGGACAAGCAGCTTTAGTCTAACCTTATCTTAAAAGTATAGTGAAATGGTCCAAAAACCAATCCCTAAAATATGCGTAAATAATTACTGAAACAAAACCGAAGTGTTCGCGGAGTAGGACCAAGTTAATTTCGCATATATTCTGAACGTGTCCCGAAACAGTACCGGAATCAATGCAATAAGATCCCGAATTTGTTACAGCAGGGTACGAATGTTATTCCAAAAGATATGGCAAATCCCAAACAAAAGAAAACTTATCCGAAAAGGTGTTGAACTGATATCTTAGGTTAGGTTAGGTTAGGTGGTAGCTGTCCTGATAAGGAAAGCTCACTTCGACAACACGAAGGTCCGTTGTAATACCACATACAACAAAAATAACGGTGACGTAGATCTAGCTACTTAGAGAATCGTTGGGTAGCAACGATAAAGTTCCGAATGATACCGATCTCAACCTTGGATAAATCCTCGGGAGATCCAAGTGAGACGCAACCGAAGTACTTTCACCTAGTTCTGGCAAAAGTTGGACAATCAAGCTTAAAGTGATTTGGTGAGTACACCATCCTCCATACAGCTACAGCAGGATGGAGTTTCCAGTATATTGAGACGTACCGCATGGATACCCATGGGACAGACCTACTGCCATCCACTTTCGGCCAGAAAGATTTTGCTACCCTGCAAGAGGTGGTGTCCGCCCAACGTTTGCTGAGCTGATTCGAAGCCCAGCTATGGAGGAGCAAACTACAGGTGGCCAGCGGAATCCCCAAAATCGCTACAGCCATCTTCATCCGGTTCAGTTGTACCACTGCGGGCTAAGATCCGCTTGACAGTTACCCGGTATATCACTATAGCCCGAGACCCAGATAATCTTAATTATAAAATAGTTCCATACAATCGCAAGCGAGGTCAGGCACTCCCACTCAAGGCCTTGATAGCCGCTTGGCTATCAGAGTAGATGTTAAATTCCCTAGCCGTAGTAGTACTGGATAGCATTTCATCCACCGCATCCTTAATCGCAGCAACTTCCGCTTGGAATACACTGCAGTGATCAGCCAACTTAAACTTGTGGCTTACATTTAGCTCTTGGCATGATCAGCCAAGCCATTCAATTATTTTGTTATCAGCGCTACCACATCCCTCTTGCTCTGTCAACTTTGACACTTCTAATCAAATTATAAAGCTTAATTGAATTTCGTTTTTTGTTCGCAGGAATATGTGTTCTACTAATGGCGTGTGCGTATCACCCCTGCATATAGATATTTAAATATCGCTAAAATTTAAACGCTAGAAAATTTACAATTCAAGGTCATTTTCATGTATCTCTCGTTTATTCTTTTGTTTCTATTCTTTGTATATACATACATAACTTTTGGGTGAAAAGTAAAGTAAAATAAAAAAATTATAACAGTCAAGGCAAAAAGCCAAAATTTGTGAAATGGTTTTGGATTTGAGTTGTAGATGCATGCAAAATGTTAATATGTATCAATGTGAGGGTCAATATAAATTCTTTTGAATAATACATAATGCGTACAGTGAAGCCTGGTATTAACGAAATCTGATAACACAAAAATATATCAATATAATGAAATGTTTGTTGTATGCTCTTCGAAACAAATGTAACTCAAAATGGCCATACTATTTCTTAAAAAATTGTCTAAATCAGTTTAAACGCAGGAGTGTCATCATCATAATTCGCTTCACTATTTTGGTTTGGAGCCTTACACAGCAGATTTCGATGCAAATGTCCCAAGCACATCTAGCAAATGCAGATCTTATTCGTATAACCAAAACGATCACAGTTTTCTAAGTACAAAATCCAAGATTTAGTAATTTTGCTAAAATAGTCAATCTTCAAATTATCTGCCCCAACAAAACTTTCTCAAAATTTTAAATATTTATTTAATTCCCACCTTCACCTCTCATTTGTTACCACGTAATTTTAATTGTGGTAATTTTATGTCATCGTTATCAACACTCAAATGTCGTCGTATCAATCAACCGAACCCTAGTTTGATAGAAACCCAGCGAAGTAAATATTTAGGGTCGTCAACACTTTCTACCGAATAACAGGTGTGTTACGATGATAACCAGTTTTAAGGGTGTAACCAATCAAACATTTAATACCTTTTGTTTATATTACAATTTTTTGGTAGTTATTGCAGTGTAATCACTGTTGCGTTTTTAGTATATACATACGTATGTACATCTGCGGCAAGTGGAGAAAACAACATATCTCCAGTTAGGAAACGAAATTTTGTTAAGTAGCCAAAATATAACATTTGTCCTAACTTGAGATAGATTTTTTTGTCAAACTGCGATAGGTATGTTTTCTTTTGTTGTAACTACTCGTATCCATCAATGTTTTTATACTCAGTTGAGCAGAGCTCACAGATTATATTAACTTTGATTGGATAACGGTTGGTTGTACAGGTATAAAGGAATCGAGATAGATATAGACTTCCATATATCAAAATCATCAGTATCGAAAAAAAATTCGATTGAGCCATGTCCGTCCGTCCGTCCGTCTGTCCGTTAACACGATAACTTGAGTAAATTTTGAGGTATCTTGATGAAATTTGGTATGTAGGTTCCTGGGCACTCATCTCAGATCGCTATTTTAAATGAACGATATCGGACAATAAACACGCCCACTTTTTCGATATCGAAAGTTTCGAAAAATCGAAAAAGTGCGATAATTCATTACCAAATACGGATTAAGCGATGAAACTTGGTAGGTGAGTTGAACTTACGACGCAGAATAGAAAACTAGTAAAATTTTGGACCATGGGCGTGGCACCGCCCACTTTTAAAAGAAGGTAATTTAGAAGTTTTGCAAGCTGTAATTTGGCAGTCGTTGAAGATATCATGATGAAATTTGGCAGGAACGTTACTCTTATTACTATATGTCTGCTTAATAAAAATTAGCAAAATCGGAGAACGACCACGCCCACTTTATAAAAAAAATTTTTTTTAATTCAAATTTTAAAAGAAAAGTTAATATCTTTACAGTATATAAGTAAATTATGTCAACATTCAACTCCAGTAGATAATGATATGTTGCAAAAAAATACAAAAATAAAAGAAAATTTCAAAATGGGCGTGGCTCCGCCCTTTTTCATTTAATTTGTCTAGGATACTTTTAATGCCATAAGTCGAACAAAAATTGACCAATCCTTGTGAAATTTGGTAGAGGCTTAGATTCTAGGACGATAACTGTTTTCTGTGAAAAAGGGCGAAATCGGTTGAAGCCACGCCCAGTTTTTATACACAGTCGACCGTCTGTCCTTCCGCTCGGCCGTTAACACGATAACTTGAGCAAAAATCGATATATCTTTAATAAACTCAGTTCACGTACTTATCTCAACTCACTTTGTATTGGTGTAAAAAATGGCCGAAATCCGACTATGACCACGCCCACTTTTTCGATATCGAAAATTACGAAAAATGAAAAAAATGTCATAATTATATACCAAATACAAAAAAGGGATGAAACATGGTAATTGTATTGGTCTATTGACGCAAAATATAACTTTAGAAAAAAACTTGGTAAAATGGGTGTGACACCTACCATAATAAGTAGAAGAAAATGAAAAAGTTTTGCAGGCGAAATCAAAAGCCCTTGGAATCTTGGAAGGAATACTGTTCGTGGTATTACATATATAAATAAATTAGCGGTACCCGACAGATGATGTTCTGGATTACCCTGGTCCACATTTTGGACGATATCTCGAAAACGCCTTCACATATACAACTAAGGGCCACTCCCTTTTAAAACCCTCATTAATACCTTTAATTTGATACCCATATCGTACAAACAAATTCTAGAGTCAGGCCTGGTCCACCTTTATGGCGATATCCCTAAATGGCGTCCATCTATAGAACTATGGCCCACTTCCTCTTAAAATACTCTTTAATACCTTCCATTTGATACACATGTCATACAAACACATTTCAGGATTACCCTAGGTTCTTTTTACAACATGGTGATTTTCCCTTACTTTGTCTCCACAGCTCTCAACTGAGTATGTAATGTTCGGTTACACCCGAACTTACTTGTTTTTCATGACTTTGTTTATGTTTACATGGGAGTTTGGGAACTGTTCGTCATTAAAAGTATATGGGTTTTATGGTCTTGATAGCTAGTAACGGGATTATAAATGAAAGTTCTGTAGTTCTGCGATTTAATGAACATTTAGTTGTTAGGTACTTTCATTAAGTTTAATCCGATATGATCCTCATAACAAGCCTGAGATAATCCAAAAATGAACTATGGATGGTACCGAAATGATTTCGAAATTTCATCCGAGACGTTCCTAAATTAGTCCCTAAATTATCCTGATTCAATACGTAAATAATCCGGAGATAGTTAAAAAAATGTCTGCCGACATTTCTTTGAAGTGATTTCAAAAAGAATTTCGCAGTGATCCTGATTTGATGTTAAAAACAGTACGAAAATCATCAGGAAATAATCCTCAGATAGTCCCGAAACAAGTCAAAAAGTATAACGAAATGATCAGGAGAGAGCCTCAATATGATGCCAAAATATTAGTGGAAACAATTGCAAAGTTGTTCCGAAACAATCTCAAGATAGTCCCCAAATGATACAGAGATAGTAACAAAATGGACCCCAAAAATATCTCAAAATTATCCCAAATTAGTCTTCAAATCGCACGTAAGTGTCGAAATCAACACACTATCCTGAATTAGCTGTTCATGATTAATAAATCTAGAGTCATCGGTGAATTTGGTGTTCGTGCTCGTATTTTTCTTGATCTCTGTGCTTCCAAGCGTAGACATCATCAAAAAGAGGTTGAAGGATAACTTTTGCTATTATGGTAACAAAAATTAGCTTGAGGTCCAAGAATTTAAACATTATGGCTTCTTCTCAACGGCGGCTATCTTAAGGTCTGTGGTAGATCCTTTTTTTCCCGTCATACCTGCCAACAAAACCTGACAAGGAATGTCGAAAAATCGTTCAAAAATAGTTTTAAGTTATCCTGGTGGAACCACCAACACTAAAAAGAGATATACGACAGATCTTAATACAGGTTTGAGAAGGCCAGAATAATTAAATTTCTGGGCTATAAAACGATTGTTTCCAATATAACTGCTATTAAATAATACTCATTCAATTTTTGTTGTTATATCGGCCTACTGATTTTAAGATCGCGGGTTCGAATCGAGCTCAAGGCCTAACAATAATTTTTTATCATTATTATTGTTATGATAAATTTTTTCTTAATTGATAAAATTTTTTTTTTTAATTAGAATAGAAGAAAGAAAAAATTTAGACAACTGCCAAAGCTCGTTGTATAGATCCATTTCGGGAACTGCTAAATTCCTTCATCGGCAACGTTTAGGCGCCGCTGCTATAACCATTCAGCCATCACAGCGGTTTTTTGTTTGTCTTCATTAATCCTACTTCTATTCTGGTTCGTGCCAATTGATATTCACAACACTGCGACATCTGTTGCAGAATGGCTGTGAAAATTGGACTTGTTTGTTGGCAATGCTGCCATAGTGTCATATTTTATTGACACTTTTCCCCCGTGCTCTGGGATGTATTAACAATTTTTGTTGTTATATCGGCCTACTGATTTTAAAATCGCGGGTTCGAATCGAGCTCAAGGCCTAACAATAATTTTTTATCATTATTATTGTTATGATAAATTTTTTCTTAATTGAAAAAATTTTTTTTTTAAATTAGAATAGAAGAAAGAAAAAATTTAGACAACTGCCAAAGCTCCGTTGTATAGATCCATTTCGGGAACTGCTAAATTCCTTCATCGGCAACGTTTAGGCGCCGCTGCTATAACCATTCAGCCATCACAGCGGTTTTTTGTTTGTCTTCATTAATCCTACTTCTATTCTGGTTCGTGCCAATTGATATTCACAACACTGCGACATCTGTTGCAGAATGGCTGTGAAAATTGGACTTGTTTGTTGGCAATGCTGCCATAGTGTCATATTTTATTGACACTTTTCCCCCGTGCTCTGGGATGTATTAACAATTTTTGTTGTTATATCGGCCTACTGATTTTAAGATCGCGGGTTCGAATCGAGCTCAAGGCCTAACAATAATTTTTTATCATTATTATTGTTATGATAAATTTTTTCTTAATTGAAACAAATTTTTTTTTTAAATTAGAATAGAAGAAAGAAAAAATTTAGACAACTGCCAAAGCTCGTTGTATAGATCCATTTCGGGAACTGCTAAATTCCTTCATCGGCAACGTTTAGGCGCCGCTGCTATAACCATTCAGCCATCACAGCGGTTTTTTGTTTGTCTTCATTAATCCTACTTCTATTGCCAACAAACAAGTCCAATTTTCACAGCCATTCTGCAACAGATGTCGCAGTGTTGTGAATATCAATTGGCACGAACCAGAATAGAAGTAGGATTAATGAAGACAAACAAAAAACCGCTGTGATGGCTGAATGGTTATAGCAGCGGCGCCTAAACGTTGCCGATGAAGGAATTTAGCAGTTCCCGAAATGGATCTATACAACGAGCTTTGGCAGTTGTCTAAATTTTTTCTTTCTTCTATTCTAATTTAAAAAAAAAATTTTTCAATTAAGAAAAAATTTATCATAACAATAATAATGATAAAAAATTATTGTTAGGCCTTGAGCTCGATTCGAACCCGCGATCTTAAAATCAGTAGGCCGATATAACAACAAAAATTGTTAATACATCCCAGAGCACGGGGGAAAAGTGTCAATAAAATATGACACTATGGCAGCATTGCCAACAAACAAGTCCAATTTTCACAGCCATTCTGCAACAGATGTCGCAGTGTTGTGAATATCAATTGGCACGAACCAGAATAGAAGTAGGATTAATGAAGACAAACAAAAAACCGCTGTGATGGCTGAATGGTTATAGCAGCGGCGCCTAAACGTTGCCGATGAAGGAATTTAGCAGTTCCCGAAATGGATCTATACAACGAGCTTTGGCAGTTGTCTAAATTTTTTCTTTCTTCTATTCTAATTTAAAAAAAAAAATTTTTCAATTAAGAAAAAATTTATCATAACAATAATAATGATAAAAAATTATTGTTAGGCCTTGAGCTCGATTCGAACCCGCGATCTTAAAATCAGTAGGCCGATATAACAACAAAAATTGTTAATACATCCCAGAGCACGGGGGAAAAGTGTCAATAAAATATGACACTATGGCAGCATTGCCAACAAACAAGTCCAATTTTCACAGCCATTCTGCAACAGATGTCGCAGTGTTGTGAATATCAATTGGCACGAACCAGAATAGAAGTAGGATTAATGAAGACAAACAAAAAACCGCTGTGATGGCTGAATGGTTATAGCAGCGGCGCCTAAACGTTGCCGATGAAGGAATTTAGCAGTTCCCGAAATGGATCTATACAACGAGCTTTGGCAGTTGTCTAAATTTTTTCTTTCTTCTATTCTAATTTAAAAAAAAATTTTTTTCAATTAAGAAAAAATTTATCATAACAATAATAATGATAAAAAATTATTGTTAGGCCTTGAGCTCGATTCGAACCCGCGATCTTAAAATCAGTAGGCCGATATAACAACAAAAATTGTTAATACATCCCAGAGCACGGGGGAAAAGTGTCAATAAAATATGACACTATGGCAGCATTGCCAACAAACAAGTCCAATTTTCACAGCCATTCTGCAACAGATGTCGCAGTGTTGTGAATATCAATTGGCACGAACCAGAATAGAAGTAGGATTAATGAAGACAAACAAAAAACCGCTGTGATGGCTGAATGGTTATAGCAGCGGCGCCTAAACGTTGCCGATGAAGGAATTTAGCAGTTCCCGAAATGGATCTATACAACGAGCTTTGGCAGTTGCCTAATTTTTTCTTTCTTCTATTCTAATTTAAAAAAAAAATTTTTTCAATTAAGAAAAAATTTATCATAACAATAATAATGATAAAAAATTATTGTTAGGCCTTGAGCTCGATTCGAACCCGCGATCTTAAAATCAGTAGGCCGATATAACAACAAAAATTGTTAATACATCCCAGAGCACGGGGGAAAAGTGTCAATAAAATATGACACTATGGCAGCATTGCCAACAAACAAGTCCAATTTTCACAGCCATTTTGCAACAGATGTCGCAGTGTTGTGAATATCAATTGGCACGAACCAGAATAGAAGTAGGATTAATGAAGACAAACAAAAAACCGCTGTGATGGCTGAATGGTTATAGCAGCGGCGCCTAAACGTTGCCGATGAAGGAATTTAGCAGTTCCCGAAATGGATCTATACAACGAGCTTTGGCAGTTGTCTAAATTTTTTCTTTCTTCTATTCTAATTTAAAAAAAAAAAAAAAAATTTTTCAATTAAGAAAAAATTTATCATAACAATAATAATGATAAAAAATTATTGTTAGGCCTTGAGCTCGATTCGAACCCGCGATCTTAAAATCAGTAGGCCGATATAACAACAAAAATTGTTAATACATCCCAGAGCACGGGGGAAAAGTGTCAATAAAATATGACACTATGGCAGCATTGCCAACAAACAAGTCCAATTTTCACAGCCATTCTGCAACAGATGTCGCAATGTTGTGAATATCAATTGGCACGAACCAGAATAGAAGTAGGATTAATGAAGCCAAACAAAAAACCGCTGTGATGGCTGAATGGTTATAGCAGCGGCGCCTAAACGTTGCCGATGAAGGAATTTAGCAGTTCCCGAAATGGATCTATACAACGAGCTTTGGCAGTTGTCTAAATTTTTTCTTTCTTCTATTCTAATTTAAAAAAAAATTTCTTTCAATTAAGAAAAAATTTATCATAACAATAATAGTGATAAAAAATTATTGTTAGGCCTTGAGCTCGATTCGAACCCGCAATACTCATTCAAATTTCTCATGTTATGCTAGGCCTGAGGCAATTTCTGCTTTCATATATTTCACAAGCCTGAAACGTTGCTAGAAATTTACCATAAGAAATAATATTCATTGCTTACTATTTTTATACTATAGGAACGCATCTACATATGTAACTTCCACTCGGTCTTAAGCCTTTATGAAAATAATAGTTATTATAATTGGACGTAGCGGCAGCGCACTGCCCTCAAGTGGCCCAATGATTGATTTAGGTGTTGTGCTCCGACTGGCATCAACTTTTCTTTTATCAATCATTTATTTTATGTTATTCCAAAAGGCTTACAGAAACTTCGATTTCTTCATTGCTATATTAGTCAGGTCTACATATCCTTTTGTTAGTCTGAAAAATAGAAGAAGAATATGTGCCCTTGCAAGGCATTTAGGTTTAAGGAATGGAAGGTGAATTGTCGCACGATCTACCTACAGGTTAAATAAAATTTGAATTGTGGTGCCCCTTTCATGGTTACTGTTTTTCTTCCATAACTTCTTTGTTTCTGAATGCAATTATTTTCCTGTCTTTTAAATGACCTCAAGCTTTTAAATTCCTATTTTGGCTACGCATCAAATATGTCAGCAATACATATTAAACTTTTCCCTTCGATGTTGAAGAATATTGCTTTTGTTCGTAATAAAGTATTCACTTTGTTTAACATCTTAATTTTAGGCTATGGGGAAAACAAAGGAAAGAAAACATTTAAGAAAAAAATATAAAACATATTTAAAATTAAAAATGTGAATGTTTTTATATGGAGATTTTTAGATGTCAAGCCCCTGTCTTTGTGACTTAATCACGTCAGAATTCTGGACGGGCTGGGATGAAATTTGACACACAGTTAAGTAATAGCCTGCAGGAGCACCATGCCTCTGGGAAGAGCAAGAGCGCGCGCTGGGACGTATTGCCTTTAGGAAATGTAACATTTCATTATTTTATTCGTTGAAACTTGAAGCCCTCGGAGGTGTCTTCGTAGCTTTTATCCATTTTATTGTGACAATTTTAAAACCTACTATTCCAGTAATGCTCCCATTGCTCGTGCTCTCCGTGAGTTCAACTCTATCAGTACTGTTGTAACTCTAGACTTTTCTGTTCCAAAAGCGAAACTGTTAAATATTTTAAATATTAATATTAAAAGTAACATGTATTATTTTTCAAATAATTATATCTTAATTTTCGATTGTATCATAGTCTGTAAGGATTGAAGTCCACTGACTTATTGAAATAAATAAATATATCGGAATTGTTTTTGCGATTATTTCGGGAACATCCCCAGTTATCTTCAAGATTGTTTTTGTGATAATTTTTCGATCAATTGGTACTGTTTTGGGGATCATTTCAAAACAGTTTTGAGATAGTGTTGCGAACCATTTAGAATCAGTTCTTTTTAAATTTGGGAATTTTTTTTTGAATATTTCGAAACTAGCTTCAGATAAATGTGCATTGTTTCAGATAAAAATGGCATTGTTTTCATGATAATTTCCCGACTCTTCGGATCCTTCCCGGGTCAGCTCCGAATAATTCCAGCGGATCAATGCGGGAAATTCTCTAGAGTGGATCAAGGGCATGTCGGAATGATCATTTCGGGATGGCTTTAGGGATAATTTTGGTACAGTTTTGGGACTGTGTTCGGAATCATTTCGAAGCTATATTCGGATCGTTTTGGCATTTTTTTAAATTAAGTAGAGGATTGTTTTCGGAATATTTCGGGACTAATTCCAGACGAATTAAGAATTGCTTTGATAATCATTTACCCATCCTTTCGGGACCAGCACCGCAAAATTTCCTGAAATTGTTCAGATCAATTCGGAATATTTTACTGACAAATTCAGTGTTATATCTTATATATAAATAGACAAGATGAAAAAATGTGGAACCGTTTTCTGCTAAACTATAATTCTAAGGTATACAAATTATATATGTATTGATATGAAATTTTGAGCTGCACTGTTATCCATAAATAAAAAAATTTGAGAAATCATTTTAATATAAAAAATTTAACATAAGTAACACCACTACACATGTACTTATTCATACTATCGACACGATGTGTGTGTACTTGCTTTTTGTGTACTATGCTGAATCGTGAGCATGGCCGTGGAGTTGCTTTGTACACAATAAAAATTAAACAAAAATACATAGCTGATCATGCATCAAGTCTATTTCTTTTCTTTCCTTTGCTTTCCTTTCTTTTCCATTCTGTTCTTTTATTTTCCTTTACTTTGTTTTCTTTTCTTTGCTTTCCTTTCCATTCCTTTCCTTTTCTTTTCTTTCCTTTCCTTCCTTTCTATTCTTTTCATTTCCATTCCTTTTATTTAATTTTCTTTCCTTTCCTTTCCATTCCATTCCTTTCTTGTCCTTTCCTTTCCTGTTCTTTATTTTCGTTTCCTTTCTTTTAATTTTCTTTTTATTTCCTTTCCTTTACTTTCATTTCTCTTCCATTCATAGTCCTTCCTTTCCTTTCCTTCCTTTCTTTTCCTTTCCTTTACTTTCATTTCTCTTCCATTCATAGTCCTTTCCTTTTCTTTCCTTTCCTGTCCTTTGCTTTCCTTTCCTTTCCTTTCCTTTACTTTCCTTTCCTTTTCATTTCTTTCCTTTCCTTTTCTTTCCTTTCCTGTCCTTTGCTTTGCGTTGCTTTCCTTTCCTTTCCTTTACTTTCCTTTTCTTTATTTTCCTTTCCTTTCTTTTAATTTTCTTTTCATTTCCTTTCCTTTACTTTCATTTCTCTTCCATTCATATTCCTTCCTTTCCCTTCCTTCCTTTCTTTTCCTTTCCTTTCTTTCCTTTCCTTTACTTTCATTTCCTTGGCTTTCCTTTCCATTCCTATACTTTTCTTTTCTTTCATTTCCCTTCCACGGATTTTCCTTCCTTTCCGTTCCTTCCCTTTCCTTTCCTTTTTTTCCTTTCCTTTCCCTACCTTTCTTTTTCCTAACTTTTGTTTACGAGAAGCAGGTTGATTAAATCATACCCTTTCTGCCAGAGCAATATAAAATTTCCCTATTTTGAGCTTACTTATTCATTATATTACCCATCGAATGTTCCTATTATCTTATATATAAATAGACAAGATGAAAAAATGTGCAACCGTTTTCTGCTAAACTATAATTTTAAGGTATACAAAATATATATTTATTGATAGGAAATTTTGAGCTGCACTGTTATCCTTTCCTTTCCATTGCTCTACTTTTCTTTTTCCTTTCTTTTCCTTTCCTTTCCTTTCCTTTCGTTTCCTTTCCATTTCTTTCCTTTCCTTTTCTTTCCTTTCCTGTCCTTTGCTTTCCTTTCCTTTACTTTCCTTTCCTTTCCTCTCCATTTCTTTCCTTTCCTTTTCTTTCCTTTCCTGTCTTTTGCTTTGCTTTCCTTTCCTTTACTTTCCTTTCCTTTCCCTTCCTTTCCTTTTCTTTATTTTCCTTTCCTTTCCTTTCTTTTAATTTTCTTTTTATTTCCTTTCTTTTACTTTCATTTCTCTTCCATTCATATTCCTTCCTTTCCTTTCCTTCCTTTCTTTTCCTTTCCTTTCCTTTACTTTCCTTTCCTTGCCTTTCCTTTCCATTCCTCTACTTTTCTTTTCTTTCATTTCTTTTATTTTCATTTCCCTTCCATTGATTTTCCTTCCTTTCCTTTCCTTTCCTTTCCTTTCCTTTCCTTTCCTTTCCTTTCTTTTCCTTTCCTTTCCTTTCCTTTCCTTTCCTTTCCTTTCCTTTCCTTTCCTTTCCTATCCTTTCCTTTCGTTTCCCTACCTTTCCTTTTCCTACCTTCTGTTTACGAGAAGCAGATGGATTAAATCATACCCTTCCTGCCAGAGCAATATAAAATTTCCCTATTTTGAGCTTACTTATTCATTATATTACCCATCGAATGTTCCTATTATTATATTAAAATGACAAATTACTTTTACTTTAGTATTGAAATTGCTAAATTTAGCAATATATTAATATTAATAAAAATTTTAACGTTTTTAAATAACTCTTCTTCTTACTAGGTAAATATCGTTAAGTACGAACAATAAAAATTTTATTAATTATTTTATTATTTTAACTGCTTATGTGGTTGAATTTCAACCACTGGGCGAACTCTAGTCATATTAATTTAGTCATCGTTTTCAGAATCATTTTGCGTTTATCTTCGCATGATTTCGGTACAACGATTATGTGATTGTTTTCAGAGTAATTTTGGGAATGTTTTAGGGAGAACTTCCATGACTATCACCGGAACATTTAGCAAAAGATATATTTGCAAGCCGGATTGCCACTTAGGGTTACCATCTATCCTAATTATACTTTATTCCCTTGTCCAACGAAAACGACTTGATCCATCTTGTATATATATTTTGCGTTATAATTTAAGCTCTCTTATTTATTGCTATCTAGGTTTTTTTTTACATGGTTGCCACCTATTTAAAGTAAAAAAGTAAAATTTGCAAATATGGGTATCAAATAAAAGGTATTTCACATAGTTTTACAATAAAAATATTTTTGATTACAGTTGGCACCTAACCAATGTATATAGTCCTTTGATGAAATCACATCACTAACCCTGATTATACCAAAAATGCCTCCGAGTTGCGGATGTTTTAAGAAAAAAATTAAAGTTGACGTGTAGCACATAAGCAAAGGTTTAAGCCTTCCTGCCAACGTCAATATTAATTTTCGGGGCTTAAGACAACAGGGCATTTTTAAGGTGTTTTCTATTTCCTATGTTTCGAAATTGGATCGAAAAAAAAATTATCTTTTCGGCTTTCAACTATGAAACTCTATCTTAGGCTTATTTTTCCTCTGTTAAAAGTGCTGTAGTTTAATTAGATAAATTTGCGTTTTTTTTTTTGTTTTTTTTTTTTCTTATTTCTTTCTTTGAGCAACATTGCTTACTTTTAAACGTTTTTCTCACCCAAGTGGTTCTGACATTAGAACTGAATTATGATTAATCGAGAATCAATATATCTTTAGCTTCGCTTTGGTCATAAAAAACATCAAACGAGTCGAGCGAAGCAGTGTAATCTCAACATATATAGTAAGCAAAAAAGAATATTGGCTGATTTTTTTGGTGATTTTAGTGCTCATACTTACAAGGAAAAAAAACTTATTGCTTGTTTTTTGTCATCACTTTCATCCGCCTATCTCTAAAAATAACAAAAAATACACGCTTGAGCACTTGACTGCATAAGGGATATGTTTCATAGTCATTAAGTACTTACTGAGAAATGCGTATAGCTAGAACAAAAACACAAAAAAACATATGCTGCATTTTAATTTGAGTAGTTTTTTCATAACGTTTTTTCGTTGACTTGTCAGCATGAAAAGCGTCCACTTTCGGTAAAGTTGATAGTTATTCCTAGCACCCGCTGTATTATGAATGTATTAGGGTTAGAGACTATTAAGGGGTATGGAGTGAGATTGGCTGTGGGAGTGGCGATGGAAGTTAATGTGGGAGAGAGAGTTGGAGTGGTAGTGAGAGCAAACGTGAGAGAGGGAGTGAGAGTGATAGAGGTAGTGGGATAGAGAATGCGAGGGAGGAGAAGAATGATAAGCTTATGAAGATAACTAGAATAAGGGAAGGTCGGGAATAAGAACGATAAATGAAGGAAATTTAGAAAGACAGCTAGCGTGAAAGCAAGAAGGGAAGGACTTCTTTTTAAGTGAAGACAAACCAATTTTCGGCAAGGACAACGTCAGCAAGGTACACTAGTAAAAAATAAACCTGGGGTGTACGTGGGGCTTGTCGCCCTCTCTTTCTGATTGGGTTTTTACAGCGATTGTAAGCCCTATCCTATACTATGGAGCTCTTGTTTGGTGGAAAGCCACACAAAAAGCAACCTACCTCAAAAAATTAGAGGGCTATGCAGACTATCAATGCTTAGCATTACGGGAGCCCTGAAAACAACCCCGACAGCTGCACTGTATGCCATTCTGCACATTCCACCTGTAGACCTGGTAGCAAAGAACATAGCGTTAACAACTGCAACCAGGCTCGGTGCCTCGGGGCAGCTTGAGCGCCGACCATACGGCCATAGTAGTATAGCGTCATCAATCACAAGATAAACAGACTACCTTATTCCCTATCTGCGCTTCGAGGGCGATCTTAAGGCCATAATAGAGGTGGACGGTTGGCGCAAGGGTGCTCAAATGACGGACGAGGCGATACATGTGTACACAGATGGTTCCAAAGTAGTGGAAAGAGTAGGGTCTGGGGTATACTGTGCTGATCCGGAAATAAACAGATCCTACAGGCTGCCGGATTACTGTAGCGTTTTCCAAGCGGAAACCCTGGAAGAAAATAGCCCAAGCTGCAATCGTGTTAACTTTTATATTGACAGTCAAGCAGCAATTAAGGCAATAATCTCGCATAGCACAGCATCTAAATGCGTGTTAGAGTGTAAGCAGTCCCTGGAGAGAATCGGGACAGGGAGAAGCATACATCTATATTGGGTCCCAGTGCATATGGGAATAGATGGCAATGAAAAAGCGGATGAATTAGCTAAAACGGGCGCATCCCTTGAAGCTTGCTCCGTAGACGTCCCAATTAGACTGGGCGAAATTAAGCGAAGCCGAGAGGTGCACATGATCGACCAAGCAGGAAAGGCGTGGGTTCAAGCGCGGGGCTGTAAAGTGTCGAAGATTATGTGTAGGTCTTACAACCTTAGACTAACAAAGTTGCTTATATCATTAAAAAGAAAGGACTGTAGACTCATGACGGGTATTCTGACTGGACACTGCCCTGTGGCGTCACATGCCTTTAAATTAGGCTTGGTCAGTGATAGCAGATGTAGGAAGTGCGGTCTGGAGGAGGAAAAGATCGATCACGTTCTGTGCTCGTGCTCTGCGCTTGCCAAGCTAAGACTCCAGCTATTAGGAGTTATACAGCTGTCAGATCTAGAAACAGCAAGTGGCTTAAGTCCTAGGAAGCTTCTAGTATTTGCCAAGAAGACGGGGTTATTTTATAACAAGGTCCTGGTTTTTGATAGGGTTTTTCAGTTTGGTCGTTAAAACAAACTTCTGGTAACACTACGGACTTATTCAGTCTATGTGTGGTCCATATGGACCGGCCGGTTCAACCTAACCTAACCTCTCGAATTTTCGAAATGTTTCGAAAACATTTTTGAAGTTGACTTGCATAGTTTTAGTTACGTTATGCATGTGTTATTATCATTATTATTTTTCAGAATTTTATGTCGCGGAAAAGTGCTTAGATAGGCATACAATTCAAAATTTCATACAACCACCCTTATATTCATTTAGTATGGCACTGAAAGAGATAGAGCAATAAAATATACTGAGATAAAAAACACTTATCACTCTTATGTACCTAATGATTCTCCTACGATAACCTCAAATGTTAGGAGAGACACAAGTGACGTTGCTGTTGGTAAATGCGCAACAAGTAAAAGGCCTCCAATGCAAGCATGAGAGATTGAGACAAAGGGATTTAAAACATCCTAACTTCAAGTGGGTCGATTATTTTTCAATTCATATACATTGTAATAAGAGACAATGATAAATGATTGAAATCGATTTCGTATTTGAGAATTGATTTAGATGCACCAAAATTTATTATTTGGTAATAATTCTACGTTTGGTTTCTTATTAAAACGACATATATTGAAACTAACTGGGATAATAATTCTCTTCCTACACAAAGACTACAAAGAACACAAACCACAGATTATTCATTGATGTTGTACTTAATGGAAATATATTCCTTAGACTTCTCTGAATATTCAAAAAAATTCATAGACAATCCTATATCGCAACCAAGTACCACTGGAACTGGTATCATTGGGCCGAGCTTAAAGTAATCGATAACAATGGTATGCAACAAAAGTGTGTAATAGAGAATGTCTACGAAAATATAAATCGACACTATGGCGGCCTTGAAGTCTTACATAACCTCCTTTGGGGTAGTAGGTGATGCATTAAAATCCCGCATGATTTCGGAGCCAAAAACAAGATTTTGTTACAAAGGGTATGGGAGCCTTGATGGTAATGAACATGTAGACCACCATGCCAAACAACGTGCTAAAGCAGCTTTCTCACCAAAGCACGTGTAAGGGAAACGACGATTAACTGGGAAATAAAACAGTTTTAGATAACACTGTATTGAATGCATAGGACAAATGCCGACCGAATCTTATAAACCCCCATCAAACAAAGAATCAACAAAACTCATTAATTTAAGCAGAGAGGACAGAGCTATTCTAAAACATTGGTAATGTCAATTAATAGAACTTTTCAGTTTACAGCAAGCTTTTAGTAATACTTAGCATAAATTCAGTATATAAGAGGCCCGTCGGACCGGCCTGTTCAACCTAACTTAACTATCTCGAAAAAGGCTAAACCGATTTTAATGAAATTTGATACACTGATAGCGTTTAATTTTGTAAGACCTTGTATATATGTAGGTGCTACCACTGATGATGTTTATACAAGGTTGCCAGCTAATTAAATTTTAACAAAACTGTATGATATATGCCAATATTGGTACTAAACAAAATGCATTTTACGACGTATTTCTATAAAAATATTTTTAAGTCGGTTTGTCACGCAGAGTTTCCACCATTGTGAACAAAACAATGTGATATCTTAACCGTGAACTGCCTGCCTGATGCTCAAGAAAAATACTTTTTAGCGTTTTAGCAGGATGTTCAATATGGCGGCGCATACGGTCTGCTATCTTTAGGGGGTTTTAGAAAGAGATGCAGGATGAGATCACGATAGTAACTGTGCTGAAGATATCACACTTGTCTTATCCACAAAGGTCCCCACCTTACCTTATTACATATACATATATGTATATGTATTTGTTTGCATGTCCACTATCATATATCTATTTATATAATACTCCTATATTGCTAGTACAATATGCTCGCAATGAGTTTTGAACTGGAAGTCAAAAAAAGGCAGCCTACAAATTTTTTTGTGATTGTATAAAGACACACTGAGCTGCACTGCGCTACGCGGCAAAATACTCTTTGCATGTATTCTTATGGAGCAATTCACACTTAGCGGCAGCAATTCCACTAATGGCAACAAGAAAGGACTATAAAACATTTTTATGGGTTTCTCATACTCAATATCTGCATGTTTGTATATGCACAGAGGGAAATGAAAATCAGCCGTCGCTGACATAATCAAAGAAAAATCTGCATATCAACCCAAACAATACCTTCTACTCATTGATGAATATTAAATGAAGTTGACGCATAAATCAATGATAGTTTGTAAATGACGATATGCCAACCAGAATAAATTTTATTATGTCAATAAGTAAAACATACATATGTACATTCACATACATAAAACAAAAAATATATAACTTACTCGAATAGACACAAAATTCCAAACATTATGCATTCAAATATATATCTATACGTCTCAAAAGATCAGGTCTCTTAAGCTACCCCAACCTTTCCAGCCAAATCAAAAAACGAGACCGTACTAAATTGCACAATATTTAATGCTAATTTATACGCGTTAAATAAATTTATTTCACTTGTTTTTTTTTTAAAATATCGAGGGTTGGGCTAGCTTAAGTTTAAGCTAGCATTAAATATACTCCAATTAAATACGTTTTCATTTTTTAAAAAACAAGTGTAATAAATTTATGTAACCCGTATTCAATTAGCATTAAATATTGTGCAATTTAGTACAGTCTCATTTTTTGCTTGGGCTGGAAAGGTTGGGCTAGCTTAAGGGACCTCAAAAGATCAACCGATTGGCAAATTATAATACGTCTGAAGACAGGCCACCACAGATCGCAAACTTAAGCATATTACTCTTTTTATATTCACGAATAAAATATGGAGTAATATAAACAGTGAGTCGCACACAAAATGATAAGCATATGGAGTCAAATAAAAAAGAAAAGGTATGAAAAAGCTAACAGTCAAGATGGTGCTTGACTGTATACATATATATTTACCGAAAGACATGTGTATATATTTTATTGTATAAAAATATATAAACCACGGACGAACGAAAGATGAGAAAGAAAGCATTTTTTTATACCTTTATATTGAGTCGCTTTCATGTTTGTCCCCTCATTTCCATACGAATTTTTGACCCACGGAAGTCTTTTTCGGTAACTTTCCGTTGATCTAGACACTTGATACTTAGAACATAGTTCAGATATGAGAGACATTACAATGCAAGTGAAAAAAATCCGCTAGGTGGCGCACGGATCGAGATATACAGAAAATTAATTTTAAAATGAAAATTTTACGATCGACTTTTACTAACTTCTCGGTGATCCAGAGACTTGAAACTTGGCACATAGTTTGCGAGTCGATGGCACTACAATTCGTGGAAAACAAAATGCCACCAGGTGGCAGACGAATCGAGATAAACGAAAATCCCCGAAAATTCCTGAAAAAACGCAGTCGATTTTGAGTAATGCAATCGATTTTTGGCGGCCACCGTGGTGTGATGGTAGCGTGCTCCGCCTACCACACCGTATGCCCTGGTTCACACCCCGGGCAAAGCAACATCAAAATTTTAGAAATAAGGTTTTTCAATTAGAAGAAAATTTTTCTAAGCGGGGTCGCCTCTCTGCAGTGTTTGGCAAGCGCTCCGGGTGTAAAAGCTCTCAGTGAAAACTCATCTGCCTTGCAGATGCCGTTCGGAGTCGGCATAAAACATGTAGGTCCCGTCCGGCCGATTTGTAGGGAAAATGAAGAGGAGCACGACGCAAATTGGAAGAGGTTATCGCGCCTTACATTTATTTATTTATTTTTTAATCGATTTTTGAGTAACTTCCCGGTGAGCTGGCGATATGAAACTTAAGCCGTTAGTCAGAACTCGGTGACAATGCAATATTTTGCGAAAAAAATTCCGCTAGGTGACGCATGGATCGAGATATCAGGAAAATTAATTGTAATTTGGAAATTTTTCAATCCATTTTTAACGAACTTCCCGGTTACCTAGAGACTTGTAACTTAGCACATAGTTCTTGACCCGGTGACAATACAATTTATATAAAACAAAGTTCCGCTAGGTGGCATGCTAATTGAGATACTACAAATCCCTGAAAAACGGGGGGAATCTTACGATCGATTTTTGAGTAACTTGCCGGTGAGCTAGAGATTTGAAACTTGGGCCGTGCGTCAGAACCCGGTGACAATGCAACATTTGATAAAAAAAATGCCGCTAGGTGGCGCACGGATCTCGATATTAGGAAAATTAATTTTAATTTGGGAGTCTTTCAATCCATTTTTAACAAAGTCCCGGTTAATTAGAGATTTGTAACTTAGCACATTGTTCGAGACCCGCTGACAATACAATTTGGAGAAAACAAAATTCCGCTAGGTGGCGCGCTAAGTGAGATAACTACAAATCCTTGAAAAACGAGGGGAATCTTGCAATCGATTTTCGAATAACTTCCCGATGAGCTAGAGACATGAGACTTGGGCCGTAAGTCAGAACCCGGTGACAAGCAATATTTTATCAAAAAAATTCCGCTAGGTGGCGCATGGATCGATATATTGAGAAAATAAAAAAAAATAAAAAATAAATGTAAGGCGCGATAACCTCCGAAGAGATCTAAGGCCGAGCTTCTCTTCCAATTTGCGTCGTGCTCCTCTTGATTTTTCCCTACAAATTGGCCGGACGGGACCTACATGTTTTGTGCCGACTCCGAACGGCATCTGCAAGGCAGATGAGTTTTCACTGAGAGCTTTTCATGGCAGAAATACAATCGGAGCGCTTGCCAGACACTGCCGAGGGGCGACCCCGCTTAGAAAAATTTTCTTCTAATTGAAAAATCTTATTTCTAAAATTTTGATGTTGCTTTGCCCGGGAGTTGAACCCAGGGCATACGGTGTTATAGGCGGAGCACGCTACCATCACACCACGGTGGCCGCCGATATATTGAGAAAACTAGTTTTAAATTGGGAATCTTGCAATCGACTTTTAACTAACTTTCTGGATATCTAGACTTGAAACTAGGTGACAGCGCAATACTTGATTAAAAAATTTGAGCTACGTAACGCACAAGTCGAACTATTTAGAAGATTAAGCCGTACATTCATGGTTAGCCTCCTGAGCGTTGCAGGCGTTGTAGAATTCCACCTCGTTGAAGGCCCAACTCAATACACGTCCTTGCATACTTTTCGGCGTACGCGACTTTCACCACGATTCTTTTATACTTTCAGGCGTATGCGAATTTCACCACGATTTTCAGCTGTGCAAATTAAGTAGCTGACAAACGAGGTAGAATTCTCTTGTTATGATGCGAGGTGGAATTCTGTTGTTTTCGCCAGTGTTGTCAGCGAAAATTCTACTAATTCTATTAAATCTTTCTATTTTGAACAAATAAATAAAGATACGATTTTTCACTTAGGAATTACTTAAGTTACTAAGCAAAGTTGCAATTGCCTTTTTGTAGGCAGTACTAAAAAATTGAAAATAAAAAGATGATAAAAATAATGGACCAAAAAATAGAAGGCAATTTTTCCTTTAATACAGATATAGTCTTGTTGAATTTTGACTAAAAAACTTTAACAATAGCTCTTGTAAAAGAATTTTGGGATTTATAATTATAAAGGTAGAGTGCGTGTTTGAATTTTAAATAATCAATTAGTTAATCCCAAGTACATGATTTGCCTTAAATTGAAGGATTGCGCTCCACCTTTATAGTTTCAAATGCCAAGATTCTTTTACAAGAGCTATTGTTAAAGTTTTTTAGTCAAAATTCAACAAGACTATATCTGTATTAAAGGAAAAAGTGCCTTCTATTTTTTGGTCCATTTATATAAAGGTAGTCCTTAACTTTTTTTATCATCTTTTTATTTCAAATATTTCTCAGCGCGGAAACAAGGTCTATTATTTTGATGATTCGTTGATATAGAAGCAGGAAAGAAAGATAGCCTTTTCCTCATGATGTTTCAGATGCCAATGAGGAGACAGTCGATGAACGCTTTGTAAGCAATATAATGAAATGAATGATAGGACTGATTGTGTGTCTGTGTCTTTGTTTTAAAATTTGTGTGTGTCTGTGTTTTAAAATTTTTATACTCAGCTGAGCAGAGCTCACAGAGTATATTAATTTTGTTCGCATAACGTTACCCCGTAACGGCATAAACTAATCGAGATAGAAATACACTTCTATATATCAAAATGATCTGGACGAAAAAAGAAATTCATTTAACCATGTATGTCCGTCCGTCTGTCAGTAAACACGATAACTTGAGTAAATTTTGAGGTATCTTAATGAAATTTCGTACGTAAGTTCCTGGGCACTCATATCAGATCGATATTTAAAATGAACGAAATCGGACTATAACCACGCCCACTTTTTTGATATCGAATATTTCGAAAATCGAAAAAGTGCGATAATTCATTACCTTAGACGGATAAAGCGATGAAACTTGGTAGGTGGGTTGATCTCATGACGCAGAATAGAAAATTAGTAAACTTTTGGGCAATGGGCGTGGCACCGCCCACTTTTAAAAGAATGTATTATTATTATATATTGGAAAAGGAGTGACGATTCACCGCTTTACAAAGGATAGGAGCACTAGTGTTGCCACTTTCGGCTCGATAAAAGAATGTAATTTAAAAGTTTTGCAGACTGTAATTTGGCAGCTGAGTATGTAATGTTCGGTTACACCCGAATTTAGCCTTCCTTACTTGTTTTCTTATGACAACAATGAGTTGGATTGCACAATTGTTATGGTAAGTATGAAGTACTTGCACGCTTACTTAAGTATGTACAAAATTGAGCTAATCTTGCAAGTGCATTAACATACTTGTAGCATCCCTTTAGGTAGCCAGCATTGGAAGGAAGAAAAGTGTTTCTCTATTAGTACGGATTTTAGAAAAACAAAGGAAATATGTAATATCGGATTATTAAATATGCGTAAAACTGTAAGATATTGTGGAAAACGAGGAAACATAAACCATTGATGAGAGGAATCATATGAATGCCATAGGATTTGGCAAGTTTAGACATTTGATAATACACTAAAAGAAAAAGACTGGTAAAATCAACCGAAATACGGGTCAATTCAACCGAAATTTCTGTCAATTTTTATCCATCGCAACAAGATGTTGAATCAACTGCGCCAAAATCGTTGATTCGTAATTGACCGTTTTAGCAGTCAAATGAACAAAAAAAGTTGTTGCGACAGCTTTGTACGAAAGTACCTATGTTGCGGCATTTGCAAGACAGATGAGTTTTCACTGAGATCTTTTCATGGCAGAAATACACTCGGAGTGCTTGCCGAACAGGGCCAGGGGCGACCGCACTTAGGAAAATTTTCTTCTAATTGAATAACCTTATTTCTAACATTTTTATGTTGCTTTGCCCGGGGTGTGAACCCAGGGTCTTCGGTGTGGTAGGCGGAGCACGCTACCATCACACCACGGCGGCCGCCATATACATACGTAAATATGTGCATACATATAGTACACAGCACACATAAGTACAAAGTAAAGAGCGCAGTGAGCGTAAAATTCTCTTTGAAATTTGCTCATGTATTGACTGTTGGTCGCTGTTGAAATGACCAGTGAGATCAGTTGTGTTAACAAAAAAATCAGTTAGATTGATTAGGAATCTGTCAATTTTACAGAATTTTGTTAACTTAATAGCGACAATTTTTCTTCTGTTGAAATGACTAAACTAATTTGTTCGCTTGACAAAGAACTCGGTCGAATTAACCACAATTCGATCAATTTCACCGAATCTCAGTTAAGTCAAGAACAACAGAACCGATTTGTTGATTTTACTAGCACCATTTCTTTCAGTGTACGTGCATATGTAGAAAACCTAGTGAGGGAGATATAAAACTAGCAGTTTGAAAAATACTAGTTTTATTTTATTTATTTTTTCTTGAGAAATGATTTTAATTGCAGACATTGAAATCAAAAAATATATATATGTATGTACGTATGTAGTTTAAAAAACACGCTTTAAACCACATCGAACAAAAAACTAAACATATTTTTAAAATAAACTTACCACAATAATGAAGGGAAAAGTATTATTGCAAATGAGCGACATATTTATCTAGTAAGTACTTTTACGTACATATATGTGTGCTTTTCTAAAGCTTTGTACTTTTTGGGTCCGGGTACTTTTTTATAACCGGGCTCTTTTCCAGAGCCAGGTACTTTTTTAACATCAGGATACTTTTTCGGTTCTAAGTACATTTAAGAACCATGTACTTTCGGGGATACGGGTCCTTTTTTAGAACTGGGTGCTATTTCGGATCCAGGCGCTTTTTTGAAACCGGATATTTTTTCGGATACGGGAACTTTTTCGGAATTGGGCACCTTCTGAAAACCATGTACTTTTTGAGATCCGGGTACTTCTTCAGAACCGGGTACTTGTTAAAAACAAGATACTTTTGATAAAAGCGCTAGCGAATTTGAAGCAGATTTCTTGGCAATGGAAAATTCGAAGACGAATATTACGTAACGTTTTTGGGCGAACGAAATTGGGTGGCAAATTTTAAAGCGAATCCGCCAACGAATTTTAACAAAGTGTTTGCAATGGAAAATCGTTAACGCACTTGAAGCGAATTCAATGGTGAATTCAAATGTGCTGGCGTATTTTATTGGTAATCGAGCGACGAATAGTCCACCGTATTTTAAAAATTTTTGGGGGAATTAAAATAAGTCTAGGTAATGTTTTTGAGCTAATGGGATTCGGCGGCAAATTTAAGTTTGGTTTTGGGCCAAGTTTAAATAAGTTGGCGAATTTTATAAAAAAATCCTGGGCTAAATTTTCGTACAAATGAAAAATGGCTGGTCAATTTGAAACGCATTCGCTGTTGAATTTTGGGAAAACTATTCGGGAAAACGAATTTCCTAGAGAGTATTCGGGTAAATCTGCTGGCGAATGTTAGGCAAATTTTTTATCGAATAGCACATCACATATTTTAGAACCATTTCTAGGCGAACAAAATTTGGATGACGGGTTTTAAGACAAATTAATAAGCGAATGGGAATTTTCTAGAGAGTGTGAAGCTTAACCCTTTGAAAACTCTTTACTCAAACACATTACTACAGCTACGCGTTGGCAAGAATTATTCGACTAGCATTAAGGAATGTCCATTGATTGTTGTACCATGTGTTCTTAGCATACGCCATGCGGAGTCAAAGTAATTTTGTTGTGAGCCAAAGAGATCCAAAAAGATGTCCACACTGAAAGAAAAAGACTGGTAAAATCAATCGAAATACGGGTCAATTCAACCGAAATTTCTGTCAATTTTTATCCATCGCCACAAGATGTTGAATCAACTGCGCACAAATCGTTGATTCGTAATTGACCGTTTTAGTAGTCAAATTAACAAAAACAGTTGTTGCGACAGCTTCGTACGAAAGTACCTATGTTACCCGCTTAGGAAAATTTTCTTCTAATTGAATAACCTTATTTCTAAAATTTTTATGTTGCTTTGCCTGGGGTGTGAACCCAAGGTCTTCGGTGTGGCAGGCGGAGCACACTACCATTACACCACGGCGGCCGCCATATGCATACGTAAATATGTGCATACATATAGTACACAGCATACATAAGTACAAAGTAGAGAGCGCAGTGAGCGTAAAATTCTCTTTGAAATTTGCTCATGTATTGAATGTTGATCGCTGTTGAAATGACCAGTGAGATCAGTTGTGTTAACAAAAAAATGAGTTAGATTGATTAGGAATCTGTCAATTTTACAGAATTTTGTTAACTTAAGGGCGAAAAGTTCTCTTCTGTCGAAATGACTAAACTAATTTGTTCGCTTGACAAAGAACTCGGTCGAATTAGCCATAATTCGATCAATTTCACCGAATCTCCGTTAAGTGAAGAACAACAGAACCGATTTGTTGATTTTACTAGCACCATTTCTTTCAGTGCACGGAATAGATCCTTGCTATAGTTCATACGAAAACATTTGATTTTTATTAACGAAAAGTAATGAAAATAAAAGTCATATTTCAGTTCCCTTTGATGAGCAAACTGCCCTTATAAAAACGACTTAACAAAAGTAATAGAAAGGAAACGTGGAAAAAGACCTTCGAATTATAAAAAAAAACGCTATACTAACTGAACTCAATGCACAGCAGAGGTGATAATGAATATATGAATATATGTACAATATATATATACAGTAGGGGGATTTTGTCCAAATCTTCTAGCATGATTACATTTGCAAACTGTTGTACTATATTTACACAATCCACCAACAAAATATACGGCTATGCATTTGCTACATCATTGCAAATATGTAACATCAAAAACTGTAGTATATTTTTTCAATACAGAATAACAAATCAGCAAGTGTCTTTCCAAAACAAATTGTGCAAAGAAAAAATTTAAAATTAAAAAAGTTTTTCACGATCCGTAGCTTATTTATTTATTATTATTTTTTATTTATTTATTTATTATTTTGTTCGTTTAATGGTGTGTTCAATTTAAACTTATTATTAAGAATTCATGAGCTTAACACCGGCTTATAATAATTGAATATTCAATTATTATGTTTTTCTAAAAGAAACTGAAAAGAAATATTTACTGGCATATTGCGATGGTACCATTTCGAAAACCGCCAACGTAATCATCGTCAGGCCATTTTCGTAATGTTATCAAAGGTTTCACCGAGATTTGAACCGCGAATCACACGGTGAACCTGCAGATTTAACAATTAATCAGACTAAATAAAGTTACGGATTACAGATTAATTACAGAAGCATACAAATTGAACAAAATTATATTATAAAATATGTATATATATTATTAAATCAGTTGTCGGGATGGACTGTGATGCCGAGCAACGGGAATTGATTATTAGTGCTGTCGGAATGGACGTGATTTCGAGCAGCTGATGTATATTTGACACACTACAAGTGGGGCTGCGATGTGTAAGAGGTTGGAAAGGACGTGATTCCAAGCCACCCACCCAAATCATTGCGTATTTAAGGTAGTCAGCAGATATTTTTGTATTACGTGGAGTGAGTCACACGTATCAATGTTTTTGCAGTGCTTATTGAAATCAGTACACAGACAACGAAGAGGTTCGTGCATTTCAAAATTCGATATGCATGTGCTTATATGAAGCGGTTGAAAATGTCTATATGGTCTAAAGGGAACATTAAATAAAATTTCACCAAGCAAAAAAGGATATTTACCATCCCTCTAATAAGTTTTACTACAAATAACACACCTGCCATCCCCTACGCCTCCGTAACGTAGGGAGCTGTATATTATCTATAATATAAAAATAAGTCGGGTTTTCCTTCCTGACGCTATAACTCTAAAACACACGAACCGATTTCCATGGCTTTGCATTCGTTGGAAAGGTATCGGGATCCGTGATGTTTATAGCAAAGAAAATTCAGGATCGACGCACAGGGTCTCGCGATATAGGCCAAAATGTGGACCCGGGCACCCCTAGAATGTGTGTATAGAATATGGATATCAAATGAATGCTGTTGATGAGTGCTTTAGTAGAGGGTAATTTTCATACCCCTGGGTGACTAGGGTCTCGAGATATAGGCCAAAACGAGGGCCCGTGAACGCCTAGATAGTGTTTTTACATTACGGGTATCAAATTGAAGCTGTTGATGAGTGCTTTAGTACAGGGTAGTTTTCATACCTATTGGTGACTAGGGTATCGAGATATAGGCCAAAACGTGGATCAGGGTAACACTAGGATGTGTTTTTACATTATGGATATCAAATTGAAGCTGTTGATGTGTGCTTTAGTACATAGTAAGTTTTATGCCGCTGGGTGACTAGGGTCTCGAGATATAGGCCAAAACGTGGACCCGGATACACCTAGAATGTGTTTTTACATTATGGGTATCAAATTGAAGCTGTTGATGTGTGCTTTAGTACAGAGTAAGTTTTACACCGCTGGGTGACTAGGGTCTCGAGATATAGGCCAAAACATGGACCCGGATACCCCTAGGATGTGTGTGTATTATGGATATCAAATGAAAGCTGTTGCTGAGAGCTTTAGTCGCATCAACCGGGCAAAACTGATAAATATGCATGCGAAGCCGAAATAAAGACATGAATTAATAATACCCACATACCGTCCTATTCGATTTGCCTGAAATTTAGTATATCGTTAGCTTAATGTAAAAAGGTGCTAGGTCAACTTTTACGAATTTTACAGGAGACGAAAAAAAAATGAATAATTTTTGAAATAAACTTCTTTTTTCAAAACTGTGAATGAGGATACCTTAATTGCAATACTTTTGAGTGCAGAAGCTTTGAAAAAGATAAATAAATATCACGTATGCCAACCCAGCAGCTATTTTATGACTTAGCACAATGTCCGCACTCAAAACAAATTTTTTTCTCCTGACTTAGCACTTTTTACTCAATATGTTTTCCCATCACTCTTCACCTTTAATGATTGAAGCAAAACACTAAAACTATATATTTCACAAAAAATACTATTTATTTGTCAAACTATTTCAAACGGTTCTGATCTGGACTCTTTTCCCAGATGGTGCACAGATAAAAATTTATATTTAAATTCAAACAAATGCTGTGTTGTGTCTTATTCCAAAAAGACAACTGCCATATACTTTATCTACAAACTAAATACTAAATATCTTAATCGTTGTCAGGAGAGTATGGACTTGGGTGTAATTTTTAACTCCAAACTCTCTTTTTCTAGTACCACTAACTGCGTTTTTTTCAAAATTTGTTGTTCAGTAGACGTAACACCAGTGACTTTAAGGACCCTATGACGTTGAAGGCACTTTATATATGCTAGGTCAGAAGTAGTCTGGAATATTGCTCAATAATATGGAATCCTTTCTATGAATCTAACTCCTATAAAATTGAGAGAGTAAAAAAAAAAATTTACAAAAAATTGTTTTACGTATGCTTCACTAGCCAGACGGCCTCCCATCATATACCAGCAGGCGCAAATTATCTGGTCTTCAGACTTTGCATGACAGAAGAACTTTTATCTCACTTATGCTTGCCTATAATGTAATAAACTTTAGCACGAATTTCTCTGATTTATCTAATTTGTTCATTCCATATATCCCACTGCGCGATCTTCGGCATAATAGATTATTTATCGAAATAACGCATACCACGAATTATGCTACGAATGAACCTATAACTAGGACTATACATATAGCAAATCGATTCAGTAGTGTTCTTAATTTTAATAACAGTTTATATAAGTTTAAGCTTGAATTGTTTTCTATTTTTAACTAGTCTGTAACAAAGCATGTAGTTATAGACATGTAAGAATTGAAGTAGATTATGGTCAGCGCAAAGCATTTATCAAACACCAAAGGCATTTGAATTGGGTGAATCCAATTTCAAGGAGTTGTGTAGGCAACCCTCTCAAGGGGTTCCCAGCGCAATATATAGCTTCTCCAACCCAATTATCAACCTCACCTACCCGTGGCGAATCCTGTTTCATTGAGGCTCTGGTGACCCCAAGTTCCTCATGGAACTAGGGGGTGGGGAGGACGGTCAGAATAGTACCTTAATAGTGCTTTGTTACCGGAACGTATCGGATCTATATCCGGCAAAGGACCATCAAAGCCTTCGGGGAGTGTCTTTATCGTTAATGCAACAACAACAACAAAGCATGTACTTTTAGGCTGAATGAATTAAACAAGTAAATAAAATGTGCGCACATAGAAATGACTAGTAATTCAGATTGATATTATTGACTGGTTGACTTAGCACATTTTTTTTTTGAACAGCTGACGACTTGGCACATTTACACATCATTGCAAACAGCACGTAAAAATGAAAAATTAAAAAAATTTTTTGTTGTGATCGATGTATTTTGAATTCAGTTTAAAATTTCATTAAAATACAGTTTTTCAAAAAAAGTGACTAAGCACATTTTCACGTTAAGCTAACGATATAAATTTTGCCTATATTAGTATTTACGATGTTTTTTTCCGGAAGTAGACCAGAGACGGACTGGGACTGGGACTGAGACTGAGACTGAGACTCGGAGTGGGACTGGAACAAAATACATACCACCCCCTGGGACAGGCAATAAGATATGAAGAAGAATGAGAAAAACTTGAGAGAAGAAAAAAGAGAGAAGGATACTGAGAAAGAGATAGAATGAGACGAAGATGGAGATAGATGAAGCGAAAAATACGGAGGGAGGAGTGAATACAAAGATTAGGAAAAAGTGTAGAGGGGCGCGGGCAGAGTTTGACGGAAAAAGCTTATTAAAATGCATGCAGATAGACCAAATTTAGGGCATAACAATGTCTGCCGGGACTGTTAGTATATTTATATATTTATATTTGGTATTGCAACGTTTCCACTACCAAATGCGCAAAACTCTGAACTGCCTTAATGTATGAACAATTTTTATACGCAAACTATTTGTATATTTTATAAAAAGTATATTCTTGGTACCTAAACCTTTCGCTATTTTTTTTTTTTTTTTGTTGCTCTACTAATCAGAGTTGAAATAAAAAAAAAGATTTCCATATTTGAAGTAAGTAAACTTCCGCGCTTGAATAGGAACACTTTAAAGCTCGACGGAATTTGTATAAAGTTTCGATAAAGTGCTTGAACTAATATTGAGTCATACTTGCTCCTAAAAAGTCTATATTCTAATTAAGAAGTTATAATTTCACTTTTACAAAAAAAAACAAGTTAGGACGGTACTGTCTTCGGCTGTGCCGAAGACTTCATACCTTTCATGAATGGGGCTGAACAATAATCTTATCCCGTTCGTAATCTCCAAATAATCGGATGTATAAGATAAGAAATATATAGATGTACATACCTAAACGATTTTTAAGATAAATATAAAATAAAAAATGGAAAAAAACCCCCTTATCTGAACGATCGATTGTATAGGATATATATTATATATAGCTCCGATCGAAATGATTTTTACAGGAAATCTATGATATATTAGAATATATATCACCAATTTTCACGTTTTTATATTGGAAATTAAGGGAGAATTTGCCAAAAATCTTTCTATCTGAACGATCGGTTGTATGGGATATATATTATATATAGCTCCGATCAAAATGATTTTTTCATGAAATCTATGATACATTAGAATAAATATCACCAAGTTTCACGTTTTTATATTGGAAACTAAGGGAGAAATGGCCAAAAATCTTTCTATCTGAACGATCGGTTGTATGGGATATATATTATATATAGCTACGATCAAAGTGATTTTTTCAGGATATCTTCTATGATATATTAGAATATATATCACCGAGTTTCACGTTTATACTTTTCAAATTGCGGCAGGAATGACCAAAATCGTCTTATCTGAACGATCGGTTGTATGGGAGATATATGTTATAGTGGTCCGATCCTACCGGATCCGACAAATGTCTAATATAATACAAAAATACATCCTTGTGCCGAATTTCATTGAGATATCTCAAAATTTGAGGGACTAGTTTGCGTTCAAACAGACAGATGGACAGACGGACATGGCTATATCAACTCAGTTCGTCGCCCTGATCAATTCGGTATACCTAATGGTGAGTCTATCTTCTATATTTCTCAACGTTACAAACATCGGACCAAAGTTAATATACCATTTCATGTTCATGAAAGGTATAAAAATAAAAAAAAGGCTACATTAGGTACTATGGGAATCTTGGCAACAAGGCGTTTTAAAGGTTATGTTGTTGATGTGATTATTGGCATAATTAGTTAGCATTTCATTTACGCCTATATTTCATTCCCTTCATAGTTCCTATACTTATTTATGTATGTATACGTAAGCATAAATAATGGGAAATGAAGCGTCGAATAACCCATCACAAATCGTTAAACAACGCAGTTCTGTTCTTCATCTCTTCATTTGTATGCCTTTCATGAACATGAAATGTTATTACGAATAACTTTAATCAGCTTTCGATAGTATATATGTATAAGCACGAACGAAAGACGAGAGATATCCCAGACCATAAGTATTCCAAAATGATCAGTATAATGAACTGAGTTTTTTAGACATCTCCGTTTGTTTAGTTGAACATAAACCAGGATCTAAACTTTGGAGAGAACGCAGTGAAATTTGGTAAAGCGATATACGTAACTTTGTCGGAACTGATGACATCGGCAAAATATATATTTCTTAAACAACTGATTTTTAAAATTTTACGTCCACAGCAAAGAAACTTCGTGGAATCCTTACTTTTTGAACGATCTGGGTCCCATGCCCCTGAAACCAGTACTGTAAGTAATTTTTTAATCGTCTCTGAAACTCAATCACGCCAGAACGCCTCGACGGATGTGCACAAAATTTGGCAAAGAGACAGACAATGATCTACCGGCCTTGGCAACGTTATTTTACTTAAGCGATAAAAATCAATGCCGAAGAATTTTGGACAAGTGGGTAGTGCCACTCCCCATCGACATCATGCAGGAAACACAGGGTTTTTAATCCTAAGTTAATTTGAGTGTTGGTCATATAGATCGAGATTTAAGCAATCTGGGAAAAGTGAGCAACTACCAATGGATTGTTTTCAGAGTTCTTTGGGGATAGTTGCTGGAGCTTTTCAGGATCATTTAGGGACGATTTCCGCAATGCTTTCAGGATTTTTCCGATGCATTTAAGATTAATATCGGAACTGATTTCGGTATCGATTGTTGTTTTCAGCACCATTTGGGTACTTCTTCAATATTATTTCATGATTATCATTTCGGGATTGTCTTAAAAATATTTCGCTATCATATGCGGACCATTTCGGGACTATTACCGAAACACTTGGATTTCGTTTTCGGGGGCGTACTATATAGGTATGTACAAATTTCTGAGTGATTTCGGGATTATGTATGGACATTCTCGGTATGGTTTCGGAATAGTTTTTAGACCATTTCTCAATCATTTCATTTACGAATCAATTCGAAATTCTTTTTGGGATTTGGCGATTATTTTCGGAATAATTTTCAGGCTAGTTCCAAAATATTTAGGCATCATTTTTAGGTGTATTCCAGGAAAATTTTGGGCTAGTCGCGGGCCTTTTGGTGTTGTTTGCGCGGTAGTTTTAAATTTTTATTTCGAGATCTTTCGAGACTATCTTCCGCCCATTTCGGGACTATTTGCCAACAGATTCGGGATTGCTTTTGAGGTAATACCTGAGTTGTTTTCCGGATCATTTCAAGAAAATAACGTGAGACTTCGGTATTAATTCGGAACTATCTCTGGATAATATGATTGCTGTTTCGCGGTCACTTCTAGTTTACTTAGGAGTTGGTTTCGAGATTATTTTGGAGTTGTTTTCGGGGATACTACGCGATATTTATGGGATAGTTTTAAGAACCATAATCCGACTATTTTGGAAGTGATTATTTAAAAAAAAAATGTCTCTAAAATTTTAAGGATCATTTCTGGACCATTTCGGGATCACTGCGGAAGTATCTCAGAAAAAGTTAATGAGAATATTCGACTGTTTAGTGATCATTTATTTATGTTTAGATTATTTCGAAATTGCTTTTAAGATTATATCGAAACCATTCCATGATCTTTGGTAAGAACAGTTCTTTTAAAATCGTTATAACATTGAGTCAATTCGACCTAGACCAATAATATTTGGTAAATGGGTTACGAACATGATTTAGGTTCTCCGAACAAGATGATTCGAGAATATTTGAATTGATAAAAGGTATAGAGTACAGGAGCTTGACCACATCATTGAATCATTGAGTTTTTACACAAATTCTGTTTTTTACAGACTTCGAAGCTTACTCTAAAGAAGCAACTAATTGTTAAACGCTCGTTATACTAAATACTAGTTAATAAAAAAAAAACGAAACAACAAAAACCTTCAATAAAGTAAAGTAAAAGTTCAAAACAAAATGAATAAAGTAAGAACGGAACAAAGATATAAAAACCTAAAAAGAGAAAGCTAGGACGCGTAAAACTTTTCATTAATACAAACCAACAAACACACATTTAAAAATATATCGTTAAAGAATATTCTGGAATCTAATTTAAATAACAAAAACCATTAAAAAGAATAACCAATAATTACATTGGATCACAAATTCCAATTTTTTTTGGCACCAGAGACGCCATTATGAAATTCCTATGTAAAATCACCCCCTGATACCGAAAATCAAGCTTATTTTTAATTCTATATTAACGTTTTTGAGATATTTACCAACCCGTTTTTTTCAAAAAAAAAAAAAATAATAAAAATTCGCTCCACTTAATCATATATATCTCAAGAACGAATTGAGCACGGTTTGGAGCTTTTAAAAGGTAATAAAATTTGCTATAAACTGTGCATACAAAACTTTTTGCTAGGCCCTGCAGATTCAATGATAACGAACAATTATTACGGATTTTTTCAATTTTTTTTGTAAAAATATAAAAAAAATTGTACTATGCGAGGAAGGATCTCGAAAACTTTTTATTTTTTTGTAGATTTTTTTTCTCTCTAAGCTCTGTTTTACAAAAAAATAAGCTTTCATTCAACAAAATCGATGGACTAATACAAAAGCTATAAGCATTCAAGTAAATATATCCATTTAATACTTAAGTACCCTCCTGGTACATAGCGCTCATTTACTTTAATAAGTAGTGTCATAACTCAAAAAACACAATTTTCCAGGAGAGCCATTCAAAGATTTTAACTGCCATATGTTGCGCATATAAAGGCATATTTTCATTTTTATAGAACGTGGTAAATTTTTAACTGATCACAAACATTTTTTTTATACAACATAGATCATGATATTGGGTACGTTTATTTTTTATTAACTCAAAAGTCGTGTTTTTTGAGTTATGACCCTATTGAAGTAAATGAGCGATATGTGTTAGTTAGCAGGTAGATTTTCGAAGGGTTATTAGATACAAAAAACTGTTATTGTCGTTGTCATATTTTTAAGGCAGGTAGTGTTTTCTTTGTAGAACTAGGGAACCCTTTTGTCTAGGTAGGCTTGAATTTTTACTTGATCGTTTAGACGGTTAAGCGCCAAGTAAGTAAGTAAGTATTAATAATAGAACATGCGCCTTGTTCCTTCATAATATCTGAAAGGCTCGCCGGATACTGTTCACTTTATAATTGCAGTTTATAACCCGTCATTTACTTATAAATATAATATGAATAAAAGGCGCGAGAGTTTGAGTGTACAAATGATCCAGATATGTTCTGTTTCATCTGCGGTCAATTTATCGTTAAAAGGATGCGACGTGTGTTTTCAAATCCTTTGAAAGTTACATACTATAAGTATTTTGGAAATGAGCCTAAAAACAATGAAAAACCATAGACACCGAATACTGTGTACACCACATGTCGAGTCGAATTGATTTTTTCGGAAACCGGAACAAAAAAGTGAGTTGTAAAAATTAGGAATTTACTCCCTTTTAACGCATAGCTGACTAATTTCTGAAACTATCTGTTTAGGCGACATATGAAATTTATTACACAAATGAAGTAGGGGGAACCAACTTGCCATTCAACGGACTGCTATATTTGTACTACAAAAGTACTAGTACGAGCGTATCTACAGTGTCATTACCAGAACTAAAATCAACGGAAGCTACATTGCCGGAATCAAATTTAACTTTAGTTCCGGCTCCAGTTTCATTGTCAATAGCAGTATCTGATTACGCGGCATCATGTTGTACTGGATTTCAAACGGAAAACGAAAGAAACTATTTGTTACAAGCAAAACTCAATGATTGGATAAGGGATTTGGAATTGTCAAAGGAAAAGGCCGAACTACACGCCTCTCGTATGCAAAAATTTAAATTTGTTTCATCCGATGTTAAGGTAGCATATTATAGAACTCGTCACGAACAATTTTCCACTATACGAAGGAGGGCAGTGTTTGTTACTGCAAAAACATTGCTGGTCCATTCAAACAGTTTGGTGAACCATATGATTCAAAAGAGTGGCGATTGTTCATAGATGGCTATAAATTAAGTTTGAAGACCGTATTATTGCATATTGGCAACCAAAAGCCACATATCCCGATCGCGCATGCAGTAAATACGAAGGAGACGTATGAGATAATGCAAAAATTGCTCAAATTAATCAAATACGAAGAACATGATTGGAAAATATGTGCCGACCTTAAAGTCGTTGGAATGATATGTGGTCTACAAAGTGGATACACAAAATACTGTTGCTTTCTATGCAAATGGGATAGCCGAGCTCGTCAAGACCACTACGTTATAAAGGAACGAATCGAGTTTCAAGTTGGGGTGGATAACATAAAATACTCCCCACTTATAAAGAACGAAAAAATAATTCTACCTCAGCCCCACATCAAGCTCGGCCTTATCAAAAACTTTGTCCAGGCTTTGGACAAAGAAGACGAAGCTTTTCATCATTTGAAGACAATCTTTCCACAGATTTCAGAAGCAAAAATAAAGAATGGGATTTTTTTGGGGCCGCAAATAAGGAAAATGATGACCAATAACCATTTAACCAGTTAACTTTAAACCCTATCTGCCCGATAAACAAAAAATTTGTATCAAAATTTTTAAATTTACGTGAATTCATCGTCCAGTTCCGAATTAACAAGAACAACAAAAATGTACATAAACAAAAAATTTTTTCTGAATTGAAAGATAAATCCAGCCTAAGAAAATTATATTTGCTAATGTGCCACTTATGTATTTATCTAATTTACTTTTTTATTTTCTTTCAGGCGTAAATATGTCTTTAAAAATTCATTTTCTACACTCCCATTTAAATTTTTTCCCGCAAAATTTTGGCGACGAAAGTGACGAGCATGGCGAAAGGTTTCAACAGCAAATGAAAATGATTGAAAGTCGGTATCAAGGAATATGGGATGTCGCTATGATGGGTGACTACTGTTGGTTTCTCATAAGAGAAACCGATCCTTATCTAAATAAGCGTCAAAACAAGACACATAAATTTTTTCAATTATAAAATAAAATCATAGAGTTAAAACAGAATCATATCGAGCCTTAACCGCCGAATTGGTGTAAGGGACAAAATATCGATTTTTTTTTATTATCGAAGTCGATAGTGTTTGTCCTGATCTGTCATCTCCGAAAATTTCATAGTTCTATTTATTAATAATTTGCTGACCAGTTTGTTATTTATTAGAATTTTATTAGGCTTTGCTGGTCTAGTGTAGTTAGTCCAAGTAAAAACTCGTACTTTTTCTCCAAGCTCCTTGGCATCCTCAGGGGTATAATATAAAAAGTATTAAATTAACGTGTAAACATCACACAACATAAAACAACAAACACTTAAAACTAAAAACATCCATCAGTACCATGGTCATTGGGTACTTTTGTCATAGTTCTATGTTTTACCGTTATAGCAGAAACAATTTTGGTGTAAATGCGCAATACACTTTGTTTATATTTTTCCATGACCGCACATTGTTACTTACATCAAAAATATCTAGTGTGCTTTGTTGATTGCAGCAAAAAATATTTCATTCTAATAAACTAAATGCGCTTCACGGAGATAAGTTATATATAAAATAACATAATAAATAGTTCTTTGTGCGAATAATGGAAGCCTTTGAACCAGAGGTAATTATTTTGGCTGCAAGCAATAGGAAAAATTATACCTTTCTATTTAGGGCTTAGTAATAAATGAGTTTATCGTTGTTTTCTTTAGTTGGCAAAGATACATGCTCTCGTTCCCTATAGTGAAAGTGAGTCCAATATTTCCATTGATGATGAAACGTGTGTTGGTAATAGGGGCTTTAAAAAATCAAAAGTTATACGAAAAAAACCGCAAAACAAGAGTCGGAAGTCCACTGGCGTTAAACCGAACCCCTGTTTGAATAAAAATTGTGGAAACTCATGTGCGGACAAATTTACGGAATCAGATCATGTGGCAATAAACGAGCACTTCTGGGGTATGGGGAATAAAATAAGGCAGCGGAACTGGATACTTTCATGTACGATACGTAAGTGTGTTAAAAGAAGTAAATCCGAAAGTACTAAAAGGAAGTGGAGTTTAGAGTACACAATAAGTTTTAATACTATAAAAGCAAAAGTATGCCAAAAGTTTTTGCTTCACACTCTCAATGTATCTCAAAACATGCTAATCTATACTAGAAATAATGCACAGTGTCTACAAACAACCAAAGAAGATAACAAAAAATTAAGTAGCACTTTTGAAATCTTTTATTACTGTCGTAATAAAAGCAGTAAACTTTATTTACCATCAGAATTCCAAAACATATAAACTCTGTATAAGTATTATTTAAGTCATTTAAGTCACATTAATAAGGAATCATCTAAGTTATCTTTAAGAGTGTTTAGAAAAATTTTTGATACCGACTTTCACATTGGCTTCCATATGCCCAAAAAAGATAAATGTGCTTTATGCGAAAAATTTAAGAATTCGGACAGTGAAACTCAGATTCTTTTAAGGCAAACTGAAGAATTTCAAAAGCACCTTAAGGATAAAGAAACATCAAAACAAGTATTTTTAAATGACCAAAAGCAAGGTCGAACAGATTCTTCATTCTTATGTGCGAGCTTTGATTTACAAAAGGTTCTTAATACGCCCCATTCAAAAAGTGTAAATTTGTTTTACTCGAGAAAATACGCCTACTACAATGAAAGCATTTATGAAAGTGTTACAAGAAATGGTTATTGCTTTTTCTGAGGCGAAAGGGACGGAAAACGGGTATGTAATGAGATATGCACAGTAATTTTTAAGTACTTAAAACTCCTCGATAAAAAAGGAACGTATACTTTTATTAGCCTTTACTGTGACAGTTGTGCACGACAAAATCGAAACAGAGCCATGCTTGCTATGTTCGCTTTTTTTTTTAAATCCTGTACAAATATATAGCTTCAATGCGTCAATCCAAACGCAATATTTCCCCCTTTCTCTGTATGATAAGCCTTTGAAAATTTCTTTGAAAAAGTTTAACGATTTAAAAAAACTTTGCGAAAAAGGCGCTATACCAAAACAGTTTCACAATGAGTTTTTAAATATGCAACAAAGCGCAACAATTACAGATGAGTGTTATTTACGGTCCCTGATATGCTTAAATTACGTTTAATGAAAAATCGTAATAATTGTTCGTTATCTTTGAATCTGCAGGGCATAGCAAATTTTATTACCTTTTAAAAGCTTCAAACCGTTTTGGAATTGCTCAATTCGTTCTTGAGATATATGTATATGATTAAGTGGAGCCATTTTTTTTTAAACGGTTATTCATAAATATCTCAGAAACGTTATCATAGAATTAAAAATGACCTTAGTTTTCGGAATCAGGGGGTGATTTTACATAGGAATTTCATAATGACGTCTCTGGTGCATTTTGGCTGTAAATCAGTGTTATTTGTATTGGCTTCGTCGATTGATGGCACAAATAAAACAATCAAAATATAAGAAGAAGAAATATGAAAAAATTATGCCATGTGTAAAATAAAACATTTTTTGACCCTGAACTTAGCAAAGTCAGCAAACGACCTGCGACTCATACCGGCAACACACGAACAGCTGTATATCAGCAATTCCAGTTCCAGCGCACCGACAGCAAAAGATCACTTGTACATTGTGCGAAGATCGTCGCGGTCCACATGATCGATCGTATATCTGCGAAATGTTCGTGCATTTGGTATTTTTTGTTACGTTTTACCTATAATTTACTATGGCAATGTTACTTCCTCCCTCTCTCTGATCGCACTTGCTGCTGCGTTAGCTGGCTGAGGCTTTTTATTAATTTTTATTGCGAAATTTACAACATTCCTTTTTATTTAACACATTCACCTTAAAGAAATTGTTGTATGAATGTATTTGCATATGTTAAACATGTGAAGGAATACGGGGGCTGAACATTCTGATTTTAAATTTGTTGCCGCTGCGAATTTTATTTTGTTCCCTTTGTGATGAACTAATCTATATAATCATGGAACGTGAATTACCAAATCTGCATCCGCTAGCCTATATTGTTGTTGTTGTTGTTGAGGGTTTTGGGGAGTCTTATCGATGTTGTTGGTCCTTTGTCGGATATAGATCCAGTACGTTCCGGTAACAAGCACCATTGTAGTACAAGCCCTACCATCTCGAGAACAAATTCATATGACCATATGGAACCTTTTGGCCATCCCGCCGTTCCGCTCCCCTTTGATGGGGGAGCAAAAATTGCGCTGGAAATCCCTTGAAAGGGTTGCGCTACACAACTCCTTGAATCATAAACTAGCTTATCGTGTACCGTGATGCTAACCTCAGTACCTACTGAAATAGAAGCCAGGCGCATCCAACAGGTACATAAGTCAATTAGGTTCAATCCACTTAAAACTGCAAGTTTCTTTGAATATTCGTCAGAGGTTATTGATGACAGTTTGCTAGTGATCGCACCTATTCGATGGGGCGAAGAACTGCTACCAGAAGAAGAAGAATAAGATTCACTCAGCCATTCCACAAGCATCGGTAAAATATTTCCCAACATTTGAGATATTTATAGTTCTGAAGTTGATATCCAAGATCATTCTTCAATTAGTCTCCAATCCTTGGGATATTTAGACTTCCTATGTTTATATCCAACATCATTCTCCAACCTTTGAAAAATGTATAATTTTCAGGTTCACATCCACCCTTAAGAAATTCATATATCTCAAATTGGTACCCAACATCGTTCTGCAATTAGCCATTGAGAAGTTCATTGTTGTCCAGTTGATATCCAACATCGTTCTCCTACCTTTGATAAATTTATAGATTTCAAGTTGATATCTAATATCATTCTCCAACCTCTATTTTCCAAAAATTGATAAACTTATAGTTCTAAGGTTGATATCCACCAAAAAAAATATCCAACATCCATCTCTAACTATTCCTCTATTTTTGAGAAATGTGTAGTTCTCCACTTGATATCCAACATCATTTTGCCAAAAATTTTTTAGTCGATATCAAACATAATTCTTCAACTTTTGAGAAATGTATAAGTTACAAGTTAATATGCAACACAATTTGCAGTTATTCTCCAACCTTTGAGAATTGTAAAGTTTTCAAGTTGATATCCAATATTATTATCGAATTACTTTCTAACTTTTGAGAAATATATGGTTCTCAAGTTAATATCCAACATCACTCTAAAATTATCCTACAGAAATGTTTAGAAAGGTAAAGTTTTCGAGTTGATCTTTTCAAAAAATAGATATAAGAATGAGTGAACAAATGATTCCATTGTAAAAATAAATATAGCATCCCTTGTGATGGGCAGATATTTCACGCATTATTATTTCGAGCATTCAATTGATATCTTCTGAAAATCTATATATGACAGCAATGTTATTTCCATTACAAACTACATATTTACATTCAACTAAGAATAATAAATCCATTCACGTTTTACATATTTTATGAAGACTTCACTAACAGAGTACCAGCAGCACTCGCTCGTTTCTCATATAAGGGCTCATAATGATGACCTTTAGGTGGCCTAATACCACAAGCTGTGTTGACCTGTTCTGAGAGATGTTGATTTATGATTTTACGAATAATGAACACGCACTTTATGCCACATATATTCAACCATACATATGTACATGTATTAAGATATTCCAATTTCGATCTACGCATGGCAATGAATATCTTGCAGAATATTATTTGCATATCGACAAAACTGTCGGTACTCGATGACTCAACAGAAAATAATTTATCTACAATAAAATAGAATTCATTTGTCACTGTGATAAAGTTAAGAGAATTTAATGGGTTAAGAAAAGGGGTAGCCGGGTAGGAGATTGCAAAGGCAAATGCCTAATGTATAGAATAAAAAAATTATATTACATACCAGCGAGATCTTGAGATTTTATATTCTCGCATTGTAATTATGGTCGGAGAAACAATAAAAATTTAGAAACGTACATGTAATACATACTGAGTAGTATATTACTAATAATAGTATGGCAAATTGTTGGTATTTATAATACAAATGGAATTTGGTGCGAAATTTTTGTTAGCATATCTGTCCACATAGAAATTTTGAAACAGTATGTAGAAATGTCAAAACTACTGGGGCATCTATCGTGATATCTAGACGCTTAACGAATAAAAACATGCGTTGGCGATATCGCCTGCTACTGTTACTCTGAAGCTTACGTTTTCTTTTTTCATCTACATAGCTTTACGTTATTCATCAACCACACGAAAGCATTGCGGAGATCGGCCCTGCAAAGTTCGCAAAATGTTACGAAAAGAAAGGCAATGCTGGTTTTGTTTATTCTTTTTTTCATTTCCTCTTTGTTTGTCTACAAATGCATTTTATTTTTACAATAATTTTGTAAAACTGAGCCCGAGTTTACAAAGCTTCTGATTCGCAACGAAAAAGAAACGTTACAAAAACAAATCTAACATAACACACAAATTAATAGAGACATAACGTCTCACCTGTGCTGTTAGTGTGAGAAATGAGATAAACTGAATTAAGTAAGGAAACAAATACAAACAGGATCGCCTAGTGGTTAAGGCCACTGCAGTTTCACCGTGTGATTCGCGGTTCGGCCTGATGATGATTATGTGGCGGTTTTCGAAATGGTACCATCGCAATATATCAGTAAATGTTTCTTTCTTTCTTTTCAGTTTCTCTTAGAAAAACATAATAATTGAATGAAGGGCATGAAGCTCATGAATTCTTAATAATAAGTATAACTTTGTATATGTAACAATATTATAATTGTCGATGCATTATGTGTGACTTTAGATATTGAGCAATAAATTGGAAAAAGTAGGGGTGCATGCAAAAGCAATGCATATAAAAATAGCAATCAGAAGCACGGCACAACCAGCCATGCGTTTGTGGATCATTGTGTGGAGTGTATGCAGTTATTGTTGTATGATGTTTTTATTGTCATTATTATTAAAATAAATCAAATTTTTTTTTTTTTTTTTTAATCCAAAACTTACAATGTAAACGAAATAACTATGTAAATAAAAATCATATGGTTTGAAAGTTGGTAAACAAAAAACATATGATTCGAAGAATAAAATACTAGAAATGCTTAAATGGGTGTGAATACTCTTGTAGCTGGCATCTCGCAACAGCTGATTAACCCTTCTCCAACTACTGGGACAATATGTCCCAAATTTATTCAAAATATTTTTATTTATTTATGAAAAGTTCCATCTGAATTGCATCATATAAATAATATGTCTAAGTATAGCTGTTATTGTTAAAGATTGAATTGGAAAGATTTGTGCCAGGATAATGAAATGACTTCCTGAATTTTAATATATTCAGAACATATTTTTTTCAAATATTATTCTCACATTTTCTTTAGAGGTATAAAAAAAACTATTAGCGAAGTGGAGATAAAACTACGTGGCGAATGGGGTAATTTTGCATAGTCAAGAAGAAGAATTATTAAAATATATTGACTAATAGATGGGTGTTTCATCAACTTCAAAAGAGCTCAATGGCGAGACAAAAGGGATTTAAGGAGCGTTTGGCTTGTTTATTTCTGTAGAACACATGAAATCCGGGTTCGGCCTCAGCGCGAAAACTTGATTATTTTACGACAACTAGAATAGGTATTTCGACCCCAAACTAAAGACCTTAAGGTGGGCATTTAGATAGCTAGCCATTTGAAAGCAGCATTAATTAAATTCAAATTCTAGGCCGGTGTTGGTAAGTTGTGGTCAACTGTAAAGTCCCTGTGAAATCTGACGAGACTCAATGTCAAAACATCAATTAGTAGTTATCTGTCGGCAATTTGTTATACATTATTGGGTTGACATAGCCAGATAGCGAGCCAATAGACAAGCAAAAACAAAATAGGTAAAAGAAGCCATCGAAAGGCCAACCTTCAAAAACAGTTATCCCTCTGATATTATATGCTATTCCCGGTTGGAAACTACTATCAAACTCAGCCTCGCTTTCCGGAGGACCAGCCTCTCACTTTTCTCTGCCGATATTTCTTCATTTGCTTTATCTGTAATCTTACCTAGATCCTGTTTATTTTATTCTTCAAAGGGGGAGACTTGTTCTTTACTTTGCCTTTTCCCCTTTCTCATCCTTTTCTTTTTCCTCTAACTTTTCTTCTTCCCCTAGCCCCCCCTATTTCTCCTTCCTAATACCTTTCTTTTTTCCGCCACTATCTTTATTTCCGACTGTTAACAACCCAAACGTCGCATGCGACGAAATATGAACACCTGGGATCTTTTGAATTTCATGCTAGAAATACATTCGAATGGCTCTTGTCGACCACTGCCGAATGCCGCTATGTTTTAAAAACGTTCTCTGCAGTAATTTAAAAGCAACCCTGCTGACTTGAATCTTGGAACTTCAGTACGGTAAGCAAACTACAGCACAGCGGCCGTCATGCTATATCGTAGTATTGTGAAAAATTAATATTTGCCCATACTTAAATGAACAAATAAATTTTTTTCGCTTTGTTTTTAGCATCTATTAAATAAATTTTATTTCTTTATTATTTGCTTGACAAAAAACCGGCTGGGTAATTCCATGATTTGGTTTGTATAAATTTTGTAAGGCGCAAAACGGTAAATCGGGTTACTGCTAAATGCTTTCATTATTATTATTTACGACATCGAAATTTAATTTATTTATCATTAAGAAGGGCCAGGATTGCTTGTAGTGCGGGTTTGAATAAAATGTAATATTGTAAGTCTTCATAACAGTGCTGGGAAACGCCGTAGGTAACGGGAGAGCACGTTTTGGTTGCCAAAGAGGTGAAGGAGAGTTAAGGACGGAGTGTGAGGAGTGAAAGTGACGAAATAAGGATAAAAGTAAAGAAATACGAAGAAAATGCTATAGAGATAAAGAGCGATAAGTAGAGAGCGAAAAAGAAATAGGGATAGATAGAGATAAGGAAGAGAAAACAACGTGGGGGAGAGAAGGAGAAATCTATGAGAGAAGTTAAGGAGAGAGAGAAGGAGATAGAACGATAAGATACAGAAAAATAAGAATACAGCGGGAGAGAGCTAACAGGGAGAGATAGCAAGACATAGAAATAATACGGAGGTAAGGGGAAGAAAAAATAACGAGAGAGATAATGAAATTTTAACGAAAGAGAGAAATAAAGACAAAGCGAGAGAGCGACAAGGAAATAGAGAGATAGGAACAGAGAAAAATAAGAAGAGAGCAGGAGAGGGAGAAAGAGAGCAAGAGAGAGGTATCTGTAAGGAGAGAGAATGAAATGGATAAGAGGATAAACAATTATCGAGAGCGACAGAGAAAGAAAAAATAACGAGAGAAAAAAATTAAGAGGGAGAGAGAGATAAAGAGAAAGAGCGATAAGTAGAGAGATGAGAGAGATATAAGGGTAGTGATGCCAGGTACCTAAACTTTGTGAAATTACGCACAAAAATTAAAAAAAAAAAATTACCTAATTTCCCACATCTTAATTAAAAGAATCCCATGAAATTCCCAGGGTTAAAGTGTCTATTTCTTTTCTGGAAAGTTGAGACAGCGTGCTGCCCTCAAGTGGCCTAATGAAACAAGGCTAATACTGTTAATTTTTTTGCCGAGTTGTTAATGGGTTTGCTAATATTTAAATTAATAGAATAGAAATACTATATTAGCTAATAAAAAAGTGAAGTTTTTTTTTTTTTATAAAAATCAAATATCAAATGTGTTTGAGTCAGAGTTGCTTTGAATGGATCGTCCGGCACAGATTCCAACCAGCCACTGTACTCTTTCTCCTCCTGACTACTTTTTCGGGAACGCTTTTTCTTTGCAGATGAAAAATGAATGTGGTAAAATATTTCAAATAATGTCGTCTGAACAAAGTCGCAAAACAAATAATGACAATTATTTCTTGAGTTGCCAGAAATAGAAATATATTGACGTATGAAATTGTTCCAGGGTACAGTGCGAATAAAAACAACGAAACATTTTACAGTATTGTTAAGAGTGCTGATTAATTTTAGTAAGGTTATGATCAGCTTTTCATGCATAGGTAGTTTTGCTACAATAAAAATTCCTTTGTTTATATGGCAGAAAAAAAAATTTTTCCTCTCTTATTTTAAATTAATATCCCTCAAAAAGGGTAATTTCGCACAATCTGGCTTCACTATATAAGGGTAGATAAAGAGAGAGCGGCAAGGAGAGAGAGATAAGGAGGGTGGGAGAATCGCGAAAAAAGATAAGAAAAGAGAAAGAAATATACCGCGAAAGAAATACATAAGGATAAATGTCAAGTGATAGAGGAAAAAATAAAAAAGTAGACTCAGTGAGCGCCAGGGAAGAAGTGAGAACCGTTTCGGTTTCGGGTTTTCAAATTAATTTCAGTATCATTTTCTAAAATTTATTTTCTTTTTGGTTGGAAAAATTATTTTCGTTCTTCGAAATGATTTTTCGTTTCGATTTTGACCATCAAATTTAATTGAAGTTTCAGCTTCGGCTTACAAAAATTTTTCGGGTTCAGGCTCCAAAACTAATTACATTCTCGTTCTCCAGAGTAATTTCAGTTTCAATTTCGGGTTTTGTTCTTTAAAATTAATTTCAGTTTCGTGTTCGAAAAACTATTATCCGTTTCGGTTACGGTATTTATAATTAATTTCAATTCTGGTTTCGATAATCAATATTAATTTGAGCTTCAGTTCCCGGTTTGAAAAAATATTATTTCGTACATACTTTGTATGTAATCATGTGTTAAAGTTATACTTGTTGGTAAGGCGGTTTCAAAGGGGCTGTAAAGTGTCGAAGATTATGTGTAGGTGTTACAACCTTAGACTAACAAAATTGCTTCTATCATTAAAAAGAGAGGACTGTAGACTCATGACGGGTATTCTGACTGGACACTGCCTTCTGGCGTCACATGCCTTCAAATTAGGCTTGGTTAGTCATAGCAGATGTAGGAAGTGCGGGTTGGAGGAGGAAACGATCGAGCACGTTCTGTGCTCGTGCCCTGCACTTGCCAGGCTAAGACTCCAGCTATTAGGAGTGATACAGCTGTCAGATCTAGAAGCAGCAAATGGCTTAAGTCCTAGGAAGCGTCTAGTATTTGCCAAGAGGACGAAGTTATTTTATAACATAGGTCCTGGTTTTTGATAGGGTTTTTCAGTTTGATCGTTAAAACAAACTTCTCGTAACACTACGGACTCAATCAGTCTATGTGAGGTCCTCATGGACCGGCCAGTTCAACCAAACCTAACCTACGACTTATTTGTTGAGTGTTAACAAACATGCGTGCATACATCTTGCCTCGTTACTTGTTAATCAACGACTAAACCGCTACCGATACGATGATTTTGCTCTTACCAAAAGAGCGACAGCTTCAATTTTGGTAATCGTTGGTCTAAGCTATCGTTCGCAATACAGAATGACGCCCTTATTACGGTTTTGCTCGTCAAAATAAATTTAAGTTTAGGTTTCGAAGCACTCTAATGCACCTACATACTATGTACTTAAATACATATGAATATGTGCATAAAATCAAAACAAATTAGCCGGCCGGCCGGCTAGTGGCAAACAGCTTGCGAGGCTAATCAGCCAACCAGGCACTGACACACATGAACCAGTTTATTTTTGTGCATTTGCAAGCTTCCAATGTGCGCACTTTTGCATATTAAATAAAAAAATTTAAATAAAAGCTGTCATTCTTGTATCCCACTCGCCTTTAATCCTCCCCTGCCGACCACTTCTCTTTCAAATACCCCCTGTATGCGTAAAAATTTAAATGAACCAAGTTTCGGGGCGAAAAAAGAAATTAAAAAATTGTAAATATTGGCAAATTACCAGAAATGTCAGCTACGGAACGACTTTGTGCAAAGAGGTTTTTAGTATTTTATTTGATTAAAAAATTTTCAGTTGTGTTAAACACATTTTTTTTTTTTGCGCGAAATTTGTCCAATGCAAAAAAGGCGCGCAAAAACGGCTGCCCGGCTATTTCGGCAAAAAAAGAAAGAAAAACACAAAATATGCAAAATTTTAGTGAAAATTCTAAATAAATAAACAATGGGTGTAGTATGACTAAAAATTTGCTGAAATCGTTTTTAGTTTTTTACGCAGTTGCCTAAAATTTACAAAAATGTATACCTTATTGTGAACACGAAAGCATTGAATGGTAAAAAGCAAAATATTAAAATACAATTTCAAGTCAGTATACTATGTAAATAAAAAAAATATTCGTTTGGTTTCAAGTGACATGGAAGTAGTAAATGCATTGAATTTAAGTTTGATTTTGTAAAATATGCAAAATTAACTGCAAAACTTGTTTCGACGCCAAATATTTTTCGAGTTTTAGTTTTTATGTAAGTAAATGAAGAATTTAAAAAAATTTCATAAGTACTAAAAGAAAAACGAAATTTTATAAATGGTTGGAACCTTCTGTTATATAACGAGTTGCGGGGTTTTATGACAAACCGAGCTTAGCTTGAATGTTTCAGTAGCTCTCTTACTACACAAGTAAAGAAAAAGTAACAAACATGTAATAAAAGTACGGTGGCAACTCTGTTCAAACATATCTTAAGTTTTGTAAAATACTTCTTGTTTGATAGCCAGAGAGGCATAGCTAAATTAAATTTCTTTATATTTCCAATGAGTGGCATGCGTGCAAACGTATCTTAAGCGACAAGACCTAGGATGGGTGGCAACCCTGCTAAAAATATTTTTTATTGAACAATTTTGTAAATAACTTCTCGTTTGTTACATGTATTGAAAAAATAAAATAAAATTATTTAAAATGTGTGGCAACCTTGCACATCTGCGCAAAGTGACAGCACTTAGGTAAAAAAAAGCTCAGAATGGAGCACTCACACATAAACACAATTTTTTTCAAATCCGTCGAGCCTTTCCCGAGATAGTAGAGGTTGTACAAAGAAATAAATATAGTCAGGGTTGTACAAAGATGGAAATATATTTAGGGATATTTTTATTGAAATACGACGTAAAATATTTTTCGTTTGGTATCCATATTGGAGCAATAGAAATAAATGTAAAGTTCTCATTAATTTAAAGTGCCAACCCTACTTTAAAAAAGCTCAATGGAGCTCTTACATAGAATATCTTTTGTTTGATGCAGTGGCAACGCCAGGTAAACAATTCGCTATATCTTCGCAACTTAACGGGAGTAGCTATCCAATACATGGTGTAGAGATTTTATATATGAGGATGTTGGTGTAAGAGAGGTATAGAGAGTGAAAGTGGAAGTGAAATTTGGTGGTATTGGGATTGAGTGTAAATGGATATGAATTGATAGTCAGGGGAGAAGTAGGAGTGCGAGGGTGAGTGAGTGTCTGAGAATTGTCTTGGAAATGGGCGAGGTAGTGAATGAGAGTAGGAGTGTGGGAAAGTGAGATGTAGAGGAAGAACTGTAAGATCAAGAGATAGATATAAGGAATGCGAGGGGAATCGGAAGGAGACTGTGACTATGATCGACCACGTTTCCGATGAATGAAAGCGTCATCCGGGTATGCTTTAATGAATAAAAATTGTGGGTTGACCTTCATCAAGTTACGATAAACGGACGACATGCATCCCACATTATAGCGTCGCAGTCAAGATCTGCGCCCGTCTCTGCGTGAATAATAAGCATGTAATCTAGACGTCAAGAACTTGGAATTGCAATTGCACCTAATCTTTTACACCTGCGCTCTGAGAGCACAAATTAATATAAGAGCAGTGAATAATCAATCAATAACATAATTTTTATGTTTGTATGTTTTCATTACTTTACAAGCTCTAGTTGTAAAAACTTCGTAACATTTAGAAATCTGTAAGAAGGGACTGTAAAGCAAGCTCATGTCCTAAAATTGGTTATCTTATTTTTCATAAAAATTTCCAAGTTTTCGTGAAGATTTTAACATTTTTCAAAATTTTCCAAATTTGCATGAAACTTTTTAAAGACTTCGCGAATTTCTCCGAAAACGTTTTCGAAATTGGTTTACATACTTAAGTAGGAATTTTCCATAAAGCTCTTTGAACACATATCGACATTTCAAATGTTTTCGAATATTTTTTTGAAATGTGCTTAATGTTTTCGCAAAAAGTTTGAAATTTTCAAGAAGACTTTCTAAGCGAATTTTTTTCATACTAATAAACAGGAGCCAGTAGACATTTCAGTGTGATTCTTTGAAATACTTGAGAAACTCGCCAGGCCTATTACTCCAGAAGCGAAGAAAAAAAAAAAAGGTTCAAAAAAAAGTTTTCCAAGTCAATTCATTCTACTTCGAAAAGGTGAGCTGGACAGTCGCACAGAAGGTGCACCACCGTTTCCTCCACCCACCGAAGATTGCAACTGTGGCATGAGGTATTGTGTTCCTGTTCCATCTGTGACACACGCACACCAAATGTCCAGTGCACGAATAATACCACTGCATGACTCCGCTGATCATGTAGGTACACAGACCCCATAGCAGTACTACTACTACGTAAACTGAGTAGCCCACCACGTCAACTACATTTTCATTAAATTGACAGAGTTAGCTGTCTATAACGCAAAGCCAGAGCACTGGCGATAGAAAACTGCCCTGTGTAGTCATCCTCCATGGATTTGATGTGATCACCAACCAGTTGCAATTCTGGGCCGCAGAACCAGTTCCGAATAGGATTTTAAATACGAAATACGAAGGTTATAATGGGCATCTTGTATTATGTCCTACCGTAAAACACTGACCGAGCACCAAGCCATCCAATCTTCTGTGGACGTCCAGTATTATTTCAAACGTTTTTAAAGCAAGCTTCGAAAGACTAATGGGTCTAAATTCATTTTCATGACCCTTTGTACTTTGCTTCAAAATGAGAAACACTATAATCCCTCTCCAATTTATGCGAACATTAATTATTCGAGTACATGCGCTAATGATACATTCTAGTCTAGGGTATCACCACCGAGCAGGTTTTCTGTAACATCGCTGGGAAGACTTCTGCAAGAACTGGGGTTTGTATGTCAAAAACTGTTGATTATCTATGTAATCTTATATGGTCTTATTATTTTATTTATTAGCCGAAAGCAGAGTAATATCTCGGATACGGCCTTGATTCCATCTGCCTGAAACTACAGGCTAGTAAATGTGACTTTATAAGCAGCGCCACAATTTCTGCGAAACCCCTGTCTATGAACCATCTTCTTTTCTTAAAACACATGGGCAATACTTTTCTTTTGAGAGTATTTTCCTCATTTCTGATGACTCGATGGATGAGCAAAACTCCTCCAAGCGGTGTGGTCATAGAATAGGAACACGTATGTATGTACTTGGTCTCATAAAAAAAATTTAAATTTTTGGAAGCAGTAAAACAAATATAAACTATATGCACTATAAGGTCTTATTATTTGAGTGTTTTCCGAGCTGGCGTACTGTGTAAGAAAATTTCCAAAATCATTTGTGACTAAATATAAATTTAAAGTTATGCGTCTTTCTGTTTCACCTGAAATTTATTATACGATGCGTACGAAAATTAGTACAGACAGACACGGCCGCAGTCTTGGCACAGGCATGTTCCTTAGTCGTGTGTTGAAATGATATATTTATTATCTCACTTAATAGGCGGTAAAATGAGGTACTTTAGTTGAATTACACCTTTGTGACATAAATCGTTTGTTACCCACAACATAAGAAAACACTATGTTTATATTTTTATGTCTGTGCCATATTTTTTGTTTCTTTTTGCGCATGAAAATTTTCAAATTTTTTGATGGTGGAATATTTTTAGAAACATTTAGAAGGTCGTTAAACTAAGAGAAATGAATCACAGACTCCTTCGAATGGCGAATAGTATTAGATTGGAACGTTTTATAAGCAAAATTTGAATGTCATAAGCCGTTTGTGACGAAGTTTGCTTCAGCTAGGTAAAAATCCCTAGCTTCTTTCTAAATAGGTGTCTAGTTCATTCGCTACTTGCCTGTTTAACCTTGGTCCACACTTCCCATAGTTTGCTGTCCACTTAAAGTTAGAATAGGAATAAGAATTTATATGCCGGAAGTTATTGATTTAATCGCTTTATCTTCAACTGTCATAGCTCAGTAAATAGTCAATGAGAACAAGTAAGGACGGGACTGTCTTCGGCTATGCCGAAGACTTCATACCTTTCATGAATGGGGCTGAACAATAATCTTATCCCGTTCGTTATCTCCGAATAATCGGATGTATAAGATAAGAAATATCTAGTGAACAGATCTACATACCTAAACGATTTTTAAGATAAATATAAAATAAAAAATAGGTAGGTACTTTGTGTGAGGATGCAAAGTTTCGGTTTTTTGTGGTCTCCGTGTAAAAACTATGACTACGAATCACGTATTTCAACAATATATGACGTAAACGTAACTATTTGATGAAATTTGATGAATTTTGAAGCTTCTAGCCGTAAAAAAGGGACAAAAATTACAGTTTATATGAAGTATATAATATATATACCACCGATCTCTATGATTTTTTCAGACAACAATATATGCTATATACGTAAGCATTTGGTGAAATTTGAAGCTTCTAGCTGTTAAAATGGGGCCGAAATTGCAAAAAAAATATATATATACTATATATATATACTATATATACCATCATATATATATTATATATATCACCGATCTCTATGATTTTTTAACAAAACAATACATACTATATACATACGTAAGCAATCGGTGAAATTTGAAGCTTATAGCTGTTAAAATGGGGTAGAAATTGCGAAAAGTTTCTTATCTGAACAATCGGTTGTATGAGATATATACTATATATACAACCGATCTCTATGATTTTTTCAGACAACAATATATGCTATATACGTAAGCAATTGGTGAAATTTGAAGCTTATAGCTGTTAAAATGGGGTAGAAATTGCGAAAAGTTTCTTATCTGAACAATCGGTTGTATGAGATATATACTATATATACAACCGATCTCTATGATTTTTTCAGACAACAATATATGCTATATACGTAAGCAATCGGTGAAATTTGAAGCTTATAGCTGTTAAATTGGGGTAGAATTTGCGAAAAGTTTCTTATCTGAACAATCGGTTGTATGAGATATATACTATATATACAACCGATCTCTATGATTTTTTCAGACAACAATATATGCTATATACGTAAGTATTCGGTGAAATTTGAAGCTTCTAGCTGTTAAAATGGGGCTAAAATTTGCGAAAATATATATATATATACTATATATATACTATATATACCACCATATATATACTATATATACCACCGATCTTTATGATTTTTTCAGAAAACAATATATGTTATATACGTAAGCATTCGTTGAAATTTGAAGCCTCTAGCTCTTAAAATAGGGCAGTAATTACGAAAAGTTCCTTATCTGAACAATCGGTTGTGGGGGATATATACTATATATACGACCGATCTCATCAATTTTTTCAGGCAACAATATTTGCAATATACGAAAGTATATGGTGAAGTTTGAAGCTTCAATCTGTTAAAATGGGTAAGATATTACAAAAATCCTCTTTTTCTGAAAAATCGGTTGTATGGAGGATATATGCTATAGTGGTCCGATCTGGTCGGTTCCGACAAATATCTAATCGGACACCCAAATACACCCGCTCACCAAATTTTATCAAGATATCTCAAAAATTGAGGGACTAGTTTGCATACAAACAGACAGACGGACAGACGGACATGGCTAAATCAACTCAGCTCTTCAACCTGATTATTTCGGTATACTTAATGGTGGGTCTATCTATTTTCCTTTAAGGACTTACAATTTTCGGTTTCGTGACGAAATTAATATACCATTTCATTTTCATGAAAGGTATAAAAATGATCCATTTATATATTTATGTATGTTTTGTTTTGAGGAATTCGTGTGTTTAGTATTTGTATACCGTTTTGTATCACCCTTTTAACAAATATATTTAAGTACGCGATAACAATAACACTAACAGCCATCTTCCTAGTCAGCATTTTTCAATTTGTTTGATGGACAAACAAAAAATTTTAGACCATAAGTAAACATAAAGTTGGAAAAGTCAAATGTGTAATATTTACGTATGTACGCATTATTAATAAGTTTTTCTAGATAAAGGCATGTCTTCGACATTTGCTTTTTTTACCTCACTAGCTATCACCAGCTTTCTCGAAAACTCAACACTTACCATTTTTGTAGACTATATCTAAAGGTATATTTATGATGTGTATTACAACCGTTTTTTGTCACCCTTTGTTAAACTTTGTTCGAGAGAAAAACCGGCGTCGGTGTTGTGCAATCTTCAGAGTAATTTTTTGTTGCGACACTGAAGATGGCACAACGCTGAAACAGTTTTATCCCCACACCAAATTTAGCAATGTTCAACAAAAAATTATTCCAATATACATCAACTCTCCACCGTATCGGAAAATCTACAGAACTGATGATGTTACAAAAGATTTTTCATACTGGCACTGAAGATGGCACAACGCCGACAACGCGGTATCTCGAAACCTAATTTATTAAAGAGTGAGAAAAAATCGCTTCAATATACAACAACTCTCCACCGTGTAGCAAATCTACACAACTGACGATGTAAAGAGCGACTTCTCGTTCTCTCACTTAAAATGGCACAACGTCGAAACCAGGGTATTGCCAACCCAAGCAACATGACAAAACATCTTTCCAATGTACACAAATTCTTCGCCCTGCATCACGAGATTTTTCGTTCACGCACTAAAGATGGCATAACGCCGAAACGCCCTCCTAACACAATTTTACAAGTTATGACGAATAAATTTTCTATAAATCCCGAAAACGAAGATTTATCTTATTTAATAATTTGGGAAACATTTAAACAAAGTGACTCAGGACGGACAAGGTGACAGCTGTTTCGATTATACCTTGTAAATCTCTTCAAAGCCTTTTCTCCCGGGAGTGGGACTTGAACCCACACTCCTACGATGGCGGGAGTGTTACAAAGGCATTATCTTAATTTACAAACAGTTTTTGCATTTCTCGCGCATAGCAAACAGGCCTTAGCGATGAGTCACAGTTTTTTTATTAGCTGGCTATGTATAAAAAGTTATAAAATAGAAAAATTAACACCCCTATGATGATTGGTATTAGATGCCTTATTTACACTTTAATTGAAGGGAATCGGTATCGTACGTATTTAACTTAAATTTCGTATGTCTTTCAGAATGATTGAAGTTTGCGGAACGCACAAGCGACCCCGAAATAAAAATAATCCCGAAAAAGTTTCAGAATGATAACAATAAGAAATCAATCCGCAAGTGCTCCCGAGAAGGTCTGGAAATGTTCTCCACCGACTATCAAAACAGAATCAGAAATAGACTAGAAGTTACTTTAAAAAAAAAAATATGGGATCTTACCGAATTGAATCCAAAGTACCAGCAAAATGATCCGAAACTCATACTGAAATAAAAGCCTAAAATAATTCTAAAATTATTCGATAACAATCATGAACACAATCTAGAAACTAATCAAAAGCTGTATCGACATGGTCCGAAAAATAACTCAGATATAGTCGCAACATGATTGCGAAAACAAAACAATCCCCAAAACGTTTCCGCGACAGTGAAGAAAAGGATTAGAAATAATTTTTAACAAAATCGAAATTATACCGAAACGGTTTCAAAATTATTTAAAAATCAAAATCGAAGTAGTCCCGAAATACTAACAAAATGTGCCTAAACTCATACCAAAATGGCTGGTCATACTATACATTAAGTCTATGTGAAGTTTTTATTGAACGTCCAGTTCACCTAACCTAATTCCAAAATGGTCCGACAGCAATCATGAAGAAATTCTGAAAACAATCTAGAAATGTACAAAAACTGTATCGAAGTTTTTCAAAGATAGTGCCTAAATAATTCGAAGATAGCCCCAAAATTATCTTCAAAACTTTCGAAATAGTACCACCATGATCTAAAACAATACAGAACTGATGGCGATCCTGAAATGATCCGAAAAATAGTTCCGAAATAGTTGCGTAATGATAGCAAAAACAAAAAAAATACTTAAATGTTCTAGGGATAGTCCCGAAATGATCTAGACATATTATCAAAACAATACCAAAGAGATCGGGAATTATTAAAAACCATAGAACTTAAAAATTATTTGGAAATATTCCCGAAATTATACTAAAAGCAAAATCGAAATGATCCCTTAGTAAGTACAAAATACCCCGAAACCCATGCCAAAATGATACGGGAAAATCATGAGGAGATCCTGAAAACAATCTACAGATTAATTAAAAACTCTACTGAGCCTGTTTAGGTCACAGATCTAAATATATCTGCCCTCGCTCGTAACACTTAACATCATTAACTACCAATTATATAGGCTTGTGGTCACTAACACACACCACATTGAATTGTACGCACGCACATATGCACACATTTATACTTTTTTACTGCTATGAATCCATAATGTAGCAACCTTGTTGTGGTGAAACCCGACGAAAGTGCTGTATCGTGGGCGCATAGCCTTCAACCAGAAAGTATCTCCGTCATCCTACGTAAGCTAAGCCAATAATACGAGAACAATATACGTTCATTTCCACAAAACTCGTTAATAATATTCATTAACACTTGTTGTTTTAACTTTGAATAAAAAGCCATTTATTTGTCATACTAAAACGAATTTTTCGTGTTTTACGTTTCGTTTTTTCGTTTTAAAGATAGTCCCAAAAAGGTACGAAACAGCCCCACAATGCTCCAGGAGTTAAGAACGGATCGCATTCCCAAAATAGTCCGAAACTATCCGAAAACAATCTAGAAAGAATAATGAGCTGAGTTGCAATGGAGCCTGATCCAGATCACGATAAAAATTTAACATGCAAATGCAACAACATCGTTGTGATCCTGATATTTAAATTGATCAATTTCGGCGAATCATTCGTTTCACGTCCCGGGGAAAGCAACATAAAAAATTTAGAAACTAGTTTTTTCAAAACTTCGGCAGTGATTTGGCGAGCACTCGGAGTGTATTTCTGCTATGAAAGGCTTCTTAGTGAAACTCATTTGCATTGCAGATGCCGTTCAGGGTCGGCAATTTGTAGGAAAAATTAAAATCTCTTCAGAGGTTATCGTCCCTTACATTTATTTATTTAATTTCGGAACCGCATAACGGTTCTGTTCGTTAAATTTTTTGTTGTCGAGTTTTGACAGCTCATGCTGTTTATTTGGTTGCATTTACAGGCATAGGCACTAGGGTGTCCGATATTTACCAACTTTTTACACCTTCCGACATTTTTCGATGTGTTTTAACTGCCGACGTTGGCTGTTAAGTAGCAATGATCTTGTTCCTTCTTAAGAGAAAATTCCTATATAGTTTAATATAGAAAAAACATATAAAGCATTTATGGCATAGTTTGAAGAACTAATAATAGTTATTCTTAGTTCGATAATTTTTTCTGAATTGTAAACTACAATTTTAGGGACAGATACCCTATTATGTTTACACATGAGCTGAGTGCTGCCACCTCTGATAAAACCGATCCGAATTGTTCCAGTTAGAGTTGATAGTGATTCAGAGCTGGATAGCTGATTGGAACGTTTTGCTTGCTTTCAGAACCCGTATGGTGAATACGATAATTAGAGCTCAATAACCACCTTTTGAAGAAGAGCAAAATTATATATACTCCGGCCCGAGAATGATTATAGAACTAATGCAAATTCATTTCACATTGGAACCCATTCGAGAAGAACATTCGTATTCGATTGAGAAGTGTGAATGGATATGATTGAAAAGTTGCGTAGGGGCTGCCAAGTGATGGCCTTCATCAATGATCGTGCTCTTCTGTTCAGAAAGTAATTTCTGGCTACCTTGGAGCAATTTTTTACCCGGCTATACATATCTAATGAGCCGGTTTAATGTTCATACATACATACAGCTGCATATAACAAAGTACTGATATCAAGCAAGGTTTTTTTGTTTTATTTATATTTGTATATTTACAAAGCTTGTGATGTATATATGTAGTAGATCGCCCTAATTTCTTAACTAAATTTCTATGTTTGAATACCCAAAAAAAGGTAGATTAAATATTTAAAGTCTAGATGTATGTGTGTATAAGCTATTTACTATTTTATTTGTACTTTTAATTTTAAGCGGGTTTTTTTAAATGTTAAATAAAACTGGCTAATGAATTTCTTTTCATTTGAGGGATGTGTACATACTACCAACATTCGCTAACGCTAAAACTCCATCCCCAAAAATATCTAAAACAGTATCGTAGAAAAGTATGCAATATTTAGTACCATATGGTCACCAGGAATAGCAGCCAAACTCCTATACTTTTACATGGGACTTAGGAGGTTATACTTCATGCTGTATACTTTTCGGCGCTCTTGGTACTGTTTTAGATATTTTTGGCGATGGAGTTTTGGCGTTAGCGAAGGGTAGAATTTGGGTGCAGAAAACAACCGAATGCCTTCAGTGTGCTATCGGATTTTTATTCAAATTACATAATTTGAATATTTTAATTTAAGCAATGAGGTATATGGTGCTGATTAGAGATATACGCCGCCGATAAACGCAGCCGCCGCCGCCGATTTTGGTCTTTTTTCGCACGCCGCCGCCGAATGTCAAAAATATTAGCGCGGCGGCGGCGGCGTCCGGCGCGTTACTATATTTTCTACTCGTTTAATACTAGGTTCAAACACACACCAAATTGGTAATTTATACTATTTGGGCAATTTATTACGCAATTTGTCATATTATAAATTGTAATAATAAATTGCCAATTTAAATAAAATGGCGTAATAAATTGTTTCAAACTGCAAATGCAACATTGTAAAGTGTGTTTATTGAATATATTTAAAAGTCAGTTACGCATGGCTGAACTATATGGTTGGCTCATCTCTTCAGCTGATTTTATGTCTTTCATTTCCCTGGAGTAGGGATTGTCAAAAGAAGATGGCAAAATCAAAATGAAACCAAGACATTGAACACATTTTCTTACAACACAAAAATTTCAAAATTTTATGTTTTCATTCCATTCCATTCACCTAATACCAACACGCACATTTTGACAGTCTCAACAAAGGCATGTTCTTACTGCAGAGATGAGCCAACCAGCTATCAAATTACTATTGTGTAAGCTAAATAGAGTTGTATGAACACCATTCAATTTAAATCGAAATAGCCTCAATTTATTTTTCTGTTTGAACATAGCATAAGACTGTTTAGGTCATTTATTGTTCATGTCGAAAATTGGTCGGAAGTGGTATCAACGGATGCGCATCACTACCAGTTATAAGAAACTAATTGCGAAATTTAACTCTTTCTAACTGTTCAAAAGTTATTTAAATAAACAGGCGTTTTCGATTTCAGCTTAACACGGGCTTTGCATCTCCCAATTCACCAAGTTATTAAAACAAAACAATAAAAGAAAAGTTATATAATAAATTTATATGCTCACTTTGCATATTTATTTTCAAAAAATTAATAATGAACAATGAATTCAAATAAAATGACCCAAGGCGAACATGGTTTCAAGTTGTCCTCAAGTTGTTAAAAAAAACCAAATTACCCGAAAAAGGTGGCGATTTGCTAAAAGAATAAGCGAAATCAGTTATCAGTTATGCAACCCCAGCGAGTTAGGGGGTCAAAATATACCCGCGGTAGGTATGCCTGTCACAAGAGGCGACTAAAATACCAGATTCAAGGGGCTGTGTAGCGCAACCCTTTCAGGTTGCCAGCGCAATATATAGCTTCTTCAAACCCACACTTCATCCTTCAACACCCAAGTCTCCCGGTTTGACAATTCCTAAAGTTGGCGGCTCTATCCAAAACTAGTCCCTTGAAGTGAATCACATTGATCATAGCCTGTCAACCATGTTTAAATATCACATACACGTTACGGCTCTTTTTACAAATGCGAATATGTAAGCACATTTATTTACCAGGTGAGGCTTTGTCCTTCGGAAGAACACTCAGAGTGGTGAAGCAAAAGCTTTCCCAAGACAGTCGAACTAATGACCGTGTGTGCTACTACCCTAACGTAGTGGACAGTCGAACTAGTCTGAAACTGAAGCTAGGCGGTCATCCATAATGAGCTCTTATATCATAAGGCCGGAAAACAATAGTTAACATCTTTCAACTTAAAATCGGTCGACTTTCATTCTAAAATATCGTTTTGATTTAACGAAGACTATTGAAAGCAATGTTGTGAACATAAACGTCTGCAAACTTTTGTCTACATTTTAAAAATTGTATCCAGGGGGGTCCTTGTAAAATTTTAATTATAGAGATGCTGAGAATTATACGATTTTCACCCATTACGCAATGACATCCACTTTGACAGCTTATGATTTCGAGGGCGGCTTCCTTGGCCGAATAGTCACTCCCTAACGTTTCAAGGTGTTTCTCTGGTGTAGCTCGGCAGCATAGCGCGACAAAAACATCCGTTAGAAAGTCTTCGGAGCTACACCTAGAGCTTCTAGGAAAGTGACGTCGACGAAGGTACGAGTTCGAAGTCGCAGTCCTATAGTTTCTTTGCTGGCATATGGTTTGAGGATCAGGAGGCGTGGTAGCGACTGGTGGTCGGCATTGCTACTGTTCTTACATCGAGAATTGTAGCCCTTAATCATCGGGAATTGTAGCTCGAAAAAACTGGATGCCCCCTGTGCCACGAGAGTCATGAGTACACTTCCCAAGGCAGCCGGTTCTATGTATCGGAGCGACTCGGGATTTTTCCCGAACAAGGGCTGTCATTTCAGTGTGACCCCATTTAATTTGTTGCGTCCTTGGTTGCACCTATTGGATGGGGCGAAGCACTGCTACAACAATAATAACGGAGTCACGAGTGACTGCCAAGGAGCCACAAATGATTTAAAGAAATTGTGTTCGCGACGATTATTAGGAGTTAACCCCAGGTGAAACTACGCTTTGCACGAGATATACAGACAAACGTGTGGCCATTTTATGTATGTATCTCTATTTCTTTTCAGCAGAGTAGCAGTACCAATTCCAAAGACCGGGGTTAGGTTCGAAGCCTCTCTGGAGTAAGTGAACGAGGGACAATCCCTCCACAAGGAGCTACTCCTGAAAAATTTTGAACGATCTGCGAGATTTTGAGGCAAAGACCCAGGATCTTTCTAACGTTAATTTCTTTGAATACATACAAACAAAACCTTTCCTAAATATTATTTTTTTAAATAGAAAAGTCAAGCCTTTTAAAGTATGAAAACCGGCGTACGCCGGCACGCCGACGCCGCCGCCGCCGATAAAGTGATCGGCGTAAACCTCCAGTGCTGATGACTTTTTCTTTGTTTGAGTAAATAATTTTTGCCACTTTTCTGCACCTACACCCAAATTCCAACATTCGCTGACTCAATCGCCAAAAATATCTAAAATAATATCACGTGCATGGAAAAAGAGTATGCAATATTTAGTACCATATGGTCACCAGGAACAACAGCTTAACTGCTATACTTTTACATAGGCGGTTATTCCTTATGGGCATATGGTACTAAATGTTGCATACTTTTCCGCCCACTTGAGATTGTTTAAGATATTTTTGGCGTTCGGGGTTTAGCGTTTACGAGGGTTGGAATTTGGAGGTTGCACAATTAGCCGCACAGCAGTAAATGAAAACCGATCAATTGTTGTACGGTTTGCTTTGAGTGTGCGCTATAACTAAGCAAATGCAATTCAAATTTGATTTTGAAAATTTTGTGTGGTTTTCTCCCGAAATAGTTAAGAGCAAAACGGAGGTGAACAACAAACAAACGTGCTCGCTTCTCGACAGTGGCTTTCAAATTATCCGATTATGATTCTATCATGAAAATCCGTTAGGGGTGGGCCTAAAAAATTGCAAAATTTAAGAAGATTGGCCCAAGCTCTTCAAGATTCATTTATTTTATACATATATGTATGTGTGTACATATGTCTAAATGTGTGGCCGCATTATGTTCATATTTATAGTACTGGTAAAAATTGGATAAGCAAACAATGTTGGCACGTGAAATCTTTGCCATTGTGCCAAGTTTATGAATGATAAATAACAAATTTATAAAAAATTCATTTAACAACAGCAAAGTTAAGAAAAAATCACAAAATGCCATATTTACTTATGCAAACTACATAGAAATTACACTATGCGACAAAATCTACTTTTTGTCTGGGTATTGGACCAAACCAACTTTTATGAGGAGATTGAGCCCTAAGTATAAAAAGTTCTATCTCCGTTTTTCGAAGTTAGCCTCCAAAAAATAGATATCGGCTTTCGAATTTCGAAATTCTACATTTCGAAATTTTATTTTTTTTGGTTAACGCGTTCAGCAAATTAAAATAGTAAAAATGTGGTCGCGGTCCGCTCTTTTCCCTTATTTGAAGGGTTGAATTCTTTTTTTGAGAAATTTAGTATATCAGCTGTTATACGAGGTGAAAAGTCAGATAGTCCCATGATAGTGGCTACCACTTTCATGTCTGCACTGGAATTGCTCGTACTGTAATTTTTATACTCAGCCTGCTTTGCACACAGAGTATATTAACTTTGATTGGATAAAGGTTTGTTGTACAGGTCTAAAAGAATCGGGATCGAAAATAAATTTGATTGAGCCATGTCCGCCCGTCTGTCCATTAACACGATAACTTGAGTAAATATTGAGATATCTTCACCAAATTTGGTACACGAGCTTATCTGGACCCAGAATAGATTGGTATTGAAAATGAGCGAAATCGAATTATAACCACGCCCACTTTTTATATATATAACATTTTGGAAAACACAAAAAACCTGATTATTTAGTAAATAATACACCTAGAATGCTGAAATTTGACATATGGACTGATATTGACTCTTGATACAAATTTGAAAAAATTGTTTAAAATGGGCGTGGCACCGCCCACTTGTGATAACATCAATTTTACAAATATTAATCATAAATCAAAAATCGTTAAACCTATCGTAACAAAATTCGGCAGAGAGGTTGCCTTTACTATAAGGAATGCTTTGGAGAAACATTAAAGAATCGGTTAAGGACCACGCCCACTTTTATATAAAAGATTTTTAAAAGGGTCGTGGACGAATAAAATAAGCTATATCTTTGCAAAAAAGAGCTTTATATCAATGGTATTTCATTTCCCAAGTGGATTTATAACAATAAATAGGAAAAACTTAAAAATTTAAAAAATGGGCGCGGCACCGCCCCTTTTATGACTAAGCAATTTTATATGTATCGGGAGCCATAACTAGAAGAAAATTTAAGGGATCGTAAGAAAATTAGGTACATAAATTTTTCCTATAGCAAGAAATATAAAGTTAAAGACCACGCCCACTTTTATATAAAAGATCTTTAAAAGGGTTGTAGACGAAAATAATAAGCTATTAGCGAAAGAGAGCTTTGTATCAATAGAATTTTACTTTCTAAATTGAATTATAACATTAAATTGGAAAACACTTAAATTTGAAAAAATGGGTGTGGCACCGCCCCTTTTTTTCAATGTTTCGGGAGCCATAACTCGAAGAAAAATTTACATATCGTAACAAAATTGGGTACACATCGTTTCCTTAAAGCAGAAAATATTTCTAGTAAAAATGGACGGGATCGGTTAAAGACCACGGCAACTTATATATAAAGCAAGTTTAAAAGGTTTAAAAGGGTCGTATACTAGAATAATAAGCTATAACTTAGCAAAAAATAGTTTTGAATCAATGACATTTCACTATTCAAGAGGAAATGGGGAGACATTTTTTTTTAAACGGGCGGTGCCACGTGTTATGTAGAAAAGTAATTTATCTGAAATGAAATGTGCAAATGAAGCTCATAATGTTCGGTTACACCCGAACTTAGACACCTTTACTTGTTCATTTTTTTATACTCAGTTGAGCAGAGCTCACAGAGTATATTAACTTTGATTGGATAACGGTTGGTTGTACAGGTATAAAGGAATCGAGATAGATATAGACTTCCATATATCAAAATCATCAGTATCGAAAAAAAATTTGATTGAGCCATGTCCGTCCGTCCGTCCGTCCGTCCGTCTGCCCGTTAACACGATAACTTGAGTAAATTTTGAGGTATCTTGATGAAATTTGGTATGTAGATTCCTGAGCACTCATCTCAGATCGCTATTTAAAATGAACAATATCGGACTATAACCACGCCCACTTTCTCGATATCGAAAATTTCGAAAAACCGAAAAAATGCGATAATTCATTTCCAAAGACGGATAAAGCGATGAAACTTGGTAGATGGGTTGACCTTATGACGCAGAATAGAAAATTAGTAAGATCTTGGACAATGGGCGTGGCACCGCCCACTTTTAAAAGAAGGTAATTTAAAACTTTTGCAAGCTGTAATTTGGCAGTCGTTGAAGATATCATGATGAAATTTGGCAAGAACATTACTACTATTACAATATATGTGCTTAAAAAAAAAATTAGCAACATCGGATGAAGAACACGCCCACTTTTTAAAAAAAAATTTTTAAAAGTCAAATTTTAACAAAAAATTTAATATCTTTACTGTATATAGGTAAATTAAGTCAACATTCAACTCCAGTAATGATATGATGCAACAAAATACAAAAATAAAAGAAAATTTCAAAATGGGCGTGGCTCCGCCCATTTTCATTTAGTTTGTCTGGAATACTATTCAGGCCATAAGTCGAACAAAAATTTACCAATCCTTCTTAAATTGGGTAGGGGCATAGATTCTATGACGGTAACTTTTTTCTGTGAAAATTGGCGAAATCGGTTGAAGCCACGCCCAGTTTTTATACACAGTCCACCGTCTGTCATTCCGCTCGGCCGTTAACACGATATATCTTTACTAAACTTAGTCCACGTACTTATCTGAACTCACTTTATCTTGGTATAAAAAATGGCCGAAATCCGACTATAATCACGCCCACTTTTTCGATATCGAAAATTACGAAAAATGAAAAAAAATGCCATAGTTCTATACCAAATACGAAAAAAGGGATGAAACATGGTAATTTGATTGGTTTATTGACGCAAAATATAACTTTAGAAAAAACTTTGTAAAATGGGTGTGACGGTACATATATAAATAAATTAGCAGTACCCGACAGATGATTTTCTGGATCACCCTGGTCCACCTTTATGGCGATATCTCGAAAACGCCTTCACATATACAACTAAGGCACACTCCCTTTTAAAATACTCATTAACACCTTTCATTTGATACCCATATCGTACAAACAAATTCTACAGTCAGCCCTGGTCCACCTTTATGGCGATATCCCTAAATGGCATCCATCCATAGAACTATGGCCTACTCTCTCTTAAAATACTCTTTAATACCTTCCATTTGATACACATGTCATACAACCACATTCCAGGGTTACACTAGGTTCATTTTTCTACATGGTGATTTTCCCTTATTTTGTCTCCATAGCTCTCAACTGAGTATGTAATGTTCGGTTACACACGAACTTAGCCTTCCTTACTTGTTAATACTCAGTTGAGCAGAGCTCACAGAGTATATTTACTTTGATTGGATAACGGTTGGTTGTACAGCTATAAAAGAATCGAGATAGATATAGACTTCCATATATCAAAATCATCAGTTTCGAAAAAAAATTTGATTGAGCCATGCCCGCCCGTCCGTCCGTCCGTCCGTTAACACGATAACTTGAGTAAATTTTGAGGTATCTTGATGAAATTCGGTACGTAGGTTCCTGGCCACTCATCTCAGATCGCTATTTAAAATGAACGATATCGGACTATAACCACGCCCACTTTTTCGATATCGAAAATTTCGAAAAACCGAAAAAATGCGATAATTCATTGCCAAAGACGGATAAAGCGATGAAACTTGGTAGATTTAATATCTTTACAGTATATAAGTAAATTATGGCAACATTCGACTCCAGTAATGATATAGCGCAATAAAATACAAAAATAAAAGAAAATTTCAAAATGGGCGTGGCTCCGCCCATTTTTCATTTAATTTGTCTAGGATACTTTTAATGCCATAAGTCGAACAAAAATTTACCAATCCTTGTGAAATTTGGTAGGGCTTAGATTCTGGGACAATAACTTATTTCTGTGAAAAAGGGCGAAATCGGTTGAAGCCACGCCCAGTTTTTATACACAGTCGACCGTGTGTCCTTCCGCTCGGCCGTTAACACGATAACTTGAGCAAAAATCGACATATCTTTACTGAACTTAGTTCACGTACTTATCTGAACTCACTTTGTATTGGTATAAAAAAGGGCAGAAATCCGTTTAATACGCCCACTTTTTCGATATCGAAAATTGCCAAAAACGAAAAAATGCCATAATTCTATACCAAATACGAAAAAAACATGGTATTTGGATTGGTTTATTGACGCAAAATATAACTTTAGAAAAAACTTTGTAAAATGGGTGTGGCTCCTTCCATATTAAGTAAAATAAAATGAAAAAGTTCTGCAGGGCGAGATCAAAAGCCCTTGGAATCTTGGCAGGAATACTGTTCGTGGTATTACATATATAAATAAATTAGCGGTACCCGACAGATGATGGTCTGGGTCACCCTGGTCCACATTTTGGTCGATATCTAGAAAAGGCGTTCACCCATAGAACTAAGGCCCACTCCCTTTTAAAATACTCATTAACACCTTTCATTCGATACCCATATCGTACAAACAAATTCTAGAGTCAACCCTGATCCACCTTTATGGCTATATCCCTAAATGGCGTCCACCTATAGAACTATGGCCGACTACCTCATAAAATACTCTTTAATACCTTTCATTTGATACACATGTCATACAAACACATTCCCAGGATTACCCTCGGTTCATTTTCCTACATGGTTATTTTCCCTTATGTTGTCACCATAGCTCTCAACTGAGTATGTAATGTTCGGTTACACCCGAACTTAACCTTCCTTACTTGTTTTTTTTTTTTTTTTTGAGGCTTACTTCGAAAACGGAGATAGTACTTTGTCTACATAAGCCTCAATCTCTACAAAAAAAGTGGGTTTGGTCCAATACCCAGCCGGCTGTTGCACAGTGTTATATATAAAGTACAAACTTCGATAGCTGCCACTAAAATTATTCATAGCTGTTACCTACAGTGAATAATCCTCAAATGGTGTTTCCGTGAAATGTTTTCTACGAAATAATATTTAAAAATTCGTAGTAAAGACCTTATGAACTTCTAAACATTTCAGCAGAGAAAGGTTATCATATTTTCTAAATACGATTTTTTGGTATAGGTCGAATCCTGGCTTTCTATAAAAATAGTAGTGAAATTTTTTTTAAAATTTCGTAAATTAAATTTTGTTTTGATATTTTAATGAAAACCTTCTAGGAATTTCTTAACTGAAACCGTGCACACCAATCTCAAACACTTTTTTGGAAAAATTAGAAAATTCGAGAAAATTTTAATTTGGAGTTCTCTGAACAGTTTTCGAAAAACCCCGAAAAAATTTAAGAAAATGTTCGAAACTTTTTTGCAAATTTATAAACTTTTTTGAGTATGTTCAATCAATTTTAGTCCAACAAAGTTTAAGTTATACATCTCTGGGACGGTGTTTCAGATTTTTCTCCACAGGTACAAATTGTGAAAACCTTTTTTCATATGGAAAATTGTAGAAAAACCGTGCGCCCAAAAACTCAAGTCATCTTGCGCATCGGCAGATAAAAAATTTTCTGTAAAGGGACCTTGTTGGTATGCTGCACCGTCAGAGCATTGGTGCAATAGCGCATTTACCTGTGATGACACCCCTAAGTAATTTGTTTAGCTTGAGAAGGAAGCTAGTTCCTTTCCTATTCAAACATGGCGATAAGAACATTGAGACCTCACAATCATCGCTATTGGTCCCCAGCAAGTTCTTTTCCCTAATGTCATATTCCTCGATTTACCTCAGTAAATAACCCAGCGGTGATCGTACGAAACTATCCGCTTCGCTTATGTTCATTTCAGAGCCTTTTCTGACCATCTCATCTGCATTTATTCCCTTCAATATCTCTATGCCCCCTAAACCGCTAAGGGAGACATTTATATAGGCCAGCGAGTCTCGATACCTTGGCACGTTATCCGACTTTTCACGTTGGATTCTTATGCGTTTAAAGCGGCCTGTCTGTCGACAAAGATCGATACATTGATTCTGGCATCGTGCTATGCTGGAGTAGTCAGGCTGCTTTCTATTGCATAGACCTCCGCCTGGAAGACATTGCATGACGTAGGAAGTTGTTACGATTGATTTACCTGTAGAGCGCATTGCAACTCCAGTTCCCTTTACCACTTCATTTTGTGTACACTTTAATGGCCCTACCCCCTCTTTTCATGCCTGCTCATTCTACCAAGCGATTTTGCAAACCCGAATTCGCTTAATTTGGACAGCTTTTTGTATTCTTCGAAGAAAGTTTCTATATTTATACCTTTCATGAACATGAAATGGTATATTAACTTTGGTCCGATGTTTGTAACGTTGAGAAATATAGAAGATAGACTCACCATTAAGTATACCGAATTGATCAGGGCAACGAAATGAGTTGATATAGCCATGTCCGTCTGTCCGTCCGTCCGTCCGTCTGTCCGTTCGTCCGTCTGTTTGTTTGAACGCAAACTAGTTTCTCAAATGTTGAGATATCTAAATGAAATTTGGCACAAGGATGTATTTTTGTATTATATTAGACATTTGTCGGTTTCGGTAGGATCGGACCACTATAACATATATCTCCCATACAACCGATCGTTCAGATAAGACGATTTTGGTCATTCCTGCCGCAATTTAGAAAGTATAGACGTGAAACTCTGTGATATATATTTTAATATATCAAAGAAGATTTTCTGAAAAAATCACTTTGATCCGAGCTATATATAGTATATATCCCATACAACCGGTCGTTCAGATAGAAAGATTTTTGGCAATTTCTCCCTTAATTTCCAATATAAAAACGTTAAACTTGGTAATGTTCATTCTAATATATCAAAGAAGATTTCATGAAAAAATCATTTCGATCGGAGCTATATATAACATACATCCCATGCAACCGATCGTTCAGATAGAAAGATTTTTAGCCATTTCTCCCTTAATTTCCAATATAAACACATTAAACTTGGTGATATTTATATTAGAATAAATAAGTAGAAGATTTCCTGAAAAAATCACTTTGATCGGAGCTATATGTATATAGTATATACCTATCCCATACAACTGATCGTTCAGATAGAAAGATTTTTGGCCATTCCTCCCTTAGTTTCCAATATAAAAACGTGAAAATTGGTGATATATATTCTAATATATCATAGATTTCCTGTAAAAATCATTTGGTTATTTTGTTTTGTTGATTTTCTTTGCCATTTTTTTATATTTATCTTAAAATCGTTTAGGTATGTACATCTGTTCACTATATATTTCTTATCTTATACAGCGCATTGTTTGGAGATTACGAATGGGATAAGATTATTGTTCAGCCCCATTCATGAAAGGTATGAAGTCTTCGGCACAGCCGAAGACAGTCCCGTCCTTACTCGTTTTTTTTTCACTCAATCGGCAGAATGAGGTTTTGGAAATTTTCAGGATTTTCTAGGGTATCCAATACGTTCAAAATGCTTAGCAAAAAAAAAATGTGTTTTTGTTGGTTATTGTTTTTACGGTTTTTTTTTTTCTTTACATTTCGGAGGGGAAAAAATTTAAATGTTATATTAGTAAATAACTGTGAACTTTTTTTAAATTTATTTGTTTATGAACTTTTCTGAAAGATAAAGGATGATAGAAATATTTATTTTAATATTGTTTTTTTTTTTCTATTTCAAAAGTGTAAAAAAATTCTTTATGAAAATTCTCAAAAATACTAAACCAAAAAACAAGTGTTGAGACTAGTCTCGGAAATGAATACAAAAGCTATTCTGGAATGGTCTAATATATGTTGAAGAAAAGAATATTTCAGTGAAATAGAAATAAGCAAACATTCATACAAGTAATACTCCTATGTATATTGCTAGTTTTGAATTCGAAATGAAATAAAATAATTAAAAAAAAATTTTAGTTAAAGGGTTTTATTGAAAACAATGCTTACATTAAGTAGTAAAAATACTAAAAGATAGAAAATAATTAGGTAGGTCCTAGGTATTAATCATCACACTCAAAGGGCGCACGCCCAACGCTTTTATTTAATTGTCTGATCAACGCCCTAGATTGATGAGGAGTGTGATGACTAGTACCTAGGACCTACTTAATTATTTTCTATCTTTTAGTATTATTATTATTTCATGTAAGTATTGTTTTCAATAAAACCGTTTAACTTAACATTTTTTTTTTAATTTTTTTTTACTAAAGCGGTTTCTATTTCTGTATGTCAAATATGAGCCAAATCGGACCACAAATACGATTTTTGTGAATATCTCGATCCTTGCGCCATCTAGCGTCGATTTTTTTCATAGGTCGCTTTATATTCTTGTATGTAATATGTGTTCCAAATATGAACGAAATCGAACCACAAAAACGATTTTTGTGAATGTCTCGATCCTTGCGCCACCTAACGGCGATTTTTTTCTTATTATTGCATTGTCATCGGGTTCTGAACTATATTCCAATTTTCAAGCTTGTAGCTTATCGGGAAGTTACTTAAATTTTAATTACAAAATTCCCGCTGGCCGGCCGGCCGTGCAGCCTGTCAAGTCAACCTAAATAAAACCGTTTAAAAAGACAGCCTACACAATTTTTGTGATTGCAGCAGCATAAGTGTGACAAGAAAAAATTTTAATTTAAGTACATTCGAGTTTTGTACCCAGCCTGTAGTAGCCTTATGTATATGCAAACATTTTATATTTGAATGATAGACTGAACTGAATTTCGCCTAGCAACACGTATTTAACTCGAGTTAACACGCGCAACTTTGCAGATTTATAAGATTATATACATAACAGTAATTAAAAGTACTTAGTTGAAGAAACTACACTTCAAACGGTAAATCCCAGCTGTTCTGATCATGTTAGTGAACTATTTTATATATTTTTTGCAGATTAATTATAAACTACTCTACTCTAAGGCAGGCATGCCCACATAATGGCTTTATAAGCTTTGTATGGCTCACAAGAATATTACTTTGGCTCTGTTTGGCTCCCAACAACAATAAAAATCGATTGCATTGCGTTGCTTTCGCAATGGGGCATACTCAAAACAAACTGTACAACAAGTACAGTCTACACTCATTCACTGCTCGTCAGGCAATTGTTGTAAAATTTCGGACGTTGTTGAATAAATCAGTTTTGTTTTCAGTATCAAAATACGTTTGGATGGAAACATTTTTTTGCGCCTCTTTACACGAATGCAAAGTTCACCCAATTTCCAAATAATTTTTATTAGTGCGCACTATATTTATAAACGAAACAAGCAGTGTTGCCATTTTGGTGCTTTTGGAGCCAAATCTAGCCCTTTTTTGCGTTTAGCTCCAAAAATTCCGGTTTAGCCCCTAGCTCGTTTTTTTTGGCCCTCTTTAAAATGTTTGCCCCTTTTTGGCTCCAAATCTATTTGGGCAGTACGTATGTGAAATTTGTAATATGTTTTATGTGTGTCGAAGTTTTATTTTATTTGTTCGTTATGTATAATGTGGCAACTCGGTACTCAACTGATAACAAAAGCTTGAATCAATAAACCGTGTCATGCGGTTGTATGTTTGCTTTCCAGCTTGTGCAACAGCATAGTGTCACCTTCTAAGAGTTTCGACCCTTTAACTTCAGACTTCATAATTAAATTAATAGAGCAATTAAGGGAACGTTTTCCGCACAATATAGAAACGCTTAGCAAAATAGATTTCTTTTCGGCTGAAAACACATTGAGAATTGTAAAACCTTAAAGGTTTTCATATTTCACAAATGAAAAAAAAAACAAGTATAGCACTGATGAAATAACGAGATTACAAATGCAGTGGACAAATATCTTTCTCCAAAATTGGAAAAATGTGACTTCAACATTACGTTTTTGGTTTAATGCTAAAGAGCATAACAGTATAATTCCAAAAGCTTGTCGATTTGTGCTGCCACTAATGCTGAGGTTGCAGGAACGTTTTCAAACATGAGTTTGATTTAAAGCAAACACAGAAACAAAATGAGTTTAGTTATGATGCATTTGCTTCTGACAATAAGAAGTGGTTTTAAACGGCTGAATAAATGCTGTCATGACTTTCAAATAAACAACAATCTCATAAAATTAATGAACACAAAAAATATTTATGAGTGCAGCAAAAATAATAATTCATCTTCTGAGGACGAAATCATAAATTTGGAAGTCTAAGGCCCTTCAAACATACCTCGTCCCAACATAAACTTGAATATCGCACACGTGTATTTTAATGGTGATTCGTACAGCCGTAGGACATTAAAAAGTTAGTCAAAAAATTGGAAAAAATTTTAATTAATTTTCATCGGCCAACATTTTGGCAAGTCGTAGTAGTGTGAAAAATACTTTTTAACGACACCTTAGCGCCAAATGGTAAAACAAAAGTTAAAAAAAACGTATTTTTGTTATTAAAAAATATAAAATGAACTATAAAAATAGTATTATTTATGTACCTCTTTTGCACCTTATATTATTTTTTTTTGTTAGTTTACTGTGCCTTTTTTATAACTTTGTTTAAGTTTGATTTGTAATAAATGTGAAAACTTTCATTGAAAAATATACATATACTTTCAGGTTTTGGATTTTCTTGAAAAATTTAGCTCTTTCTATCCCTTTTTTTCTAGATACTAGCCCAAAGAAATTTTTTTTCTGGCAACACTGGAAACAAGATAAAAATCTGCGAATGCTATTTTTCCATTAGCTCATTTACGTTTTTACAAGGAAGTTTGTAGTTTCACTTTTCGCTTGAGAAACCAAGAACTGCGATAAAGCTTTCTTAAGTTTCATTCCAAATCATTGAATTTTATATTCGCCAGGGTAGGAGTGGGCATTATTGGACAATGGATTGCAAAATCTGTACACTGAAAGTAATGGTGCTAGTAAAATCAACAAATCGATTCTGTTGTTCTTGACTTAACGGAGATTCGGTGAAATTGATCGAATTATGATTAATTCGACCGAGTTCTTTGTCAAGCGAACAAATTAGTTTAGTCATTTCAACAGAAGAGAAATTGTCGCTCTTAAGTTAACAAAATTCTGTAAAATTGCCAGATTCCTAATCAATCTAACTGATTTTTTTGTTAACACAACTGATCTCACTGGTCATTTCAACAGCGATCAACAGTCAATACATGAGCAAATTTCAAAGAGAATTTTACGCTCACTGCGCTCTTTACTTTGTACTTATGTATGCTGTGTACTATAGTATGTATGCACATATTTACGTATGTATATGGCGGCCGCCGTGGTGATGATAGCGTGCTCCGCCTACCACACCGATGACCCTGGGTTCACACCCCGGGCAAAGCAACATAAAAATTTTAGAAATAAGGTTTTTCAATTAGAAGAAAATTTTCCTAAGCGCGGTCGCCCCTCGGCCCTGTTCGGCAAGCACTCCGAGTGTATTTCTGCCATGAAAAGATCTCAGTGAAAACTCATCTGCCTTGCAAATGCCGCAACATAGGTACTTTCCTACAAAGCTGTCGCAACAACTTTTTTTTATTCATTTGACTACTAAAACGGTCAATTACGAATCAACGATTTGTGCGCAGTTGATTCAACATCTTGTTGCGATGGATAAAAATTTACAGACATTTAGGTTGAATTGACCCGTATTTCGGTTGATTTTACCAGTCTTTTTCTTTCAGTGTACCTCGATATGATATTCTCATTAAATTACGTTTTCAACTCAGCTGCTTGGTGCTGATAAAGTAAAACAAAGTTTTTTAGAGAATAAACAAGTGAGTACATTAAGGTGGACCGAAATATATAGACATATAATGTTTTCCTCTTTGTATAGTGAAAATATTTTTGAGATCACCCAAAAAGGTATCAGTAAAAATTTTCGAATTCAATTTTCTTATTAAAATTACGATTTCCCAAGCTATTTTACAACAAAATTAATATTTTTTTTTTTCTTTATTTTAATTTTAATCAATTTTTGATTTGACACTTCTGAACAATAAAAACCTAGCTACACTAAATGTTTTCAAAGTTCAACGCAATCTTGTGCATTCCAGTAACCTCGCCACAATCAGCCAAGATGTTGTGTTTAAATATAAAGGAACTTCAGACTTGGCAATTCAAGTTTATTTCGCCTTGCCCATTCACATACAAAATTTCACGCAGCACTGTTATAAACATTCTCATTATACAATAAAAATACTTGCTATCCTATTTTGTGTTCCATTCATATGTTAAACTAGCAGACCTGGCAGGCGTTGTTTTACCCTAAATTTGGTCTATCTGCATACATTTTAATAAGCTTTTTCCGTCTAACTCTGCCCTCCCCCTCCACACTTTTTCCTAATATTTTTATTCACTCCTCCCTCCGTCTTTTTCGCTTCATCTATCTCCATCTTCGTCTCATTCTATCTCTTTCTCAGTCTCCTACTCTCTATTCTCTTCTCTCAAGTTTTTCTAATTATTCTTCATCCCTTATTGCCAGTCCCAGAGTGGTATGTATTTTGTTCCAATCTCAGTCCGAGTCTCAGTCTCAGTGCCAGTCCTAGTCCTAATCCCAGTCCCAGTCCGTCTCTGGTCTACTTCCCGGAAAAATTTATATAATTTTAAATTTTAAATTTATATACCAAATTTCAGGCAAATCGAATAGGACGTCTGTAAATAGGTATGTGGGTATTATTATTAATTCATGTCTTTATTTCGGCTTCGCATGCATATTTTATCAGTTTTGCCAGGTTGATACGACTAAATCGAATATCACAATGAAAATTACTTTAAAGCTCTCAGCAACAGCTTTCATTTGATATCCATATTCTATAAACACATTTCAGGGGTACCCGGGTCCATGTTTTGGGCTATATCTCGAGACCCTAGTCACCCAGCGGCATAAAACTTACTCTGTACTAAAGCACACATCAACAGCTTTCATTTGATATCCATATTCTATAAACACATTTCAGGGGTACCCGGGTCCATGTTTTGGGCTATATCTCGAGACCCTAGTCACCCATGGGTATGAAAATTACTCTCTACTAAAGCAATCATCAAGAGCTTTCATTTGATATTCATATTATATAAACACATTCTAGGGGTACCCGGGTCCACGTTTTGGCCTATATCTCGAGACCCTAGTCACCCAGGGGTATGGAAATTACCCTCTACTAAAGCACTCATCAACAGCTTTCGTTTGCTATCCATATTCTATAAACACATTCTAGGGGTACCCGGATCCACGTTTTGGCCTATATCTCGAGACCCTCTGCGTCGATCGCAACCAAACCTATGTGCAAACTTATGTGAAAGTGACAAAATCGACCGGCGCATTGCAGTTTTTAAGTGTGAACAATTTTAGAAACGTACCAACAAGTGGGAAAAATAATTTCACTTGCAAAGTGTGAAAGCACCATTAGCCAAATCAAATGTTGCGACTTCGGTATACGTGATCGTGATCGACGTGGCTACCCTATTTGAGACCAAGCCAGAATCCATTCACGAGGCCCGTCACATTCATAGTGGGCACCCTAGGTGGATGGGACCCAGTAAACAAACGGGTTTTTTGAATTGCCACAACTCCTCACACTATTAACCGATGCTTCTGAGGAGGTTCATGATAACCCCACATACCCAGACACCCCCATAAGGAGCTCACAGCATTTGGATTAACGGACTTAGCCTAACGAACGAATAGGAGATACACTTCAAAGCAAGGCGTTGAGAACTTTCCAAAAATGTCATTTCCGCTGAAAGAAGAGTACTAAATAAGTTAGTATTAATAGACAGGGGATTGTAAACGGTTGTTAACTAAAGCTCGTCCAGGGGTTAAAGTTAAACCACAACAGAGGTACCTTTACCAGAAACATATAATCTCGGGCTTTTTGAGAAGAGCTTCGTTGGCTTCTTATCGGTAATAACGGATACCGTTAAGTTATCACTTTATTGTCGGCTATAGATAATAGCGAACTATTAGCATCCAGTCATAAGTTTGTTATCGCCGGCTCATCGGCTTGTTATCGACGTATTGTATCGTTACAGATGTGTCATCGATATTATATTGAAGTTTCATCGGTGTCTGTTTCATAACAAACGGGTCAGTCACGGATAATAAAGCGATAACACGCCGATAACAAATTGTCAGCGCTCCTTCGTGAAATTGATCAACTTTTCGATATCAAATCGATAACTTTTTGATAAAAATCGACAACAGTCTGATGACAAATTGGTAGCACTTAGATGTGAAATCGATTAACTTTTGATAGCAAATCGATTACAAATCTATAACGTTTCGATAACTTATTGATGATATACCGATAACTTTTAGATAAATAATCAAAAAGGATTCGGTTACAATTTGATAACTCATCTATACCTCATCGATAATACACCTATAAAACGCTACAATTCGTCGATAAATAATCGATAAGTTTTTGATAACAAACCGATCTTCAATAACAAATTAATAACACGCCCTTCAGTTTACCACTTACAAAGAAATTGGTCGGCCGATTGCATGCTAACCGTCCCCGATATGGTCTCCAAGCATAAAAGTCACTCACTGGAAGAGAATACAAGCCTGCCAAAATACTGCCTTCAGAACCGCTACGGGTTGTCTTCTTATGTCCCCAGAACACCACGTACACAATGAGGCGAGAGTACACGCCATTAGGGAGAGAAATGAAATGCTAAACAAACAGCTTCTGTTGAATACCCAGAAACCTGTGCATCCCAACAGACATCTGATTGAAGAGGCTACTTCGCCCAGAACTTAAGGGGTAATCTCAGTAAGCATTATGAGGAAATACGGCATCTGATAACAACGCCGTATGAAGCTAAAAAGCACAAGCAGGTCCTCAGTGAAATCCCCAAACAGGCGTCCGACTTCTATGCCAGGAATTTCCCGGTGAATGCAGTACTTAAAGAACAATACCCAAAACTAGCAGAAGGGGAATGCACTCTCCCTAGAGAAACGCGCGTCACTCTGTACTGTAACAGGTTAAACTCTTACCTATCCAGAATCAACCCCGACATACATAATGTATGTCCTGCTTGTAATGTGTCCCCACATGACACCAAGAATCTCTTCATTTGTAATGTGGAACCAACGCCTCTAAACCCCTCTCATTATGGTCCACCCAAATTTGTGATTGGTCGCACCTACTGGATGGGGCGAAGCACTGCTACAACAACAACAACGCCCTTCAGTTTCGGCTTCGGTGTTCTCTTTTCTAACCGGTAAAAATTGTTGATGTTTTTTAATTTTGCATTTGCAAAATGTGTCAGCTCAAGTAAAACAAAATATTATTCCGTTGCAAAAACCTCCAACTCTTCTTAATGTAATACCCTAATGTGTGTACTTTCCTATTAACTTTGCCCTAAAGGAATATCTCAACTTTGGAATCATTCAGGTGGGTTGGTATTTGTTTCCTTTTTTTTTCATGGCGCCAAGCTTCTAAAAACGTAGAAGTCAATAGAAAGTGCCAGCTGAGCAAATTAGAAAAACAAAAAAATATTTAGCATGTCTGTGCAGAAATTGCGAAATGCCAAACCATCAAAAGTAAAATTATATATTCACAATGATAAGATAAGTGGGGTGTCTAGATTACAGCCATTTAAATGTTTGCACATTTCAGAGATTAAAAAATAAGTAGAGGACGGACTTTTAAATTTGCTACTCATATACATTTATGATTACATAACATTCTGCTTATTATCAAACTTTTATGGGGAATAATCATACAAGGGGACAGAGGTTGCACTGTCAGAATATTGGCTTCCTTTCTACGAAATTTGAAAGCGTTTGCCAGAGAGCATGAATAATGGAATAATGATATTCTACCCAGTCTTTAGTTATTGGATTTATATCAATATGTAGCTGGTTCCGACTGAAACATCCAAAGATCGCTATCATAGTTGAAATTATAAAAAGTTTAAAATGTTGTTCAGTACTTATTTTAAAGAAATACCTTTATTTCGTTCAAATTCAAATTGAGAGTCAAGATACCTAAAATGACAGAGAAATACATACATATATAGTTAGCAAAATAAATAATTACACAGCTATAAGAAGAAAAGTATTTATTTAACCTAGAATATGAGAAATTTCTTATTTTTCAAACAATGCCGGGAACTGAATGAAACCGAAACACCCTTCCCAAATTTGTTTGCAACTTGTACTCAAGTTGAAAACTTTAGTTTGTGCAATGTTTAATTATCCCGAGTTACACAATCCCAAAATGCAAAATATAACATAAATAATCCACACAAACTCCAATTCCATAAAACATAAGCCAAGCCGTTCACACAAATTCTGAACAAAATTCCTCACTAATTTAAAGAAATTGTCTCAGTTTTAAATTTCGTCTTGTCTGATTTCTGAGAATCGGGATTATGAGGTCCATCCTGAAAAAATGTTGGAAGAGTTTAACATTTCTTTAAATTTTTGAGAATTTTTCTCAGTTGTTTATAGAGTCCACGTCTATTTCTCTCCCTACCTTCACCTCAATTTTTAACTAACTTCCCCACTACAAACAGTAGCGAACAGCGAAATTGCAGTGGCAATTTTTATCAAATTTCGTCTGGTATAGAGAGTGTTCGCTTAACAACCGTGGCTAAAACCAAAGAACACTATTTGTATTAGTTTCAGGTAAGATTTGGTAACGATTATGAAGACATTTTTTTTTACCAAGTTTGTATCTAAAAAATAACAAACAGTAAGATAGTCACGAAACAGTAAAAACTACTTGTATTTGTACACCTAAATACATAATAAATAATGCAGTTGAAGGTTTATTTAGGTATCTGTAACATACATACATGTCAACATTTGGATAACCATCATGAAACTAAGAAAAGAACAAAACAAATCAAATAAACAGAATTAGGTGCATAAACAAATTGAAAAAGAAAAACGTAAAAAAGTTGAAATTTTCACTTAATTCATTTGTGAATACAAAAGAAGAACTAATTTTTGTTGATTTTTTTGGAGCAAGTGTTCTAAGCTCAAAGAAGTAAAATTCTAATCAACTGAACCACCAATATTGCTTTAAAGGTTCAGTGTTCAATTTTAATTATTGTAAACGTCAAAAATCCATAAAAATCGTTATTCGTTAGATACAAGGCAAAGAAGGTAGAAACCAGAAATAAAGTTGAAAATAAACACTTGCTAATCGTTGTAATTTACGAATTATATAAATTAGTTATTTAAAGTGTACCTGTTACAATGTCGAATGAGGATAGTCTAGAAATTGTGAGAGAAAGATGGAAAAAGTCAAAAAGATTTTGTTGCCCCAGCGGAAAGTCAGTAAAAAAAAAATAAATGAACTTTTTCATATAGATGCGTTCAATGCAATCTTATGCATGATGTGTAGGTTGCACGTATTGTTATGGAGAACTGAAGATCGAGCGACACAAGCGTCATCTGCCATACAAAAGTTGGCAATCTTCAACTTTTGCTACATGTAATGCATAAGAAGCAGAATTCAACATTTACTTTGGCTACGAGTGCTTTCACACTTTGCAAGTGAAATTATGTTTCCCACTCTTTGGTATTTTTCCAATGTTTTTCACAATTAAAAACTGCTTTTTATCAAAAGAAAGGAAAACAATATTTTAGGAAGCATTTTTCTTGTTCATTGAGAATGTTTATAACAGTGCTGCGCGAAGTTTCGTATGCAAGTCGAAATAGTTTTCATCTGATAAGTCTGAAGTGCTGTTTTTATTGACAAACGCAACATCTTACATGATTGTGACGATGTTACTGTCGTGCAGAAGATTGCGTTGAACACAACTATCTGAAAAAGTGCATTGTGACGCGGCCATTAGCTTTCGTCAATAGAGGCAGCATGAGTAATAACTAAAGTGAAACAAGATTAACATAGTCTAGAATGTGTGCTTATGTTCATAAGGAAGACAACCAATCTATAGAGAACGCAATCATTTTAAAGTATGGGCATTAGGGTGGAAAAATCTTGTTTTATTTTTTCCGACGTCTTACCTTGCAGATTCGCTTGACAAATGCGACAATATTCGAAATAAGGATTTTTATACCCACACCAGGGTATTATAACTTGATTGAATAACGGTTGTACATAATGTTTTAAAGGAATCTAGATAGATATAATTTTTATATCAAAATTATCAGCTTCGAAAAAGTTTTGATTGGAACATGACCGTCCTTCCCTTAACACGATAACTAAGTATACAAGCCTAACTGGGATCTATTGGAAATTTCGAAATATGTTTATTCAAATACCGTTAAAGTGGTGAAACGTAATATGTGGTTTATCTTTATGACGAAAAAATGAAATTTGGCACCGTTCACCTCTAGAAGAGAATTAAAAATTATTTTAAGCCGTTAACCAAAAGCCCTTTAGGATATCAAGTTGGATTGTTTCAACGAGATTTTCCTAGCTAAATATATACATTAGACTGGGTCGATTTATTAACCTATATCGCGCCGTCGATTTTTCGATAGGATTTGGGCTCAGGAAAAGAAGTTCCACTACGCATACCCAAAAAAATAATTTTTGAGCCTGCAACATTTCAACGATTTTTTCGATTTTTTATGCATTTTTTTCATTTTCAAGGCTCCAAATCATTTTTTATGTATTTTTTTTTTCGTGTCAATTGGCAAATGCAAAATTGGTAAATGCAGTTTTGTGAAAAAAAATTTCTTTTATGGAGATTTAGAAGAATTTTGGTCGAAAAATCGATTTTTTTTGCAGGTTCGAAAATTATTTTTTTGGGTATGCGTAGTGGAACTTTTTTTCCTGAGCCCAAATCCTATCGAAAAATCGATGACGCGATATAGGTTAACTTTCGTCCATACAAATCGACCCAGGTTAATATACATACATTACAAAATTAACAAAATCAGTTGAAGGCCACGCATCGTCATCATCATTAATTGGCGCTTATCCGCCTAAGCGATTTGGGCCCTTAAATGACAGCAGGAACACAAATTTATCTGCTGCAAGCTGGCACCCAAAAGAACTAGGTCGCTTTGAAGTATGCTAGATGTAGTTGGTTTTCTTAATATATTGCAAAGACAATACTTAGAAAAGTGTATCATATATTTGAAAAACGGAAGTTCCCTCGTTAGGCCGCTGCAAGCCAAAATTGTCGCACTTCCTGTTTGTATTTTTGCAAAATAAAATTAACACAAAAAAATCCCTACCCTAAAATTATGGCGGAAACTAAAACGGTCGATCAACTGTTCATAAGGAAATAAACTTGCTCGACACCGAAAAACATATATGAAGGGCTTAGAACCAAAAGGATCTAAGTAACATCGACGTTGAATTGAGATAATTAAGGTTAATGTAAATTACTTATTGTAAATTCTGGGTAAATGCGTTTGAAATGATTCCTGTCTAAATGAATGCAGGTTAGTCAACTAATTCAAAGGATGTTTACTGCAGATGGAAAATAACTGCAAATTTCCAAAAATTATTGCAAAAATTTCCAAAAATTATTGCAATAAAATTCCGAACGTTGATTGCTCGGCCAAAAGAACATGTAGAATTTTTTCGAGTATGCAGTCTTGTAGCCCTTTTAATTTTAGTATAATAAAGTGCTAAACTTAAGTTCGTAGGAAGTCTCGCTGATTTTTGGCAATTTTTTTTCTGGATCCAAGCGCACTTAGACCCCTTTGGCTCCAAAAATTGTTGCAATAAAATTTCGAACGTTGATTGCTCGGCCAAAATAACAAATTTTCGCGAATTTGGCATACATTAGGCATAGTGACATTATATTAAGTATTTACAGAAAATATACAACATAAAATACAACATACATGTAAGCAACATACATGTAACATGTAACAACAACATGTAAGCCTGCTTTTACATTAGTCAAGTATTGAACCCAAGTCTGCGGCACAGACGAGAGAGGGGAGAGGCTTCTTCACCTCTTTCAAATCAGCGAGACTTCCTACGAACTTAAGTTTAGCACTTCACTATACTAAAATTAAACGGGCTACAAAACTGCATACTTGAAAAAATTCTGCATGTTCTTTTGGCAGAGCACCTAAATGGTATTGCTTGGAGGAGCGCACTTAGATCCTTTTGGCTCTAATCATTAATGCAATAAAATTTAGTACGTTTTTGGCCTGGCAAATATATGGTACTAAAATGTCCAAAATGGCTTGGATCGCATTGTCAACAAATAGACACTATATTAAATATACAAATATGGGTATAACTCAATTTAAAAAAAAATGTCACTTAGATCCTTTTGGTTCTGAGCCCTTCATATGTAATTCTACAAAAAATATTTTCATTTTGAAGAATAAGGCAAATGAAGTAGGCTAAAAAATCAAAAGAAATTTAGTTTTAATCATTAATTCTTTTGTAAATTTTTTTTACAAATGATTTCAACATAAATTTAAAATTTTATATTAGAGAAAAATTGCAAAGTTTACAAACGGCGATGGTTACTCAGACATGTTTCCGAATTTCACTTCCTCATTAGCTAGCTTCGCGGGAGCTGAGTATTGAACTCGAGTCTCCAACATTCATATCAGTGTAAAGGCAGATGCCTTTAACTACTCAGCCATATGAATGCCCCGCTGCTCGCTTTGAAATTAGTCTCTAAGTGTTGCCTTTGCATCTGCCTTTACACTAGTATGAATGTTGGAGATTCGAGTTCAATACTCAGCTCCCGAGAAGCTAGCTGATGAAGAAGTGAAATTCAGAAACATGTCCTAGTAACCATCGCCGTTTGTAAACTTTGCAATTTTTCTCTAATATCAATAACAAAAACCATTGTATAAAGCAATATGACCCAGTCTCGCTAATTACTTACGTAAATTTTAAACGTTTGCACAAATGTATATACATATATAGAAAATTATGAGAAATACCAATATTTGAAAGAAAGAATTTAATTCAAAAGGAATTTAAAATATTTTTTAAAACAAATTGCTCTGATAAAAAATGCGGGCATTCAAATTTATGTAAATGTGCGTTGATCTTAATATATATAATTTATTTATTTTTAGCAATGCTAGCATACAAAGTTATAGTGATTAAGACAGAGGTCGATCACGAACTACAACAAAAATACAGGTCGCTGAACCGTAAATTGGACAAGCTGGCAGGACGACGAGAGGGTAACCAAAACCAAAACACTCACCAGTTTCATGACAAGTTCGTTAACCTCACAACAGTGGCCATTACCAAGGAAGAGGCACAACTTCTCGAAAAGGGCCTGAAGCACAATATCATGGACCAGAATACAGTAAGAAAAACGGAGCAAGCGATTGTAGATGCGGAGATCGCAATATCATTGATACCACAGGAAGAACAGGAGCACGCAAGACACATGTGCAGGGAAATCATAAAAAAGGAGGTGAAAGCACAAGAAGGACAAAAACCGAATACAGAGGAGAAAACAATAAAGAATCTACGGCATAAACTAAGGAAAAACAATATTGTCACAACGAAAGCGGACAAAGGAAACACCACTGTGCTAATCGAAAAAGAGCAATATATATCCAAAACCGAGGATCTCATAGAGGAAATAAAATGTCGTAGAATGAGAGAGGATCCCACAGATGAATACCAAAAACAAATCAAAGTTGCTATAAAAAATGCAACAAATATAGTAGATTCTAACATGGCACATAGATTGGTCCAAATGAACCCTTCGGCTCCTCCACTGGTTGCGCTACCAAAAATCCACAAGCCGGACACGCCAATGAGGCCCATCATTAATTTCAAATCGGCACCATGTTACAAACTGTCCAAATATTTAAAAACGATATTGATAGATACTCTGGAGCTAAGGAACGAATATGCTATAGCTAACACAACAGAACTAATAGAGAGACTCGAGACCGTAGAGCTAACAAGAAACAGCAAATTGGTATCTTTTGACATAAAAGATTTATACCCATCTATACCACTATCGGAGACTTTGGACATAGTTAGCTCAACAATAGTTCATAACACAAAAAACAAAGTGAAAAGTATGCAAATCAAAAATACGCTAAGAACCACTTTACGTCAAAACTATTTTAAATTTAACAATAAAATATATAGACAAACAAACGGTCTTGGAATGGGAAGCCCCACGTCAGCAATTCTTATGGAAGTGTTCATGCAAAATCTGGAAGAAAAGTACATACAGGAGCTGAAGTCCAAATTAGGCGTGTCATTTTATGCTAGATACGTGGATGACATAATATGCGTTTTAACTACTAATAACGAAGAGCTCGTACTGGAGTACCTCAACAAACAGCACGGCAATATAAAATTTACAATGGAAACCGAAAAAGACGGAGGAATCAACTATCTAGACCTCACGATAAATATTGATAAAGAAGCCAAAAGATTTAACTATGACATATATAGAAAGTCAACGGCCACCGACACAATAATACACAATACCTCAAATCACCCTCAACATCATAAAAATGCAGCATTAAGGCACTTGGTACATAGACTTGAAAGAACACCTCTTACACAAGAGGCATATAAGAAAGAACTTGAGGTCATATATAATATCGCTGCAAACAACGGATATAAAAAAGCACTAGTAGATAAGCTCAGAAGGACAAATGGAGAACCAAAAAGAAATAATGAAAAGGAAAATAATAGCTGGACGACTATGACATATACTGGAAAAGCAACATATAAATTGGCAAACTTCTTTAAAAAATACAACATTAACACAGCATTCAAAACATCGAACAATCTAGGGCGAAAACTAAGAACTAACATTAACTCAGAGGATCCGTTTAGCAGCCACGGCGTATACAAGCTTACCTGCGGATGCCAGCATGGTTACATAGGACAAACAGGACGGCAAATAAGAATGAGGTTCAGAGAACATATTAGAGATTACAACAAAAAAATACGGAATCCGAGTCTAACTTCGCGAATCACATGGTCGAGAACGAATGTTCCCCAGCAAACTTCAATAAAACAGTTAGGGTTCTTCACATACAAGAAAAGGGCCGACGTCTCAACGTACTCGAAAACATGGAAATCTACAAACAGAAAACATTCGACGGTAGAATAATAAACGAACAGATAAACACAATTTCTGACACAATATTCGAGCCTTTAAAACTTGTTTACAGGAAACGACTTAATAACACAGGTACAACAGACAAACACACAACAACAAATAAACACAAAACAATTAACACACCAAAACAAAAAACCGACAAAGAAGGTCAAACGACTAAAATCACAGATTTCTACCTACCCCAGTCAGCCACACAAATCGATTAGTAAACCACCCTCGGTTCTGAACGAACACACAGCACATACACATAACTACATATACACAAGCATCAATTTGACAATACCTGCTCATATACCTACGAACTATAAATACAGGACAAATGACAACAACAGATCAGAACGAAAATCGACACTGATGATGGCACAACGCCGAAACCGGTTTGTCTCAAAACCAAATTTGACAAGGGATGACGGAAAATCGTTCCAATATACATCACTTATAGTGAGCACTTTGACTGCGAGTTCTCGAAAAAAGAGTGGATACACTCAGAGAAAAATGCCGTTCTGAAATCCAGCACCACCGGACTCAATTCAAACTTTTCATGTTCTTATTTTTTTGTTCTTGAAAAACGAACGACCTGTTCTCAAAACAACAACCTTGTTCTTGAACTGACAACCATTTTCTTGAAAAGAAAACGGCTGGTCTTAAAATATGAACAAATGTTCTATTAATGAGAACAATGTTCTTAAATTAAGTTCAAGAAAAAGCAACTGTATAATTTGTATGTACTACAATGTTAAATACAACATTTGGCACAAGCTATTAAGCAGATGTTGTGGTTGCGATCGTGTGGCGCCAGTTCGGTGACCGTCAAACTTTGAATTTTTTAAAACAATTTTTTTATGTTCTATTTTTTTTTAACTCTCATTTGTCGTTCAGTTCCATTCACATATGCAGAGGTGATTCTCAAACTTGTTATGAAATGTTTTAAGTATATATGCAGATTACGTCTTAAAATAAGAATAACTTCTCAATAAGAGAAATGTATGAAAAATGCATTTTTCTTAAACTTTCGAAATTTAATAAAAAAAATGTTGTTAGAAATATATTTTATTTATGACAAAAAAATTATTATTAATAAAAATAGATGGGTACCTATTTAAAAAATACTTTCCCCTCCCACCAAACATCAAGCACGAACCGTTCTTGAATTGAGACCGAAAAATATTAAATCGACCCCAAATCGTTCTCGAAGCGTGAGAACGAAAAATCTTAAATGAAGCCCAAGTAGTGCTTGAAATGAGCACGGAAGTTTCACACATCAATACCAAACTGGTCATAAAATACGAACGGTGTGCTTGGAAAAACTGTTCTTAAAACAAGCCCATCGGTCACGAGTTAAGAAAAAACGTACTTAACAGACTTTTGTCAACGAATGTTCTTAATTTTGAACTTCTTTCGTTCGTTTTAGAACGATTTTTTCTCTGAGTGTATATGTACATATTTGACATAGCAACAAAAATTTGGCTGTGCAGAAAAAATTTTGCCAAACCATTTTAGCACGCGCCGCACATAAAAGCGAAGGAACATTTAACGAAAAGCATTTAAAAAAATTATAATATTTAGTTGTCAACTTTAATAAGGTATAGATTAATACATTCATGCACTCGAAAATAGTAGCAAAAATTTTTCAGAATTTTCTTTTATTTATTTTCGTAAATTTTACAAAAAAAAAAAAAAAAACTTTACGAAATTCGATAGCGAAACCTAGTAGCTTTATTTATTTATTTATTATTAACACTTAGTTTTAAAAACGTTTTCGAAAAAATTCGAAAATTGTTCAAACATTTTTTTTTTTTTTGTTTTTTCTAAACCAATTTTGCATGGAAGAAAGACTAAACACTCTTCGTAAAAAAGTTCGAATTTGGAAATTTTTAAAAGGTGCTTGAACTTTCGAAACTTTTTCGAAAAGATTATAGAAATTGGTGAAATTTAAACACATATTTTGTATGTTAAAGATTTAAAACATTCTTCCATAAATATTCAAAAATCAATGGGATTTTTTAGAGACTTCAAACTTTTCATTTGTTAGTCTAAAACTGATTGAACTAATTAATAATCTCAACAGTTTTTCAAAACTCGTAGTAAAATATAGTAAAAACTTTCAAAATTCGAATGTTCAAAAAATTTACTAGCAATTAGAATTTTTCCAAAAACGAATTTTTAAATTGGTTGATTTTCGAAAAAATTGTTTTCCTCACAAATTTCATCTTGAAGATTTTATATTGAAGACAAATTGTCAAAAATCAATAAGTCTCTAACAACTTCCTAAAATTTAGTGTACTACAAAACTGCATACTCATAGCTTTTTTTATTTTTTAAACGCTTCTCGAAATTTTCGAAAATCCTTTTGAAAAGTTTTTGGAAATTTTTTTCTGACATTTTTTTTTTTTAATATTGGGCGGTTTTTTCTACACTTTTCTGCTCGATAAGAAAAAATTTCAATTGAAAAGCAAAAACAAATTAACCAACTCGCTTAACAAAAACAAACCAAGCGAGTTGATTAATTTGTTTTTGCTTTTGAATTGAAATTTTTTTCCAAACGAGCAGGAAAAAATTTTGAAAATGTTATAAAAACCCGATTGTATGGAAGAATAACTAAAATACTCTAAAAAAATATTCGGAGTTCTCAATTTTTGAATTTTTTCGAAATAAATTGTTAAAAATGCACAGTAAAAATTTCGAAACATTCGTAAAAATTTTAAAACGCTTTTCGAATTTTTTGAACAATTTTTTTAAACATGTTGATCCTTTTCGACACAGCTTTTTGTATGGAGAAAGTTCAAAATACCCTACGGAAATAAAAATATAAAGCTTGCAAAAAGTTTAACGAAAGACTTCTAAAACTTCTCCAAATTTTCGAAAGCCATTTTGAAATTTGTTGATTTTCAGAAAATTATTCCGGCACCTATTTTGTGTGGAAGCAACACTTCGAAAAAAGAAAGTTATCTACAATCAATACGAGTTTTGACCAAAATCAAGTGAACTGCAAAAACCATATTTGGAAATTCCCAAAAACATTTTGAAATTTTTTTGCAAATTTTCGAAATTTCGGTGTTTTTGAAATTCCCGAACACGTCTTTGAATTTGGTTGGTTTTTGACCACTTGTTTCGACAAAAGTCAAAAAGTTTCTGAAAATTAAAAAAAAAAAAAAATAACGAAAAGAATTTTTGTACGCTTCTCAAACTTTTAAATATCATTTTTTTATGAAGATTTCACTTAGTTCTCGTTAAACAACTCATTAAGGTTTTTTTAAATTTTGCAAAAATAAATCAAGGATGAACTAATATAATGTATTGATAGCTTGTGCTGCTATTTTTGTATTCACAACTGTAGGTATATAAATATGTCTTTACATACATAAGATAGTTAAATTAGACCTATGCAATTTCGATTTTAATTATAATTTCTACTTATATAAAAGTTGATTTTTCGATTTGAATTACGTATCTATGTAAGTAATTTACAGTGGTGGCGAAAAAAAAATTCGCAAGTATTCGGTATGATATGTACATAAGGGTGTTGTGATGGATGTTTCCGTGCCAATAAAGTTTTAATGAATATTGTTTTATGAGGGTGTTGAAAATGTTAATTTTAAAACTTTTTAGGTTAGCCTTTTAGTTTCAAAACGTTATTAATAGCCATTGAAATACATTTGAAAATTAATTTTGCCGATTTTATAGTAAGTCTGGTTCTCAAATGGTTCTAAAACTAAGATTTAACAAAAGGTTTCGGTATTTCGAGCTTCTGCATGTTTGCAATACCTCTCTGAAGTTGGCAAGACAACTTTTACGTGGAAAAAAATTACCTATTGGGAAAATTGCCGTGAATTTGCCGTAATTTATCTGTGAAACAAAAAAATTTGCCGTGGCCATATTTTAGAAAATACAGGGTGGCACGCTAACTTCACGTGAAAACCACCTTAGAGACCAGCTAGGAAAATAATTCTTGCACACGAATTTGCCGTAAATTTTCCGTAGGTAAGTGGCATATTATATAATTTCGAAAAAATAAAATTTAACTTTTTTTTATGGTGCACCGCCAACTTCACGTGAAGTCAGCGTGCCACTTTTCGAAAACCACCTTAGACACCAGTTAGGAAAATAATTCTTGCACGTGAATTTGCCGTGAATTATCCGTGAAACAAAAAAATTTGCCGCGGCCACGTTTTAGAAAATACAGGGTGGCACGCTAACTTCACGTGAAGTTGGCGTGCCACCCTCAGAAAACCACCTTAGAGGCCAGCCAGAAAAATAATTCTTGCACACGAATTTGCCGTAAATTTGCCGTAGATAAGTGGCATATTTTATAAATTCGAAAAAGAAAATTCAATTGTTTTTTATGGTGCACCGCCACCTTCACGTGAAGTTAGCGTGCCACCCTCAGAAAACCACCTTAGAGGCCAGCTAAGAAAGTAATTCTTGCACACGAATTTGCCGTAAATTTGCCGTAGATAAGCGGCATATTTTATAAATTCGAAAAAGAAAATTCAATTTTTTTTTACCATAAATTTTCGAATTTATAAAATATGCCGCTTATCTACGGCAAATTTACGGCAAATTCGTGTGCAAGAATTACTTTCTTAGCTGGCCTCTAAGGTGGTTTTCTGAGGGTGGGACGCTAACTTCACGTGAAGTTGGCGGTGCACTATAAAAAAAATTTGAATTTTTTTTTTTTCGAATTTATGAACTATGCCACTTATCTACGGCAAATTTACGGCAAATTCGTGTGCAAGAATTATTTTCCTAGCTGGCCTCTAAGGTGGTTTTCTGAGGGTGGCACGCTAACTTCACGTGAAGTTGGCGGTGCACTATAAAAAAAATTTGAATTTTTTTTTCGAATTTATAAACTATGCCACTTATCTACGGCAAATTTACGGCAAATTCGTGTGCAAGAATTATTTTCATAGCTGGCCTCTAAGGTGGTTTTCTGAGAGTGACACGCTAACTTCACGTGAAGGTGGCGGTGCACCATAAAAAAAATTTGAAAATTTTTTTTTTCGAATTTATAAACTATGCCACTTATCTACGGAAAATTTACGGCAAATTCGTGTGCAAGAATTATTTTTCTAGCTGGCCTCTAAGGTGGTTTTCTGAGGGTGGCACGCTAACTTCACGTGAAGTTGGCGTGCCACCCTGTATTTTCTAAAACGTGGCCGCAGAAAATTTTTTTGTTTCACGGATAATTCACGGCAAATTTACGGCAAATTCACGTGCAAGAATTATTTTCCTAACTGGTGTCTAAGGAGGTTTTCGAAAAGTGGCACGCTGACTTCACGTGAAGTTGGCGGTTCAACATAAAAAAAATTTGAAATTTTTTTTTTTTTTCGAAGTTATAAAATATGCCACTTATCTACGGCAAATTTATGCCAACTTCGTGTGCAAGAATTATTTTTCTAGCTGGCCTCTAAGGTGGTTTTCTGAGGGTGGCACGCTAACTTCACGTGAAGTTGGCGTGCCACCCTGTATTTTCTAAAACGTGGCCGCGGCAAATTTTTTTGTTTCACGGATAATTCACGGCAAATTTACGGCAAATTCACGTGCAAGAATTATTTTCCTAACTGGTGTCTGAGGTGGTTTTCGAAAAGTGGCACGCTAACTTCACGTGAAGTTGGCGGTGCACCATAAAAAAAAGTTAAATTTTATTTTTTCGAAATTATATAATATGCCACTTACCTACGGCAAATTTACGGCAAATTCGTGTGCAAGAATTATTTTCCTAGCTGGTCTCTAAGGTGGTTTTCTGAGGGTGGCACGCTAACTTCACGTGAAGTTGGCGTGCCACCTTGTATTTTCTAAAATATGGCCACGGCAAATTTTTTTGTTTCACGAATAAATTACGGCAAATTCACGGCAATTTTCCCAATAGGTAATTTTTTTCCACGTAAAAGTTGTCTTGCCAACTTCAGAGAGGTGTTTGCAATAGGTTTGAGAATATGAAATTTATAAATTAGAGAACTACTGTATTTATCGTATGGAAACTGAGTCTTTCAGTTTGAGAGCTTTATCAACGATTATCTGAGAAGAATTTTAGAACTAACGCTTAGGATTTGAGAATGAAGTTAGCTCTCGAATGCTTTTCAAATTGAGATAAAACTAAAATGTTTATTCGACAGGAGTAAATTACTGAAATATTCAATAAAGGCGAAATGACAAACTCATGCTCAAATCTCAAACGTTAGTTCTCAAATAGATCTTAAGTAATTGTTGATGGCGTTCTCAAACTGAACTGATTATGAACTGATGTTATAATGATTACACTAGTTCTCAAATTGAGAAATTTCATATTCTTAAACCTTCGAAGTTGATTCGAAATATCGACAAATTCAAAATACCGATACAATTTGAAAAGCATTTAAGTACCAACATAATTCTCAAATAGAAAGCGTTTCGTTTTCATATTTGACCATATTTTTTTGTTTTGGCATTTTTTAAAGTATCTTTTGCTTTTAACTTCTTCTATTCCTCTCACTGTAAAAGCGTGATACTATTTCAGCATAAGCCAGAGCTCATCGCTTCTATTATCTGGGTGTCAAGGTACTTAATGTCGACAATCGTGTCTGGTATAAACAGCAATAGCAATGGCAATATGTTTCAAATTTCGCCATTTGTATCCTGTTAATCTTGTATTCGAAATGTGCAAACCAAATTAGAAAACGTTTTCGAAAAAAATTCGAAAAAGTTTTACGAAAATTTTCAACTTTTTTTTTTCTTCCATATAAAAAATTGCACACTTTGTACTGAGAATAATCTAAAACACCCTTCGAGAAAAAATTGTCAAAAATAAATGCGAATTTTGAGGGATCTAAAACTTGTTCTTTCGAAATAGTAAAAGACTTCGTTTATTTGGAAACCAGCATTAGCTTTTGTTAACAACATAAGCTCTGAAATCTAGCGAAGAAGCACTCTTGCGAATAAATGCTACTTTGAACTAGGTAGGCAATTGAAGAGTGAAGTTCTGTCTCCGCAAACGAAAATCATGCTCTACAAGACACTTATCGTACCCTTCTTCGGACCTCTACAGGTTGGTGATGGGGAGTACCGAAGAAGATTTAATGATGTACGAGCTTTACAGCAGACATCCACATAATCCAGCGAATTAAAACGCAGGGGCTACGCTGGCTAGCCCATGTTATGCGAATAAAAGATGACGCTCCAGCTAAGAAAATATTTTTATTGGAACCCGCTTATGGAAGCGCAGGAAGAGGGCGGCCCCTACTCCGCAGGACCAGGTGAAAAACGATTTAAGCTCCCAAGGTGTAACCAATTGGCGCCAGTTGGCAGAGCGTAGAAGCGACTGGCGCGCCTTGTTGGACGGTCAAAACCGTTTAAATGATTAAACGCCAATTAGCTAAGCAAACACTTGTAGTTTGTTAGACTAAATTTTATTGGGCTACAAAACTGCATGTTTAAAACATTAAATAAAAAGTTGAAATTTTCGAAAACGTTTTCCAGATTGGGCTGCATAGTTTCAGTTGCAAAATTCATAGAAGTGTTATCTTATATCATTATCATATTAAAAAAGACTTCGTTTATTTGGGAACCAGCATCAACACTAGCAACAACATCAGCACTGAAATCCAGCGAAGAATCAATCTTGCCAATAAATGCTACTTTGGACTAGGTAGGCAATTGAAAAGTAAAGTCCTCTCTCGGCGAACGAAAATCATACTCTACAAGTCACTTATCGTACCCGTCCTGCTATATGGGGCAGAAGCATGGACCATGACAACAGCAGATGAAGCGGCTTTGGGAGTGTTCGAGAGAAAAGTTCTTCGAAAGATTTATGGACCTCTACGCGTTGGCGATGGCGAGTACCGAAGAAGATTTAATGATGAGCTGTACGAGCTATACGCAGACATCAACATAGTCCAGCGAATTAAAACGCAGCAGCTGCGCTGGCTAGGCCATGTTATGCGAATGAAAGATGATGCTCCGGCCAAGAAAGTGTTTCTATCGGAACCCGCCTATGGAAGCAGAGGTAGAGGGCGGCCCCCACTCCGTTGGAAGGACCAGGTGAAAAACGATTTAAGCTCCCAAGGTGTAACCAATTGGCGCCAGTTGGCAGAGCGTAGAAGCGACTGGCGCGCCTTGTTGGACGGCCATAACCGTTTAGACGGTTAAGCGCCAATTAAGTAAGTAAGTAAGTTATCTTATATCAAAAATTAGTAAAAGGAAAATTTAACCGCCGAAATTCGATAAAAATAATTGCCTCTGCTATTTTTTTCTTAGCTGCTGTATGTATTAATGTCAGTTTTAAAGAAGAAATAGTTTTACTTATATGGCTATTTAATTCGTTGTAGTTCTATAAATAGAACAAAAACAACAACAAATACCAAGTTTCTCTGAAAACCGCCTTACAAACGTGCATAACTTCAACACTTAACTACATACGAATTATGTGATGTGTAGAAGATAATATATGCGAAAGAAGACAATTGAGAAAGAATGCGTTTGTAACCATTTCAACTATCGTAGGAGTGCGGGTTCGACTCCCACTCCCGGGAGAAAAGGCTTTGAAGAGATTTACAAGGTATAATCGAAACAGCTGTCGCCTTGTCCGTCCTGATGTCACGTTGTTTAAATTTTTCCCAAATTATTAAATAAAGAAATAGTTTTGTTGATAAGATTGCATAAATTTGGCTAATCATTTGTGCGGTCACACTTTTCTCTCAAAAACCTCTAAACTTCCTTCTATTGAACCTGCTTCGATTATTAAAATAGTAATATTTATATGAGCATTAGACTGGGTGAAGAAAAATTAAAGTGGCTCCGTCGGGGCTTGAAAACTTCTTTGGAAAGATGTACAAGTCTACAGTTTTTCGCAGAAAAATGGGAGCATAACATTTTGACAAGTTTCACAAGCTGGGATCAGCTTATTGTTTTAGGTCTATTTTTTTAACATAAGAGGCTATTAAAGTCGAGTTCTCTTTGAAAAACTGGAGATATCTACTATTTAATTGACCTGTAGTGAATTAAGTTTTATGACACAACGTAGTTCGCATAAGCTCAGAATTGTATTGCTGATGATGTCGGGATGAACGCGATTCCGAGCACCATAGAATAAGTATTTTGATAGGTTCGAAATTATTAGTTTTCAATCATATCTTTCTTGTTGCTAAACATAATTTTAATGTTGACGATGTTGGAATTGACGAAATTCCAGGCACCATAATAAGAGTTTGTTGCTTGGTTCGAAATATGTAGTTTTCCATCTATCATCTTTTTGCCGTAGCATGTGTGACAGCTTTAATTAAAATTTTATAATAGGTAGTATATTATTGAGTATTCTGTCGGAAAGGACGCACATAGAATCACATTTCGTGCATTAATAGTGCTGCCGGAACGAATGTGATTTCAAGCAGGAGATACAACACAATTAGGGCTGCACTGCGTTGAAGGTTGGAAAGGACGTATTTCCAAGCCACCCGCCCACATTCTTGGCTTTAATTATTTAGGACAACACTTTTTAATTAGAAAGAGCGAGTCAGAGATATCAAAATGAGCATTTTGTTTATTGAAATTCTAATACAAACAACGGAAAGGTCCTGACGGCCTGAAAGCGATGTTAAACATAATCACTGATCAAAGTAGGCCTGCCCACCATGCCTCTGGTTAATATATTGAGCATTACCCTGCGACTTAGTAAGTAGACAGGTGTATAAGTCTCAGAATAGGGTAGAAGACTCCGTCCAAGATCACATGGCAAGCACTTCAACGCAAAGAGCAGGACAAGTTGGTTGAAATTTTATTATTGTATGGTACATTAAATGTGGATGACAAGGGAGGGCCTCGAAATTTCTCCTGTTCCTTCTTGAGATTATTTATCATATTTTTTTTTTTTTTTTTTTTTTTTTTTAATGGACATTGTGGCAGCGCGCTGCACAAAAAATTTGTTTCTTACAAAAAAAGTTGGATGTTTCTTGTAGAAAAATTGTTACTTGTTTATTTGCTTGCTGGGCCAATGTTTTTATTACCATTGGTTTTAAGTACCTTTGTGGTTGAATAAAAACTAAGTTTATCTTTACACTATTTTTTAACATTTTATGAAAATAGTTGATTTCGCTGAATATGCCCCATGGCGGGGTAGCTGGCGGCATTGATGGGGCACCTTCATCAGGCATGTAGTAAAGCTCCGAAATGAGATCAAAAATCGTTTTAATGTATTTTTGATATGAATTCATTTTATCAAACATATTGTTACAAACAAAAAGTTGCAGGATCAAACAATAATACATCCTGAACTAATGAAAACTAAAATTAAAAAAAATTAGTTTTCTTAAATATAATGTTATAAATAAAAAATACATTAAATGCCAGTTTAATGATATAAAAAGTTATTTTATATTAAAAATGCTTAGATCCACTTCAAAAATATACTTTGAGCGACATGGCGATGTTGAAGCAGAATTAGAGGGCTGTGGAAAATATGGATGTCGAAATATCAAGTATCCTAAGAAAGCTTGAGGAACCATTTTTAATGCGATAAAGAAGGAAGACAGTTTTACTTCAAATAAGAATTTAATGTCCGGGGTAGATACAGCGTATTAATGGGACACATTCGGCCGCCGAGATGTGCCCCATTAAAAACGCTATATCTACCCCGGACCCTGAATTTTTATTTTTACATTTTTTTATGGCTTATGAATTCTTTAAAAAAACTAACTACACTTTACCACAAACATCACATTCTCACCTTTCACTTGCATTAAATTATCTGTTTAATGACACATGTATATATTGAAAATCACTTGCACAATAGACTTGAAATATAATATAGTTACATAGTAACCTTGCACATCCTTCCTCCTCTTTGCTACTCTCTCTTAGTTAAGCTTCCTTTAGTTATACTTTTAGGAAACTACATACTCTTACTTTACTATATTACTTTCTTCTTACTCTTACTTATCGTACTTATCGTAACGTTTCAGTTTATGTTTGAGATTCAGCCTATAAAGGCACTCGATCACGACTACATTATTATATCGGCACTCGCGAAAACACAAAAGTACGTTTATTTGTATCAGTTATACAGCTAGAGATGTGCAACTTTGAAATGGTCATTATTATTGGTGGTGGGTGAGTTTGCGTCGATATTTGATGATGACAGATTTTTCTTTCATGCCAAAAACGTCGTTGACGAATGTACCCCAACGACGAAGCTACCCCGGTCTCCCCTACACTTAATAGCTTCCGCAACCCAATTGTCAACCTCACCTACGCGAGGCGAATCCTGTTACAAATATATATGTATCCTACACATATATAGCAGGCGAGGTTTTGGCGAATCCAAGTTCCTCATGGAATTAGGGGGTCATATTAAATCAGTCCCGAGTTGGTTGGGCTAGTACCTTAATAGTGCTTGTTAACGGAACGTACCGGAACTATATCCATCAAAAGACCATCAACATCGATAACACTCCCTTAAACCTTTGTGGAGTGTCCTTATCGATACAACAACAACATATAGCAACTTTCATTAAGTAATCATTAAAAATAAATATTAACACTATTTAAAATATTTTGGGAAAACTTAAAACAACGTGAAATCAAGACGGACAAGGCAAGGATGTTTCGTTCTTTCCCAAATTATAAAATAAATATAAAATTGGTTTATAAACATGTTTTCATACATTAAAAGCAATAAGGGCACCCCCCGCTTAATAATACAGAAAATCTAGTGAAACGCGTTGGAGAATAAAGGAACCCTTCGATTTTACTTAAACACCACCGCACAGTGTTTCGGGTAGAACAAGCTAGCTGGACAAAATTATTTTATGAGATTTTCCGTTTCATATGCAGTCATTTTTTACAACTACGTCATTTTTTTCAGCCATATGTTCTTTTTTTATTTTTTTCCAAAATTTTACTTCATATGCATACATTTGCTTATTTCATACCGTATATGAAATAAGCAAATGTATGCATATGAAGTAAAATTTTGGAAAAAAATAAAAAAAGAACATATGGCTGAAAAAAATGACGTAGTTGTAAAAAATGTGAATAAGTGACATAGATCCAAAAAAATTTAAAGGACTTAAGAATATTACTTTATTGTACTTAAATTGAATGGACTACAAATCTCAATACTCTAAAAAATTATAAAAAATTCCGAAAAAAAATTAAATTTTTTATGAAAATTCGTCGAATTTTTCAAACATTTTTTAAATATAATTTAGTTTTTGTTATAGATCGTGACAAATTTTCTTATGGGAAATTATTTAAAATAAATTTGCGAAAGTGAAAATTGTAAGAATTGTCCAAAAAGGGGTGTCTACTTATTTATGTGAGTGACTGTACATATGTATATACATATTTTGTATTTATTTGAGTATTTATTCTGGCACTACAATTTTTACAAAATTATTTTATAGTACTAGTCAGGAATGTAAAAGTGCATTACAATAATAATAATAACAATGTAAATAATTAAATTAATTATGTGAAAATTACTTATTACAAAAACTTAAAAGTAAAGTATCATACAAAGTAGAAAAGACAACAAAAAGTTATAGGGTAGGTTATCTTTTATAATTATGTTATTATTCGCTATCATCACTTTCATTCGATGAGTCACTTGTGGAATAGTCATGAGCATCAGCAACACTACTGTGAAAGCTTGAAACAACTGGGGTATTTATTGACTCCTCAACATTATCGGGGACAGTAAGTTTAAGACTTCTGAAGTCAGACTTTTAAATTTTTTCTTAGGTATCTCCCTAAAACTGTTAACTAAAGGATCCGAAGTTATAAGCAACATATTCATAAGATCTCTATTCGTGGCTTCACGCGACCAATCCCGTAATCTCAGCACTAGCCTCAGAATTTTCGAAAAACCTACGAGCAGTGTTGCCGTCATTGGTATTGCCGAAACCTAGTTTTGGTTTATCTACTATCAATCCAAGTACACTTTTAAATTTATTCTGGATTTCGTTGGAACGTAGCTTTACACTCTCTGTATCTACCTCATTCCTAAGCTGCCATTTTTTTACTTCGAGGCGATAACTTATGTGAAGCAAGCATTCAAAACATCTTATCCGTGCATGGAGAGTAGAACAACCAAAACCAAGATTATCTCGGTTAGGCGTAAAGTCCCGTAACTCATTATTCATATCTTTTGGAGTGGCACCACAAATATAACACTTTTGTGCAGAAGAAGTTTCAGTCAAAGCATTGCAAACTTTTCCGTCAATCATTGTTAGAAGTATATTGTGATTTACGGAAACTTCGTATTCTTCGAGCATGTGCTTTGTTGGCAACAACATTTATCTCCTCTAAAACTTTTCGTTTCAAAAACAATAAAATCTTTTGTTTCTTTAGAAAAAATAAATTTAATTGGACGACAATACATGGTAGCAGAAGGTCGAGGATTCTGCCAAACAATGTTACCTTTTTCATCCTGTAATTGAAGAGGAACGAAAGAAAATATAAAGAAAAACTCATCAGTGTCAGAACTGCATGTAAACTTTTGCTTATATGTGGTATGGCCAGAGCTTCCATCGCAACCCCACTTGCTGATTAAAGTATACGTCAAGTTTGTAGGTAATAAACTAACAAAAACTTCTTGATTTGCTAAAACTAAACGCTCAACAGTTTTATCTAATACGGGCTGGACTTTAATTTCCCAACGTGTTTCACCCACATCAATTTCATTTGGATAGCATTCTGCCTTAGCTTTTCTTAGACTGTAAAATGATGGATAAACCTTATGGCCTGCCTTGAGGCTCCACTTCCGAGTCGTTTTGTACCCATGAGTCGTCGACTTGCTATCTACGTAGTATGCCTGTCATCTTTTTGCCGGATATTTGAGTGGTTTCCTGCGGACATACGCGTTGATACTTCTGCCGCATAAAGTAACTCACCAGGACTTCTAGATTGCAAGAGGTCATCCACTCGAAGCCGTTTGGTTTTTTCACTGTAGCTAACAAAGTCCTTTCGTCTTCCGGGGCCGGGGTTACCTGAAGAAGTGGTTGGTTGGTCTGATGGCAACTTTGAATCCACCGTTATTGTAAATGTGAAGTCTGGACCCGAAAGCTCCTTATGTCTTCCAGAAGTGTTCCACTTTTGATCCAGCTTCGACGAATATGCCGATATTTGTAAGCTTAAACTTTTTATCGAATACTCGGCTGCTTCGCTTAAATCGTACTTAAGTACAAAGAAAATCAATAATTCTTTATATCTGGTTTCCTTCGAATGTTGAACCCAAATGTCAAAAAACTCCGTTCTTGGTACGGTTATAACTAAACTGCTTTGTGTTTTTGATTTTCCGACAGGGTGAATAGTTGATGATTGTTGTGCTGCCATCTTAAGTGTCGTTGATCGTTCTGATTTGTTATCAGTTGTGCAGTATTTATATTATATTCAGGTATTGGCGTAGATGCTACCAATTGGGGTTGTTTTGTGTAGCGTTCCTGTGTGGTTATACCTGCATTAGGATTGCTTTGTATGTACCTGTTTTTATGCCTTGGTGACTGGTGCGGTAGGTTGTGGCAGGTTGAAGTCAGTGATCTTCGCCTTTTTGCTTTTTGGTGTGCTCTTGTTGACCTTGCGCGTTTATTTTTGTGTGTTTTATGGCTACGTGTTTGTTCCCTGTACCTGGGAATTGGTTTTGCCGTTTGTAGATCACTAAATCTACAAAAAAATATTAGAAAATGGATGTGCAAAGAATTCGCAATGGTTTTTTCTTTCGACTATTTGAGAATACTTGCGACTATAACATATGTAAAATTAAGCCCGGATGTCCGCGGATGTATGTAACTTTTTTGTCCCTAAAGTTAAAATTATAGAGAAAAAATACCTTTTCTTCTTAATAACGGAATGTTAAATATATTGAAAATACTCTAATTGCGAAAGAATTACTATTAAAAAATTTTACTTACCTTCGTGCTTAGAATCCATCAAAAAAATTATATAAAAGTATTCACTTAAAAGAAATATGAAGCTTAATATTCAACAAGAATTTTGCAAATTAATCAATGCATTTTACGGCCACTCCACTCCTGCTTTCTTACTTCAATTACTCAATATATATGAGCAAAAATATCAAAAAAAAGCAAAAATCCCGTTATCTTGTTTGTTTTCTTTCATTTCTCATTACACTTTTCTTGGAATAAGAACTTTGTTTTTGTCCAGCTAGCTTGTTCTACAGGAAACACTGTGCACCGGCGAAATAGCTGTTATATAAAAATGCAGAAGAATTTGTATTGCTTAATTCATCTTGATATGGTCAATTGTAAATATTTAATTAATGTAGCCTTATTTGTAACCCTGAGTTTTTCTTTCACTTAAACTTCGGAAGAGGTTATTTTTTTATGTGCTTAGTGTGAGACGACATCAGCATTAACAAGTAAGGAAGGCTAAGTTCGGGTGTAACCGAATATTACATACTCACCTGTCCAATTACAATTGCAAGACTTTTAAATTACCTTATTTTAATAGTGGGCGGTGCCACGCCCATTGTCCAAAATTTTACTAATTTGCCATTCTGCGTCACCAACCAAGTTTCATCGCTTTATCCGTCCTTGGTAATGAATTATCGCAGTTTTTCTCTTTTTTGAAATTTTCGATATCGAAAAAGTGAGCGTGGTTATAGTCCCATTTCGTTCATTTTAAATAGCGATCTGAGATGAGTGCCCAGGAACGTATATACCAAATTTCATGAAGATATCTCAAACTTTATTCAAGTTATCGTATTTACGGACACACGGAAGGACGGACGGACAGACTAAATGAATTTCTTTTTTCCCCAGATCATTTTGATATATAGAAGTCTATATCTATCTCGATTAGTTAATGCTGTTACAGAGTACCGCTATGCGAACAAAATTAATATATACTGTGGGCTCTGCTCAGCTGAGTATACAAATGATACTACATACATACATATGTATGTATGTACATATATCAAATAATAAAACTTTATCCTCTCGTACATATATGCACTTAAGTATATAATCACAAACTTGCCCGCATACCAAGCAAAAACTCGTATGAGTGTTTATATTAACTAAGAACTAAGTGGAATCTTGTTTGTTTGGGTTAAAAATTCGCAATCCACAATGGTTCATTAATTAAGCCTTCATATTTGAATAAAGATATAAAAGAATTATCGAGAAATTTTAATCACACAAGAAGGGAGTATAAATTTGTATATATGTATACATAAATATGTATTAATATTTAGAAATATGTTCATTTGTTAAAGTTTTATACCACCTGTACATAATAAATATTCATTTAAACTTTCAGCATGCAAGGGAGAATATTTAAAGAACTTTTTGTATGTAGACTTTCATTGTAGCAATAAATAAGTATTTAACCTATTTTTATGCATAAATACTAATTCTTCCATGAGTTGAAGGGGGAAAGTCTGTTAAAACATTTGCACGGCTTTGGATTTTTACACATGCCAAAGACCCGACCTATTTTCACGTCTTAAGCTTAAATTAAATAATTTCAAGACGATGAAGAGACAAAGCTCTGGTCATGGAAAACTCATTCAAATAATGAATAGAAATCGAGCTACAAATTTTATTATAAAGCAAATCTGTCAAGCATCTAAAGGCTCACAAATTCGCCTAAAGATTTTAGAACTGTTCCGAACTTATAACTTATATATCCACAAATCGGGTTTGTTGTTCTTTAAACAACAGACATTCGATAACATTGATCACATAATAGTAAATTCTTTAACATAATGCTGGAGAAGCTAATTCCAGCAGCAGAACTAAGCCAACGCCTCTAACACCCTTCTCTCTCTGGTACAAGGCTGTTGAAACTACAAGTTTCCTCGAGGACATTGATGGAAATTAGTGAGTGGTCGCACCTATTGGATGGGGCGAAGCACTGCTACAACAACAACAACTTCAAAGAGCCATGGACCGTGGCATACATTTTGACAGTTGTAAGATATTAATGCGTTTTAAATTTTAGTTAATTTCTATAATAATAAAGACATATTTTCAAAGTAAAAAGTATTCTTATGAAAAAATTTACACTGTGTTAAAAATTTGTTGGAATTGCATTAAAATTATGTATGCACATTGCAATAAAACTAGGCGATAAAATGTTATTTTTATCAGATCATAAAATTTAAAGGTGCCACGCTTATGCATTTGTGTGGAGATATGTTTTCTGTTTTTTTTTTTATACTGATTGTAGTCTAGATAATGATAGATAGATCGATTTTCATAAGGTGGGTTAGGTATTATGGGAACTTGTGTAATACTGAAAAGTTTCTAGGTTTTAACACTATTAAGAAAAGAAAAAAAATTATTAGGCTAACTTGTCATTGATATTAAAGTATAAGTACATATAAAACTCAGCAAAAGGTTAGTAGGGAATTTTTTTGTATTACCAATTGTACATCGGGTACTGGGTTGCGTTGCATTTACTTGAATCACATATATCAGCGTTGGCTGACAGAATGGGCGCTTTCAGGAAACACAAATGTTGAGCAATCGTTGAGTGATAACTTTCGGAACGCACCGTTGTATAGTTGCGATTCACTCAAAGGTTGGAATTTTACGTCAAATTAATGAGCAGAAATATTTTTTGCTACATTTGTTCAATGCATTTATTCGGCTGTCTGGTGGTTCTTTTACATTTTAAAGTGTTGGTTATGAATAAAATGTTTCCTCTTAATATTATGACGAAGTGCAAAAAATAATTTAGGAAGTCCCTTCTCTCTTATAATTTAAGGGTAGTTATTTCATTTTGACATTTTAATTGACGGAAACATGTTTGCAACGTAGCAACGAAAATAGTGTTCTCTGAAAATTAAGAGCAAAATAAGGCCAAATGAATTAGTAGCAAACGAACCATTAAGCAAGCATAACCGTCACTCGCTTGTGCGCACATGTATGAAAAATCCTTTGAAATTCTGCATTATGCAATGCACGAATTAAAAACGAACACGCTCGTTTAACGGTTGGTTCACAACTGATGAATGGGGGATTCCCCCAGGGCCCGGGGTTTCTTAGGGCGCCCGCGATTTAGAGGTACTAAGACATTTTTTTTTTAATTCAGGAGAGTCTTTAGTTGTTCCACGTACAAATTTTAAGCCGAATTTCAAAAGCAACGTTAATGGATAATGATTTTTTTCCTGGGCATGAGGAGACAAGAAAATAATCAAACAAAAATGAAGGTTCATCTTCAAAAAGTCTTCCAACAATACCACCAACTCTGTATCAAAGTCCAGATTATTTAAACGAATTCGGTATCGGTACCGTGAATAATGAGTTTTTTCGATCTGAAGAAGTCAACATAATATTTCGTCGAGGTCATCAAAAGCGTCCTGTTATTTTTCCACGTGATTGTCATGACGAGGCATTTCCTACCTCGTTGTTAAACAGAATCTTGCCAAAAGGAGAAAAAAGTGGAGCGTGACTGGTTAGTGTGGAGTGCCAGTAGCAATGCTTTTTATTGCCTACCATGTCTTCTGTTAAGCACCAATACTTTAAATCGCCCTCAAATTTGTTGTACGGATAATCGAAATTCTAGGTATGGAAGAAGCTATACTATAAACTGCCATCACACGAAAATAATCAAGATCACATTAAATGTTATATTCAATGGCGATCTTTACAAAATCTAATTCAAAAGGAGGCTACAATTGATACACTTATCAATGAACAGCTAATCACTGAAACCCAAAAGTGGAAAGAAATTTTATATAGAATTTTGGGCACTATATTATTTTTGGGTGAAAGAGGTCAAGCTTTCAAAGGCGAAGGTATATATCTTGGTGAACGAAGCGATGGACATTTTTTGGGCAAGAAACCCAAGTATTTTGCTGTTATCGTTGATGCTATGCCTGATGCTAGTCACGTTACCTACGTTTATTTTTTTCGCTAACTCCATTTCAATTCGAAAGCCACAAATTTTACAATTCAAGAACGGTTTTTGGCTTTCGTGAATTGTAACCAAAAAACTGGTCAGAAAATCGCTGATCTCAACTTGGTTCAAAATACTGACTACCATTAATGAAAGAAACGTGGCCCTCCAAGCTAGAGACGCCACCATAGATGTTGAGGTCCGACATCTATATGCCTTATTAGCTGATTTGAAGTTGATCAGGAACCAATGGGAAACAATTTTAAACGAATGCAAAACAGTTGCTATTCAATTGAACATCTCTCCAAAGCTTCCGGATATTCGAAAGAGAAAACCCAAAAGACATTCTGAAGATAATTTAAATGAGATGATTACGGATGATTCAGAGTCTGATTTTCAAAAACGATACATTCCTGGGTATCGTTGATTCGGTAATCACTGGCATTACTGAACGATTTGCAGCTATGAGAAATTTGGGCGAGACGTTTTCCTTTTTGTGGCAATTTGAAGATATGGATGAAACTATGGTTCGGGCGAGCACAGCAAAATTTGTCGAAAAATACAAGTCGGACATTTCTCACAGCTTAGAATGCAAAATAATTCACTTGAAACACATTTACGAAGCAAATTTTGATAAAGGTCTGTCACCATTGGAATTGCTAAATGCCATCTAAATAAATAAAAATAAATGTAAGGCGCGATAACCTCCGAAGATATCTAAGGCCGAGCTTCTCTCCAATTTGCGTCGTGCTCCTCTTGATTTTCCCTACAAATTGATCGGACGGGACCTACATATTTTATGCCGACTCCGAACGGCAGATGAGTTTTCGGAGAGAGCTTTTCATGGCAGAAATACATCCGCTTAGAAAAATTATCTTGTAATTGAAAAACCTTATTTGTAAAAGTTTGATGTTGCTTTGCCCGGGGTGTGAACCCAGGGCATACGGTGTGGTAGGCGGAACACGCTACCACCACACCACCGTGGCCGGTGTATCCGTATACGATTTTCCCCAACATTTGTGTTGCTTTACGTATCTTTTGCACTATACCTGTCACTGTAGCTAGTGCAGAACGTTCCTTCAGCGTCCTTTCAAGAATCAAAAACTTACATAGATCGTGTTCATCTCAAGAGCGAGTTTCAGGACTTGCCACGCTTTGTGTTGAATCCGTTATGGCAAGAGAGTTAAATTTTGATATTATTATAAAAATTTTGCAGCGAAAAAAGCAAGTAAATCCACTTTTTGATATCCGAACTTTCTATATTGAATAATGAAAATTTATAATCATCATTAAATTTATCAGAAATGTATTAAAATGTTACCAAATAACTAGAAAAGATTATTTGAAACAATATATGGCTGTTAAAAGAGAATTTTATTTCTACGTTAGAATAAAATAGTATAAATAGTAAATATTCTGTGTTAATTTTATTGTCAGTTCTTAGTGCAAAAATCATTTAGTTGATGTGGCAACATTTTTTATTTGATGTAATCCATCAATAATGATTCATGATTGAGACGTCATAATTCAAGTTAATCAAATGTATTAGTGGATTTTTATAGGGGGCCCGTAAATTGTTTAGTCACGGGCCCGGATTTTCTCTCTACGGCCCTGAGTGTATGTATGTATATACGTATGTGGTAGCTTTTAACAGCATAAGTGCTCATCGTTATGTGGCGAAAACCTCGTGAAAACGTAACTGAAATTACTGAAGAGAATTTGGAACTAGTTTTGAGCCACGAAATCTTTATAGTTTAATCAAGTTTTACATATTTTAAGATGCGTCCTAATAGTAGGTTCGTATTCACCAGTTCAATTGACCTCAGGAATCATATGTTATTATTTCCCCGATTGCTCAATTTTACGATTTTAAATTTATTGTCCAAATAAGTTTCAAATTTCTAACCGTGTGTCGTTTGTTAGATGATCGGCTAAAGCGAAAGGTATCAGGATACCTTGTAAATATATGCTCCGAAAAGGATCAAAATGGAGTTTGAAAAGAGTTCGCGAAGGCTTAAATAAAGCTTCAGAAAATTCGAGTACACACTTTTTTGTCGTAGTATGTGTTTATACACATTGAGCATAGAATTCCCATATGAGATGTTTATCGCTTGAAGTACAAGCTAAATCTGATCGACTGAAGCCCGCGGCACAATGACATTTTTCATATAGATGGGTCGATTATTCACCTATATCGCGCCATCGATATTTCGATAGGTTTTGGGTTCAGGAAAAAAAAGTTCCACCCAAAAAAATAATTTTCGAGTCTGCAAAATTTGAGTTTTTTGACTTTTTTTCTTTGATTTTTAAGGTTTTTTTCATGACCTACTTAAAAAATTTTCATTTGATTTTAAAATTTTCATGTATACCCTGTCCGACTCAAAATTGTTCGCTAAAAACTTTGGCGATAACAGTTTTTAAAAAAAAATATCTTTTTGGGTTTTGAAGAGTGTTTTGGTGAAAAAAATTTGTTTCGCCATTTTTTTAAAGGTTTCTTCACCACGGCAACCGTGGTGTAATGGTAGCGTGCTCCGCCTACCACACCGTATGCCCTGGGTTCACACCCCGGGCAAAGCAACATCAAAATTTTAGAAATAAGGTTTTTCAGTTAGAAGAAAATTTTTCCAAGTGGGGTCGCTCCTCGGCAGTGTTTGGTACTCATATTGTACAAACGCATTCTAGAGTCACCCCTGGTCCACCTTTATGGCGATATCTCGAAAAGGCGTCCACCCATTGAACTAAGGCCCACTCCATTTTAAAATACTCATTAACACCTTTCGTTTGATACTCATATTGTACAAAAGCATTCTAGAGTCACCCCTGGTCCACCTTTATGGCGATATCTCGAAAAGGCGTCCACCTATAGATCTAAGGCCATTAACACCTTTCATTTGGTACCCATATCGTACAAACAAATTCTAGAGTCAGCCCTGGTCCACCTTTATGGCGGTATCCCTAAATGGGGTCCACCTATAGAACTAAGGCCAAGAAACCCTTAAAAAAAATTGGCGAAAAAATAAATTTTTTCACCAAAACACTCCTCAAAACCCAAAAAAAGAGTCATATTTTCTCATGTGAACCAGCAGTCGTATGATTTAATAGCATTCATTCACCTCAGTGACAGTAAATCTGATAACCTTTGAAAAAATGTTGATATTGTAACGAATTTAGCGAAATTCTGCTCATTCCAAACCTAACGTTTGAATCGCTAAATTGTCGAATATACTACTCCAATATTCAGTAATGCAAAATGGTCTTTATTTGACTACTTTGAGAGTACTTCACAATAACACTTATATTTCACAACTAATTGCGTGTTTAAATCCTACTGCCTGCGCTGCTTTTATATTCTCCGTTGCTTCGTCCGCATATGTCTCCAAAGGTCTAGACGTTTCACCTTCTAGAACTCTTGTAGCTCATTCTTGGTTACCAGCGGTATACGTGTATATTTGTAGTTTATAGCCATATGCGTGTGTATGTGTAGCTACTTCGGCTGATGAATACATGTGTGTGTGTGTGTGAGATATCTCTTCGTCGCCTTCTACATAAGTGTTGCTAGGTTTAACGTGAACATGTATATAAGAGTGGCTGCTTCATGTAATTGTTGTTGCGTAATTATTTACTAACAGCTTAGTGATGTCAACATTTGCCACAATATTATACAGTGGTAAATGTGAATACCAGTGACTGCGACGCAAAGTGACAAGGGGCTGTGTAGCGCAACCCTTCAGGTTGCCAGCGCAATATATAGCTTCTCCAAACCCAATTGTCAACCTCACCTATCCGCGGCGAATCCTGTTTCACTAACAGACGAGGCTCTGGCGACCCCAAGCTGCTCATGGAACTTGGGGGTGGGGAGTGAGGGGATGGCCTGAAGGTTTAATTTGGCCACATAAATCGTTCCCGTGATGGTAGGGCTAGCACCTTAATGGTGCTGTGGTACCGGAGCGTACCGGATCTGTATCCGGCAAAGGACCATTACATCTATAACACTCCCCAAAGCCCTCGGGGAGCAACCTTATCGCTACAACAACAACAACGCAAAGTGACACGACGTAATACATAATATGGCCCTAAGTATTATAAGTGAAGTCATAAATATCAACAGTTACAAGCCAGACAATTTTAAATATGAGGACCTTTCGTGCTCAGAATGGAGCAGAAGCGCAGTGTTCAGGAAGGACCGCTATTGCAAGTCCTGAGTATCTTAGGCTTTTTAAGCTCTAGAAACAAACAATGAAAAGCTTCAAGCATTTAAAAACTCGACCTACACGTGCTAAAAAGTTAAACTTTAAACTCTATCTCACCAAGTGATAAACGACCTGGTAAAAATGATGTTACTTACAAAGTTTCATAAAATGTTCCAAAATTGGAACGGAGTCATTACGGCCGCGTTGAATGATTTTTTTTTTTATTTAGTGGTCCGAACCGAAATGATTCCTAAGGGAAACGCTTCAAAACAAGAGTGTTTTATGACTCCTTAAGGCGTGCTTTTTTAAACCTTTTGCGTCCGTGGGTTACCTAGAACATTTATGTGGTTATCAAGTTCACGTAGTGCGCTTCCGGTTTTATTAAATTAATCATCGCAACATAGAGTTAAATCACACCTCCTCGTGAAAGAAGAAAAAAATACCATAAAACTCTTACTCTCAGGGGTTTTAAACTTCCTCTCTATTGGGACAAAAACGCCAACGGTGGTAACTCTACTTCGTTTCAGTACGTAACAGCAAACATTTCACTTCATAGGATATGATCATTTAAAAATCAATCATTCGCGTACAGAGCGTAAATGAAGATATTTCTCTTAAATGAAATCAACAACCCTTAATTTATATAAGTAACTCCTTGGAAGTTTTTCACTTTCTATGCGGGTGTTTAAATGCATCAACACGCAGATATGTGTACTATATTTTACCAAACAATTAAGTTAATATGGTTCGTATGAATACTTTCACAGAAGCCATATATTCAAATGGATGAATTGGAAAATTCCAATGATATTTATATAAGGAGTGTCAGCTGCATAATATTTCTTCAATTACGAATGCCTCTTTAGTTGTTGGCTGCTTGGATGATTCGACAGAAGATAAAATTCAATTATTAATGGCAATGTACTAAGTAGCAGTGGTGTTGTGCTTACGACTGCAACGCGGCTTAAATAGCTAATAGTGAGAAAAAAAAATGAGAAAACTGAAATAAACAAGTAAGGACGGGACTTCATACCTTTCATGAATGGGGCTGAATAATAATCTTATCCCATAATCTCCAAATGACCGGCTGTATAAGATAAGAAATATATAGTGAACAGATGTACATACCTAAACGATTTTTAAGATAAATATAAAATAAAAAATAGGTAGGTACTTTATGTGAGGATGCAAAGTTTCAGGTTTTTTGTGGTCTGCATGTAAAAACTATGACTACGAATCACGTATTTCAACAATATATGACGTAAACGTAACTATTTGATGAAATTTGTTGAAATTTGAAGCTTCTAGCCGTAAAAAAAGGGCAAAAATTACAGTTTATATGGGATATATGTATAATATATATACCACCGATCTCTATGATTTTTTCAGACAACAATATATGCTATATACGTAAGCATTTGGGGAAATTTGAAGCTTCTAGCTGTTAAAATGGGGCTGAAATTGCGAAAATATATTTATATATATACTATATATATATACTATATATACCACCGATTTTTATGATTTTTTCAGACAACAATATATGCTATATACGTAAGCATTCGTTGAAATTTGAAGCCTCTAGCTCTTAAAATAGGGCAGTAATTACGAAAAGTTTCTTATCTGAACATTCGTTGTGGGGGATATATGTATACTATATATACGACCGATCTCATCCATTTTTTCAGACAACAATATTTGCAATATACGAAAGCATATGGTGATGTTTGAAGCTTCAATTTGATAAATTGAGGAAGATATGACAAAAATCCTCTTTTTCTGAAAAATCGGTTGTATGGAGGATATATGCTATAGTGGTCCGATCCGGCCGGTTCCGACAAATGTCTAATCGGACACCCAAATACACACGCTCACCAAATTTTATCAAGATATCTCAAAAATTGAGGGACTAGTTTGCATACAAACAGACAGACGGACATGGATAAATCAACTCAGCTCTTCATCCTGATTATTTCGGTATACTTAATGGTGGGTCTATCTATTTTCCTTTAAGGACTTACAATTTTGGGATGGATTAGTGACGAAATTAATATACCATTTCATGTTCATGAAAGGTATAAAAATGTAATATTTAATGTATTGTGAGTTTCATTTGCGTGTTGATCCTGCAATGCGATATTCTTGTCAAAGTCAGAATTTTAGCATCGCACAGTTGAAAGGGGTTGAAGGCTGTGATATTGAACTTGAACAAAAATTTTGGATTCCCTTTATTTTTTGACATGAATTCGGCTTGAATGTGATTGAGCGAACGAATATCATTTAAATTGCAGTTAATTGGGTTGTTTTGAAAGTTCCTCGGTTTCAAATACCGAACCAAATTCAGTCTGCCGGTCCTATGGCAGAGAACAACTGCTGCCTTTAAAGCAACTTGCTTGTCAGCAAAGATCGTAGCATTCGTCTCTGAGACTGCGCTGTCTTAAAGCGGTTCTCTATCATGGGACAGATCTTCGCTTGGAGAACACTGTGAGTGCTAAGTCGGTAATATGGATTGTATCTGAAATTCCCGGACTCTTGCAGGAAAAAGTACAGTTGATTGGCTGGTTAACGACCCAGTGAAATGCTAACTTCGCCGCTATTTAGTGTGTGCGATGCAGGAGGCAAGACGGAACGACAGTAGTAGTAGGGCTTTGAGACGTATACTACAGTGTCTATGAGGATTGAAGCGCAATTCGAATCCAGGGTGTTGGTTTTATAGTAGGAAAAAGACTTAGAAGCACAATAACTTGCTATGACTGTTGCTTGCTGCTGCTAAGCGTATGTATGTATGACAGATTTTTTAAACCAATTGATGATTTTAATTTTATGGCCAGATTATGTGTGATACCGTGCAATTGTGCGCCGCAGTCACTGGCTTTCACATTCACCAGTATATAAAACTAAAAATTTCACAAAGGCAATCTGGTTTACTTTCACTGACTGAGGTGAATGAATGCTCTTATATCATACGAATTCACGGTTCATGCGAGAAAATGCGACTCGTTGCGGTTACATAATATGCCCTCTATTGAATAATTTGGAATAAATTGAAAAAAAAACGCGACTAAAGAACGCACAAGACAACAGTCGTTTCGATTATACCTTGTAAATCTGTTCAAGGTTCTTTCTTTCTGAAGTGTGATTGGTTTGACAAACAGACTCGGCCATACTTTTTTCTCAATTGCTTTCTGCATGCTTTGCATACATGTAGGTCGAGTCTGTTTGTCAACGAATCGGTCATCGCAGAAAAGCGGGTTCAAATCCCTGTCTCGGGAGAAAAGGCCTTGAAGAGATTTAAGAGGTTTAATCGAAACAGCCGCTGCCTTGTCCGTCCTGATATCTGCCATCAAAAGCTTATCAGGAAAATTTCTTCAGTCTTGCAGATGCTTTTCTGAGTCGGAAAAAAAGTTTGCTAAATAATGATGAAGGGCGAAATGTTTTAAATATATTACAAGTCAAAATATTGTTTAATCCTTATCAGCAAATAAATTTTTAAATTTGAAAAGCATTTATTTAAATATGACAGTAAAACCATTATTATTGCAGTATATATTTTAAATTGGATGACCGAAATTGAAGGGTTAATAAAGCAGATGACTTTCGACAGAATAAACTATGTACCAACATATGTTTGTATTTACTTTCTATGTATCTTTTACAGTTGCAACGTTATTCTACATATTCACAAATGTGTTACCAAAAAAATACTTCAGTAAGACAGCAATGAATTAATTTCGCCTTGCCATCAAACGCAAGGCACGCGCATGTCACATCTCCATTCACTTGCGCTAAGTGGGCATTTTCTCTGAAAAAATAATAATAATAATTGCTCTGAATCGGAGCACAGTTGCATAGTTAAACTTAGAAGAAAAAGTTGTCAAAATAATTTTAAGAAGTCAAACATACAAATGTCATCGACGTCATGCAACTAAAACCGTCAACAACTAATAGCTTTAATACCATTCATAAAGTAAGTGAGTAAGTCAAGCGAGTTTCGCTTAACTGAGCTCAAATATGAATAAATGAGATATCAAGAAGAAAAGTCAGGGAGTGAGTTTAAACGAAATCATAACAAACCCTGCAGCAAAACTAGTTCCGAACTAGCGCAGAACTCGCAGTGCTTTCATCTGACATTTTTACGTTTGTAGGCACCTGTGTAGCTATCTTTGACTGATTTTTTTAAATACATATTGCTCAGATTTAACCGCTATTGGTTCAAGTTTGGCTGCCAACTGTTCCGCTGTGTATCCGATGATCGAAGTCAGAGCATTAAAAGAAAAAAGCACAGAAGTGACGATGATCTCGTTAGAGTATCCACTGTCACTGTTTTACAGCATACGCTCCCGCTTGTATAAATGGACAAGCTCCCGGCGTCTTCGAGCCTTTTGTTAGGGCAGATCTATACAAACGGCCTTTCTTGACAACAATGAGAGTCCAATGCTCTAAGAGTCTAAACGACGAATGGTAGAATTCATTAGCATACTCCTGAGTGCTTGAGGATCTAGAAAGTGAGGGCTGCCAAGTAGTAGCCTTTGCTCATGACATGGCAATCCTCGTCAGGGTAAAATTTATAAATACAATGAGGTGTGTTTATAAAGTAATACCAAGTTGGTTGTGTTCATGAGGAGGTACGAGAACTCTAAATTTAGATCACACTCAATTGAAAGAGTACCGCTGGTGCTGTCTCACTGGTTTAAAAGCCGTTGGATTAATCTTGGAATATTCGGGCAGGAGCTCGGGGTGAGACAAAAATTTAGGCAGCAGTGTCTTCTCGGCGAAGGTCGTCGCTATTACGGATGCGGTGGATGGGATGCTATCTGCCTATTTAACAAGGAGTCAGATGGCTTTCAAAGCGCTTAGCTCCACAACCGTGAGATCCGGATCTGTCAGGGATTGCTTGGTTTCCCTACCAGTGGCATCGGACTACTTAAAGAAAAAATTATCTGGGTGTCAGGACATAAGGATATACCTGCGAACTATAATGCTCATCTCTAAGCCAGAGCAGGCACTTGCCAATTGAACGTGGCTGCCAGTAGAGACTTTGAATTTTGGTCCTTTCCTCTCTGCTTCTGCACTGGTCCCTAGGCAGCTAAGCGAGATCTTAAAATATCCCAAGTAGCTCAATGTCTGCCTTACTCGTAACTTGATTGATGCCACGTGGCGGACCAAACAAGTGTGCAACTGAGCTATTTCTTAAACCTAGAAGTGTTTCTGCCATAGGACTCACTAGTATTTTTTGTCGACTACAAATTCAGCATTGAACTGCCTGTAATGACTTCTCTCCCGTTGCTCTTTCGAGGGAATGAAAGTAGTGAAGATGGCATTTCCTCTGTCCTGCCTGGAAAAAAAGTCGAATTCGTTAGGAATGCTGAAGTGCCCGAAGTTGGAAAGCTTGAGTATCTATAGTTCATATTACGATACTAATTAATGTCGTTTAGTGGTGTTCGCTGTGTCGTTTCTTCCTCGCGAACGATACTTGATGGAAGGCTATAGCTTTTGCCGATTAGTCCTCTAAGAAAGTGCAAGCAACCGAAGCCTTCCTAGCTTTGGCATCTAAGACACCTTCCTATCTATTGGATTGTGACCTGAAAGCAGGCATCTCTTGATTGTTGTCGCACGAAAGGTTCCACCAGAGCCCTTCGGCTCCTAAAACTACGAGAGGGCCTGCCACGAAGGCGTCTAGATCAAAAAATGTGTTCTCGAGAGATCCCTCTATTTGGTTTGCGAGCAAACCTAATCAAAAGGTCAATACTTTCCTGGCCAAAGTTGTCAAATCCGAGATCACCTAAACTAACGGCATTCTCTCTCCAAGTGATGCTGAATCCTTCACAGTATAACTCATTCATAGTTATAACTCCTTCAATTACTACTTCAACTACATACCTGTCCCTTCTACCCTGCTGTGATTATTCATACTACCTCAAGTTGGTATAATTCTTGCTACTACAACAGCAACAACTCCCTCTGAGAACTAAATCACAAAATACTTTTACCGAAATTGAAGGCAATTTAAATAAATTTGTGTGATTGAAAAAGACTCGCTGCCCACTGAGAGTCAAACTTGGCGTTGGTATGTCACACATCAAATTTGGTTTGAACAAGAATAACTTCAGTAATTTTCCATTTCCAATTTTCCTTCTTAAGAGATGAACGCACACACTGCTTGTCATTTTTATTAACGCTTTTCCCCCTCGTCTTTACTTCTTAGTTTATCATCAAACATACTAAATTTTTTTCTAATTAATTATCATCAACCTAAAACTGTCGCCCGGCTAACAAACGAAATTAACATGGGCGAGAGACCAGACCTTAGCAAAGTAGCTGGTTTTACAAGGAGGCGTGTGACGTTACGTTGCAGTGCGACGACTATTTGAACAGAAGAAACTTTGTATTTGTAGCAGAGATCTGCTTTGAGTACTAATAAAATTAGTGCACTTAGTCATGAGACAAAAAATTGTGTCTAAATGTGTACTTAGTCAAGTACAGAAAAATACTATGAGTGACTAGCACATAAAATAGAAAATACATACGAGTGTCCCACAACACATATGTCTAGAGTTGGGATTCTACCGGGTATTTACCATTTTTATGGGTAAATACCAGGAAAATACCCGGAATATTCCTTTTTTGTATCTTTTTTTGGGTATTTAAAAATCATTTGAATCGAGGCTGCTTGGAATTACAATTCAGCAATTAAATTTATACGTCATTTGAAATTAAAAAAATTTCGTTTTGATTTTAAACAAACAACCCAGCAAACACTTGGAGTCAACAATTAGTCTGAAAGGAGTCCAAACTTTGGATCGTTTGCACTCATTATGAACTCATTTAGGAGCCTGAAGCGAATGTTATATGCTCATGTTTTGCCTCTAACATAAGTCTTATACAGGCCTCCTTCCGATATCATATATGAGCCTTATTGGCGTCATATACTGCTAATTTTGAGTCTTTTAATTACATTACTTCAGGGCTTTTAGGAAGAATTTTTGACATATATCCGAAACGGAAAACATAGGGTAGAAAATTGTTGTGATAAAACTCCCATGAGGATAAGATAAAAATGAAATAAGTATTAGTTGAATTAATTATTTATTTAGAATAAATTGTCGCAGAAAAATTTCTGAGTTTTTATTCCGAAGCTGCCTAGTTTACTGATTTTAATATTTTTTGTTTGTTCATAATTTCAGCAAATTGGAGTCATAAAAGGCTCTAAGGCGATAGCATTTTTGAAGCTGATATTTTTCGGGCCCATATTGAACTCCAGAACTGTAAGAGAATGTTTATAGGGTACACATATATACGCAAACAAAACTACCCCTCAAACATGCTCACGGCGCTCATAATTCAAGAATCCGAAATTAGTCCAAAATAAGTGGGTAATGTAGGAATCAGAAAAGCGTCGAAACGCGTAGGAGGGTAAAAGAAAATTTAATTTTTCCATTTTATTTAACGGCCTAAAAGCTCATAACTTAGCATGAAAAAATTATCATTTATCGACTCTTTATGTTCGCCACAGCAAGTTTGGAATAAATTTTGAAACTTTGTTACGACAATTTTTCAATTTAATACAAAATAAATTACATTTGTACATTATTGTTACCCTTGCTATTCTTTTTTTGTATAAGAGTCGACGTTTTTCCGCTAATGGACGCTTCTCGACATTTTTAATGTGACCGCAAAGCTGTCAATCTCTCTCTGTCCAGGTGTTTCGACCTACATATGACCCCAATAAGCGCTGACGATGCCTAATAAATAGGCCATATAGGTGTCAGATAATCAGAGTTTATTAGAGTTAAAAATTACGCCGGAGAGTTGCAGTAGAGTATAATATGAGCTGTTTAAACGCCTTTTAAGACTTATGTCGGACTCTTATTTAGGCTCAAATGATATAAGTTAATAGGCTCGTATAGCACGACCATTGCAAGAAGGAAATACATTGGTTTCGGCCTCCCAAATGAGCACATACCGACTGTAAATACTCCAATTTAGATATTTTTCCGACTTTTTTCGACTTATAATGTTTACTGGGTAAACTTAAATTTTTGCAACGGCATGCATTATTGGTTAAATTTTTTGAAAAACGCTGGATTACAGACTAAAACTAATTCAACCGATAGCGTAATGGATACCTACCCACCAATATAGGACAAATTGGGTACATTTTAGATTGAATTTGTGTGTTTGTTTCCCATATTTTCCAAAAGATTATTTTTACCCTTCTTTTGGGTAAATATTTGGGTATTTACCCATTTTTACCATATATACCCAATTTACCGGGTATTTACCATTTGGGTATTTACCCGTTTCCCATCTCTACATATGTCCCATACATATATGACATTGTTGAGTATAAACTGAAATCATAGTCGCTTTAACCCAGTAGCATGTTGGTTTCGTATATACACTCTATACTTCGTTTTTCGGTTTTTCTTTAGCGCTGTATTCAGTTTAGTTTCGTGTACATCGTTGTGTTGCTAGCGTCAGAAGACTGATATGACTATGTATATTCTTTTATTGCACTGTTAGTCTTACTTATTCCAATTAGTGTTTTCGTATAACACAGTTGACTTTCTTGCTCAATAATACAATTGAGTACTAAACTGCTTCGTGGCTAATACTAGGTTCAAACACACACCAAATTGGCAATTTATACTATTTGGGCAATTTATTACGCAATTTGTCATAAATTAAATTGTAATAATAAATTGCCAATTTAAAAAAAAATGCGTAATAAATTGCTTCAAACTGCAAATGCAACATTGTAAAGTGTGTTTATTGAGTATATTTTAACGTCAGTTACGCATGGCTGAACTATGTGGTTGGCTCATCTCATGAGCTGATTTTATGTCTTTCTTTTCACTGGAGTAGGGATTGTCAAAAGAAGATGGCAAACTCAAAATGAAACCAAAACATTGAACACATTTTCTTACAACACACAAAAATTTCAAAGTTTTATGTTTTCATTCCATTTCATTTGCCTAATAATGTGCGTGTTCATTTTGACAGTCTGAACAAAGGTATGTTTTTGCTGTAGAGATGAGCCAACCAGCTATCAAATTACTATTGTGTAAGCTAAATCGAGTTGTATGAACAGCACTCAATTCAAATCGAAATTTCCTCAATTTATTTTTCTGTTTGAACATAGTATAATGAGCGGTTATTCATTTTACGAAGCATGACTATGTAAATGTGTTTTACAGCCTGATTCTAATGTGGTAACAACTTTCTTCACCACGGCAACTTTCTTCATGTGGTAACTTTTGTACCCTTTTGGTATTCTGCCCACGAAAATAGCCGGATAATTGTTTACCCACTAAAATAGGTGGTAACATCGATGTAACCACACAAAAGCTGTTGTTTAGAAAAAGGCAATACTGTAAAATAAAGAATTGTGAGCGCAAATAAGTAAACATAATAGTAAAAAAGTGTTGCCTCTTGCTATAAATATTTGTTTCCATGTACTTTCACAGTATATATTACAATATAGCTATGTAAAAACGTATGCATGTATGCACATATGTATATACACATCGTCCCGTTTATTCGTTAACATCGTATCTACGAGTGACACATTTTCGGTAAAGCCATGGCGGAACCATACTCGGTGGCAGCATGGTGACATACCTACAAACATACATAAAAATTCCATGTACTCGTTTTTGTAAGAATCGGGCCGTTAGTGGAAGAATTGCAGCTCACTGATTTGTAGCCAATAATAGAACGCTGATTAAAATCGATGTATGACAATTTTTTTATACCCAGCTGTACTTGTACGCTTTGATTGGATAACGGTTGGTTGTACAGGTATAAAGGAATCGAGATAGATATAGACTTCCATATATCAAAATCATCAGTATCGAAAAAAAAATTGATTAAGCCATGTCCGTCCGTCTGTCCGTTAACTCGATAACTTGAGTAAATATTGAGATATATTCACCAAATTTGATACACGAGCTTATCTGGACCTAGAATAGATTGGTGTTGAAAATTAGCGAAATCGGATAATAACCACACCCACTTTTTATATATATAAAATTTTGGAAAACACAAAAAACCTGATTATTTAGTAAATAATACACCTAGAATGTTGAAATTTGACGTGTGGACTGATATTGAGACTCTTGATAAAAAATTTTAAACAATTTTTAAAATGGGCGTGGCACCGCCCACTTGTGATAACATAAATTTTACAAAAATTATGAATTGTTGTTGTTGTTTTATCGGCCTTCATGGCTAATTTTTAAACAATAGTCAAGCTCTAGGCCAAATCAAGTATATAGAATTTAAACCACAAAATGATTATGTGTAGACATATATTTGTCAATTTTTATTTATGTCGATATTTCGACTTCATTCTGAAGTAATCTTCAGGAACCGACCAGGTGCATACCATGGTTTAAATTCTATATATTTGATTTGGCCTAGAGCTTGACTATTGTTTAAATGAATATTATGAATCGTAAATCAAAAATCGTTAAACCTATCGTAACAAAATTCGGCAGAGAGGTTGCCTTTACTATAAGAAATGCTTTGAAAAAAAATATACGAAATCGGTTAAGGACCACGCCCACTTTTATATATAGAAGATTTTTAAAAGGGTCGTAGACGAATAAAATAAGCTATGTCTTTGCAAAGAAGTGCTTTATATCAATGGTATTTCATATCCCAAGTGGATTTATAACAAAAAATAGGAAAAACTTCAAATTTTAAAAAATGGGCGTGGCACCGCCCCTTTTATGACTAAACAATTTAGAAGAATATAACCATATGTATATGTATTAGTACAGCCTTGTAACACTATTAAGCGCACAAAACAAACAACAACAGCATTTCAAGTGTACAGCTGGGTATGTAATGTTCGGTTTCACCCGAACTTAGACTTCCTTACTTGTTTGTTTTATTATTACTTCTTTCAGTCGGTGCAAGGGTAAATATTCTTTCAATTATTCTTTTTTCTTTCTTCTTCTAAGGTGGGGGCTGATTGGTTGCTGGTGTAAGTCAATGAACTCACACAAAACATTAATGTTTAAAACAATTTTAAATTGTGTTATTTTTATTATCTATAGTGCAACAACAATTGTCGAAGAAATAGCCACAAAGTTTGTCGCTATCTTGTAGACAAACATGAAAACATTTAGTTTTTTTAGTTTTGTTGTTTCGTTGGCTCGAAAGTTCTTTCACATGTTCGTACACAAATTAAGAAATGTTCAAAACTATTTTAGTTGGTTGCGTTCACTTTCACTAGAAATTTAGTATAATTCTGTCTGTGGGAAATCGAGTTGTGCCAATTTTTTTAAATTTCTATTTTTGCTACCTAAAAAATAAAGAAGTAGATAAAGGCTCCTGGGTCGGCATTTTATATCGCTCTTAATGGCTGCATCACAATCAACTTTTTCATATAGATCTTTTGCATGATGAGTAGATTGCACGTATTTTAATGGAGAACGGCAGATCGTGCGACACTAGCGCCATCTGACATACAAAAGTTGGCAATCTTTAAATTTTGCTACATGTAAAGCATAAGAAGAAAAGTTAGAGTCACTAGTTTGTTTTTGAAGAGTTATTGGTTTTTTATCGATTTTTTATAGACATGTTATCGAAAAGAATGAACTTTTAATCGAAAAATTATCGATTATTTGTCGAAAGATAATCAAAACATTATCATTTTATTATCGTAAAGTTATCGGAGTGTTACTAATATTCAAAATTATAGATTTCTTAGATTTTTTATCGAAGTGTTACCAATTTGTTATGCGCGTGTTATCCACGGCTCATCGGTTTGTTTTGAAGCAGATACCGATTTTTAACCGGAAATAACTTAAATTACGCGTCAGACGTAATAAAATAAATGCAAAGGGAATATCTAGTCTAGTCTTATAACCAGAGCTGCTCAACTCCTATACACTTATAGCATTTTTGTTTTTGTTTTGCCCTGAAGATAGTCACAGATACAAATTCACACTTTGAATATAAAAAAAAAACGTTTTATAGTAATCCCATATGCTCTCACATACAAATTCGGTTCATGCAAAAGTGCCTGAATTTCATATGAAAGTGCAAAGAACAAGCACTTCCATATGAAGCCAAGGCACTTCGGTATGATATTCAAATTTACACTAACAAATTGACACAAAATTTTTTCAAAAACATTGTAGCACTGAGGAAAATTGTAACTCAACATTTTTTAATTAAGGGGACCATCAAAATTCTTTAAACAATTAATTTTTTTTTTTTTTCAATTTAAAAAAGTTTCAGTATACATATAATTTTGTATACATATGAATTGTGATTTGCACTTCAGTATAAAAATTTTTGAGCAGCTCTGCTTATTAACTAATAATTGCACTAGGCCTAAGCTCGGAGTTGTAAACGTACTGTAGAACGGCTGCACAATATGTCAAGGCATCATGGTTGGGATATAAGCGCAATACAAAGCTTTATAGCTTCCGCAACCCAATTGTCAACCTCACCTACACGAGGGGAATGCTGTTACAAATATGAATGTATCATACACATATTTATCAGGCGAAGCTCTGGCGACCCCCAAGTTCCTCATTTCGTGTGGGTGGGGCGGGATGGCCTAAAAGGTTTTATGGGGTCATATGAATCGTTCGCGATATGATCGGGCTGGTACTTTAATGGTGCTTGTTACCGGAAAGTACCGGCTCTATATCCGGCAAAGGACTATCAACATCGATAACCTTCGGGTTTTGGAGGGATTTAACAATTACGATGGTTTCTATGTTATTGAAAGCCCCTTCTGTGCAATGGTGGGACACTTTTATGGTGCCTCTAAGTTTGTAAACCGATATAAATTTTCCATGTAATAACCATGCAGCAACTGAGAGAGCAACTTGGAACCAATCCGTATTTGGCATCGCTCCATCACTGATCGCCTTATTCCTAAGAGTATTACATCTATTAAGCTATCAAATATATTTCACCTGTGCATTTTCACATCCTCCTACGTAATCCGTCTGTAATTTTCGATTTCCGCTCATGTCTCTCATTATATTTAACGCATTGTCGCCAATAAGTCAAAACGAAAACATCAAATCGACTGTATAGTACAGTGCACTGACTTCCACCCACGCTTGTCTTTAGCGCCAATCCGTTCCAAAAGATACAATAAAATATCTTAACAAGTAATTTACATATGTGGTATTTAGAAAACGACAATTTTTATTTCGGGTATTACATGTAGCAATAATCATAAGGCACAAAATTGAAAGTTATGAAATCATTTAACAATGGGTGCTTTCAGCGAACACAGGTGTTGATTAATACCTTTCTGAACGATCCGTTGGAATTTTACGTCAAATTACTGAGCATAAATTTTTCCCGCTACATTCGCTGAGCGTATTTATTCGGCATATATCTGACATTTCTATGACATTTTAAAGTCTTGATTATGTATAAAAATTTTTTCTTAATAATATAGTGAAGTGTTAAAACAATTTAAGAAGTAATATTCCTTAAAATTTAAAGGTAATTATTTTGTTTAGCAGTTGGCTTAAAGAACAATTCTTTCATTACTCAACTGTCGGAAACATGTTTGCAACGTATCAACAAAACTTGTATTCGCAGAAAGCGCCCAATGTTTAACTATTAAAAAACTATCACGCAAAACTACTAGGAGCAAACCAAAATTACGTATTTTGATTGGCACGTGTTGTCTCATTATGTCTACCTTGCTTGCCCTCCACTCACAAATACTAATAATAGTAATAGGAGATTTACCCGATATACAGAGCTGGTAATTATTTGACAACTATCAAATGACCTTCATTTTAGAAAAGTACATACCTGCCCATTGAATAAATAGTTCTTTTATTCGTTGCACTGTGTCCCTCTCTACGTAAAGCTCATACAACTCATCATCTACAAATATTCCGGAGAACTATTATGTGCGATATTCCAAGAGCCGTCCCATTCCTGTATTGATCCCGTTTATGATTCACAGCTATATAGTGAATTTTTGTACGTCGTGAAAGGGCTTTACCTTGCAATTGCAAACTTAGCACAAACCAGAACTTGTTGCGAATAGTGATTCTTGGTTTGATTTCTGCGTTGACACTCTTTTCGCTAATAATGCTGGCTCCCTGGTAGATGAAGTGTTTGAGCGAGTTAAGATTTTTTAGTATGCCCGCAGTTTGCATGCCTGTCGTAAGAGGCGACTAAAATCCTCAAACTTAGAAGGTTCGACATGGACATTTCAATTCGGTCCCGAAATGGTCGGGCTAGTACCTAAATGTTGCTAATTTCCGGAAAGTACCTGTTCAATTTCCGGCAAAGGGCCATCAGGATCGAAGTAATCCTAAAAACCTTCGGGAATGTCTTTATCGCTACAAGAAGAAGAAGAAGACGTCTTCCAATGCGCTGATTATTTCTTTGACACAATCCAGAGAATACAGAACTTTTGACTTGTTTGTTAAGGCCAATTATGTATATCAACATCATCAGTATATGCTAGCAGTTGTACGGTCTAGAATTTTCTTCTCCAGCATTAAATAAATAAATGTAAGGCGAGATAACCTCCGAAGAGATCTAAGGCCGAGCTTCTCTTCCAATTTGCGTCGTGCTCCTCTTGATTTTCCCTACAAATTGGCCGGATGGGACCTACATGATTTTATGCCGACTCCGAACGGCATCTGCAAGGCAGATGAGTTTTCACTGAGAGCTTTTCATGGCAGAAATACACCCGGAGCGCTTGCCAAACACTGCCGAGGGGCGACCCCGCTTAGAAAAAGGCATTAGGCTAAGGAAATATCACGATAGGAAGTTGCCCTTTCTGAAGCCTCACAGAGGTCCTTACCAATTCTCACGGAGGTGGAGGGAGTTATAAACTTGACAAGGAACTTAAATACAAATTATCAGCATTCAAACAACTCCGCTTGGCGTTGTCAAAGTCGATTTCAAATCGACAAAAAGATCGATTCGCTAATCGTGAGTCTTCTCCAGGATTTAGCGTACCGTGAAGATCGGGTTAATAGTAGATTTTCAAGACCTTAAGGTTCAGTCTTTCGCGCGCTAGATGGAGCCCTCCACGCGATATTAAGTAAGCTGATTCCGTGCTTATTAGCGCGGTTTTCGGGAGCGCATTTGTTGGGGTTGAGGGCAGAGTTCACTCAAATTCCAATCTGGAGTCATGCGCTCGTCCGGCCATATTTTGGATAGGTGTTGATGCATCTCTTCACCAACTCTTCGCCTCTGTGTTTGAATAGCCCAGCTAACATACATTCCATCGTCAGAGTATCGTGTTAGTTATCTTCTTCGCTATCCATCAAAGAATAGAACTGATCCCTCCATAAGGGGTTCAAAGGGTTGATAAGCGCAATACATAGCTTCTGCAACCCAATTGTCAATCTCACATACGCGTGGCGAAGCTTGTTACAAATATGCATGTATCATACACATATTTAGCAGGCGAAGCTCTGGTGACCCGAAGCTCTTCATGGAACTAGGGAGTAAGGGGTCGATATGGCCTAGAAGATCGGGCTAGTACCTTAATGGTGCTTGTTACCGGATCGTACCGAGTCTGTGTCCTGCAAAGTACCATCAACATCGATACAACCGTAAGCGTTATGAGGAAATACGGCACCTGAGAACAAAGCCGTATGAAGCAAAAAAACACAAGCAGGTCCTCGGGGATATCCACAAACAGGTGTCGGACCTCTATGCCAGGAATTGCCCGGCAAATCCTTTAAATACCCAGAACTAGCGGAAGGGGAACGTATTCTCCCTAGGGAAACGCGCATCACTTAAGCTTAACTTCGATTTGGGTAATGTAACAGGTTAAACTCTTACCTATCCAGAATCATCCCCGATATACAAAATGTATGTCCTGTATGCTTGCAATGTGTTCCACATGACACCAACCATCTCTTCAATTATAATGTGGAACTAACGCCTCTAACACCCCTCTCACTATGGGCCACCCCTGGACTCCCGTTAGAGAACATTGATGACAATTTGTGAACGGTCGCACCTATTGGATGGGGCGAAGCACTGCTACAACAACAACAATAACAACAACAGCCCTCCATAACTTAACCATGCTCTGTTCATTGACTAACAGGTCCCTTTTTTCCAAACCAGTGACACATTTCTCATCTCACCAGTGGTTCTTTCGGGCTGGATGGAAACCTAAGCTAAGTCGAAGATTGCTCTCAGTATGTCTGAGAGACTGGCAGAGTAATCATCAGCTGTATGTAGGTCCCTCGTCTCAAAATATAGCCTTGGCACGTTTGCTACGGTAATCGCAGGGGATACCCCCCGAGGTTTCGCTGTCATTTATATTCTAAATTGTTTTTACGGATTCCGGGATTGGGATTTAAAAATACTACTGTTAAACCGAATGTGTTAGAGATATTCCTTTGGAGTAATTGCAGCCAGATATTTTGAAATTTCATCACTTCGTTTTACACTGGAAATGGTTTTTTCGAGTATTTGTTTCTCACATGCTTGTCATTTTTAATCAGTCTTGGAAAATATTGCCCCATTTCTGTCCTCATTAAACACTTAGAAAGCCTTAATACTCAGCTACAAACATCTGTACAATATATACATACATACAAGTTTATAGGCTTGTAGACTTCTGCTACCTAAGGCACGCGTGCGCACAATTTCATTTGCCCACTAAAAAAAATTTTGTTGTTGCCATGCATAAATTGTGATGAAAACAATTTCACAGCCTAAAATGCAGCGAAAATATTTCATTGCCTACAAATGTGTACCTTTCTTTACCGTTTGAGGTAAATGTGGCCTTTGTTAGCATATCACCCGCTGTATTTTCTTCATTTGTCCTTCATTCATTCGCATTCATACAGATGTAAAGACATTTGTTTAGCTTACCTTTAAATTTGCTGCAAAGGAGGAAATCCTCGTGACACGCAGAAATTACCCATTTCAAATTCTCGTAGCATTTATTATTTTTATTGTTTGTGCCATAAATCCGGCTAGTTAATCTGATTTTCTTGTATGTTTTGTATTTCCTTTTACACATATTGTTATTGTTGTGAGCAGGCAAAAAAATTGTGCTCGAAAAGAAAGTTAATACAAACAAAAGTCTACTAGCACATCCCTGAATTTAAACACGCAAACGTACTCTGTCAGCGGAAAAGTCTTCCAAAAGGTTTTAAGAAAATTTTACAATTTACCGGCGAATGCCTTTCAAGAAATCAATCTATTTCCTGGGAAAAAAGATACCTACATAATACTGCGCTAATTATTTAGCTATTCGCTATGCATTTGATTGGCAAAATGCACAATGTATGTTAATACAGAGTTACTGCGAAGAAATGCGGATACATTTCATATTAAAAGCCTCATTCTCTATTACGAAACGAACGTTCGTTTCTCCTCAGAGACGGAATCGCTACTGTACATATTTGCGCATGTTAAACGATGGCAATATATCATTTGATGATTGATTTCGCCTTCCTGTTTGACAATTAGTAAGAAACATAAAGGCCGAACAAAAATGTTAGAGAATATCATTGCTAGACGAAATCGTTTGGAGGCTATCCGTTCGCCTGAGCTTTCGTTCGCAAAACAGAATGAAGCCCTAAGTTAATAAGAGGTAGTGTAGGTTAAGTTGAGTTGTCGCCAACACGGCGGAGGAAGCTAACAAAGCTATAGAATGCTGGGAAGATATAAGCAAGCCAAACCCGAAATATGTCCGCCATGTTCTGGCAAAAGTCAACAGCCGAGCATAAAGTGACTCGGTGACTACACCTTATAATACTCCATACAACGACAGGTTTTCCATTATTAAGGCGTACCACATAGACTCCTGAGCTGACTCGAGGTCCATCTCGATAGGAGCAGACCGCACTTGGCCAGCGAAATTTCCCTGATATCTCAAAAATTTCTCCAGCTCCTCCTCCCTTTTTGTGTGACTGTAACCCTGGATAAGACATGGTATTCCACTTCGCACCAGCTGTTCGTCCGAGCTCATTGTAACTTTATAATGACCTCAGCGGCGGTTTGCAGTGAGTGAGCAATATGTACCCTTCAGCGACTATGGAAGATAGTCACGAAAAGCGATAGCTTCGTATTACAGGTTTAATACCTACCTCCCAACTCTCGCTAATAGGGTGCAGAGCGGGACTGTTGGCACTCATACTTGTAACAACAGCCCTGTAGACTTCGCTATATGCATTTCAATTAAATAACTGAAGGTTGCGACTATTTCAAAAAGATATATGATTGTTCTAGTTAAGAAAGCGTTAAAAAGGCCTGCAAAGGGGCCAATTGTTATTTTGTAAGGCATCACAATATCGAAAGAGTCATTTGAAAGCACTGAGAGAAGACAGAGTTAGAACTAATATCCTTTCTTAATGCTATAATTCTGCATTAGTTCGGAACTAATGAAACTCGGTATGGGTATGTTCCCGCCTAGGTTTTTTGAAAAACTCTTCTGGACTTCGTTTACAGAAAGTGGTACATCAATATGGATATTCAATGAAGTGAGTCCATTCAAACGTTCTTGAGTGATTGTACTCCGCAAGTATGATTTTAACCTTTTGAGGGCAGAAAATGTGCGTTCTGGTGTTGCTGTCGAAACTGGTAGAACGGCTAATATGCGCAATATCTTATTTACATGTTCGAAAGCATTTCGATTCACCATCTAAAAAAATAAGATAAATAAGAAATATAGCACACACACGTTTTTAAAATTCTGACCATCGACTCGCCTTCTCCACATTTTGACTTCCACTGCAAACTCGGTTTTGGAACAATTTACAACACTTTCATAAAATTCATGCAGTTGATTGCATTTTTCAGCGTTGTATTCATTATTGGGGAACAAAATACCGAAATTTTCGAAAATTAGTTGGTGTTTCATGTAACGGCTCTTGATATGAGTTATGAATGCATCAAGGAATGGAACATAGAATGCCATTCTATAATAATCTACGACGCTCTCAGTATCATTGCATCTATTTAATTGATGTTTACTAATACGTGGTTTCTTGTGTAGCGCAACTCTCGCATGGGGTTGTCAGGGCAATATATAGCTTATCCAACCCAATTGTCAACCTCACCAACCCGTGGCGAATCCCATTTCATTAACAGCCGAGGCTCCGGCAACCCCGAACTCCTGATGGATCAAGGGGTGGGAGGACGGTATGGCCTAGATGGTTTCATGTGGTCATAAGAAATCGTTTCCCGAGATGGTCGGACTGGTACCTTTATTGTGCTTGTTACCGGAACGTACCGGAACTGCATCCGGAAAAGGACCATCAACGTCGATAACACTCCCCAATGCCTTCGGGGACTGTCCTTAACGCTACAACAACAACAGCAACGTTTGGAATTGCACGTTAGAAATAGCAGCTTCAAACTGAGATGCTTGTGCTGAAGTTTTGTCGTTTCCCCCTTTGCTATCTCTTCAAAGGCTTCGAATATTGCTGGATGAAGTTCAATGTAAGTGGATACCGCTTCATGTCATTGGCCCATCTTGTTGGGCAGACGCTTTGCAATTTTTGTCTTCGACTTTCTTTTTATACCAACTGTACTTGTACACAGGGTATTATAACTTTGATTGGATAACGGTTGGTTGTACAGATATAAAGGAATCAAGATAGATATAGACTTCCATATATCAAAATCATCAGTATCGAAAAAAAAATTTGATTGAGCCATGTCCGTCCGTCGGTCCGTCTGTCCTTTAACACAATATCTTAAGTAAATATAGATAAATCTTCACCAACTTTGGTACACAAGCTTATCTGGACCCAGAATAGATTGCTATTGAAAATGAGCGAAATCGGATGATAACCGCGCCCACTTTTTATAAATATAATATTTTGGACAACACAAAATTCCTGATTATTTAGTAAATAATACACCTAGAATGTTGAAATTTGACGTGTGGACTGTTATTGAGACTCTTGATAAAAATTTTAAAAAATTTTTTAAATGGACGTGGCACCTGCCACTTGTGATAAAATAAATTTTACAAATATTATCAATCATAAATCAAAAATCGTTAAACATATCGTAACAAAATTCGGCAGAGAGGTTGCCTTTACTATAAGGAATGTTTTGAAGAAAAATTAACGAAACGGTTAAGGGACCACGCCCACTTTTATACAAAAGATTTTTAAAAGGTTCGTGGACGAATAAAATAAGCTATATCTTTGCAAAAAAGAGCTTTATATCAATGGTATTTCATTTCCCAAGTGGATTTATAACAATAAATAGGATAAACTTCAAATTTAAAAAAATGGGCCTGGCACCGCCCCTCTTATGACTAAGCAATTTTTTATGTTTCGGGAGCCATAACTCAAATTAATTCAGAATAGAATCATATGTATATGTATTATTGCGCAGTCCTGTAACACTATTAAGCATACAAAACAAACAACAACAGCATTTCAAGTATACAACTGTGTATGTAATGTTCGGTTTTACCCGAAATTAGACTTCCTTACTTGTTGCATAATCGAAATTTTTTTCTGCAGAACGTTTTTGGACATCGGTAAAAATCAAAGTAAATGCACCCTGCCTACATCATGTTACAAATATACGACATAAAATAATGAAGTAAAAACTCCCCCTAGAAGCACAATCCTAGATCCGCCATTGTTCACACTGCTCGATGGCATTGAGTGCCGAAATTAACGTATGGTGAATGAAATCTGAACAAACGTATTATAGTCAAAACAAAGTATGAAAGGATATTTGTAAGATCGCGGGTTCGAATCGAGCTCAAGGCCTAACAATAATTATTTTCTCATTATATCTATTCTAATTTAATAATTTTTTCAATTAAGAAAAAATGTATCATAACAATAATAATGATAAAATAATTATTGTTAGGCCTTGAGCTCGATTCGAACCCGCGATCTTACAAATCAGTAGGCCGATATAACAACAAAAAAAGGATATTTGTTTTATTTAAAGTTGATTTTTTTTAATATCTAGATATGTAAGATAAATTTATAATTAAATATTTGCTCCATTACGGCTTACTTTTCGTATTTTTTTTGGCAATTTCCTCATTGATTCTTGAATTAGTTTTGTATCGATGTTTTAAGCTCCTTTTTGATTTTGTTATCTAAACAAGTCCTGGTTTTAGCCTAATATCCTTCCCCATAAAAACGCCTATTAAAATGTGCGCAAAAAGTCTTAATTGGTCTCAGCTGGGGAATGTTTGGCGCGTTGTAATTTTTAGCTACAAATTCAATTTTCCGGCTGTGTACTTCCCTCAGCTTGCTTTTTGCATAATGTGAAGATGCAAATCAAGCCGAAACACGAACTTTCCCCCTTTTAATAAATTTGTGAAATTCTGGAATACATTGCCCTATATAAGTCTGAGATCGGGCTGACTTATCCCACGCTCGCTGATTGTTAGTCATAACAAAACTTTCCCGGGAAATTTAGTATTTTGAATATATTTCATTCTGTCGGAAGATTTTCGTTTTTTTGACTCGAAGTAATATTTTGGCTGCCATTCGTTGCCTTTCCCTGTGAGGTAGCTCCCATCGTCCATAACGCATTTGTAAGTTGAAGATGTGGCAAAATATTTTTGTGGCAAAATATTTTTGTGAAAGTGGTCGTAACCTGCCTTAATTGTTTTTGCCTGCTTTTCTGTAGTAGCTGGTTTCGATTTTCTTTCTTTAATTTGTATCTTCATAGTTTCCAAATAATGTTTAATAGTAATCTTATCAACTTTGTATTTTTTTGTCCAAGCTGACGGAACGATTTTGCTTTGCGCCCCACTGTATCTGCTTCCAACTTTCCACGTACTTTACTGTCTTGTAAATGACATTTTTTGCCGGAACCTTTTTTCGAAATGTGCTTTTATTATCTCTGAAAAGCTTAATAATCTTATATAAGGATGTTTTCTTAAATCCCATGTCCCTAAAATGACGAAAAACTACATTTGCGCTTTTGTTAAGATTATTTTTACAAAATTTCCAAATTAATTCGCGGCGCTGAAACTCGTTCAAAGACATTTTGACTACTAATAGTGTGCTCATATAAACACTTTTACGCGAAAATGTCAAGAAGATGTCCTGTTAAATTTATGCATTGCAATTTGTTTTTAAAATGTTAGGGCTACTTAGTTTTTGTGTTCACAAGTTGTGTTCGGATTTCATTCACCATACGTTATTCGCCGTCTAGTCTTCATGGCAAACTTTCTGGTGCCGCTGCGCTCTTTTCACAAGATGATGCTCCGATATTTGGATATATAGAGTGCGAACATCAACAACAGTATAATAGTCCGCCGTCAATAATCATCATTTGGGTTCTGCGTTACTTTAAATCATAAGGTTGCTTGTTCTATGGGTGGGACCTTAATAATGCTGATTGCCGTTCTTCGAGCAGCAGCGGAGGCAGTCAGCCTTTTCTTATTGGGACATATAAGATCGAACGCCTCACACATATTTTTCCTAAGGCTGTAGTTTCGTCTTCAAAAAGGCTACTCCTGAAACTACAATATGTATAAAAAAGCCAGTTTAAATGACTTCTGCTATAATGAGTTTTTGTTTCATTTCTTTCATAAACCCTTGCATGCATTGTAATTCACAACCTGTTTATGAAATATGCTAAAGACAGTTAAACTTTGTCATCACAACTCGGGGGTTTTCACAGCGAAATTAGTTGGATAAACTTGTAATCAAAACCTCAGATCCGTAAGTACTCGCTTCCAACTGAATACATTTCAAGGTTTAACAGGTGCTATCGCCCCAACACCTCCCATTCTACTCCTTGAATGAATAATAACTTCAAAAAACGAGTACACGCATTATATTTAAAGTATCGTGTAGGAAGAGTATCGCTATCGACAAATAATTTGGACATACCGTTGCCAAAGGCATGAAGGCGGCAACATTCCGATATATTTACCTCAATTGTTGTTCGTTATCCCTAAAAAGGCGAACTCGTAAATATGACAGTCACAAGCAACGCCCTTCACACCCTTCATACAGTTGAAAGTCAGTTTAATTTCCTCGTGTTTACACAAACTAAATATGTAAGTCTTTTTTTAGGACAGGGTATAAATTTTTTGTAACATTTTGTTGTAATTGCCATTTTTTCTGTTTCGATTTGTAAAATTAATACGTTTACAAGGAAGGAAGTACCCTTCCTCGATTTTGTTGTTGCGTGCCAATTAAATATTATGAGTTACAGCGTTTTGAGTTTGTGTAACTTTGTGATGATTGATTGGCAGCCGTTCCCGCTCGACAGCCTGACGTGTTACAAGTACAAGAACGGTACGTTAGCCACTAAGCCAGCTAATGAGGTGTCACTGCATTTTACTGCGACAAATAGTGACTGCTTATTTGGTGTTGTAACATGGATTGGAAATAACTGTTATTAGTCAAAATTTGAAGCGAGAATATCATAGGCCATCTACATAAGAGGTATAGAGGCCATCACGTTTCTATAGCACAGACCAACGATAAATGGAGTGTATTTCGTTTGGTTTTGCCCTTGAAATCTAGAATAATAGTCTTTGAGTTCTATATTCTGCTCGAAAAATAACAGTATTTCTTGAGGTTTTCATTTCGGAAAGAAACAGTTATTTTTCTATTTTATTTTATTTCGCTCAGAAGTAACAGTTATTTTTTAAACTCTCTACTTCGCTCAAACAATAACAGTTACTTTTAAAGTTTCTTATTTCACTCAAAAAATTAAAGTTATGTATTTCGAGTTTTGTATTTTGCTGAGAAAGTAAACGTTTTTTTTTTGAGTGTTTATTCTCTTGAAAAAAAAAAAAACAGTTTCTTTCTGGTTTTTTCATTTCGCACGGAAAATAATAATTTTGAGTTCTTAATTCCGATCGCAAAAACAGTTAAGATATATAGTAATTTTTTGTTTCTTATTTCCCTTAGAAAATATCAGTTATTATTCGATTTCACTCTGAAAATAATAGTTATTTTTGAGTTTTTATTTCGCTTGAAAAATAACGGTAATTTTTTAGTATCTTACTTCGCTCAGAAAATAAAAGTGTTTTCAGTTTTTACTGTAGCCGAAAAATAACAGTTATTTTTTGAGTTTTTTTATTTCTCCCGGAAAGTAACAGTTACTGATTGAGATTTTACTCTGCTATGAAAATATTTATTATTTACTCAGTTTTTTAATTTTGTTCGAAAAGTTAGCTATTTTTTGGTTTGTTATTTTGCTTGGAAAATAAGTTATTCTTTGATTTTTTTTAGCTCGGAAAATAACAGTTATCTGTTCAGTTTTTTCTCTTGCTGTGAGAACAATACCTATTTTGAAGTTTTTTTTTTTCACGGAAAATAGCAGTTATGTTATCTTTTTAATTTTTTATTTCGCTTAGAAAACAACAATTATTTAGAAATTTTGTTCATTCACTAGAAAAAAGTAAAATCTTGAAAAAAAAAATGTGTTTAATAGAAAAAATTACAGTTACGATCCCTGATTATTTCTGGTATATGGACAGTACTTGGGTATGCATTTTATGCACTTATGGTAGCAACATTTTTCGAAATAAACCATCTGGGTTGCTGCAATTTTAGGGTGAACTTGTGTACCTATAAAAAAACAACAAACTTGTAAGCTCTGCTTACCCACAAAATTTCATATTTCCATTCTACAAATGCAGTAGCTCAAACATTCAATGATGGATTTACTAAATATGAATCTTAAAATAAAAAAAAAATCTAATTCAAAAACAATCGTACATCTGTCATAAAAATTATGCAAACAAAAAATGTAAATACTTTCTTCAATAAATCGGCAGCAAATGCATTCAGTCATTCTTAAGCTGAATTAATAAACCGATGGGCAAACGTTATGCCTCAAGTTCGATGCCGTCAATTGCTTAGTAAATTTTGCCTTTTTATAAATGTTTAAAACGCTGTAGGATCATTTCAAGGTTGGTGGGTTCACTCATTCATTACACAATACAACAAAATCACTTCTTCTGTCTAGATATTCTACCAAAACATTTTTTGTATACTTTTTGTTCGATAGATAGGCACTAATGTAATTATCCCGTTTTTCGAAGTCAGCCTCTAAAACATAGATATTGGCTTTCGCAGTTCGAGATTGGACCCTTCCTAATATATTTTCTCTTTTTATTATAAGTATTTTTAAATATTAAGAAAGTAAAAATGTAGGCGTGGTCAGCCTTCTGTTCTTGTTTGAATTATAAATAGTACAACATCAATTCATATTTTACATGTTTTACGCCGACTACGAACAGCAGCTGCAAGACGGATACATTTTCACTGAGAAGCTTTTCATGGCAGAAATACAGTCGGAGTATTCGCCAAGCCACTGACAAGGGGCGACGGCGCCTAAAAAAAACTTGTTTCTTATTGAAAAAGCTTTTCTAAATTTGATGTTGCTTTGCCCAGGACCTTCGGTGTGGTAGGCGGAGCACACTACCACCACACCACGACTGCTACTAACTGCAACAATTTTCTCATGGATCTAGGGGAAGGGAGGGCGGTTTGGGCTTGAAGGTTTCATGTGGTCATACTAAATCGCTCTGCAACCCGCAAAGGACCATCAACATCGATAACACTCCCCAAGGGGAGTGTCCTTATCGTTACAACAACAACAGCAACCAGATTTTCACGATACGCCGAATTCATCAGACTCACGATTACAGAACCGACTGGTAAGATATTTTTCTCTACTGGAAAGCACCTTTGCGAAAATCTGCTCCATACAGATTGGAAAGAACCTCTCCGATCCGTTTGATGACATCGGTGGGTATTAAAGGTGCTTTAGTTTTGAGCTGTGTTCTATGCAGGCATGAAGGTGCTGCAACAAATGAAAGCCGAAAGGCTTCTCTGGCTAGATCATGTTATGAAAATAATGAAAGAAGGCGCAAGGGCTTAGAAAGTTTTCCTATCGATAGGCGTATATGACTTGATCTCTCTCTCTCTCTGACTTGGCAGTCAATAAACACGAAGCAGGGATGACTAACGTTACTTGTTGTTGTTGGTGTAGCGATAAGGACACTCCCCGAAGGCCTTGGGGAGTGTTATCGAGTTGATGGTATTTTGCCGGATGCAGATCCGGTACGTTCCGGTACCAAGCCCGTCCATCTCGGGAAAGATTTGTTATGACCACATCCGACCTTCTAGGCCATCCCGCCCTTCCACCCCCTCCACCCCCTAGATCCATGAGGAGTTCGGGGTCGCCAGAGCCTCGGCTGTTAATGAAACAGGATTCGCCACGGATAGGTGAAGTTGACAATTGGGTTTGGAGAAGCTATGTATTGCGCTGGCAACCTCAGGGGGCTGCCCTACACAAACCCATTGAATCCGGTATTTTAGTCGCCTCTTACGACAGGCATACCTACCGCGGGTAGGTATATTCTAACCCCCTTGCCCTTAGCAAAAATCGCCTAGGCGGTTAGGCGCTTATTAATGATGATCTTACTTAAAGGATATGTAGGTTAGGTTAGGATGAACTGGCAGGCTTGCGAAGACCTCACATAGACTGATTTGAGAATCTTGAGTGGCACGATCCAAAACCACGCATCAGTCAAGTCCTAAACGCTACCTACATACATACATATGTACAAACGTGTTGAACTCTCACAAACATGCCATATGAACCAGCACACCACTAAAATAAAGAAATAAAAGTAATTTCAACTGAAATTACAACAATCAACAAAATAAAAAGTAATGAATGAAAAGTACTTAAGTCTGTCTTTATGTTGCAAGCTGCAAAATATAAAATGACATTTTGGCCTGTACGAACGATGTCGTTTATTTTTGAAATTTCTTTAGAAGATTTTTTTTACTTTTTTCTTATACTGTTCATTGCGTTATCACTAACATTTTGACTTGCCTGCTGCAAAACTCAAATTAATGGCGAATGTAAGGCAGAATAAAGTTGAAAAAAAAGAACATATTGTCAAAAAAACACGCACAAGTACAGTTGACGCAACAGGCCGCCATAAAAAAGCCAAAGTACCAAAAGCAAAACCTCTCAAAAATGACTCAACACAACATAAGGAAACATAAATAAAGCAAGTGGTCAATGTTCAAGCAATGCAAGAGAAAGGAACGAACATATCCGAAACGACAAAAAAAACAAGTAAGGAAAGCTAAGTTCGGGTGTAACCGAACATTACATACTCAGCTGAGAGCTTTGGAGACAAAATAAGGGAAAATCACCATTTAGCAAAATGAACCTAGGGTAACCCTGGAATGTGTTTGTATGACATGTGTATCAAATGAAAGGTGTTAATGATTATTTAAAACGTAGTGGACCTTAGTTCTATAGGTGGACGCCTTTTCGAGATGTCGCAATAAGGGTGGACCAGGGGTGACTCTAGAATGTGTTTGTACGATATGGGTATCAAATTAAAAGTATTAATGAGGGTTTTAAAAGGGAGTAGCCCTTAGTTGTATATGTGAAGGCGTTTTCGAGATATCGACCAAAATGTGGACCAGGGTGACCCAGAACATCTTCTGTCGGGTACCGCTAATTTATTTATATATGTCATACCACGAACAGTATTCCTGCCAAGATTCCAAGGGCTTTTGATTTCGCCCTGCAGAACTTTTTCATTTACTTCTACTTAATATGGTAGGTGTCACACCCATTTTACAAAGTTTTTTTTTTTTTAAGTATATTTTGCATCAATAAACCAATCCAATTACCATGTTTCATCTCTTTTTTCATATTTGGTACAGAATTATGGCATTTTTTTCATTTTTCGTAATTTTCGATATCGGAAAAGTGGGCGTGGTCATAGTCGGATTTCGGCCATATTTTATACCAAGATAAAGTGACTTCAGATAAGTACGTGAACTAAGTTTAGTTAAGATATATCGTTTTTTGCGCAAGTTATCGTGTTAACGGCCGAGCGGAAGGACAGACGGTCGACTGTGTATAAAAACTGGGCGTGTCTTCAACCGATTTCGCCCATTTTCACAGAAAACAGTTATCGTCATAGAATCTATGCCCGTACCAAATTTCACAAGGATTGGTAAATCTTTGTTCGACTTATGGCATTACAAGTATTCTAGCCGAATTAAATGAAAAAGGGCGGAGTTACGCCCATTTGGAAATTTTCTTTTATCTTTGTATTTTCTTGCACCATATCATTACTGGAGGCGAATGTTGACATAATTTAAAGATAATTTAAAGATATTAAATTTTTTGTTAAAATTTGACTAAAAAAAAATTTGTTTTAAAAGTGGGCGTGGTTGTTCTCCGATTTCGCTAATTTTTATTTAGCACACATATAGTAATAGGAGTAACGTGCCTACCAAATTTCATCATGATATCTTCAACGACTGCCAAATTACAGCTTGCAAAACTTTTAAATTACCTTCTTTTAAAAGTGGGCGGCGCCACGCCCATTGTCCAAAATGTTTCTAATTTTCTATTTTGCGTCATAAGGTCAACGCACCTACCAAGTTTCATCGCTTTATCCGTCTTTGGTAATGAATTATCGCACTTTTTCGAAATTTTCGAAAAAGTGGGCCTGGTTGTAGTCCGATTTCGTTCATTTTAAATAGCAATCTGAGATGAGCGCCCAGGAACCTACATACCAAATTTCATCAAGATACCTCAAAATTTACTCAAGTTATCGTGTTTACAGACGGACGGACAGACGAACCGACGGACGAACGGACATGGATAGATGTATTTCTTTTTTCACCCAGATCATTTTGATATATAGAAGTCTATATCTATCTCGATTAGTTTATGCCGTTACGGATTACCGTTATGCGAACAAAGTTAATATACTCTGTGAGCTCTGCTCAGCTGAGTATAAAAACGCACATAAAAAACAGATCTGAGTTAGCAAAAACAAAAATATACTAACAGTAATAACCAAAACAAAAGCGCAAAAACAAAATAAAAAACACAGCATAACATAAAGAAACATAAAGCCCAAAACATAATAAAAATCAGATATATGTACAGATGTACATAGAGAGGATTTTGTGTGCAAAATTTGAAAATGGTTCTGTGCGAGAAAGGCAGCATTGAATTGGAAGCATGGTTGCCACCTTCTTCAGTTAGTCACTTATGCATGATTTATCGAAATTTTCATTTTCTTCATGCTAACTGAAGCTTCGCATCTCAGTTAAGTGCAGGAAAAGGTATAAACAAAAGTCAGCTTTTTGGCTAGTTTCCGTGTATTTATTATAGATTTTTGCGATTTGTTCTACAAATTGTTCACAATTATCAGTTTAACCGGGACCTGGTCACCTGGTTGTTTACACTTTTTCCTTGCACTGAGATGCGAAGTTTCACTATTTATATAAGTTAGTCACTGAAGATGGTAAAACGGCCCTAAATATTATTCTGTCATTCATTAAAAATTAAGACCAAAACTGTGACGTGACTAATTTTTACGTCCTTCATATTAGGTCGGTTTCATGTTTGTCCGAAAATTTCAATACAAAATTGAGAAATCTTGTAAATAAATTTTTGAGTAACTTTCCGTGGAGCTAAGTATTGACACTTGGAACCTGCATACGTCAGAATCCGATGACAATTCAACATGCGGAAAAAAATGTGAAAATTGCCTTCGAGTTTAAATAAACTGCCAATAAATAACCTATAAAAATGTAAAAAAAAATTATACTCAATGGGCATGGATGGAGATATTTAGAAAACCCATGCAGAACGTTTGGAGTCTTGCTATCGGCTTTTGAGTAAGTTTTCGTTGAGCTAGAAACTTGCAACCTTGCATTTAGTTCAGGAAAAACTGACAGTGCAGCAAAAGGGAAAAAATGTCCGCTGTATGGCGCACGGGTTGGGATAGTTAGAATATTGAATATGTTTTTAATATTGGGATCCATATTTAATAACATCCCAGCGGTTCAAGATTCAATGACATATGTGACAAAAAAATTCTCCAGGTGTCGCACGGATTCAGATAATTTGGCAATCGTATGGTTCAGATGGAACCTTCCGTTCAATTTATAAGAGACTTCCCATTCATCTACAAAATCTAATAAGACATATGTAGGTAGTTGAGAACCCGATGACAATGCATTAAATAAGAAGAAAAATTCCTATAGGTGGCGCTCTAGACAAGATATTTAGAAACTATTTTTACTAAGATTGCCACGGTGCAACAAAGAGAGGAAAAAGGTTCGCAAAGTGCCGCACGTGTCGAAATAATTAGAAAATTATTAGGAGGCTTGGAATGTTGCTATCGATTTCTAAGTAGCTTCCCGGTAAGCTAGAGTCCTGAAATTTTAAAAGAGGCCAAAGAGCGCAGAATACTTACTGAGGAACGGGAGGGTAGTGGTTAGTATTTTGCGATCAATTTGTAAGACACTTCTCATTGAGATACAAGATTGGAGATATATTCATAGTTCAGAACATAACAGGAGCACAAAGGTGGGGTCCAACTGATCCTTAACAGCATGCCCTCGTTAAGTTTTTGCAGGCGTTATAAGGTGAGGTTGCAGTCAAAAAGGCACTGGAGGTGGTCCAAAATGGGCTACGGGGTGGGAGCTCTTGGTTTTTTTTTTTGAGCAGCTAAAGGCCTCTGTTTCAGTTCGTTTTCCTGACTTAGCTGGTACTATCTTCCAAGCCGAAATACTACATACATAAGTATCTCTACTTGCCTATGGACTCTTGTTCGAAGTTTCAGTGAGAGGGCCCGATATCTGCAGTCAATCAAAACTAATGGCGCTTGATTCCGTCCAGGGCAGTCAGAAACTGTAAGAATACTCTTATTTAGTCAAAGCACCTCAGATTGGGGCTCATACGAACTCGCACATTAATCAAAAGAGACATACCTATCTAAAACTGACACTCCTCGAGTGTCTACGCAACTACCAAAAACAATAACCAAAGATTACAGAGGAACTGCTGAATTCATAAGCCCAGTAAATAAACCCTTAGAATTACTGCCACTATGACCGGACGCCGGACGCTTGGTCTTCATGCTGAGATAATGAGGATTCCATTCAATAGCATATGCAGGATGTATGGCAGAGAGTACGGCACAAAAACAGACCAAAACACGCTTGCTAAATCGTTGAGCCGTGGTAAAATTATAGCGCTACGATAATTTTTATGGAGTACGAAAAATTAAACTGAAGATGGCACAGCGCCTATGTTAAAATAATTTACTGTCTAATGTGTTTTTTTTTTTCACCCACACGAAAAACCTCTAGTTAATGGAAAAATCTTAGACACATCGACAGTTAACCTTCCTTGAGAAGACATTGTAGCTCTGGTCTATGATTCGAAATTAGAATCATACAAGCGCCCAGGGAAGTACCTATGTACTTTACGGCAATGGTCAAAAAATTATTAATACTTGCTGGTACTTACGATCCTCAGCCAAATGCTTATCAGAAATAAGAAAATTCATATATGTACCAAGATCACCTAATTTGAAAAGACTAGAGAGTTCTGCTGTTAGTTCTGCTTACTCCAAACTGGAAAAAAAAACGGTAAAGATGGGTTTGATGGTGAATGAGGACAAAACGAAGTACCTGCTGTCATCCAGCAAAAAGTCAGCGCATATGCGCCTTGGCAACCACGCTACTGTTGGCAGCCATAATTTCGAAATAGTAAAAGACTTCGTTTATTTGGGAACCAGAATCAACACTAGCAACAACATCAGCACTGAAATCCAGCGAAGAATCAATCTTGCCAATAAATGTTACTTTGGACTAGGTAGGCAATTGAAAAGTAAAGTCCTCTCTCGGCGAACGAAAATCATACTCTACAAGTCACTTATCGTACCCGTCCTGCTATATGGGGCAGAAGCATGGACCATGACAACAGCAGATGAAGCGGCTTTGGGAGTGTTCGAGAGAAAAGTTCTTCGAAAGATTTATGGACCTCTACGCGTTGGCGATGGCGAGTACCGAAGAAGATTTAATGATGAGCTGTACGAGCTATACGCAGACATCAACATAGTCCAGCGAATTAAAACGCAGCGGCTGCGCTGGCTAGGCCATGTTATGCGAATGAATGATGATGCTCCGGCCAAGAAAGTGTTTCTATCGGAACCCGCCTATGGAAGCAGAGGTAGAGGGCGGCCCCCACTCCGTTGGAAGGACCAGGGGAAAACGATTTAAACTCCCTTGGTGTGACCAATTGGCGCCGGTTGGCAGAGCGAAGGAGCGACTGGCGCGCCTTGATGGACGGCCATAACCGTTTAGACGGTTAAGCGCCAATTAAGTAAGTAAGTAAGAAAGGAAAAAAAAAACGGAAAAAATTATGCTAAATTTAAGAGGGAGTACTGTACCACTCTTTTCGTTCTGCTGTAAGAACATAATATGCATATTTATTTTTGTATGTAAGTATGGGCATGGCATTTTTAAATAACTTCAAGTAAAACAAGTTAGCAAAACAAAAACCTAAGGAAATGAAGGAAGGATCAATGCAATCAGACACGAACTAGACATGTGCAAAAATTAAAGACAAACATACATATATATTCACACATGTTCATACATACATATATGCACATGTTGAATGAACAAAAATTGAAAGCTGCAAACACGTTATTATTATTTCTGAAGAAAACAATAGCTCAAGACTACCGACAACTGTGTAAAATTGTGCAAAGAGAGAAGATTACGTTGATGGCTTTCTGCTTTTCATTGCAAATTTATATATATAGACAGTTATTCTCGGTCATAACGGGACATGAAATTTTTTCCATCATTCTTAAGAGCAAATGCTGACACCACCATCCTACAAGAAATGCGATGCAACTTTAGAATTCAATAGACCACCAGCGGGTTAGGGGGCCTAGAACATACTCGCGGTAGGTATGCCTGTCGGAAGAGTCGACTAAAATACCAAATTGACTCAAGGGGTTGTGTAGCGCAACTCTTTCAAGGGGTTACTTACTTTCTTAATTGGCGCTTAACCGTTTATGGCCTTCCAACAAAGCGCGCCAGTCGCGTCTTCTCTCTGCCAAAAGGCGCCAATTGGTCACACCAAGGGAGTTTAAATCGTTTTCCCCCTGGTCCTTCCAGCGGAATGGAGGCCGCCCTCTACCTCTGCTTCCATAAGCGGGTTCCGATAGAAACACTTTCTTGGCCTAATCGTCATCTTTCATTCGCATAACATGGCCTAGCCAGCGCAGCCGCTGAGTTTTAATTCGCTGGACTATGTTGATGTCTCCGTAGAGCTCGTACAGTTCATCGTTAAATCTTCTTCCGTACTCGCAATAGCCAGCGCGTGGAGGTCCATAAATCTTTCGAATAACTTTTCTATCGAACACTCCCAGAGGCGCTTCATCTGATGTTGTCATGGTCCATGCTTCTGCACCATATAGCAGGACGAGTACGACAAGTGACTTGTAGGGGTTGCCAAGGCAATATATAGCTTCTCCAACCTAATTGTCAACCCCACCTACCCGTGGCGAATCCTGTTTCTTTAACAGCGGAGGCTCTGACGACCCCAAGTTTCTCATGGATCTAGGGGAAGGGAGGGCGTAATGGCCTAGAAAGTTTTATGTGGTCATACCAAATCGTTTCCGAGATGAATGATGGAACGTACGGGATCTGCATCCGGCAAAGGACCATCAACATCGATAACACTCCCCAAGGCCTTCGGGGAGTATCCTTATCGCTACAACAACAACAACAAATGCGATGGAATGCATGAAAACTTTCAGAAGGAAGACGCGTCCCTCCGTAACCTTAATCCATTTTCAGCAAATATTGGGCTTTTTTTTAAATAAACTGAGACATGGTGTCCTTTTTAAAAACAACGCGATATGCATACTGAGGCAGGGTGTATCTTTTTGATACAATAAGGTGTCCTTTTTAAATAGCAGTTTGGGATATGGCATTTTTTTAACACACAGGGTGTTCTTTTTTGAAGAAAATACTGACATAAAGCTTTTTACAAAATACTTAGACAGGGTGTTCTATTTTATTTATTTATTTATTCTATTTGAGGTACAGAGATCATTTAAAAGAAATTTAGATAAGGTTTCCTTTTAATCAAATATTCAGCTGAGGCAAGTGGTTTTTTTCTTAAGAAATTCCTGAGACAAGGCACTTTTAAATACTAAGGCTGGGTGTCTCTTTTGAAAAATAAAAAATAAAATTATCAACTGATTTATTTTGATCATTGAGACAGGGTGCTCTTATGTGGAATAGAATATTTAAAGAAAACACACTTAAATATGGTGCTCTGGGTTAACAACTCTGCATCATTAAGTTTTTTTAAAGCACGGAGACAGGGTGTTATTTTCTTTAAACAAATTCTGATATATTGAGTTTTTTTTTTTTTGGTAAAAAGCACCGAGGCAAATGTTTGAGGTCTGGCGTTGTTTTTTTACACAGTATTTTTATGATTCAAGGTTCGATTCGAGCTAAAGGCCAGAACAATAATTTGCCATTAAAACAAACCACCGCTGTATAGCTAAAATGGTTAGCGCAGCGTGCCTAAAGCGTACTGAAGATGAAGGCTTAGCAACCTTCGAAATGGATCTATCTGCGCAGCTATGGCAGGTTGTCTGAAAAATTTTCTACTTAGTATTTCAAAAACAAAATACAATTTTTCAAATTTAGAAAAATTAAAAAATAAGAATAATTATCATTAGAAAAAAATTATAGTTCTGGTCTTGAGCTCGAATCGAACTTTGAATCATTTATCAATAGGCCGATAAAAACAAAAACAACAGTATTTTTATTTAAAAAATTCTGATATGAGAATTTTACAAAAATACTGAGACAGAGTGTTTTTTTAAATGCAGAGATAGGAAGCCTTAAAACAAAAAACATTGAGAGAGCGCGTATTTTAAATATTGGGACAGAGGTTCTTTTTTTGAAAAATAAAAAACTGACATATATAATTTTTTTAAAAGCACTGTAAAACGTTTAAAAAAAAAATCGTGTATATGGTTCTTGAAAAATACTGAGACAGGGTGTTATCAGTTGCAGAAAATTCTAATATTGGGCGGTCAAAATATACTAGGGCAGGGTGTTTTTTTTTATTTTAAAGAAAACTCTGTTATAGGGAAGTTTAAAAAAACACTAGGACAAGGTGTTCTTTTTCTAAGAAAATTCGAATGTAGGGCACTTAAGCTGCAGTTACCCACGAACATTCGTACAAAAACGTGTCAGCTGACACGCCCTATCTTATGAATGTGCAATGTAAACGAAAATTCACCGTCGTTCAACGCACATACGAACGTAGCCCGGGACGTGGAAATCAAAACAATTTTGATTTTTTCCGTAAGAACGTGTCAGCTGATCGCTCTCTTACTAGACAGACTTGCCTAGTGAACTTTTGGGCGCTAATTTTTGACCGCTTGCAGTTTTATGCAAAAACACCTAATTCAAGTTTGAAAAATTGTGAAAATAATTCGAAATAATTATGTAAAAGTGCAGATTATAAATATGTAATATATTTATACTTATTCAATATTAATTCCAACCTTTAACAACATCAAAAAGTAAATTAAAAAAAGTTGATGTTTCCATAAGGATGCATTCAAACATGTCAATGGCAACATTTTTTTCGTTGCCACTACGGGCATAAATTTCGCTCAAACGTGTGTACGGACGGCATACGTATACGTACGTTACAAACGTCGGTGGGTAACTGCAGCTTTAAAGTACTGAGGAAGTGTGTTTATTCTTTCGAAAAAAAATTTGAGATAGGGCGTATTTAAAACGTCAACAGAATGTTACCTCGCTCAAAGTCGGTAGCTAAGGACTTCAGAAATTGAAAGCTTCTCTAGCAACTCGATATTGATTTGGGTTCCAGATTTTGGCTTAGGTCCCGGTTTCCGTTCGAGTTTCGCTTTTGATCCCGTTTTCGGTTTAAGTTTAGGTTTCAGTTTCGGTCGGGGTTTGACCTCGGCTTGGTTCCAATGAAGGTTCCAGTTTCAGTTCAGGTTTCATTTTTGGTTTCGATTTTTTTTTTTTTTTTCAATTTCTGGTTCTTATCTTTTTTTACCCTCTTTCGATTTTTCCCCTGCTTTCCTTCTTCCTAACGATAACTTTTTCTTTTCCTTTCTCTTTCCCATTTTACTTGCTTCACCCTTTCTCGTAATTTTTTTTAGATTTCATTAGTTTCCTTAACTGATTTCGTGTCTTATTGCCCCTAATCAACTCAAACATAACACCCACATACGTTAGTTACGTTATGGATTTCCCAATACTGTTAGCAAAGTGTTTACACATCAAAAATATTCCCATTTTGACTATTAGTGACTGTATGTCACGTTTGTGTATTGCGTGATTACAAGCAAATGGCAAATTCACTCAGCACAGGGATCCTTAACATCACATCACAACCAAAAATCGCATTGTGTTCCTAGCACTTTTGTTTTTGCGTTTTTTGCAATTCTATACATACGTACGTCTTGTTGTCGTCTTGCCGTCCTAATACCTACATAGCATAGCGCTTCATTACAATTATGTATTTTACTCCATTTATGAAATGGCATGGCAGTGACCGTATTTCGGATGTGAACATCTGTCGCATTAAGTGGCAGCCGCTGTGACTACAACTGTTACTGGTTTGGTTTGGTTGGCCCGGCCTCTTATTGCTATCTCGTTTGCTGACTGGCTCTGGTCTTACCGCATCTTGTCTGGCGCATTGTCTTGTCTTCATCGTAGTAGTCATCGGCGTCTCCTGTAGTTGGGGTAGTTTTTTGCGCGTAAAAATTTTGCAAGCAACATCTTTTGTGCAACAGTTTCTTATTACAGCTGCTCCTCATTTGATTGTAGCTATGGCATGTTGAAACACGTTCCCCAGCTCACCACCATCACCAGCAGCAGCGTCAGGATCTCTCATCATACCGACAACAACGGTAGTTAAGTACCCGAAGGCATTTGTGTAAAAATGTCCCTGTCCCCCCTCTTTACTGTTTTCATAGACACAAATAATGGAGTATGTTCCTTTGGTATATAACTGGTTAACAGCTCATTGCCGCAATCAAATTGTGATTGTTTGAAAATTAATATTTGCGCTTTTGCCACGTGTTGCATGTGCTATTTACGTAGGTATGTATGTACTGTAGTAGGTAAAAAATGGCAAGGGAGATACCTATTGGCATGAATATGAAAAGGTACATAAATATTAGGTTAGTATCATGGCATAAGAAACAAGATTTTATGATCAAGAAGGATCATTATAGCGTTTATCGAAGCGTGAAAAACAAAGATCGTTCAAGTAATGCAAATTAGAGGCAAATATCGCATTTATCATAATCTAACTACCCCTAATGCTAAAGAAATATCTTCAAACAATATGGTAAATAATAATAGGACTTGTTATAAGTGATAATAGTCGTGTTTTTTATACACGTAAACGTCTATACGCTTAAACTTTATATGGACTGCTAAGCGTCAAACTTTAAATCCACCTCTGAAATTGCTGCGCATAAAATGTGTACTACTAAATTTCAATACGCATTATACTCAGATGTAACTGAAATATGTGTTTTTGTTTCACCCTCTACACTAATTCTATGTATTCTATGTGTGGCCACAATTCATCGCAGCTGATTTAGCTATATGTTATACCCTATGGCCATCAGAGGGTTGTGTCTCCGCTTCTGGGTACACCCTGTGGCTGCAGCTAGTTATTTAACCACTGCCGCTAGATGGGTCTCCTAAGCATTATCTAAGCGAGGATAGGCGTTTTTTTTTCACACGGAAACGTAAACGTATACGCGTGTATAAAAAAACACGGCTAATATCGCAGCAACTGGATACATCACAAGTATCTATTTTTACAATATTGACAGCAAATCTTTCAAGGAGTATGATATCAAGAAGTTATGGCTCTTAATATGAAATGTCTTAGGGCACGATTTTGAGATATGATACAAAACAATGTCGAAACGTTCGCCTCTCAACACCATTAGTTTGCATTATATAACTTTAAATCGATATTGGAACGGTTTTCATGATTTCTCAATTTATTGATATTCAGGTCCATTCTAAATATTCTCGCGGATTTTTTTATTCCCGCGGAAAAATCCCTCCAATTCTTTTCTCCTAGAGAGAACAATAATCGGGGAATAGGAATTTCGAAGATTCGAAGTCAGCTGTTTTGTCAATTGAAATTTCGTTGCGCATCTGCTATTTTGTTTAAAAAATTGAAAAGTTTAATTATTGTCGCAAATTTGTTTGAAATTAAGAAATAAAATATAAACAATGCACATTATTGCATTTCATGTGGTATTCACTGAAATGAGTAATGAATTGGTGCCACAGCAACATCAACAGAGGAGCATAAAAAGAAAACGGCCGGATAACACAAATCCGTCGGAGCATTCAGCAAAGCAATTTTCTGGCGGCCAAGTTGAGTTGAGTTCGTCTTTCGCCATATACCAAAATCTATTTAAGCCGTCTTAAAAAATTCTTGCACAATTTCTGGATGGCTGTATCAAATATGTATACCATGAGCACCGTTGCTAATGATATACTTTTCGACTTAAAATAAAGAATATTGGGGTTGTAGTTGTTGTGGTATTCGTAGTGAGAATATTGTGGTAGAATGCACATACATATTATAGCACAAATTTGTACAAATAAGTGTTCTTTCTTAAAATAACCAATTTCCTTTAACTATTTTGATGCATTCCCTTTCATTTAACAAGTGAAAAAACTCCTATGAAATGGCAGAGAAATCTCCCTCTCCCTCACATTCATAATACCTACTTTTCTCCCATAACCGGTTTCCGCTTTTTCGAACATTGTTCAGAATAGGAGGAAAGGGAGAAGTGAAAAAACTCACAAGGAATTTTTATTTAGAATACGAGGAATGGGAGAAGGGAAAAACTCGCACGGAATTTTTGTTTAGAATTGGGCTGATTTGTTCGTATTCGCTTAATCCAATACTAACAATAGATAGAAGTTTGATTTCACACCTAGGCGTAGATCGCCATAATTTGACTACTTAAAATCAAACTGACTCATCATACGTTGGTTCAGCGCCGTTTATGTACATATATGTATATATAGCCTGCTAGTGTACTCCAGTTCCTTCACTTTTTTGTGAATCATACACGTATCATAGTCTCGAGTACTTTAAGCATCATACCTTTCTACTTTGCCAGCACAGCTTCCAACTTCGCATCTAGAACATGTGTGTGTGACCTTTATCGTCCTAAGTTAATAGTAATTGGAGAGGCTTGATAACAAAGGATGTGTCTTTATTCCATTAGTCGAATCAGTTGAAAAATCAATTATTCAATTAGTTGATTACTTGATGTGTTTTATGGCAGAAGTACCCACTGCCAAAGGGTGACCCCGCCTTAGAAAAGTTGTATAGAGTATTTTTGTTGCTAGTGGTCCCGTAAACTTCGTCCGAAAAAAAATGTCAGTTCCTCCGAAAATAAGAATTATTGAGAAAAACAGCAAAAATGAAATATAAAAAAAAATCCGGATATATTTTTACAGATATTTCCGAAGGCCTTGGGGAGTGTATCGATGTTGATGGTCCTTTGCCGGATGCAGATCCGGTACATTCGGGTAGCAAGCACCATAAAGGTACTAACCCGACCATCTTGGGAACGATTTGGTATGACCGCATGAAACCTTCTAGGCCATATCGCCCTCCCACCCCCTATATCCACCAGGAGTTCGGTGTCGCCAGAGCATTCGCTGTTAATGAAACAGGGTTCACCACGGGTGGGCGAAGTTGACAATTGGGTTGGAGAAGCTCTATATTGTGCTGGCAATCCCTTGAATCAATTTGGTATTTTAGTCGCCTCTAACGACAGGCATACCTACTGCAGGTATATTCTAAGGTTCCTAACCCGCTGGGGTCTCTTTTTATCGATATTCACCGTGTCGAATTTTTTGGTTTCGATATCAATGAATACCCTATCATTTATGGCAATATTTGCAACGATTAAAAAATTGTTTTGTTGCAATATAGGGGAGACCAAAGATGACTATACTCAATCTTACTTCGAGATGTAGTGACGGACAATAAGCAGTATGCAGGGTGATGTATTTATTCTTCACACTTTAAAAGTCTCTCATCATCTCTGTCCTGATATATGGTTCGTAATCATGGAGTGTGTCGAGATGCGATGGCTCTTGCAGTGTTTGAGAAGAAAGTTCTCCGATAGGTTTATGATCTTGTCCGTAATTCCGACGGTGAGTATCGAAGAAGTATAATGATGTGCTGTAGGAGCTTTACGCACACATGAAGTGCAGCCTATAAAAGCATATTAAGTCACGCACAGCTCTCCTGGTTTTAAGGGATTGGGGATTGATAAGCCTGCAGGGAGGTAAATGAGATAAAAAGTGCCTTCCTGGTATAGGGATCCTTAAAGTCTTTTGCATATCTACGAAGAAAGGCAAGGTTCCTGTAAGCCTTCGGAAGGACAGAACAGATATGATTAACGAAAGAGATGGAAGTGTCGAAGACAACACCTAGATCAATAAATTATTTGACAGAAGCCAGTTGAAAGCCTGAAATATTATGATATTGGAAAGGTTTCGAACTGACGTGCAACGGATTCTAGTAGCTTTCTCCATCTTTTATCTATCATATTTGTAAGACAACATACATATATGTATATAACAAGACCTTATTTGTGTAACGAAATATTGCGAAAGAGAATCTATGACATGCAACACTTTTCACAAATTACATTTTTTATTTTCGGATTTTCAGCGCCAGGTTTATACTCTTGAGGTTTGTTTTAAAACCAAACGTTAATACACGTTACTATTTTTAGATTTTTGAAATGTTTGGTTTTTTTAAACAATTTTAAGATTTTAGAATTACAGCAGCTTGCTGCTGCTTTATTATTTCGCAGACACATGTGCAGCTATAGTTACCCGGCAGCTCCGCGCAGCGACTTATGTTTTTCGCATTTCTTGGGCCCTTCAATTCACTGTAGCGGAAATATCGGTCATAGCAAACTAATGCTTAGTTAATCCAATAAACTCGTCCACTGTTTCGAAACTACAAAACTACAATTTCGTTATGGCATTATAAAGCGGAAAAATATTAATGATATGCCTAGCAAAAACATATTCTAACCAACGAAGGCAATGCTACAAAAAATAATAGACACATTAAGGAATTAGAGTAAGTTTCTGCAATTAAATGGATTAAAAGGCAAACCAAACACGCAAACAGCAACAACTGCATATCATAATTGTTGGTGCAAAAGATAATACCAAACTAAATGTTGCAATAGGAGGGCGAAGATTGCTTAAGAAAATTCATTATAAACGTATTTGTTTAGAATAATGAAATAATTACAAAGACCAAGAACTCTTGCGAGAAACATACATATATATAATAGACATGCATATAAGTTAAAGAAGGAATGTGGAGAAATCCATAGAGAATAAGCAAATAGTATGCAGAACTTAAGGAGAAAGTAATAGGTATGAAAGAGTTTTTTGATACTTATCTAGAAAACTTCTACTAATACTACGCAAAAATAACTAGTACGCGGCAAGCCGCACGAAATTTTGTGTAAACATGAAATATGTCCCTGATGATTGCTTTTTCATCGTTCTCGCGATATTTTGGCCAAAGCAACGAAGAACTTTCAGATAGTGTGGAGGTTTACATAATTCTGCAAATAACTCTGCGAAATGTTTTTCACTTTACAAAATTGTGGTTTGACTGCAAGCGCAGCTCTGTTTCGGTGTGGCACCCTAATGTTTTAGTTAATAACAAACCAGTAAGGAAGGCTAAGTTCGGGTGTAACCGAACACTACATACTCAGCTGCCAAATTACAGCTTGCAAAACTTTTAAATTACCTGCTTTTAAAGGTGGGCGGTGCCACGCCCGTTGTCCAAAATTTTACTAATTTTCTATTCTGCGTCATAAGGTCAACCCATCTACCAAGTCTCTTCGCTTTATCCGTCTTTGGTAATGAATTATCGCACATTTTCGGTTTTTCGAAATTTTCGATATCGAAAAATTGGGCGTGGTTATAGTCCGATTTCGTTCATTTTAAATAGCGATTTGAGATGAGTGCCCAGGAACTTACATACCAAATTTCATTAAGATACCTTAAACTTTACTCAAGTTATCGTGTTTACTGACAGATGGACGGACGGACGGACGGACATGGCTAAATGAATTTCTTTTTTCTCCCAGATCATTTTGATATATAGAAGTCTATATCATTTTATCATTACAGCTTGCAAAACTTTTAAATTACCTGCTTTTAAAGGTGGGCGGTGCCACGCCCGTTGTCCAAAATTTTACTAATTTTCTATTCTGCGTCATAAGGTCAACCCATCTACCAAGTTTCATCGCTTTATACGTCTTTGGTAATGAATTATCGCACTTTTTCGGTTTTTCGAAATTTTCGATATCGAAAAATTGGGCGTGGTTATATTCCGAGTTCGTTCATTTTAAATAGCGATTTGTGATGAGTGCCCAGGAACTTACATACCAAATTTCATTAAGATACCTTAAACTTTACTCAAGTTATTGTGTTTACTGGCAGATGGACGGACGGACGGACGGACGGACGGACATGGCTAAATGAATTTCTTTTTTCGCACAGATCATATTGATATATAGAAGTCTATATCTATCTCGATTAGTTTATGCCGTTGCGGGGTACCGTTATGCGAACAAAATTAATATACTCTGTGAGCTCTGCTCAGCTGAGTATAAAAATTACACATTGAATGGAAATATAACCACATCTTAATGTGGTGAACATTTAAAAAAAAACACCATGCAAACGAGTTTCTGAATTTTCGGGCGCTAGCATTCATTGCCCATCTTTTCCTTTTACCACTTATGTATATTAGGTGTGTATCAGTAGCGTATAAAGGGGGAATCAAGGGGATCAATCCCCCATGGGAAATCGAAAATATAATTTTTTAAAAATTGTACTTATTTATATTCAGGTATGCATTCATTTCTCGAAATGCCATTAACCTTGTTGCAGTATTAAATCATTTATATCACTCTAAAATAGTTATGATTTTGTGTCACGACGACACACGACTACACTAATACACACAAAGGTCAGTCGACCTCGTTGCGCGTCTCCGAATCGTCTTCAAGAACGAACGAGAAGACATTGTGAATTATAACTAAGTGTGATATCTTCTGCATAGACGTCAAAATTCCAAAGTGATTGGATCACCTGATTTGTAATTGACTATCGCTGTCTCATTCTGTATCTCTTTCTATCACCCGCTGAAGATAGGCGCCGCCATATTGAACACCCTGGCAAAACGCTAAAAAGTAGCCATATTGAACATCCTGTCAGGCAGTTGACAGATAAGATATCACACTTAGTCTTCATTCACAATGTGAGAAGAGTCTGACTGACGTTTAAAATTTTTTAGTTTTCCGTATGAAAACATAAAATGTGACTACTATCATTAGCTGACACGGTCGACTATGTAAAAATGTTTCTCTGCCGAGTAACGGTATCGCGATCGACACCATCTCTGTCTCGCTACGTCATGAATCGCATTATTCAAACTTCAATCCCTCTCACATAAGCAGTTTTTCAGATAGATGCGTTTTACTCAATCTTATGCATTATGAGTAGATTGCACGTATTTTTATGGAGAACGGTATATTGAGCGACACTGGCGCCATCTGACATGAAAAAGTAGCCAACTTGCAATTTTTGTTGTAAGCAAAGTATAGTAAGAAGAATCTGACATTTGCTTTGGCTAAGGGTGCTGGCACACTTTGCAAGTGAAATTATTTTTCCCACGCGTTGGTAACTTTTCTAACAATTTTCGCCATGAATACGACACAAAATATGTTTGCAAGTATTTTTGTATAGGGCGAATGTTCATAACAGTGCTTCGCTAAATTTTGTATGGGAATGGGCAAGGCGAAATAAACATCAATTGACATTGAAGTTCGTTCATATTGTAACGAATTTGCTGCAAATCCTCTTATTTGCAATCCTCTGCTAAGTTCGAATCACTAAACTGTTGAATAAAAACTCCAATATTGAATAATGGAAAAATGGCCTTTATTAAAGTACTTCACAATGCCACTTATATTTTGCTACTCGCTGGCTTAATAACCAAACTGATTGATAACTCAAATTGAATTCTACTATTGGCCGCCAGATCGCGTGCTTAATCAATAACTGATTGATTGCTCAACTCAAACTGAATTACATTTTACTCGCTTGTGCCGCTTTTATAGTTTACGCTGCATACATCTAGGCTCTTCTATTTCCAGAACTTACCAACTATTTCGAGTGTTTATAGTTCTCATATAGTTTCTACTTGTTTACAATTTTCTACTTTTCAGCGTCTCTGAGTTTGTAGTTTACAGTCTCTCGCACACACATAGGCGTATAAGTAAATGCATCTGTGTGTGACATCTCTCGGCTGTGTTATATATGTGTATACATGATTTGATTATTGACGTGAACATCGCTTAGCATCGCCTTAGTGATGGTATAGCTTAGGGATGCTAATATCCGTGACACTGCCCTCCACCTAAGTCTGATCGTCCCGATCAGACAAATCTCTCGATCTAAACGCTGCTAGCATCGCCAAATGTACCACTCTTCTACTCCGTGGTTTCTCAATGCTTTGTATGCGGTAGATGGTATCACTGATATTCTTCACAACCTTGTACGGGCCTTCCCAACTGCACCGAAATTTGGATGGAACACCTTTCCGCCGGTGAGGGTTGTATAACAGTACCAAATCTCCCGCCAAGAAACCTTTCGAATTATTTTCCTTGTCGTACCTGTGTTTCATCTTACTACTCATTATCCTGCATCGTTCCCTCGCACTCTGTTGCTTGACCAATGAAGAACTACTTCGCAGAGCTTGCGCTGGACGGATTTCCTTTGCATAATCAGTATCGTTCCGACGCTTCACAACAGTAGTGTGCCTTGGCTTGAAACCACCCTTGCATTCTTTCTTCGTTTCAGTACGTCCGTTAGGGCTTTTCAATGCCAGTGTTTCTCTCACAGGTACCTTCGGTTTTGATTTGTTTGGCCCATTTGTTCCATCAACCTTTACCTTTGAATTTCGTGGCCTTCGTCGAGTCTTCTCCACCAGTACCCAATTACTGCTGAACCCTTTTTCCAAACTAAAGTTAAGTGGCACATCTTGGTTCTCATAACACATCACCCTTCTCTGCATATCGATCTTGATGTCATGGTCAACCAAGAAATCCACTCCCAATATAACTTCATCAACAATCTCCGCCACAACAAATTTGTGTAGAACCATGACCTTCCCAATCAATACTTCACATATCACTTCTCCCTGAACTTGGTTATACTCGCCAGTGACCGTACGCAACTTTGCTCCAGGTAACGGTTTTACTCTCCTGTTGACCAAGTCAGATCGGATCAAGGAATGAGATGCGCCCGTATCTACAGTCAGTACTCGTTCTTTGCCATCCACATTCCCTCTGACGGTAAGACTGCTCGATTTTCTACCAATTTGCGACACAGATATCACAGGGCATTCAATAGCTGGATCTAGCTCTCTACCTCTTACTCGCTCTTGCTCATCTCCTCCAGCTTTGCGTTTACGGCCACCCACATTGTTGGAACTATTAAGACCAAGATCGCAATGACGTGCTATGTGACCGGGCTTCCCGCATTTGAAGCATTTGATAACTTTTTCACTTCGCTTTTGCGATCCTTTCAGTGCCTCCAATATTGCGTCTACCCACTCTGGCCTTTCTACTTCCACACGGCGTGCTTTGAAAACTGGCTTACACAGAAGCGACGCCGTTTCCTGAATCAGAGCTTGTGACACCGTTTCTGCGAATGTTGGCTTTGGGTTCGCGTATGTGGCTCGCTTCGTTTCGACGTCCCTTATGCCATTTATAAAGCTCTGAATCTTCACTCTTTCCATGTATTCCACGGGTGCATCCGCATTTGCAAGATGAGCCAATCTTTCAATGTCCGAAGCAAACTCCTGCAAAGTCTCGTTAGGTTTTTGGTAGCGGTTTTGCAATTCTATTTGAAATATCTGTTTCCTGTGTTCGCTTCCGTATCGCCGTTCTACAGCAGCCATCAATGCGTCATAACTGTTCCGTTCGTACTCTGGAATAGTCTGTAAGATTTCGGCAGCTGGTCCTTTCAATGCTACGAAGAGTGCGGCAACTTTATCTTCCACATTCCAGTTGTTCACTGCTGCGGTCTTCTCAAACTGTAGCTTAAAGACCTGGAAAGGAACAGAACCGTCAAAGGATGGTGTTTTTACCTTTGAATTACTAGTTGAAACTGCTGGGCGATTCAGTTGCAACTGCTCGATACGTCCTCTCAAAGCATCCACCTCGGCCTCGATTTTTTCTTCAAACTGTAAAATTTTTGTATCTTGCGCCTCCAACTTCGAGGAAATACGTCCTTCTTGCTCTTCCAGTTGAGCAGAGATCTGCGATGATATCTGTGCTGAAATTTGAGCCGACATTTCGGATATCCGTGCCTCTTGTGCTTCAATCTTCGCTGTTATACGGGTCTCCTGCGATTCCAGCTGAGATGACATTTGCGACGATATTTCGGATATACGCGTTTCTTGTGCTTCCATCTTCGATGTAATCTGTGTCGACATTTCTGACATACGCGTTTCTTGTGATTCCATCTGGGATACCATATACGTCTTGTTGTTGTTGTTGTTGTTGTAGCGATTAGGTTACTCCCCGAAGGTTTTGGGGAGCGTTATCGATGTGATGGTCCTTTGTCGGATACAGATCCGATACGCTCCGGTAACACAGCACCATTAAGGTGCTGGCCCGACCATCTCGGGAACGATTTATATGGCCACATTAAACCTTCAGGCCATCCCTCCCTCCCCACCCCCAAGTTCCATGAGGAGCTTGGGGTCGCCAGAGCCTCGTCTGTTAGTGAAACGGGATTCGCCGCTCGAAGGTGAGGTTGACAATTGGGTTGGAGAAGCTATATATTGCGCTACACAACCCCTTGAATCCCACCATATACGTCTTCTGTTCTTCTAGTTGAGATGACATATACGTTTTCTGTTCTTCTAGTTGAGATGCCAGTTGAGATGTTATATCTGTCCTTTGCGATTCCAGTTGAGAAGCCACTGTCGATGTTTGAGCAGATATTGCAGCCAAAATCATGTTCAATTCTGTGTTCGCCATTGTCTGCGGTGTTTCTTCGATTTTTGTTATTTCCTCGCCATCAAGATGAAAGTCATACTCTTCCACATCAATTCCTTCTCCTTCCATTGCCTCTCGTAGCCGTGCCTGAAGTTCAAGTTTAACGCCGCTTGTATTTAATCCACGGCTCTCCAACTCCTTCTTTAGTTGCTGGATCTTCAATTCACTGAACTTTGTCATGTCCTTGTTGTCCTCTGGAATTTATTCAACAATTCCTCTTCTGACACCAATTGTAACGAATTTGCTGCAAATCCTCTTATTTGCAATCCTCTGCTAAGTTCGAATCACTAAACTGTTGAATAAATAACTCCAATATTGAATAATGGAAAAATGGCCTTTATTAAAGTACTTCACAATGCCACTTATATTTTGCTACTCGCTGGCTTAATAACCAAACTGATTGATAACTCAAATTGAACTCTACTATTGGCCGCCAGATCGCGTGCTTAATCAATAACTGATTGATTGCTCAACTCAAACTGAATTACATTTTACTCGCTTGTGCCGCTTTTATAGTTTACGCTGCATACATCTAGGCTCTTCTATTTCCAGAACTTACCAACTATTTCGAGTGTTTATAGTTCTCATATAGTTTCTACTTGTTTACAATTTTCTACTTTTCAGCGTCTCTCAGATGTATGTGAGTTTGTAGTTTACAGTCTCTCGCACACACATAGGCGTATAAGTAAATGCATCTGTGTGTGACATCTCTCGACTGTGTTATATATGTGTATACATGATTTGATTATTGACGTGAACATCGCTTAGCATCGCCTTAGTGATGGTATAGCTTAGGGATGCTAATATCCGTGACAATATTTACAAACCCAACATCTTGGTTGATTGTGGCAATGTTACTGTACCAAAGAGGATAGATATAATAAGAGCCGTCACTCGTTATTTTTTGGTCATTTACTTGATGTAAACTGTGAGGTGGTCGCTACTTTTTTTTTATGGCGAGATGTTTATAAATGTCTTCTATACATTTTCATGGGGTATTTGTGTTCATTTTTCCGACTGTATTTAATTAATTATTTAATTCTCTTTCCAAAAATCACGTTTGCATAAAGCGACAACACCGCATGAATAAATGGGAGGCAATTTGAAAATGTCCCTCATAGAAAATATTCGGCATCAATTTTTTGATTTCCAGCGAGTTACTCGCCACAAAATAACGAGTGACGGCTCTTATTATATCTATCCTCTTTGACGGTACTACATAAGCTTGTGTTAAACTCATCTATGTATATGAAAAATTTCATTGTGCCGCGGCCTATCAGTTTACTTATGTTTATTAAACTCAACCCTCAAGAAGTTGTAGGTACTTAAAAATGACATCGGAAATTTTGTCGACACGCGATTAAGTGAATCCCAAAGCTTCAACTTAATGTTTGGGTGCATCTAAAGATTATGCGTTTCCTTTGCTGTAAAAGTTCGAAGCTCGAGCATTAAAGTTTTGTTATAAATGGCTGGAAGAATTTTCATGGCTTGTCTACTCAGAACTGCACCAGGTTGCATTTTGTATTTCATGTGTAGCACTCGCTAAAGGTGGTGGCAAGGGATCACAAACGTTGGGTCAGTTAGTAAAAACGAAATTCGACAATTGGAAAAAGCGAAAGAAGTAAGTTTCGAGCATTTTTAATACAATATATGATGTCTTTTTAATCATTAATCATTGATAAATTTATCTATGATTGTTCAATATTCTTTGAACTCACCCAGTCATATATTTAATTCGTATCGATATTACTTCATTCATAAAAACAATATTATTGCATTAGTAGGCCACTAGAATGGTAGTTTGAGTTTTGGTTACCATGCATATATTAAGTACTCTGCGAAATTGGATAGGGAGCCATGAGAAGATGTTAAATTCAAATTTGCAGCACCGTAATGGATCCCTATTTTGTGTTTTTTTTTTTAAATAGTGTAACCAATTTAGTGCAATTCCGCTTATTTGCAACCTGCTACTAACGTTCGAATCACTAAACTGTTGAATAAATAACTCCACTATTCAATAATGCAAAATGGCCTTTATTAAAGTACTTCACAATAACACTTCCACTGCTCAACAGATAGCGTGCTTAAATCAAACTGATTCGTCGTGCCGCAGCTGCTGTTGCTTTTATACTTTTTTTGGTTTCCTCGTTGACATATTTCTAGGCGTTTCTATTTCTAGAATTTGCTACCAGCTATAAAACTGCCAGCTATAACATAACTAAAGATACACGTTATAGCTTCTCATATGCGCGTGTATATGTGAGTGATACTTCCACAGATAATTGCCTACTTTTGGGAGCATCTCAGATAAGATATAAGCACGTGTTTGTACGTCTATCTCCGCTGCGTATGGACATATGTATAGACATAATGATTTATTTGTTGTTGTGCATACAAGTCACTGCTGCAGATGATAGTGTCCCTTAGTGTTGCTAATATTCGTCACAATATAATGCGTGATTCTCATGATTATAAAAAAGAACCAATAAAAATAATTTAAAAGTAAAACAAAAAATTGTCAAATTAAAACGGCCCGCCCATCACAAAAAGCTATCTACGCCACTGGTATATATATATTGTATATACACATATTTCAAAACAATTCGTGCGTGTTAAGTAAAATACAGTAATTATAATTCTTTGCCACAAACATTCGCACAAACATATCTTAAAGCGTAAGAAAATAAGGACGACCCCCTGTTGCTGACAGATTTACGAAAGATAAAAACACTAAGTGTGTAACAGTAAAAATAGCAATATGTGTCGCGATTTAAGAAAATTCTTGAAACAACAATTTAATTCATTAAGTAACAAGCGTGGAGGTACGTAAATATTATTTTTTTGTTTTTTGTTCAACCCTTAACAAGACAGTGCTCTTAAATAACACAATGCTGACAGCCGGTTCTATGTACCGGAACGACTCGGGATTTTTCCCGACCAAGGGCTGTCATTTCAGTTTAACCCCATTTAACCCCAGTTAAACAAAAAAAACTTCCTAGACCTAAACATAATCAGAAGAAGAATGCGTTAACTTTCGAGGGATAAAGAGATATTTGATAAAAAAAAAATTCAAAGATAAACAAAATGAATACTTTTTGAAAGAGAAGGTTTCTTTCAGTGGCAATGAAACCAAGTAGCCTATTGACAGTAACAGATAAAGATAAAAAAAGATTATTTCAGAGAAATTTCCTGTCGCAGACTAAATATTGTTAGCAGCAGACATGATTAACCAACGAACCGATATCATTTCGTTACGATAATTAACGTTAATAAACGACACAAAGTCATTTCGTTTCGTTTATTAACGTTAAGAACGTCAAATTAACGAAATGATTTTGTTTCGTTTTCTGCCATATCAAAACGAAATCAAATCGTTTATGTTGATTATTAATTTCAAACTATGCTGACAAAGCTGATTGATGGCGGAGTCATTAAAGGTGAAAGCATTAGCCAGCCAAGCTGATTGCAACTTTTCTCATGAATTTTGACAGTACGAACATTTCTCAGAGTATTTTTGACATTACCACCAACGAATTACACAAACAAATTACATGGAGTTTGTGTATATGTCCGCTCGCTGTTACCACCTTACGGCTTCACCATGGCTATAGCATTGCCAGCACAATTCAAACATAAAGTATCACGTTTTTGTTAACGTTTTTAACGTTAACGTAAGCTTTTCGTTTCGGTTAAAAACGAGATACCATTTATCTTGATAATTTCTTTATCGATAATATTTCGAAGTGTTTCAACGGAAACGGTGGAAATTTTTTGATAAACGATTAGCTTAACGTTAAGGTGCATCCCTGGTTTGCAGACAAACCGGTTGCAACGTTGTCCCAATTATTTCTTGTTGGTGGGTTTAGTCATAAGCTTTCTTAGTCCTTCACTCTCCTATTCTGTTCTAATTGCTACCTGAGAGTGCTAAAAACACGTTTCGCACGTTGCCTCACAAAAACTTATTTTTCTTGCAAAATAACATATGTATACAATTTTAAAATGCAAATATTATCCTTGAAAATGTAGTCTTATTTTCTAGAAAGCCCCCTCTCTGTCCGATTTGAGTTTTTTCTTTAAACTGTTTTAAAGGCTCCGGCGACTAACAACGAGATTGACTGAATTTTGTGTGTGTTAGTGCAGTCGGGTGGCTTCGTGACACACGTATTTGTTGTCGGCTACACGTTGATGAAAATCAAAAATTTTAGATTTTTTTCATTTGACGCTTGCTTATTTGATCATCGCGGGGTGTGATTGACAAAACAGCAGTATTGTACCTATTTAGTTTGTGTTAGTGCAGTCGGGTGGCTTCGTGACACACGTATTTGTTGTCGGCTACACGTTGATGAAAATCAAAAATTTTAGATTTTTTTCATTTGACGCTTGCTTATTTGATCATCGCGGGGTGTGATTGACAAAACAGCAGTATTGTACCTATTTAGTTTGTGTTGACATTCAAAATGAACAAATGCGCGGAAGAAGAGCAATTCATATTAATCTTTATATTATATTTTATTTTCATCCACAATTTCTTTTTATCACTCTTTTTATTTAATAAAACTCCTGTAGTTGCAATTAAAAAAAATCATCATCGCTACGGTGATGGCTTTTTATTTGATAGTCGCGGGGCAACCGTCAACCACTTGACACGCCCACATACAAAAATTCAGTCAATCTCGTTGTTAGTCGCTGGAGCCCTTTAGGTTGGTGTTATTTTTTCACAAATTTGAAGTCCTCTTTAAGGCACGTTAGTCACTTATATCTGGATTTTAAAGGGACCATTACTGATACTTAGCATAGACTTGACTTGACTTGGCGTAAACTTGGCAACTTAGCCACGATTATACTCCACTTAGCGCATACAATCTGGCATCATAATCAGCGTTGAAATTTATTTTTAAATAAATGTCAATTTGTATGACAAAATGTCAAAATGAAATGGAAAGAAACAAATGGCAACTCAAAACTTACATAAGTTACGTTCCATTGAGACTTGAGCGAGATACGGATAGAAATTCAACATGCAAATGCAACAACAACGTTGTGATCCTGATATTTATCTGGTTCAATTTCTGATCCGTATAGCAGTTCTGTTCGTTTCGTTTTCTGTAGTAGATTTTTTGACAGCTAACAACTTTTGAGTTGGTAGCACTCATAGCTCAATTATATGGTTGGTTCATCTCTACAGCAACAACATACATTTGTTCACATTGCCAAAATCAGAGTGTTGCTGTTAAACGAATGGAATGGAATGAAAACATAAAACTTAGCAGCATTTGTATGTAGTAAGAAAATGTTGTAAATTCGTTGGTTTCATTTTAAGTTTGTCATCTCCTTCTGACAATCCCTACTACAGTGAAATGAAAAAAAATAAAATCAGCTGGTGAGATGAGCCAACCATATAGTTGAGCCATTGTAGCACTGAACTAAATATGTGTACATTTATGTATACATAAAAGAATTCGCCATATTTAAAAGCAAAAACACTGAAAGAGTACACAACTTGAAGATGATGTAAGGAAAATAAATAGTTTGCTTACGTGCGAAACTATTTAAATGTTAATCAGACCAATTCTAAATTTTCTCGCGGATTTTTTTATTCCCGCGGAAAAATTCCTCCAATTCTTTTCTCCTAGGGAGAAGAATAATTGGGGAATTGGAATTTCGAATTTTCAAAGTCAGCTGTTTTATCAATTGAAATTTCGTTGCGCATTTCTTATTTTGTTTAAAAAATTGTAGTTTAATTATTGTTGCCAGTTTGTTTGAAATTAAGAAATAAGGTATAATTAATGCACATTATTGCATTTCATGTGGTACTCACTGAAATGAGTAATGAATTGGTGCCACAGCAACATCAACAGAGGAGCATAAGAAGAAGACCGGCGGGATAACACAAATCCACCGCAGTTGCCTGCATTCATTCTGCAAAGCAATTTTCTGGCGGCCAAGTCGAGTTGAGTTCGCCTTTCGCCATATGCCAAAATCTATTTAAGCTTTCTTAAAAAATCCTTGCGCAATTTCTGGATGGCTGCATGAAATATGCGAAGAGCTCTTCCGTTGCTTATGATATATTTTTCGACTTAAAAATATTGTGGTTGTTGTTGTATTAACAGTGAGAATATTGTGGTAGAATGTAAATACAATTTTTAGCACAAATTTGTACAAATAAGTGTTCTTTCTTAAAATAACCAATTTCCTTTAACTATTTTGATGCATTCCCTTTAATTTAACTACTGAAAAAACTCTTATGAAATGGCAGAGAAATCTCCCTCTCCCTCACATTCATAATACCTACTTTTCTCCCATAACCGGTTTCCGCTTTTTCGAACATTGTTCAGAATAGGAGGAAAGGGAGAAGTGAAAAAACTCACAAGGAATTTTTATTTAGAATACGAGGAATGGGAGAAGGGAAAAAACTCGTACGGATTTTTCGTTTAGAATTGGGCTGAATAATTCTATCAGTTTCTTTAAATTTTGCGTACGTTTCTTCTTATTTTCAGCAAAACAGATGTTTTATATTAGTGCTGCCAGTTCTCATAACGTTGATCCTATTCGCTAACTGTGAGTTTTAAAGTGTACACAAGAAATTGTGTAAACTTTGAAATTCTGATTTTGTAAAGCAAAACTGTGAACAAAAAAACTCACTGATAAAAACTTCGCGAGTTTTCTTGGCAGCCAGTGTACACTATTCTGACATTCAAAACTCATACGCACTGTTGCAGAATGACTTTTTTGTTTTCATGGCGTTTGATGAATATTTTCTCACTGACATAAGACTTTTACATTCAGCGCTCATTCAGCAAAACAATGTACACAATAATTTACAGAATCGCGTGAAAATTTAAAGTGTAAATTGTGTGTGCAAATGAGTTTTCAATGAGTGTACATTTTTCAGTTTTTCACAGTTACGGAATTGACCCCCAAATCGTTCCAATGAGATTTGAGCCAGAGCCAGAGCTCGATAAACCAATGGAACGGCCCTATGGAAAATCAAAATTCAACAGACTTCTAAGTCAAGTTAAGTGTTGCCAAGTTTTGAGTAAACAGTAACATGTAATGTTCATTTAACAGAACTGTGACAGTTCTCAAATTAAGTCAAGTCTATGCTAATTATGAGTAATGGGCGCTTAAGTGCGAGTTTAAACTCTAGTTAAAGTTGACTAGAGTTTACGCTTGTCACTTCGGTCGATAACATAAAATAAAACTGCGCATCTCAGCTTAACAAGCCAACCTAATATAAACGCACGCAAGTCATTTTCTGTCAAAAATGTCTGATGCACATATAACTTGTATGAGAGCAACCCAAATTGAATTTTCTGCGTGAAAACCTAACTCGATTTCCAATTTTTATTCTGCGTGACATTTAGATTTGACGTTTGCACACTTGCTTTACATTGTCGCAACGCATGCTTATTTGGGTTAGGGCAAAAAACGCCGGTTGTTTGCGTGCGCTAAAGAAACGCAGTGCGGTTTTATTAGGTTAGCATGTAAGCAGCCAAAGTAGCAGGGTTGAACCAGAAACGATATAATATAGAGACATTGCATAGACGAAAAATCGTGTGGCAAGCTTCACAAAATTCTAGTAGGTCACATTCACCACTTACCACGGCAGAATTTGTTAAACTACCACTGTCTGTATTTGTTATTTAATAATTATTTGTACACTTTTTATTCAGCTAATGTGTTCAGAATTTTAACTTTTACTCACTAAAACTCCAATTAGTGTATTTCTGTGCTTAAATTATGTTAAAAATTGTGTTAAAGTTTTTGGTGTGGTGAAAGTGACCTACTAGAATTTTGTTACGCTCCGCTGCTTTCCACCGAAGTTCGCGCATGCAATATATTTATATTCAAAAATGTTTGGCTGAACTTAGTGAACTTTAACCGTAGTTTAAACTCTCGCTATCGACTAATCCATCTGCTACGCACCTCCAAACCCAATATTAGCAAGTAAGCCTGAAAGTATGCTATACATATTGCTTTTGTCTGCAGCAATCAAGAACATGGAGTACGTATATTTCACAAGTAAATATCGGGAAAAGTTAGTGTGTTTGAAGGAAATGGTCGCGCTTTCAAACGGAATAGGTATCAGAAATCTGCTTTGAGTACTAATAAAATTAGTGCACTTAGTCATGAGCCAAAAAATTGTGTCTAAATGTGTACTTAGTCAAGTACAGAAAAATACTATGAGTGATTACCACATAAAATAGAAAATACATACGAGTGCCCCGCAACACATATGGGACATATATGACATTGTTGAGTATAAACTCGCTTTAACTCAGTAGCACGTTGATTTCGTGTGTAGTACACTGTATCATCGGTTTTACTTTGGCGCTGTATTCAGTTTAGTTTCGTGTACATCGTTGTGTTGCTAGCGTCAGAAGACTGATATAACTTTATTAATTATATTGCACAGTTATTCTTACTTATTCCAATTAGTGTTTTCGAATAACACAGTTGACTTTCTTGCTCAATAAGACAATTGAATACTGAACTGCTTCGTGGCTTAGGAGCGATTATTCATTTTACGAAGCATGACTATGTAAATGTATGTCAGTGGATATAAATGCTTGATATTCTTGGTTTGTATACGCACTAATACCCACTTTTTGGTTAGTCCACTAATAACCTTAAGATGAATAATTGCAGCTCACTGATAGGTATGTAGATTTTTAATGAAAATAAGTTTTGGTGGAAAAATTGCTTGCTGAATGCAGCCGAAAAACGTGATTTTCCGACTTTTATGTAATTATATCTCTAAACCAAGAACCAAATTGAAAGACTTGATTCGGAATTCAGATTTAGCAAACCGACGACCTTTCGAAACGTATTTGATCTGAAATTTTTTTCAAATTTTTAATAGGTTAGATCTGACGATGTACATCTTATCTGAATATTCAATTCGTAAACTAGCACCGGAATTTCAGTGTCTTATGAAAGCTTTCATTTTCATTTCGTGGCTGACGAAAAGAAACAATTTTGATCTAGGGCTGACGAAAACCGGCAATTTTACTATTTAGCTGACGAAAACTAATACTCAAACTGAATTTCTTGTTTTTTTTACAAAGTATTCAATATATTTTGTATTGTATATTGATAAGGCCGAAGAGAAATCGTAAATATAATGCGAAAAAGCTCCAGCCAAAAGCCTTGCACTAGTGTTTCTACCATAAATGCTTATAAGGTTTACAATGAGAGTGAGACTCGAGAAACCTATGAGCCTAACTTCAAAAGTTAGCGATGCAGCTGCACAATGTCCCGACCTGTTGAGGAGATATCAATCACAAGTTACTTCTCTAAAAGAGAACTCAACGGCAGCTGATAATGGAGATTGCTTATAAATGTGCTCACATCTACCAGCCAGTTTCGGAGTTTTGTCCCAAGATATGAGCCAGTGATAGATCTGCAAAGATAAATTGCGTGTACAGAAGGAGATATGATAGTGCTACGAATAAAGTCCCTAAGTCACGGACACCCGTATTTTGCAGTGGAGGTTGGGGCTCCTTATTGAAGGTGTTTTTATCGCTACAACAACAACAACGCCCATTAGGCCGGTAGAGAGATGTGCGGTGGGACTTGATCTCCCTTGGTTTTCGGAGTTCGCGTCAGTTGGCGCTAAACAACATACATAACTGTCGTGGCGGAAGGCCAAAACCGGCAGGACGTTTAAGCGCTAAATTCTTATGATTATTAATGGGGGCCTTAAATTACAATTACGCAATTTCATTATAGTCGCCAGAATCAGTTGTTGCAATAAATTTTGAGGAAAACAAATATAAATTGCTAGTTTGCGCCAGCCAAAAAATTTAAGTTTCTACTTTCTTTAGCCATTGGCCGAAAGTGTTAGTTTTCGTAAGAATTTTTTAAAGTGTTAGTTTTCGCATGACACATCGATGTATCAGAGATCTTTACGATTTTTTTCAGACAACAATTTATGTAAGCATCTGGTAAAATAGGGGATTTACATATGAAACTAGTGGTCCAATTCGGCCGCTCATCAACTTTCAATCAACATATCTGAAAAATTGAGAGACTAGTTTGCATTCAAACAGACAGGCAGACATGGCTTAATCAACTCAGCTCGTCATCCTGTCCAGATCGGTACACTTATTATTCATATAATATATGATACACCTTGTTGGGTAGGTAGGTAGCTAGCCGAAAACGTAATATATATGAAAAAGGATATAGGTAAACGAAATTCGTACTCACCTTTGCTATTTGATATTTAAGTACTTGTTCGAGGTGCAAATGCTAGCCACATACGTTGAAATTCTTCCTCGAATTGCTCTACCAATTGTTTGTTCGAGCTGATGACAATATTTTCCCAATTGCCGCCAAAACCCTGTACAAATTGCAAGAAAATATAATTGAGTAATTCCACTACTTGATAACAGTTATCTTTTTTTTAATACTCAGCGTGCTTTGCACACAGAGTATATTAACTTTGATTAGTAATTCATCTGAAATTAAATGTATAATCGAAGCTCACGCTAAGTATATAATGTTCGGTTACATTCGAACTTAGACACTTGTACTTGTTTTTTTGTAATTTTAATCCTAAGCACATACCTGCATTGTCCAATTTAATGAGCCAGACATGACAACACCTTTAACAGTCTTTGTGTCGTATGTTTTATTGATATTAGCTAAAACCAAACGCGCGCGTTTTGGACCATCGAGTAGGCAAAATTTATGATGCATCAACATTGTGGTTAATGGACAACGAACTGGCACACCTGGAAGAAAATAAAAAAAAAATTTAATTAAATAATTTATTACTATTTGTCGGAGTTATATGCGATAAATTAAGTCTTATTGCATGTGCCAACATAATTATATTCTCTTCTAATTTGCACCGCGCTACTTTTTAATTTTTATAAAAATTGGCGAAAGGGAGCTATGTGCATTAACCTGGATCGATGTGTATAGATGAAAGTTAACCGATATCGCACCATCGATTTTTCGATAGGATTTGGGCTCAGGGAAAAAAGTTCCGCCAAAAAATTATTTTCGAGCCGAAACGTTGGCGATAACAGTATTTTGAAAAAAAAAATATTTTTTTGGTTTTGGCGAGTGTTTTGGTCAAAAAATTTACCCTTTCCCATTTTTTTTTCTCAGTCTCGAAAATTATTTTTTTTGGTATGCGTAGTGGAACTTTTTTTCCTGAGCCCAATTCCTGCCGAAAAATCGATGGCGGGATATCGGTTAATAAATCGACCCAGTCTAATATACATGCTTCCTCATCATCGATTGGCATTTATCCACTTAGCCGTTGCGAAAAAAGGCATACGAGCTATCGCTGTACCTCAATAATTGACGCCAATTGAGAGGACCAAGAGAGTACTGCTTCAAATACAATTATCGAAGGGAATACTTTCTGAACCGGAGTATGCTCATCCGTTCGCATGTCGTGACCTTGCCAGCGAAGCGTTTGGGCTTTTCTTAGTTAGAAAAGGTTCATGTCTGCGTAAATATCATAAAGGACATAGAATAATACCAAGGCCATCCCGTCATCTACAGACACCTTGCATGAATACGAGTAATTCGTTAGGACAAGTATGGAAACTTAAAGAGCATTTTGTTCGACGGGAGTTTCGTACTCACCGCAAAACAGAACTTATTGTCAAGAGTAGGCATCCTAATAATTTCTCAGCTGGCATTGTTTTCGCTGACAACGCTGGTCCCCACGAAGTCCTTCAAAGTTTCGAAATTATATCCGTCAGGAATAACGTGGCTACTGGGCGGGAATATGCTGATTCTTTCTTTGATTTAAGCGAGTACTCTTTCTTGCCGTCATTGAGCTTAAGACACACTTTTATCGCTTTTTCATCTAAGCCAGTCGATATTTGGACCTCATATAGTGTAACATTCACAATGAGGGCGGGATGGCCTAGAAGGTTTAATGTGGTCATATAAATCGTTCCCGAGATGGTCGGGCTAGTACCTTAATAGTGCTTTGTTACCGGGACGTACCGGATCTATGTATATCCGGCAAAGGACCATCAACATCGGTAACACTCCCCAAAGCTTTCGGGTAGTGTCTTTATTGTTAATACAACAACAACAAAGCATGCGCGCACGAAGAAATGACTAGTAATTCAGATTGATATTATTGACAGGTTGACTTAGCACATTCTTTTTAACAACTGACGACTTAGCACATTTACACATCATTGCCCACAGCACTTAAAAATGAAAAATAAAAATATTTTTTTTTGTGATCGATTTTTTTTTGTGGTCGACAAGTTGACTCTTTCGCAGTCTGCTCGCATATGTGACATAATTTTACCAAACTACAACTATTTGAACTCTGCAAGGCTATTCTTTGTCAATGCTATCCGCATATGGAACTCCATCCCGAACTCAATTCGCAATAGCTTAAGTAAAAGCAACTTTAAGAATGTTATATATTCGTTCTTTCGTCAATGAATGTCTTGATTTGAAACTGAGTTTACCTACATATCTTCTAGTCAATTATTATTATTATTATCTTAAGTATTCTGGTACCCAACTAGCAATTCTATTTCCGAAAATGGCTTACTGTATATTTAGATATAACCGATTTTAATACTAAGTTCGTTTTTATTTTCCTAATTGTTTTTCGTAAGCGTTCGTAAGCGTTGGGAGCGAATATTTGCTAACGTTAAACTTTTCTTTTTTTTTCCTTTATGAATTGTAGTGAGCATATTCTGTTATGAATCTGTTTTGGTTTCCATCATATATTATTTTATATACCTTAAATATGTTAGGTTAATGTGTTAAATTTAAAACATGAATGTTTTATTATTATCCTGTCATTTAATGTCTGTTGTGCTATAAAAGATCATACATGATCTTATTGTACTAATATATATTTCTTTTAATAAATGAAATGAAATGAAAATGTATTTTGAATTCAGTTTTAAAACTGCATTAAAATACAATTTTTCAAAAAAAAAGTGACTTAGCACATTTTTGCATTAAGCTAACGATATATCAAAATGATCAGTATCGAAAAAATATTTGATTAAGCCATACCGTTAGCACGATAACTTGAGTAAATATTGAGATATTTGTATTTGTATTTATTAGGCAATTCATCCCAGCACAACAATTTGGCAAAAATTATTTTATAGTGCTAGTCAGTAAAAGGAATAAAATAGGAACAATTTAAACTTGAAACTTAAAGCTAATGACTATGGCTAAGAAAAGGTTACAATAAATAATATATTTAATAAATAGTAAATAAATAAATAAAAGAATGATAGAGTACATTTGCTTAGAAGAAATCAGTATTTTAATTGTCTCGGTTATTACAGAAACTTGTTAATTCTTTATTGAAGAGCAGAGCATTGCTTATAAGCCTAAGTCTAGAAGGGAGCGAGTTCCAAAGACGTATGGAAGTAATGAAGAAATGGCGATCAGATATTAGCATACGATGTCTGAAGTGGGTAAGGAGAACAGATCTAGACGACTGGAGAAAATTTAGCCTCCTATACAGATAGTCAGGTTCCTTCATATATATTAATTTATGTAGCGTAGTGAGCGTTTTAAGTTTAATAAGGTTATCGAAAGAAATGTTTAGCAACCTGTAAGCATGATGAGAGACGTGGTCAAGTCTTTTCAACCCATAGACATATCTAGCAATGTTGTTATAAACAACATTAAGTTTCCTATTACATACATAGTCACAATTAGAGTAAACCTCACAACCATAAAGGAGCGTAGGTATTAAGTACGCGTTTGCTATTAGTAGACGAATATGTAACGGAGTAAAATATTGTGTAAGCCAGAGTGTACAAAGCATCCCATACACTTTTCCCACTGTGCGGAAGATGTGATCTTTCCATGTCAAGGTTTTGTTAAAAACAACACCTAGATTTTTTGCCGCGTCAACGTATTCTATAATAGTGTTGCCTAAAATTAAATTTTCCATTCCAATTTTATCTAGTGATCTTCTATGAATGACTATACATTTCGACTTCTTAGGGTTAAGACATAAGCCGTTCATAGAAGCCCACGTACCAATTTGACACAAATCGTAATTTAAGTTATTAATACATGAACTGGTACGATCACTAGGACAGCACATATACAATTGTACGTCGTCAGCATAAATGTGAATATTACAATACTTGAGAACACCAGGCAAATCGTTTATATACAAAACAAATAACAGGGGACCAAGGATTGAGCTGTGTGGGACTCCTCTTAAAACACTGACGAAGTCAGACTTTCTGCTACCAACGCTTACTGCCTGAGTTCGGTCGGCCAAATACGATCTGATTAGGGCTGTTGCACAGTTGGAGAAATTAAATAGGTTGTCCAACTTCTTGCAGAGAACAGTGTGGTCGACCGAGTCAAACGCTTTTGAATGGTCGAGAAGAGTCAGGAAAGCAGTCAAATTTTTGTCAACTTGTTCTCGAATATCCTCTATCACCGATAGGAGCGCCGTTTTACAGCTACGATTTGACCAGAATCCAGACTGGGAATCTGTGAGAAGGTTATTATCCTGCACATAAGTATTTATCTGGCAGTGCAAAATTCGTTCGACGACCTTGGAAAGGAAAGGCAGAATAGCTATAGGTCTATACTCCTTGTTTTGCTTGGGGATTAGGATTACCTTAGCAACTTGCCGAAAATTGGGAAAAACACAGGACGTCAGCACAGAGTTAACCGAGTAGGTTAAGTGATGAAGGATTTTCCCAAGGCAGTCGGTTCTATGTACCGGAGCGACTCGGGATTTTTCCCGACCAAGGACTGCCATTTCAGTGTGACTCCATTTAATTTGTTTCGTCCCTCCCACAAATTGTCATCCTCCCAGCAGCTCCTTGCAGCAGGACTGCTACATATTCTCTTACTCCGGGAAGGTATCGAACCCAATCCGGGTCCGTCTCCTCACCCCGGTCCTGAGAAATGGTTTTGCTGCATTTGCCAGAAAATAATCTTTTTAGGACGGTCATACTCTGTTCAGTGTGTCTCGTGCAAGGGATGGTTGCATCGGACAGGTTGTTCTGGGCTTGATCCCAAAACCCGACGTCCACGTAACTTTTATAAATCTTTTGTGGCTCCTTGCTGCTCACGCCCAAGGGCGTCCCGTAGTCTACGCCTAAGCGTATCCCCACTACCTTCCAGCAGCTTCGCTGCTCAGCAAGCTACAACAAGTACCCGCTGCTGCTCGCGCCCCACGGCGCCAACAACTCGAACAGCTGATACCACTCATAACTACTACCTTCGTAGTAGAGCTGGTAGCAACGCTGAGCATCAGCCCCTGCCCCTGTCTTCTTCTCCCCCGCTCTTTTCTGGCAGCAATCGTGCAGGTCAGGGAAACATACTCTTAGTCCCTGCCTCCGTTTGCACCGTCTGCCAGCACAGAATATTTAGGTTTGCGACATCCGCTCAATGCAGCTCCTGCCTTGGGTGATGCCACTTTCCTAGATGTTCTGGTCTCCGCGACGGCAACCCCTCGATGGGTTTCATCGCGCCATGTTGCCAGGTCGCAAACCCAAATCATCCGGGTACCCCAATTCTTGCCCAAGGGCGCCAGTCCCAAGGCCACAACAGCAATTGCGTCCTGGCCTTCCACAACCTAGGCGTAGTCACCCCTCACTTACCCCTAGAGTGGCGGCGTCACCCCTCATGCACTTCAGAATTCTGCAGTTCAACTGTAATGGACTAACTGGGAAGATTACGGAGCTAGTCGATTTCATGAAGCGGCACAACATCCGCATTGCTGCGATTCAAGAGACTAAACTCACAGCAAGATCTGCATTGCAGACCTGCTCTGGTTATAATGTCCACGGGAAAGACCGCGAGAGCGGAAATGGAGGCGGCCTCGCGTTTATTATACACCACTCTGTGCAATATCATATATTTGATCCTGGCATCGACCGCAGTGACAATGTCTTAGAACGTCAAGGCCTATCTGTCCGGTCAGGCGATGCAAATCTAGAAATCATCAACATCTCCATCCCTCCTGTCACCTGTTGCCCCAGTGGATACCGCCCTAATATCGAGGCCTTACTCACTGGCAACAATCGCATTGTCTTAGGCGATTTCAATGCCCATCACGACCTATGGCATTCAAACTTGCGGGCGGACAGTAGGGGTGAGATGTTGGCGGATCAAATAGACGAAACGACGTTCTGCACAATAAACGGAGACGCCCCACACGTATGGTAGGAAGCTGTCATAGCTCGCCAGATATCTCAATCGTGAGCGCAGAACTCGTAAACTGCGTCAACTGGCAGCCGATGGTAACATTGGCATCCGACCACCTGCCCATACTTATTTCGTTCGAGCGTACCGCCGACTTCATCGTCACCGAAAAACGCACTTTCATAAACTTCAAAAAAGGAAAGTGGGAAGAATATAAATCTGCAACAGACAGCAGCTTTGCTGCCCTCCCTATCCCGACTGATGCCCGCCAAGGGGAGCGTGCCTTCCGTAAGGTCATTGAATCCGCTTCGGCACATTTCATTCCCGCCGGGAGAATTCCCGAAATCCGGCCCCACTTCACGGTGGAGGCCGCGAGCTTAACGAGGGAACGCGACCTTATAAGACAGCTTGATCCCCCCCAAATAAGGGATATAAACCAACGCATCAGGTTGCTTGTGGACGAACACAAGCGGGCGAAATGGGAAGAGCACCTAAGAGGTTGTAACCTCTCTACCGGTGTAGGTAAACTTTGGTCCACCGTAAAGTCCCTATCGAATCCGACTAAGCACAAAGACAAAGCTTCCATCGCCTTTGGCGATAAGGTGCTGTCGGATGCGAAAAAATGCGCGAGCGCTTTCTGCCGACAATATATAATGCATCCTACGGTCGACAAAGATAGACGGAGAGCCAATAGACACGCACATAAACACAAACTCAGCGCGTCACCAATTACTATCACCGCTAGAGAGGTTGAGGACGCCATTGGTCGCGCTAAACCATCCAAAGCAGTGGGCCCAGACGGCATAGCCATGCCGATGCTTAAAAACCTAGGGAAAGAGGGTTTCAAATATTTAGCGCATGTCTTCAACCTGTCTCTTTCCACCTTTGTCATACCCGAGAAATGGAAAATGGCCAAGGTGGTCCCGCTACTAATGCCTGGGAAACCAGCTAACGTAGGTGAGTCATATCGTCCGATATCTCTCCTATCGCCAGTGGCAAAGACGCTTGAAGCCATTTTGCTCCCTTATTTCCAAGCACATTTGCAGCTAGCCCCTCATCAGCATGGCTTCAGAAAACTCCATAGCACTACCTCCGCGCTAAATGGCATTAGCACCCAGATAAATTGCGGTTTGAATCAATATCCCCACCATAGAACAGTACTCGTAGCGTTAGACCTATCAAAAGCTTTTGATACGGTCAACCATGGCTCGTTACTGCAAGACCTGGAAGGGTCTACCCTTCCCCCATGTCTTAAAAGGTGGACCGCAAATTATCTGGGTGGTCGGCAGGCATCGGTGCAATTCAGAAACGAAACATCAAAACAAAGGAGAATTAAACAAGGGGTGCCACAGGGTGGTGTCCTATCCCCGCTTTTGTTTAATTTCTACATGTCTAAGCTACCTTCACCACCGGAAGGAGTCACAATCGTTTCCTACGCCGATGACTGCACAATAATGGCCACAGGCCCAGGCCCAAAGATCGATGATCTATGCAATAAAATAAACGGCTATCTCCCTGATCTCTCCAGTTTTTTCGCCTCGCGAAACCTGGCATTGTCACCGACAAAATCTTCCGCGACCTTAATTATAACATGGACGCCCCAAATGTCGACCATATTGAACATCCACGTCGATGGCACTACGCTACCGACTGTCCTACACCCCAAAATCTTGGGTGTGACGTTTGATCAGGATCTACATTTTGGTGCGCACGCAACCGCAATTGTTCCAAGAATTCAGAGCCGTAATAAAATCCTCAAATCCCTTGCTGGCAGTACCTGGGGAAAAGATAAAGAAACGCTCTTGACCACATACAAAGCAATTAGCCAGCCGATTACGTACTACGCGTCACCCATATGGTCGCCAAGCCTAAAAACCACCCACTGGAAGAAACTACAGGCCTGCCAAAATACTGCTCTCAGAATCGCCACGGGCTGTCTTCTTATGTCCCCAGAACACCATCTGCATAATGAGGCGAGAATACTCCGCATCAGGGAGAGAAATGAGATGCTGACCAAACAGTTCCTGTTGAATACCCAGAAACCTGGGCATCCCAACAGACATCTGATTGACGAACCAGCACCGCCTAGGGGCCTAAGGAGTCATCTCCGTAAGCATTTTGAGGAAATACGGCACCTGAGAACCCAGCCGTATGAAGCAGAAAAACACAAGCAGGTCCTTGGTGAACTCCATAGACAGGCGTCGGACCTTTGTCGGGAATTGCCCGGTGAATCCAGTACTTGAAGAAAAATATCCAGAACTCGCAGAAGAGGAACGCATACTCCCCAGGGAAACGCGTGTCACTCTTGCTCAACTTCGTTCTGGATACTGTAACAGGTTAAACTCTTACCTATCCAGAATCAACCCCGACATACAAAATGTATGCCCTGCTTGCAATGTGTCCCTACATGACACCAACCATCTCTTTAATTGTAATGTGGAACCAACGCCTCTAACACCCCTTTCCTTATGGTCCACCCCTGTTGAAACGGCAAGTTTCCTTGGACTCCCGTTAGAGGATATTGATGACAATTTGTGATCGGTCGCGGCTATTAGGTGGGGCGAGCATTGCTACAACAACAACAGGAAGAATTATTTTTAAAAATTTCGGACATATACCATCGAACCCCATAGCATTAGACTTTACTGAAAGAATGGCTTGAACGACATCACAATCATCGACACTAGAGGACAAGAGGACCAAAATCAACATTAGCGCGAATACAATAATTGTCAGCACATATATTGTCAGTTAAGATGGGCAGATTTACAAAATTTATATTTATCTCGTTCATGTCTACATCAGGGAGGACAGAAATATCGCATTTGGATTTTCCGATACCAATTTGTTTAATCGACTTCCAGGTTTCCTTTTAACTCAAAGCAGCACTAAACTTGTTATTATAAAATTTCTGCTTAGCTGACCTAATGGCTTTGTTTGCAGCGATCCTAGCTGCTTTGAAGCAGTTGTGAGCCTCCAGGGTTTTGTATCTTTTCCATCGTGAGTAAGCAAGGTTACGCTGGTGAATTAAGTGTTTTAGATTGGAACTAAACCAAGGGGTATTATTGTGTGTAGCAGCTTTGAGTTTCACTGGCACATGGTTGTCGAAAAGCCTAATAATATGGTTCTGTAGGAATGATGCCTGATCATCGACCGATGTCAGCGTACGAATCAAGCTCCATTCGACCGACTCCACCGCAGTCAACTCCACGATTAGGTCTGTATGCACAGCCGATAAGAAGCCTTTCATTATTTACAGAGAACACGTCTACGAACACATATTCGACAGAATCACTTGGACTAGCACTGCAGCAAAGTTTACAGGATACACTACTTTTAACATATATAACAACACCACCACCATGACCACGTCTATCAGCCCTGAAAAGTTGATATCGATTTAGTTGCACCAAATCATTTTTGTGACATGAAGAAAACCAGGTTTCGGAAATACATATAACATCTATATCAGAACCCTCAGATATGAATCTCAATTCATCCAGCTTTTTATATAGGCTTTGCGCATTGAGATGGATGACTTTGAGCCCTTTAGTACGTTTGCTGAATACGCGCAACAGTATATGTAAGCAGTTTTGGAACTAGACAACCTATAGTCTAGGACCATCACTATCTATGGGATATAAAGAATGCTCTGCGATGCGTAACAATAAAGACAACATAAATGATTGTTTACAAGTATGATAGGGAGAGATAAAGACGGAAACGAAGAGACTCAAGAACTTAAGTAATATACCATACATAGAAATTAATTTATTGATCATTATTCGTTGGCGCATCATCAACTCGAAAGGAACTCGCGCTTTGTTCGCCGGTATTCTCAAGACGCTCTAGAAAATCCAAGCTATGTATTGCTTCAGGGCTGGCGTTGGCTGTTCGTCTGATATGAACCAGACCCTTTTTAGAAAAAACCGCTACTACCTTCCTTTTCTTCTTTATACGGATCGCTGCCTTGAAGATCGCATAGTCACCAAATATTGTGCACTAGCTTATCTGGACCCAGAATAGATTGGTGTTGAAAATGAGCGAAATCGGATGATAACCACGCCTACTTTTTATATATATAAAATTTTGGAAAACACAAAAAACGTGATAATTTAGTAAATAATACACCTAGAATGTTGAAATTTGGCGTGTGGACTGATATTGAAACTATTGAGAAAAATTAAGAAACATTTTTTTAAAATGGGAGAGGCACCGCCCCTTTTATTACCAAGCAATTTTCAATGTTTTGGGAGCCATAACTCGAAGAAAAATTTACATATCGTAACAAAATTGGGTACACATATTTTCCTTAGGGCAGAAAATATTTCTAGTAAAAATGGACGGGATCGGTTAAAGACCACGGCAACTTAGATATAAAACAAATTTAAAATGGTCGTAGACTAGAATAATAAGCTATAACTTAGCAAAAAATAGTTTTGAATCAATGATATTTTACTTATCAAGTTTTATTGTAAGAGGAAATGGGGAGACATTTTTTTTTTTAAACGGGCGGTGCCACGTGTTATGTAGAAAAGTAATTTATCTGAAATGAAATGTACAATTGAAGCTCACGCTGAGTATATAATGTTCGGTTACACCCGAGCTTAGACACCTTTACTTGTTTAAGATGTGAAATTGTTTGTACAAAAGAAAATATGCACATCTACCGGAAAGGAGAGGCACTGCTTTAGCAGATCAATTGAGCCTAAAAGTATGCAAGATTATTTTCATTAATATGACACTGCCGATAACGCAGTTGACTATGAATAATGGAAAACAGTGTTGCCTTTTCAAACGCAAATTTTTCCAAATGGATATATTTTGAATGTCATCAATGGGCAAATATCCAAAATCAGTTAGCATTTTTGCTAACAATTCTTTGCTATGGCCATTTAAAATTTGCAACATTCTGCTTGAGAGAAAAGAAATACTTGGCGCGATTTATTTTATGAATGAATGAATGAATGAATTTTAATATAAATATTTGGGGCGGGACCTACATGTTTATGCCGACTGTGATGAGCAGCCGTATTGCAACTGAGTCAGCCGCATTTACATACCAAACCACTACTGAGGGGCGACCACGCTTAGATGAACTTTTTTCTAATTCAGAAAACTTTACTCTAAATTTTTAGCGTTGCTTTGCCCGGGACTGGTTTGGTAGGCTTTGGCACCTTTTTTATAAATTTCGCATAGGCATTCATGTATGTACAGACAACGCGGAAGACTACAAAGCAGAAAAATGAAAAATTCCGCCTTGAAATTTGATTTGCAATTTCTGCAGAATCGAAAATTGCTGACATGTTGTATTAGTGGATAACTAATCATTAAAAAAAAACTGTGTACGAAGGAAAAGGTCAATACGAGGATGATTAGAAAATATTGTGGCGAATATCAGCAACACTAAGGGATACTATCATCTCTAAGCCGATACTAAGCAATCACCGTATGTACATAAACAAGTCAATCATTATGTCTACACATGTGTACATACAGCAGCGGAGAGATACTCGCAAAAGTATGCAATCATCAGCAAAGTAGTTCTCACACATACACATATCTGAGATACTCACAAAAGTATGCAATCATCGCGCATATTGCTATGTGAGAAGCTATAAACGTGCATCTGTAGTTTATAGCTGGTAACTAAGTAGTAAATTCTAGAAGAAGACACGCGTAGAAGTATGCGAACGACACAGCATAGAGTATATAAGGAGCAAAAGCTGAGTAGACAGATTCAGTTTGAATTAAGCACGCTATTGGTTGCGAAGTACTTTAATAAAGACCATTTTGCATTATTGAATATTGGAGTTATTTATTCAACAGTTTAGCGATACGAACGTTAGTAGAAGGTTGCAAATAAGCGGAATTTCCCTGAAATTCGTTACAATATGTTTGTTAATATTGTTTTCTAAAATATTTGAACCCTACGATCCCCGAAGGAGCCACAAATACCCTTTCATGAAAGTGCTACACTTTCAAATATGAACCTTAAATTTAATGGCGATAGTAATAGTCAAAATAAAATAGGTTTAAAATTTATTTGCAGCTTTTTGGTATAATTTTCTATGAGCTAACTGTCAAAAAAGCTGTAACCAAATTTAAAACTTATTTTATTTTGACTACGACTATGCGCCAATATTTTTTAGATTTTTTTCCCTTGTACTAAAATCAACTTAAGCAAATTATTTCATATTTAAAATTACCTTGGTAAAGACATTTGAGCAAATAGTGCAAAACAGTATTCAGGTTTAACTACATGGGTTAAGTCACTTCTCTACATAGACTAGGAATTATCAATTAACCTTAAATTGTGGCACAGTTTATAACTTAGATATTTGGCATCAGTTTTTTTTACTGAGTTTTACTTACTCATTTGAGCTCTAAACTTTTTGAAATTAACTCAAAGCTTAAAAAAATAACTTGCCGTTCTGCAAGGTTTTCTGCCAATCAAATAAAATAAAATAATGTAAGGCGCGATAACCTCCAAAGAGATTTTAGGCCGAGCTTCTCTTCCAATTTCCGTCATGCTCCATTTTAATGTTTCATACAAATTGGCGGGACGATACCTACTTCTTTTGTGCCGACCCTGAACGGCACCTGCAAGGCAGATGAGTTTTCACTGAGAGCTTTTCATGGCAGAAATGCACTCAGAGTGCTTGCCAATCGCTGCCGAGAGGCGACCCCGCTTAGAAAAAATTTCTTCTAATTGAAAAACCTTGCTTCTAAAATTTTGATGTTGCTTTGCCCGAAGCCTGAACCAGGATCTTCGGTGTGGTAGGCGGAGCAAGCTACCATGACACCACGGCGGCCACCGCTAAACAAATTACAGCCCCTATAAGTATGCTTCTTGTTTCACCAAACTTAAAAAAAACCGTTACGACAGATATTCAAGGGGTTGAATTTGAAGGGTTGAAAAGAATAAGAATGAGTGGAAAGCGAATAAGATGTATACGAATGAACGGACAGAGAGGTAAGGGCCGCAGTTTTTTTTTACTGAGTTTTACTTACTCATTTGAGCTCTAAACTTTTTGAAATTAACTCAGAGCTTAAAAAAATAACTTGCCGTTCTGCAAGGTTTTCTGCCAACCAAATAAAATAAAATAATGTAAGGCGCGATAACCTCCAAAGAGATTTTAGGCCGAGCTTCTCTTCCAATTTCCATCATGCTCCATTTTAATGTTTCCTACAAATTGGCGGGACGATACCTACTTCTTTTGTGCAAGGCAGATGAGTTTTCACTGAGAGGTTTTCATGGCAGAAATGCACTCAGAGTGCTTGCCAATCGCTGCCGAGGGGCGACCCCGCTTAGAAAAAATATCTTCTAATTGAAAAACCTTGCTTCTAAAATTTTGATGTTGCTTTGCCCGAAGCCTGAACCAGGATCTTCGGTGTAGTAGGCGGAGCAAGCTATCATGACACCACGGCGGCCGCCGCTAAACAAATTACAGCCCCTATAAGTATGCTTCTTTTTCACCAAACTAAAAAAAACCGTTACGACAGGTATTCAAGGGGTTGAATTTGAAGGGTTGAAAAGAATAAGAATGAGTGGAAAGCGAATAAGATGGATACGAATGAACGGACAGAGAGGTAAGGGCCGCATGAACAAATACAGTTTAAAACAATCGAATTTAAGAAATGTGAAATTGTGGGATTGGGCCAGTATTACGTTTTACGATCAGTGACTGAAAACCATTTTCACTCAAACGATAACTATTCGACTGTCAAAATTTCTAAAAATTATAAAATTTATGGATAGTTAACACATGTATGTCATTAATCACGGATCGTAAAACGTAATACGGGGCCTACAAGCTGCACCAGTGTTACTTTTTATGACAGGGCATCAAGTTCTTGAGCAAATGTTGCCAATCTTTTGATCATAACTAACAAATCAAACACAACACAAACCTTCGGGGAATGTATTTATCGCTTCATAAACAACAACAATACCTTGAGTATAAGCAACATTCTATAAAATAAGTAGGAGTTGGGCTATACTGCCTTAATTAATTGGCGCCTCGATCACATCCGTGATATTTGTATGGATTGAGGACATCCGAAGCATTTCAGGCCAAATGTGGTTTCAAAATATGTATGTCCGCGAAAAGCATTTCGGTCTTAAGAGCCTCTTAAAATCCACTGACAACGCTTCGACGAAACAAAAAAAAATTCTCGCGCGATTCGGGTGAATACCACAAGGTACTAGTTACGAAGCGCACTGTATTCATATGCGGCAAAGGACTGGACACATCCGTAATACTCTCATGAACCTTAGGGAGCGTTTGTCGGTTATAACAAAAAAAAATCGGTTCATTCGCGCCTTCGCAACCACTTCAGTGTTGTCGGATATAGATAAATTCGAAACTGTGAAAGACATAGTCTATTTAGGAGCCAGATGTAACAGAGACAATAATGTCAGTTTTTGAGTCAAACGGAGAATCAACCATCTCAACAAGAAATAGCACTCTTATAGACATCTGTGTTAAGTGGGAGACCTTCACTGCGTTAGGAATCCACCTACCGATCCTATTTATTTAGCAGGCGAGGCTCTGGCGAACCCAAGTTCCTAAAGGAGGTTCAAGATGGTCATACTAAATCGTTGCAGAGATGGTCGGGCTTGTACTTCAATGGTGCTTGTTACCGGAACGTACCAAATCTATGTACGGCAAGGGACAATCAACATCGATAATACTCCGCAAAACCTCGCAAAACTCGATACGCAACCGCCAAAGCGCCTAGGTGGCTAATGAAGATGATATGATATACCTACTCTTGCAGCTGATAATGCTGCAGACTTCATCAAGCACTGCATTAATACTTTAACAATCTATAAATATAATACATATTAAGTAGTGTACATTATGTCAAAAGCAATCTTCATACGTACCAGCTTTGGTTAATGTTATAATCTGTGACCCACTGGAATAAACCATTTCATTGTCGCTTATTATACGAACAGATACACCACGACGTATTGCACGAAGGAAAGCCTGTGAGAGATCATATGATGTAAAAGTGTACATAGCAAGATCAATTGTATATCTTGCTTGATCAATTAACGCTATTAAACGCCCAACATTTTTAGCAGCACAAAAACGATTTTGACATGTTGGACTAACGCTAGGTGATGGCAGTTTAGCAACATGTCCATTCTCAATCATGCCATTTGTAGGGCTCTCGGGTTGAGTAGGACCCTTACCATCCGATTGAGTTTTTAATACATGCCCACCCGCACAACTTTGCGTTAACTCATTCGTCCAGATGACTTCGGCTATTTCATCGTCGGATGCATCGCGACGCCACAAATTTTCACGTACATACAAATAGCCACGATAAACAATTTCAGACAAAAACACAGCCGATATGCTTGTAGTTAAGCTATAAAGAGTGTAGCGCAACACACGATTCTCCAGCATTTTGATTTGGATTTTATCTTTTTTCTTGAGGATTAGATGAAATACGTATGAGTGATAAGAGGGGGTTTCACTTGATCACTGCAAATATTGATTTGTATTTGCTTAATTTTCACACAAAATGCACTTTGCTTTTATTTTCACTATTTATTCTTTTTTGTACACAATGCACTTTGGTAATAGTGCAGTTTACGGTACCCACCGAAATTTGGGCCAAAATTTTCGAGTGAGATATCAAAAGACGCGTATTCACGTCTGGATCAAGAATCCGAAAGCGGAAATTAACTTTTTTTACCCGTTCAAAAGAACCGAAAAAAGACCCGTGGTCCCTCCGAAACCGGGGGTGGGAACCATAGTATTTTTGCGCAGAACACCTTTCTGCGTTGGCGGCCTTCGGCCGCGCTTATAAAAAATAACCCTGGGCTACGCCATGCCAAGTCCGGGTGTGTGGTATGACCGTGGCTACCGCCACGGTGATACACAATTTTTTTTGTGGGTACAACACAACAACAACCACATGAAAATCGCCAACTTCAACTGCAAATATCTCCGGACAGATATAACATTTTTCTTTTCCGCCTTCGGATTATTGTTCTCCAGATTAATACGCGTCTTTTGATACCTCAATCGAAAATCTTAGCCCAACTTTAGGGTGGGTACCGTAAACTGCACTACTACCTGCACTTTCATAAAGGTGTATATTAATATGCTTCTGCTGGATATTCTTGCTATTCTACAAAGGTGCAAGTCGGAGTAGGTGTCAGCTGCAATTGTGCAACTGCATCAAACTTTTATAATCGCAAACAAGTAAGATTTCGTTTTAATTCATTCAATTTAAATTTTTCACTTGCACCACCACACTAATACTTGTTTAACATTTATTTAAAATTTTGCAATTGTATCAATTGTAAAATAAGCCAATAAAAAACGAAGCAAAATCAGATGCGTGCACCAGCCGGTGTCAGCCGAACCTTGGCATGCAATTTTTTTTTACGCACACGATTAGCACAACTTTAGAGCTTATTTATTCGCTTTTTGTACACTTTGTATAAAACTGGAATTATTGTTATGTTGAAAATAGCTAAATTTCAGCCAAACGGAAACGCTGTAAGTTGCAAAGAAAGAGATATGCCAGATGCAGCGGCCAAAAATGCACGTGTTATTTCGAGCAGAGCAATCAAATTTCGTTTGACAGCCGAATCAGCTGTGCGCGAAAACAAATACGTAATGTTGCCAGGCCGATGAAATTTCTCACAGCTCATTGTTAAGCCGGCCTTCGGCCGCGATTTAATAAATAACCCTAGGTGGGTCCGATAACGGTTTGGGGATCAACACCCAGCGGATTAGGGGGTCAGAATATACCCGCGTTAGGTATGCCTTTTGTTGTTGTTGTTGTAGCATTGCTTCGCCCCACCTAACAGCCGCGACCGATCACAAATTGTCATCAATATCCTCTAACGGGAGTCCAAGGAAACTTGCTGTTTCAACAGGGGTGGACCATAATGAAAGGGGTGTTAGAGGCGTTGGTTCCACATTACAATTAAAGAGATGGTTGGTGTCATGTGGGGACACATTGCAAGCGGGACATACATTTTGTATGTCGGGGTTGATTCTGGATAGGTAAGAGTTTAACCTGTTACAGTATCCAGAACGAAGTTGAGCAAGAGTGACACGCTAAGGCGTAGACTACGGGACGCCCTTGGACGTGAACAGCAAGGAGCCACAAAAGATTTATAAAAGTTACGTGGACGTCGGGTTTTGGGATCAAGCCCAGAACAACCTGTCCGATGCAACCATCCCTTACACGAGACACACTAATCAGAGTATGACCGTCCTAAAAAGATTCTTTTCCGGCAGATGCAGCAAAACCATTTCTCAGGACCGGGGTCAGGAGACGGACCCGGATTGGATTCGATACCTTCCCGGAGCAAGAGAATATGGAGCAGTCCCGCTGCAAGGAGCTGCTGGGAGGATGACAATTTGTGGGAGGGACGCAACAAATTAAATGGGGTTACACTGAAATGACAGTCCTTGGTCGGGAAAAATCCCGAGTCGCTCCGGTACATAGAATGGACTGCCTTGGGAAGCGAGTGCCTGTCGAGAGTGTGAGAGAGTTGCCTGTCATAAGAGGTGACTAAAATACCAGATTCAAGGGGCTGTGTAGTGCAACCCTTCAGGTTGCCAGCGCAATATATAGCTTCTCCAAACCCTGTCAAATCATCAGCGGCGAATCCTGTTTCACTAGGTTAGGTTAGGTGGTAGCTACCCTGATAAGGATAACTCACTTGGACAACACTAAGGTCCGTTGTGATACCACATACACCAAAAATAACGGTGACTTAGATCTAGCTACTTAAAGAATCGTTGGGTAGCAACGATAAAGCTCCGAATGATACCGATCTCAACTTTGGATAAATCCTCGGGAGATCCAAGTGAGTGAAGCTGGGCAATCAAGCATAAAGTGATTGGATGGAGTTTCCAGTATATTGAGACGTACCGCATGGATACCCATGGGACAGTGCTCTGTCAAAACCCCAATGACCTTTGATAGGTGAGCCTTAGTGAACCCTATTATTTCAGCAGACCTCCTGCCATCCACTTTCGGCCAGAAAGATTTTGCTGCCCTGCAAGACGTGGTGTCCGCTCAACGTTTTCTGAGCTGACTCGAGACCCAGCTATGGAGGAGCAATCCACAGGTGGCCAGCGGAATCCCTAAATCCCTACAACCATTTTCACCCGGTTCAGTTGTACCGATGCGGGCTAAGAGATCCGCTTGACAGTTACCCGGGATATCACTATGGCCCGGGACCCAGATAATCTTAATTGTAAAATAATTCGATGCAATCGCAAGCGAGGTCAGGCACTCCCAAACCACCCTCGATGGCACTGTAGTTAAGCTCAAGGCCTTGATAGCCGCTTGGCTATCAGAGTAGATGTTAAATTTCCTAACCGTAGTAGCACTTCATCCACCGCATCCTCAATCGCAGCCAACTTAAACTTGCGGCTTAAATTTAGCTCTTGACAAAAGCCGCCCCCCCCCCCCCCCCCACCTTTCAGTCCAACTTCGACCCGATTAACAGACGAGGCTCTGGCGACCCCGAGTTCCTCATGGAACTTCAGGGTGGGGAGGGAGGGATGGCCTTTAATGTGGCCATAGAAATCGTTCCCGATGGTGCTGTGTTACCGGAGCGTACCGGATCTGTATCCAGCAAAGGGCCATCACAGCGATAACACTCCCCAAAGCCTTCGGGGAGCAAACTTATCGCTACAATAACAACAACAACATTGTTTTCCTGTTTATGCAAACGGGTTAAATGACGACTTACAAAGGTAGCATTGTTTTATTAAATTCGACAAGATATATTTGTTGAAACCCATTGACATCTTACACGGCTTTGCGAGTTCCCACAGTTTTCATTGTTGTGACAGCGTAGTCGGGTAATCGGCACCCTTTCTACTTCTGCTAATATATCTATTAATCTAATCAGAATGAAGCGTGCCGTTAGTATGGTAATATCAATTGAAGTGGAATGAACATGGAGGATGCTACTTGTAGAATCTTTTTAGCCATCACAGGCGTCCTTCTTTAGGTCCACGTAAGTACGCTGAACATTATGATCCTTGCAATTTAGTTTTTTTGAGCATTTAATATATTCCAAATGAAAACTTCGTAAGTATATGCCGATCACTTGTAGAAACAATTTATTACAACTTGTATTGCATAGTATAACCAAATCTTAACTAAGATTTCAAACAAATTTGAATGTAGTTAAATGTATAGTGTCTTTGTTTATGTAGTCAAAAAACAGTGAATCAAACTTATAAGCGTAGGCAAACAAAAAATAATATTGAACATTTTCATACTACACCTTACTACACCTCTTTCATCAGTATAACAAAAGAGGAAAATTTATTTAATATTGACTGAAATGTGTTTCAGAGAAGTCATTTGAATTGTAGAAAAGGCTAAAAAAAAGTACAGAAAATACCAAATATATTTCCTTACATTTCCCTTTAACTCAAATATATGTGAACCTTTCCTAAATACATTTGAGCTTTTTTGGCATACCCTTTTATAAAGTGCCAAGTTTTCTGAAACATTTGAATTAAGCTGAAATCAAATTTTCCTTTTTTGAAGTACCCTTCGAAAAGAAGTGGACATGATACATTAAGTCGTTTTTTTACACTATTATTTAATCACATATTGTGAAATTCGTAATTCGTCTTTTTTCCCTTTCATAGCTAAATGTTTTCTATTTTGTTACTTTATATATTTAGTGATTTCCTACCGCAGCCGGTTATAACGTTGCGTATCAGTTGGCTTACGGTTTGAAAAGAAGTTTCTTAATATTATTACCTGCCCAAAACCAATGACTAGCACTATGAATGTCTCCAGGCCAGACCATACCGTTACAGCCTCATTTAAATCTTCAGCGCGTTTACGACCTTGTGCCTCACGCAAACGGTGATGCGTTTGTGCATCCAAAATATCGTTTAAACTTTTATGTATATTTTGTGAGGATGTTTCCATTTGAGTCAATACGGTTGCATGTTCATCAATACCGGGTAGTGCTGGTTCATCGCCTATTTGAAAGTCAACATAGACAATTTTATGTGAAAATGATGAAAATTGATTGCTAAAGCAAACTTTATAAACGCCCGTCGTCTCTGCGGTAAATTGATGACTATCAAATGTGGCACGTTGTTGTTCGTATATAACTTTGTTTTGTGGGTTTGTTAATTTCACATCTACATCTAATTGTCCACCGGCAGATACTTGAAACTCTAGATAGCATGATGTATTACGTCTCACTTCTTCGTAGAAGCAATCTTCCGAGTTGTCAGCTAAATCAAATGTGAATTCTACAGCATGCGCGCTGTGGTTGTTTAATGTTAGGAGTAGCGCTAATGATGTTGTTATAAAACTCCATCTAATTGCAGACATAATTTCACAGGCACTTTACAGCTATAATGCAATATTTATTATTTGTTTAACACTGCTATGCAGAAATAATGTATAGTGCCACGCAATGTGTAAGGAGGAAGATGCTGCGCCTAAATAATTATCATAGAAGTTTTATGGATATTTATATTAGTAACAAAAGAATTTGTGCAGCCGGCTTATTAATATACCTACTGTGCTTAATTCACACCAATTAAAAGTAATTTAAGCAATATCTTTGGTTACTTTAATGTAGAATTATCGAAAAACTCGATTTGTTTGCCTCCACATATAATTTTTAGTGCTTCCTCTTCTTTATCTAAAAGAAATTTCTACATAAAATGACAGTTGACAATTGACGTGTCAGATTAAAAGATAAGTAGCATTGCCATACATCCAAAAATTCATAAATAAATATAAGGTGGCCATACATATCGGTATAACAACTTTTGAGTACAAACATTTGCGCTTTGCAAAGCAATTTTTTTCTTATAACATTTTATGAACTAATTTTTTGAACAACTTCCGTACAAGCATCCTTCGCTGTTGGATATTTGTATTTAAAGCCACTATCAAGTGTTCTCTTTGGATGTATTTTAGCACCTGACAGTAGCAAAGCCGAGCGATCTTTGCCAAAAATAGTTTGCACAATAAATTCGGGTATCGCGAAGAGACATGGGCGATTCATAGCAGAAGCAAACGCCTAAAAAAACAAAAAGAAGAAAATATTGTAGTTAATTTAAGAAAATAAATCTTTATGGCTATAGAAATTAAATTTCTATTTTATTTATATTATATTATAAAATATATTTTTTTCTGTGGAGATTAAGTTTCCTTTAAGCTATTCTGATCTATTTCGTTGTAGTGCGAATAAAAACAAAGTTTTTTCCACCTTACGGCCCAACGTTTCGCCAAATTTCCTTGGCATCATCAGGGGCGTAATATTCTATTTATTATTGTATAAAATAAAAACAACAAGAAATGCAAAAAGTTACAATACTAAAATTTTTTAAATGCTTATGAATATACATATATCCACAGACAAAACTCAGCGAAACAGATGAACAAATACAACATACTTCTGAAAATCAACTTACTTTAGATGTGGCGGTAGACACAATTACAAAATGAAAATAAATAAAATTTACAAAATACACCATTAATTACATATAAAATCGGTACCATCGAGTTGTGGTACACTTTGTCACATTAAACACTATAAACATAATAAATAAGCTGCGGCAATATTGTCAGTATTCGCACTACAACGAAATAGATCAGCATTGCTTAAAGGAAATTTAATCTCCACATATGTCATACTGATCGGAAGAAAATTATTCAATTATCACTCATGGAAAGCGAGCCGGTAAATTACTATATTTTTTATTTTGAGATATTTTTCTTTTCAATTCTAAAATTTTCATTTTTGATAATAAAAAATAAACAATCTAATAATAATAAGTTTAAGTATATTTATAACAAGTAAATAACCCTACATTTACTCCCCCTCCAGTGAAACGAAAATTTTATTTTTTTTTTTTTTAAATGTTAATTTACAGTGTATATTGATTACTGTAAGAATTTTGTGTTGTAGTTTGCAAATCGTTTGCATTTTGTGTTCTATATCGTCGGTCCAATGACAAAGAAACGAATGTGCATATTTGATGTGTTGAGAAAAACGCGTAAGACATTGTTAAAAAAAAAAAAAGAGATTTAATTAATAGAGATTTAATCTTGTATTTTCAACCACTACTTGTTTTGTTTTTGTAAACCACTAAGTAATGTTAATAGAAAAATGATTTTTAAATTTTTTCCCAAAAAAATGCCCATTTGTTGTTTTGGCTTTGCAAAATTTGACATACATATATACTATTTCGTTTAAACAAAAGTGCACTTTCGTTTCTTTGGCATTGTACCGACGAAATATTGTATATTTTTTTTAAGCAGAATCTTCGCCTATTTATATGTAAGTAGTGGGTTTACCACTTCGAGGAAAATGTCGTTCAAAAACTGTTGATTTACCAGAGGCATCACATAATATTTCAACTTTCACAACTCTCCTGACAGGATCGTCAATATAGAAATTAATAAATTTCTATTTAATTTATATTATATTATAAAATATATTTTTTTATTTTGATAGATGTTTTTCTTTTAAACTCTAAAATTTTCATATAGTGATAATAAAAAATAAACAATCTAATAATATTTAATTTTAAAATATAACAACGTGTACTTATAACAAGTAAATAACCCTACAATGGCTATCAATCATGTTCAAAATGAAAACTGAGTAGGCACATAGTGCCTTTGATGTTCTATTATCGATAAATTAACTCCCCGGAAGGCTTTGAGGAATGTAATTGAAGTTTTTGCCGTATATAGATACGGAATGTTCCGGAAACTAGTACACATAAGGTGACAGCCCGACTATCTGGATAACGATCCCCTCCCTGAAAAAGCTTGTCTGGCCCGAAAATTCGTTTACCTACACTAAAAAATATCGCACTTCTCCATTCTCTCTATACCGTTCATGTCTACTTTATTCTTCATTTTCCTCATTATTCTTGTCCATCTCTTAGTCTTTTTATCCACCTCCAACTCCCACTCCATCTCCAACTCCTACTCATATATGGAATCTCCGTAATAAAGTTTGGATACCTTCTCCAAGTACTTGCGGAGATAAAGCGAATTTAACTGTTTCCTATTAGGGGGCATTTTCTAAACCAACCGAACGAACGAGACAAAAACAAACCGTTCTTAAAATCGGTCAAAACTTTTTTTGAGCTTTAGCGAGACCAACGCATAGCAATTAATTTTTATATATATCACATTTTGCAACATATCTCGATGCGACTTAGGATTGTGCCTATGTACCCAAGTACCAGAATTTTCGATATTTTTTATGAGGTGTGGTGTCCTGCTCCATTAGTGGTGCCACAATATGTACCAGTGGTTCATTCTACAATGTGTTAACCTAATAGTAAGTAATACACTCAGGGTGCTGGGCATAGAATATCCCCTCCGTAGCCTTAGCTGTCGTGGGGCGACTAAAATCCCCAAGCCATAAAGTCTCAGGGGAAAAAACGTTTCCGAGGCAACGTATCAGATTCATGCAAAAGTCTGATCACATCCCGAAACCTTCATGGAGTTTTTTCTTGCTGGTGCAACCACTGCGCTTTTAAGTTTTTACAGTTATGCCTGGTGGGCTTTGTTTTTTAAGTTTTATGTTTAACCCTTTTACCCAAAATAATCCTATTTACCTTTGAAAATTCACCATTTGTTACAATTTCTGGTGCCACCCCATTAAGTACACCTTCAACGTTGTCACTTTCGATTGCATGTATTATCAGCCCACAGAGATCATCCACGTGAATCCAAGGTAAAATTTGTTTGCCACTGCCCAAAGGACCACCTACACCCAACTTAAAAGGAAGCCAAATATTCTTAATCATACCACCAGTTCGTCCAATTACCACACCTGTGCGTACTTTTATCTAGAAGGGAGATAAGAATAAAGCAACTACATACATGTGTGGTGAAAATACAAATCAATTTAGATTCCACTCACTCCTCTACAATGAGTTACATCAGCTGGCAATGTTGCAGCCTTCTCCCATTCCAAACATAATTTCGACATGTAATCGAAACCGTGTCCTGGATCCTTTTCTGTGTAGATATGAGTTTCATCAGGCTTATAGTGACTTACACCGGATATATTAACAAACGCTTTGACATAAGGTGCTGCAGCGATAGCCTTCACTAATACTGAGCTTGTATTAACTCGTGAAGTCCAAACATTTTGTTTGAACCCATCTGTCCATCGGCGACTGGGGTCCAAGACATTTTGTCCAGCCAAATTTACTACAGACGTTACACCTTTCGGGATACCATTTCGTTCGAGGTCCAACCATGTAATACGATTTAATCCAGGCATACGTGATATTAGAGTGACATCATAGCCAGTTTTCACTAGGCGATTGCTGAGGCCTTTGCCTATGAAACCTGTGCCACCACCTGCAATATATACAAATTCATGGTGACGAAGCTTTACAATTATTAATCTGGGATTCCAATACGAACCAATTAAAGTATGTCGCGACATAATTCCTATGTAATGTAATATTTATATTTACGTAAATGGCTGATGTATTTCACAGGAATGAAAATTCGAATGCGGTAACAGGATGAACGTAGCAAAACAAACAACAATTTGGAAAGTATCACATGGTTGCATGTTGATGTATTTAAGGCCTCGGCGTAAAAACATGTTTTATATAAATGCGTTTAACACAAGCTTACATGCCAACCTAATATAAACGCACGCAAGTCATTTTCTGTCAGAAATGTCTCACGCACACACAACTTGTACGAAAGCAACCGAAATTGAATTTGCTACGTGAAAACCTAACTCGATTTCCAATTTTTGTTCTGCGTGACATTTAGATTTGTCGTTTGCATACATGTTTTACATTATCGCAACGCGTACTTATTTCGGTTACGACAAAAAACGCCGGTTGTTTGCGTGCGTTAAAAAAACGCAGTGCGGTTTTATTATGTTGGCATGTTATGCATTCCATAACACCGCCACAATCAACCAAGATGTAGCGTTTGTAAATATGAAGGAACTTCAGACTTGGCAATTGAAGTCTTTTTCGCGTTGCCCATTCACATACGAAATTTCGCGAAGCACTGGTATAAACATTATCCCTATACAACAAAAATATTTGCTAATATATAATGTGCCGTATTCGCTTGTTATATTGCAGGTTTTAATTGCGAAAAATGTTAGAAAAGTTGCCAATCAGTGGGAATAATAATTTCACTTGGAAAGTGTGCCAACTCTCTTAGCCAAAGCAAATGTCAAATTCCTCTTCTTATCATTTACTTGCAACGAAATTTGAGAGTTGGCTACTCTTCCATATCAGATGGTGCCAGTGTCGCTGAAACTACCGTTCTCGATAAAAAAAAATTGCATTCCACTCATAATGCATAATGCATAAGCTTGTGTTAAACTCATCTATATGAAAAACTGCTTATGTATCGGGGATTTTACATAGGTAATCACATATTTATAACAGAGCTCTTGTATTTACATAGGTAATAACGTATTTGTATTTAAGGGCCAATTAATGGTGACATCCATAACCAGATAAAACAGCTGATCGAACCAACCTTATGGAAATCAATGCAATCGATTAATGGTGCCATACCATAACGCTAACGCCATAACCATACCATAGCCAACCATTTGGTTTTTGGTTTTTCGCACTTATCCATAACCTAAATATATTTGAGTTGGAGAATTTATTAACTTTTTGTAGATTTTATTTATTGTTTTGGATACGTTTTGACTTAGATACATATTTTTTGTGGTACATGTTTGTAATTTTTTGCGTTTTCTTCATTGTTATCAATTTTCTCCATTTTTAGGTTAAGGCACCAATAAGTAAAAATATGGTTAAGACTATGGCGTTAGGGTTACGGAAGATTAACTGGCCCTTTACATAGGTAATTTCATATCCATTTAAAGCCCCGTTCACATACGCAGTTTTTCAACTCAGCAGTTGGTCGGAGGCTGTTATGAATCAGTTTCTGTTAGATATGGTACCTCCAAATCGAAGAAAAGTCAAATTCTCTTCAATTTGTTTTATTCCCATGTTCGGTTGAAGAACGTTATCCTACATTTCTTTTGTGTGTTTGATTAGTAGAATTGTAATTTTTTCAGCAAATTAAGAATATTCATAATAAATTGAAATTATAAAAAATGTCTGCACCGTTGGAAAATTTGGAAACGCAATTGGAGATGTTCATCGAAAACGTGCGCCAGATACGGATTATAGTGAGCGATTTCCAGCCACAGGTTTGTACCAGACAAAAAATTCACCGACTGACCGACTGCATGAAATTTTATTTATTTACAAAAATGTTTGTGTTTTTGTTTGACAGGGACAAAATGTACTAAACCAAAAAATGTAAGTTATGTGTGCTTTTCGATTTTACTTTACTATAATAGTATTTTTATTTCCAGTCAAGGTCTAGTGACTGGTCTGCAGGAGATTGACAAACTCAAAAACCAAGTTCAAGATGTTTTTGTACCATTTGAAGTGTTTGACTATATTGATCAAGATAAAAATCCACAGCTATATACAAAAGATTGTGTTGAAAAGGCTTTAGCCAAAAATGAAGAAGTCAAAGGAAAAATTGATGCTTATCGCAAATTTAAAACAAATCTTTTAATTGAATTGTTTAAAACATTTCCTAATGAAATGAATATGTATCGCGCTTATCGTCCAGATTCAATTCAGTAACCTGCTATCTATATTCATACAATATTTTTTGGTTAAGTGAAGATAGTATCTATATAATATATATAATTAAAAATAGGTTTTAATAAATAATACAATTGATTTTCAGTAAATTGTTTGTTCACATCAATTATATCAGTAGTCTTTGAAACAAAATGTGAAAGAATGCTGTTAATTTTAAACAGAGCTCTAAACTCCGGAACTAACCAGCTTTTATTAAGAACTTTGCCTCAACGCTTCGCAAATGATTTTACTTTAGTAATGGTCACACAAAATTTGAAGCACAGGTACTAAAAGGAACAACATAAAACAACATTTCAAGTTACTTGGTGGCAGCATTTGGGGAAAAAACAATGCAACGTTGTTGGCAACAAACTATTTAGGCCGTTTCATTTTGGGCTATGTATTGTCAACAAGGTCGAACAACTCTTTCATTTCAACAGCAGATCTTTGACCGCTATACAATAGGCAAAGTGAAGTGAAAAGTTTGAAGTGAAAAAGTTTTCCAGGCATAACGAACGCACTCAATTGAACAAGACAATTTAATTCTGCAAACATAGAACAACGGTTTAGTGCTTCAGTTTGTTTGTCTGGGGTGATACGTAACAAATTAAACATGTTAAATTGCAATGGCTGAGCTTGGCCGGAAACAAAACACCGCCTCACTTTGGTACATAGGCCCGTTGCAAGGGGAAGTGAGATCCACAATGCGAATTCCAACTATTGCTCGATACCGTAGAAGTTAGTCAATGTAGAGTTTTTCTGTCTTGTATATATTCGACCCAGTTACTCTCAGTAAAATATTTGAGCGGTGACTGTGGGGTTCAAGGGGTTGTGTAGCAGTATATAGTTTCTCCAACACAATTGTCAACCTCGCCTTCGAGGGGCGAATCCCGTTTCACTATCAGACGAGGTTCCTCATGGAACTTGGGGGTGGGGAAGGAGGGATGGCATGAAGGTTTAATGTGGCCTTGTATATCGTTCCCGAGATGGTCGGAGTAGTACCATAATGGTGCTGTGCTACCGGAGCGTACCGGATCTGTATCCGGCAAAGGACCATCACATCGCTACAACAACAACAACAACAGCGGTGACTGTAAAAAACCCACTTGTCTCTTTGAATATGTCAGAAGACATTCCGGACAAAAACGCATTTGGGCCAGATGAGATCAAACTTAAAGCAGCACATAAGGCGATAATTCTGCTCTAATTGGAAAAGATATCCCGTACAGCAAAGCCTTTTACCATTAGCATTAAGGTTCTCCACAGTGAAATTTCCTGTATGGAATGTTTATCTAGCTTTATGTCCGCCATATGCCGGTATGATGAAAAATAGGAACTAAGTTGAAGCATATATGTATTTAGTAAATAATCTTTTCTTGCACTAGTGCTTCGCCTCATACCATAAGTGCAGTCACCCATTTTGTAGATGATAACCTGCGTCATAAGAATACATCCCGTTTCAGTTCCAAACGCAGTGTTTTGAAAGGACAGCAACCTCCTCCAGTTTGTTTAAACTCAGTGACCATATCGAAGACGCGGACCACATCAATGGCTGGCCTTTATAAGTACCTATCAGGGTTTCATTATCACTCGACATTGATATCCAACCGTACCAACATTTGCTTCGTCTATGTAAATAAGGTTGCAGAGGACCTTTTTCGGTGATGGTGCCAAGTTATGCGAGGTGAAAAAAAACAAAAACTAGGAAGATAGTTGTTAATTTTAAAGCGTAGCGCAGCCTAAGGTACATCTTTCTTCATTATTTTTTTTTTGGATATTGCATTGCTGAACGGAACTCAAATATTTCGCAATCTACCTTTTGAGGTGAGGTGTAAGGGTCGCTTCCCAAGGCAGTCGGTTCTATGTACCGGAGCGACTCGGGATTTTTCCCGACCAAGGACTGTCATTTCAGTGTGACCCCATTTAATTTGTTTCGTCCCTCCCACAAATTGTCATCCTCCCAGCAGCTCCTTGCAGCAGGACTGCTACATATTCTCTTACTCCGGGAAGGTATCGAACCCAATCCGGGTCCGTCTCCTGACCCCGGTCCTGAAAAATGGTTTTGCTGCATTTGCCAGAAAAGAATCTTTTTAGGACGGTCATACTCTGTTCAGTGTGTCTCGTGCAAGGGATGGTTGCATCGGACAGGTTGTTCTGGGCTTGATCCCAAAACCCGACGTCCACGTAACTTTTATAAATCTTTTGTGGCTCCTTGCTGCTCACGCCCAAGGGCGTCCCGTAGTCTACGCCTAAGCGTATCCCCACTACCTTCCAGCAGCTTCGCTGCTCAGCAAGCCACAACAAGTACCCGCTGCTGCTCGCGCCCCACGCGCTGATACCACTCATAACTACTACCTTCGTAGTAGAGCTGGTAGCAATGCTGAGCATCAGCCCCTGCCCCCGTCTTCTTCTCCCCCCCCCCCCCCCCCCCCCTCTTTTCTGGCAGCAATCGTGCAGGTCAGGGAAACAGACTCTTAGTCCCTGCCTCCGTTTGCACCGTCTGCCAGCACAGAATATATAGGTTTGCGACATCCGCTCAATGCAGCTCCTGCCTTGGGTGGTGCGACTTTCCTAGATGTTCTGGTCTCCCCGACGGCAACCCCTCGACGGGTTTCATCGCGCCATGTTGCCAGGTCGCAAACCCAAATCATCCGGGTACCCCAATGCTTGCCCAAGGGCGCCCAGTCCCAAGGCCACAACAGCAATTGCGTCCTGGCCTTCCACAACCTAGGCGTAGTCACCCCTCACTTACCCCTAGAGTGGCGGCGTCACCCCTCATGCACTTCAGAATTCTGCAGTTCAACTGTAATGGACTAACTGGGAAGATTACGGAGATAGTCGATTTCATGAAGCGGCACAACATCCGCATTGCTGCGATTCAAGAGACTAAACTCACAGCAAGATCTGCATTGCAGACCTGCTCTAGTTATAATGTCCACAGGAAAGACCGCGAGAGCGGAAATGGAGGCGGCCTCGCGTTTATTATACACCACTCTGTGCAATATCATATATTTGATCCTGGCATCGACCGCAGTGACAATGTCTTAGAACGTCAAGGCCTATCTGTCCGGTCAGGCGATGCAAATCTAGAAATCATCAACATCTACATCCCTCCTGTCACCTGTTGCCCCAGTGGATACCGCCCTAATATCGAGGCCTTACTCACTGGCAACAATCGCATTATCTTAGGCGATTTCAATGCCCATCACGACCTATGGCATTCAAACTTGCGGGCGGACAGTAGGGGTGAGATGTTGGCGGATCAAATAGACGAAACGACGTTCTGCACAATAAACGGAGACGCCCCCACACGTATGGTAGGAAGCTGCCATAGCTCGCCAGATATCTCAATCGTGAGCGCAGAACTCGTAAACTGCGTCAACTGGCAGCCGATGGTAACATTGGCATCCGACCACATGCCCATACTTATTTCGTTCGAGCGTACCGCCGACTTCATCGTCACCGAAAAACGCACTTTCATAAACTTCAAAAAAGGAAAGTGGGAAGAATATAAATCTGCAACAGACAGCAGCTTTGCTGCCCTCCCTATCCCGACTGATGCCCGCCAAGGGGAGCGTGCCTTCCGTAAGGTCATTGAATCCGCCTCGGCACATTTCATTCCCGCCGGGAGAATTCCCGAAATCCGGCCCACTTCCCGGCGGAGGCCGCGAGCTTAGCGAGGGAACGCGACCTTATAAGACAGCTTGATCCAGGCGACCCCCAAATAAGGGATATAAACCAACGCATCAGATTGCTTTCGGACGAACACAAGCGGGCGAAATGGGAAGAGCACCTAAGAGGTTGTAACCTCTCTACCGGTGTAGGTAAACTTTGGTCCACCGTAAAGTCCCTATCGAATCCGACTAAGCACAAAGACAAAGTTTCCATCGCCTTGGCGATAAGGTGCTGTCGGATGCGAAAAAATGCGCGAGCGCTTTCTGCCGACAATATATAATGCATCCTACGGTCGACAAAGATAGACGGAGAGCCAATAGACACGCACATAAACACAAACTCAGCGCGTCACCAATTACCATCACCGCTAGAGAGGTTGAGGACGCCATTGGTCGCGCTAAACCATCCAAGGCAGTGGGCTCAGACGGCATAGCCATGCCGATGCTTAAAAACCTAAGGAAAGAGGGTTTCAAATATTTAGCGCATGTCTTCAACCTGTCTCTTTCCACCTTTGTCATACCCGAGAAATGGAAAATGGCCAAGGTGGTCCCGATACTAAAGCCTGGGAAACCAGCTAACGTAGGTGAGTCATATCGTCCGATATCTCTCCTATCGCCAGTGGCAAAGACGCTTGAAGCCATTTTGCTCCCTTATTTCCAAGCACATTTGCAGCTAACCTCCGCGCTAAATGTCAATAGCACCCAGATAAATTGCGGTTTGAATCAATATCCCCACCATAGAACAGTACTCGTAGCGTTAGACCTATCAAAAGCTTTTGATACGGTCAACCATGGCTCGTTACTGCAAGACCTGGAAGGGTCCACCCTTCCCCCATGTCTTAAAAGGTGGACCGCAAATTATCTGGGTGGTCGGCAGGCATCGGTGCAATTCAGAAACGAAACATCAAAACAAAGGAGAATTAAACAAGGGGTGCCACAGGGTGGTGTCCTATCCCCGCTTTTGTTTAATTTCTACATATCTAAGCTACCTTCAACACCGGAAGGAGTCACAATCGTTTCCTACGCCGATGACTGCACAATAATGGCCACAGGCCCAGGCCCAAAGATCGATGAGCTATGCAATAAAATAAACGGCTATCTCCCTGATCTCTCCAGTTTTTTCGCCTCGCGAAACCTGGCATTGTCACCGACTAAATCTTCCGCGACCTTATTTACAACATGGACGCCCCAAATGTCGACCATATTGAACATCCACGTCGATGGCACTACGCTACCGACTGTCCTACACCCCAAAATCTTGGGTGTGACGTTTGATCAGGATCTACATTTTGGTGCGCACGCAACCGCAATTGTTCCAAGAATTCAGAGCCGTAATAAAATCCTTAAATCCCTTGCTGGCAGTACCTGGGGAAAAGATAAAGAAACGCTCTTGACCACATACAAAGCAATTAGCCAGCCGATTACGTGCTACGCGTCACCCATATGGTCGCCAAGCCTAAAAACCACCCACTGGAAGAAACTACAGGCCTGCCAAAATACTGCTCTCAGAATCGCCACGGGCTGTCTTCTTATGTCCCCAGAACACCATCTGCATAATGAGGCGAGAATACTCCCCATCAGGGAGAGAAATGAGATGCTGACCAAACAGTTTCTGTTGAATACCCAGAAACCTGGGCATCCCAACAGACATCTGATTGACGAACCAGCACCGCCTAGGGGCCTAAGGAGTCATCTCCGTAAGCATTTTGAGGAAATGCGGCACCTGAGAACCCAGCCGTATGAAGCGGAAAAACACAATCAGGTCCTTGGTGAACTCCATAGACAGGCGTCGGACCTTTATGTCGGGAATTGCCCGGTGAATCCAGTACTTGAAGAAAAATATCCAGAACTCGCAGAAGAGGAACGCATACTCCCCAGGGAAACGCGTGTCACTCTTGCTCAACTTCGTTCTGGATACTGTAACAGGTTAAACTCTTACCTATCCAGAATCAACCCCGACATACAAAATGTATGCCCTGCTTGCAATGTGTCCCCACATGACACCAACCATCTCTTTAATTGTAATGTGGAACCAACGCCTCTAACACCCCTTTCCTTATGGTCCACCCCTGTTGAAACGGCAAGTTTCCTTGGACTCCCGTTAGAGGATATTGATGACAATTTGTGATCGGTCGCGGCTATTAGGTGGGGCGAGCATTGCTACAACAACAACAACAACAAGGTGTAAGGGTAGACCCTTCTATGTCTCTTGAAGGATCTACAAAGCAGTTATCCGAGGATTATCTTCTTCAAACATGAATCTGAGGGTTATGTTAATGCTTGGTTTTCACAAGGTCAAGTTTTTCTACAAACGTCATTTCAATCAAAAATGTTTACACGGTGTCCAATGACTCTTCCGTCTGATTTGACTTTGAAGCGTCAATTAAAATGATAATAAGCGAAAACGGAAATAAGTCCAAATCGACTACTGAGTGGAAGGAACTACATCCAATTTTGTTTGCGGTTTCAAGAACACTATCTCAGTAAAATTTTGAACGTCTTATTTCAGAATTTGTTTCAAAAACGCCCTTTACTACGCCAAATATTGTATTGAGCTTATGCTCAGAATGGGCTATGGCGCGTTTTTAAATAAAATTCTTAAATAGGCAGTTCTTTAAACCAATTCTGGAATGGAGTGTTTTTGAAACGGCAGTTGAGATATCACCCACCACAAAGCAGTCGAAATAAAAATTAATTTGGTACTTACCCCAAACGAAATTTATTGACATTTGACTCGAAAAAATTTTACACAAACTTGGTTTTCTTGGTTTGCGATAACGTTTAATATAAGATTTTATAATTTTGATGATTTCTTTGTGGCTTTTGATTTCAAAATATTAATTTTATTTTACTAAATACACTGGATTTTCTTGTTTTATAATTTTTCAATAGAACTAAAGCACGTTGTGATTTTTAATTAATATTTTTTCAAAACAATTTTGATTATTTCAAACAATACTACATAGCATATATTGAAACGCTGTTATCTGCAGAATTATTGTAGGTAAGAAATTAAAAGTATATACATATGTAAGTATTAAGTTATATAAGTGTTACGTTTATACGTAAGTAATTAATCAAATTGGTAAAGCTTAAATGCATTTATAAGTATGTTTGTATTTATGTAGGTAAATAGATAAACATGTAGCTTATATAAGTAAAAATACAAATATTAAATAATTGTTTCTAATTGGCTTTTGCGTTGGAGTTTCCAGGCTTAAAAATACTTGACACAACAAATTACAGTTTTTTTTTTAAATTAAATTCACAACATTTTTTGAAGAAGTGCTTATGCCCATTTCACGCAGAGGTTTAATGAAATAATTAGTCAAGTTTTCCCAATTAAAGCTGTAATTGAACTCAATCTTCCATACAAAATACAAATTCTTAATTATCTCATTATTGTTTTACTGAATGCCTAATCGAGTGAAAAATCCAGTTTTGTGTGGTGCTTCGAATTTTATTGTCGATGTAACATATGACAATCAAAAAGATATTTTTTTTTAATAATTTACGAAATATAGAAAAAACGAAAAAATTTGGTGCAAAAGATAATATGACTTTCAAAAATAGGCACATATTTGGTTAGGTGCAACATTTATGGGTAGTTGAGCATGCATTTTATTTTTATTGTACTCATAGTTAAGGAATCGGCTGATATCCAATTTAGCTATTTTTTGTAAAAACTTTATATTTTTTGGGGCTACTGACAGATGTTCGCTTAATGAAGCAAAAAGCCCTGTATGAAAAGGGAAACTTAATTATTTCATTAAATAGAATTGTGATTCGATCAGGTTTCTCTGTGAATACGGTATTACGTAGCACAATACAACATCTGCATTGGTTTTTATAAAAACAATTTCTTTGGAATTAAATGCATTATTTAAACATCTTTTTTAAATCAAATTTGATTTATTCATTAATTTACATATTTGCAATTTAACAGATTTTTTTATTACTTGACTCCAATTATTACCACCAAAAGTTTTTTTATATTTATGCATTATGTATATTCTTTTCTTCTTCTTCCTTCTTATAATATATGCATACACGCATATATTTGTATGTAAATTAAGTATTAAAGAATAACAAAAAACATTACATTTTTCAGCTTTGGACGATGGGTAACAATATTAAAATATTATATGTATAAAAAAATTCCGTCATCATCGCAAACTTCTTATAGCATCACATTTCTTTAACTTCTACGTAGTATTACACATAAATTTTTCACTGTTCATCACAACAACAACATTGCCCAACTGTACTTTGCGCCTGCGCATTGGGTGGTCATTTGCTCTCACAGCAGCCATTCAATTCCAAATGTTTTTGTAGTGCGGGTGGCAGCGAATCTTTTGTCTTTGTATGATTGCCATTGCCAAGTAGCATAGGCTCGATTACTTTGCCCTCCTGTATATCCTTGATTCGCTTGAGCAAGTCATAGTTGATGACATCGCTCACAACTGAGTCGTGTCTGCAAGGCAGAAAGGAAAAATTTTATGAATTAAATAGTCTCTTATCAAAAACTTGTCAATTGCCCACATTAGCGGTGTAGTCGATAAAAAGATAAAACAAATACTCACTTATAATCTGGATGATTTAGTACTTGTTCACGTATCCATGTTGCTGTGGTGACCAATTCACCCGAAGCGCGTTTCTCTATAAAACGCAAATACTGCTCAATTGTGCAATGAGTGTCGGGATCAACTTCCATCGATTGTAAATAACTACGTATGAGCGGCACCAGACCAGGGGATGAGTCAGCCTGGAGACAAAAAATATTCAGTAAAGTGATGTTATTTTTTGTTTCTTAAAATAGTTTTTCTTGTCTACCTTGCCATTGAAAATTTCACCAACAGTCATCAATTCAAGTTCCTCTTCGTTGCTTTCATCATTTTCTTTAGCACCATTATGTTCAACACCGTTAACGCCATTGCCATTTATGTGGCCATTCTTTTTAGCTGCTTTGCGGAACCAAAATTTCTCTTTCCGGCAAGCATCACGTTTCTGAGCAGTTTGCATGTTTTCATCAACCTAAAAAAATATAGATGTAAATAAAAGTTTCACAATGCAACAGCAAATCAATTTTAACAAATTTGTGTCAGTTGCCACTTTTTTAAATTTGCGTAAAATAAAATAACGGGTTAACTAAAAGGTTAGTTATCCTACAGGTACATTGACCAGAAAATTTCCTTCTCAGTCAACATTGGCATACATGACGGCTCAAAATAAATAAACACCAATTCATAGCTCAAAATAGCATAATTTAATCTGGTACGATATCATATAAATTTGATTTGATGTGATATGGTATTGTAACGAATATTAGCAGCACTAAGGGATACTATCATCTCTAAGCCGATGCTAAGCAGTGACTTGTATACACATCAATAATTCAATCATTATGTCTACACATATGTACGTACACGCAGCGGAGAAGCAACGCACAAACACATGCAGATATCTTATCTGAGATGCTCCCAAAAGTATGCAATTATAATTGTGGAAGTGTCGCTCACAAATACACACGCATATGAGAGCTATATACGTGCATCTGTAGTTATAATTATATAGCAGTAACTAAGTAAATTCTGGAAGAGCCTAGAAATGCAACCGAGAAATCACAGAGTATAAAAGGCCTCAACAGTAGAGGGACGAGAATCAGTATGATTTAAGCATTCCATCTGTCGATCAGTAGCAGTGTTATTTTTGAAAGTACTTTAATAAAGGCCATTTAGCATTATTGAATAGTTGTGTTATTTATTCAACAGTTTAGTGATTCGAACGTTAGCAGAAGGGTGCAAATAAGGGGAATTGCAGTAAATTCGTTACAGTATGAACATGATTAGATGTGACTTGATGTCGAAAGAAGTTTCCAATGTCATAATGGTCTTAATTGATGCACTGACTTGTCTAGATCTGATGTGATATTAGGGGGACTCATGTAACCGTATAAATGCCTTATAAAGTGTGTAAACGTATAAATTTATCTAGTGCGTAAACGAACTGTCAAATTTTGTATGAAAAATCATTTACACAATTTGTATAAATTTACGCGCACATTTCATTAGGGGGAGTCGAAAGGGAGAAAAGGCTTTGAAGAGATTTACAAGGTATAATCGAAACAGCTGTCGCCTTGTCCGTCCTGATGTCACGTTGTTTAAATTTTTCCCAAATTATTAAATAAATTATAAAATTAAAAATTGTTTCAAATAAATGTTTTCGTACATTTTAAAAAGCAATACGGGCAATCCCCGATTAAATCATACAATTTTAACTATGCTAATCGCAAAAGATTTGATAAGAACTGATCCAAAGTAACATCATTTGTAGATTTTTGGAGTTTTTCTCAATAGACTGGCTAATTAAAGAAAGATCTGTGTATTTTTCAAAACGAAGAGTGCTAAAGTTTTTTTTATATCTTTTATATTATGTATTTACCTTACTTATTGGTGTTAAGAAATTTAATTGATACGACAATATTACTCGTGTCAGCAGCACGATAAAACATACAAGGGCAGCATTTTCAAAATCACTGATTTGTGCCTCACATGGTCGAAACTCTACACGCCAGCCAATCGATGAATTTGGTGGTGGCGGTTTGAAGCGCATCGTTTGCCAATTGGTCGATTGTATATTCTCAAAATGATCTGTATCTTCTTCATCATTTTGATGTACTTTCTCGCTAAACAAAGACACTGTATCGCGTATAAATAGATGTGCCACATGCTGTGCTAGCAATGGATCGATGCCACCATCGCGTAAACGTTTATAATCTGCTTCATCATAGGTAAGTGGTACATCATTGTATTTAGCGCCCTCTGGTGACAGATATGAATCAATTGAATCGTAACGAGATTTAGCAATGCGAAATTTATTTTCACGCAATGGCCTTAGGCCCCGTTCCTCTTCGGTGCGGCAATCTACCGATGAGCTAATCACATTCCAACGACAATCCGATTCGGTTAAGTAACCACGATAAACGGGCGATGCTGCAGTTAATGCCAACATAATGGGACATAATGGTGCCAGTTGATCGTAAAGTTTGCGTGCCTCATTTATATTACAAGCTTGGAATGTAAGTTGTAGGCAACAACAGCCCATGCCGAAACCCATGGCGTCGAGTAAAACGACATCCGGTTCGCCTTCGGGTGCGCCCTCAACGGGTATTTTTGTATTTGAATCTTTGTAAACTAGAAAGAAAAAAAATATGGGATTATAATTAAAATTTAGTAAGTTCTGCGACAACAACAACAAAAAGGAATGTCTTAACAAATATCACTTATTACCCACCATCAGTGACTAAATCGTTCCCGAGATGCTCGGGCTAGTACATTAATGTTAATGTCGTTACCGGAACATACCGGATCTACATCCAGGCATCAACATCGATAGCACTCCCCAAAAACTTCGGGGAGTGTCCTTTTCGATACAAAAACAACAACAACTATCACGAGGAGGTAGAAGATCTTTGGGTTGGGACCACCCTCAATGGAGGAGCTTAATAAGGAGCACAAGGCTAATAAAGCTTCAGTCACCTTACACTATTCTCGCGAGAGCTTGTGAATCACAAGCACTCTACCAATTTAACCGGCTTCATATTCATCCCTGGCAGGACATACTATTAGGCGATGGGTTCTGCCCCTGGTGCTAGATTCTGGTATTTCGCTGGTTACTTGCTCTTCGCATCTGCACTGGTGGGCGCTCCGTTAGATAAGCAAGCACTGGGCGGACACGACCATTTCTTGAGTTGTTGTTGTTGTTGTTGCGGTAAAGACGAATGCTTTGAAGAATGGTTTCAATGTCGATCAATGTCTTTGCGGGATATACATCCGGTACACTGCGGTAACAAGCACCATTAAGATACAAGCCCGACCATCTCGGGAACGATTTAATATGACCACAAGGAGCTTGGGTCGTCAGAGCCTCAGCTGCTAAACAAACAGGATTCGCCGAGGGTAAGTGAGGTTGACAATTGAGTTGGAGAAGCTATAAATTGAGCTGACAACCCCTTAAAAGGGTTACGCTACACAGCTCCTTGAATCGATTGGGTAATTTAGTCGCCTCTTACGACAGGCATGCCTGCCACGGGTATATTCTAAGCCCCCACTTGTTGTTAAATTGGGCTTTAGTCTTTCACCTAATACGCTAGATAGAGTTAGTGAGAGACGAGTGGAATAATATTCTAGTATAATTCGTGAACAGCTAACTTCCCTTGTGTTACCGGGTGCATTGTAGGGCTCTTGGTATTCGGTTAGTCGATTAACCGAATTATTCGAATATGTCATTAGTCGACTACCAGTATTCGAGTAGTCAAAACATTTAGACTATTCGGTTAACCGCCCATTTACGGTTAGTCGATTAACCTCTCACTAGGGGTAGTCGGTTAATGTATATTTCGGTTACAAAGGCATCACGTGTAAGTAGTATCTGTGATATTGTATTGTATTTTTTTTAATTTTTCCTAACACAACAATTTGGCAAAATTATTTTATAGTGCTAGTCAGGACAGTAACAGAGAACAAAAGCGTAAATTCAAAAATATTTCAATAACTTAGATAAACAATAGATAATTTGTAAACTAAGACATAATGGTTACAATAAATTTTATAGAGCTTAGCCTAGGGACGCTGAACAGAAATAAGAATAAAGGAGACTTTGCAATGGTAGTACAGTAATAATTATTAGGTTCTGTCCTTAGAGAAAATAGGAGGTGGCAAGAAAGGCGGATAGAAGATCAGTAAAGAGAGTCAGTTGAAGAAGGAGAGGTGAGTCAGTTATAAAACAAGATTAATTCTCCCGGGAGAAAAGGCTTTGAAGAGATTTACAAGGTATAATCGAAACAGCTGTCGCCTTGTCCGTCCTGATGCCACGCTGTTTAAGTTTTTCCCAAATTATTAAATAAATTATAAAATTAAAAATTGCTTGAAATAAATGTTTTCATACATTAAAGCGATACGGGCAATCCCCGGTTAACTCATATAAGTAGACAACATTTGGTTAATTCGTTGTAGTTCTATAAATAGAACAAAAACAACAACAAATACCAAGTTTCTCCGAAAACCGCCTTACAAACATGCATAACTTTAACACATAACTACATACGAATTATGTGATGTGTGGAAGATAATATATGCGAAAGAAGGCAATTGGGAAAAACTTTACAACAACTAAGGCATGACGTAGCTGAATGCGTTTATAACCATTTCAACTATCGTAGGAGTGCGGGTTCGACTCCCACTCCCGGGAGAAAAGGCTTTGAAGAGATTTACAAGGTATAATCGAAACAGCTGTCGCCTTGTCCGTCCTGATGTCACGTTGTTTAAATTTTTCCCAAATTATTAAATAAATTATAAGATTAATTCTTCTTTGAAATGCAGTGCATTACTTATTTGTCTTATTCTAGTTGGAAGGGAGTTCCAAAGACGGATCGAAGTAACGAAGAATTGTCGTTCAGAAATTAGCATACGGTGTTTAACATGTGCAAGAACCATTGTCCTCGTAGAATGAAGAAATTGAAGCCTTCGATATAGGTAGTAAGGCTCCTTCGTATAATACTGTCTAAGCCATTTGTAGCTAGCGGCTTTCTGTGGATGACAATACACTTCGACTTTTGAGGATTTAGACATAAACCGTTCACAGAAGTCCATACACCTATTTGAATAAGGTCTTGATTCAAATTACTTATACATGAACTCATACAATCGACAGGACAGCACATATACAATTGAACATCGTCAGCATAAATGTGGACGTCACAATATTTAAGGACACGAGGCAGGTCATTAATGTACAATACAAATAACAAAGGACCAAGGATTGACTCTTGGGGTACACCTCGCGAAACATTTAACAAGTTTAACTTTCTACTGTCTACACATACTGCCTGCGTTCTGTCTTCTAGATCTGATTAGGTTGGTTGCATGACTGGAAAAATTAAACATGTTTGCCAGCTTTTTACATAGTAGGGTATGGTCAACAGAGTCAAAGGCTTTGGAGTGGTCAAGAAGGGTTAGGAAAGCCGTAAAGTTATCATCTATGCGCTCCCGTATATCTACTACCACAGAAATAAGTGCCGTAGTACAGCTTCTTTTTGGTCTGAAACCAGACTGATTGTTCGTTAAAAGTTTATTTACGTGCACATATGTGGCGATCTGCCCATTTAGGATGTGCTCAACGACCTTCGAAAGAAAAGGCAGTATGGCTATCGGCCTGTACTCTTTGCTTTGTTTGGCAATAGGGATAACCTTAACAGCTTTCCAACATTTTGGAAAGACACAGGTGGTTAGGATAGAGTTTATTAAATAGGTTATGTGGGGCAGGATTACGGGTAGAATAATTTTCGCAAATTTTGCACAAATTTCGTCTAAACCTATAGCGTTGGACTTCACAGAATGTATGGCTTTCACAACATCACAGTCATCGACACGAACGAACTCGAGAGGACTTGCATCAACATTAACACGATCACGGTAGTTGTCAATACACACATTAGCAGCCGAAGGATGTAACTTTAAAAAACTATCATTGATATAGTTAACATCTACATCGGGGAGGACGGAGAGATCGGCTTTGGATTTGCCTATTCCAATCTTCTTGATCGTATTCCAAGTTTCCTTTGAATTTAAAGTGGTGCTGAATTTATTTTCGTAGAAATGCACTTTAGCCGATCTTATGGCTTTATTGGCAGCGAGTCGTGCAGCTTTGAAGCGCATGTTCATTTCCACAGTTCTATATATTTTCCACCGAGAGTAAGCTAGGTTACGCAAATGAATTAGATGCTTGATACTGGCGTCAAACCATGGATTGCCATTGTGCTTCGCCACCTTAAGTTTCGTTGGAACGTGGTCGTCAAAGAGCTTATTTATGCTGTCTTGAAGGAACTTAGTTTGCCCATCCACCGATGTCATCGTTCGAATCATTCTCCAGTCGAAAGACTCCACTGCTTCAGCAAGTGCACTATAATGAATTCACATCAATAATTCAATCATTATGTATCTACATAAACGAAACAATAATTGCGTCTACACATATGTACCATGTACGTATACGAGCAGCGGAGAATCAATGCACAAACACATGCATTTATCTGAGATACTCCTGAAAGTATGCAATGAGAGAAGCTATAAAATCGTGCAATTGTAGTTACAGCTGAGAAGTTTGAGAGCTGATGGCAACTAGTAGATTCTGGAAATGGAAGCGCCTAGAAAATGCGAACGTTGAAATCAGAGAGTATAAAAGGCAGCAAATGTAGAGGCGCTGGAATCCAGTTTGATTTGAGCTATGAAGCAGTTTCGATTAAGGCGCTATCTAGTGAGCCATAGCAGTATTATTTTGATAGTCAGTTTCATTTAAGCTATCAGTTTAGTTATTAAGCCAGCTAGTTGCAAAGTATAAGTGTTATTGTGAAGTACTTTAATAAAGGCCATTTTTCCATTATTCAATATTGGAGTTATTTATTCAACAGTTTAGTGATTCGAACTTAGCAGAAGGGCAAATAAGAGGAATTGCAAGTAAATTCGCTACAATACTTTTAAAATCACGATATGTAAACGAGCTCGGTGTACACAACGTTTGAAAGTTGTAAGTAATGAATAAGAGGTCGTGTTTAGAAAAATTGGGAACGGACAGCTGGTCGTAAAGAAGTTCTTTCTCTGAGTCGTTTACAAAGAAGAGGTCTAGCAGCGAGGAACTAGTGTTGGTACAGTAATGTTAACAGGGAAGAGTCTCAGAGATTCCATACTTAGCTTAAGACTAGAATCTACGAGCAGGTTGCTGTTGAAGTCACCAGCTAAGACAATATTTTCGTAATTTAAGAGTAGAGGTTGCAGAAAATCAGTAAAGCCAGCAAAATTTACTTGGCGATTAGGTCTATATGCACAGCCGACAAGGAGCTTATCACCCTTTGATGAAAAAACATCAACGAACACAAATTCTACAGATTCTATATCGGAGGCCTCGCAAAGATATCTTAACTCATCAAGTTTTCTATAGAGGCTTTGCGCGTTTATGTGTATGTTATTTATACCTTTAGCACGCCTGCTAAGTATGCACAGCAACGTTCGAGAGCGGTCTTTGAAACTCGAGGACTTATAATAATTTAGCACCAGAGTTATAAAAAGGTTTGGAAATAAGCTTTGCACTGCTTTTGATTAAAGGTAATTTGCTATGGCATATGAAGGTGAAAGATGAAAGAAGACTGAAAGGAAAGAAATAACTTATATATAATATACTTAATACACTAAATACGTAGAACGATCTACGAGCACTCTTGTAGCCCGTTCTGTGCATTAATAGATTCATCTCGAAAGAAGCTACCACCATCCGGGCTTGAATTCTCAAGGTCCTTGAGTGACTCCAAGCTAAGGATTGTTTCGGGGTTATGATATTTGCCAATTAATTTGATTGGTTTCTTTTAAATATTCGATAAAATATATCAGGAGCTCAGGGCCCGAATCGCCACATACGTGATCGTATAACTCGTCACTTAAAACTTGTTTTTCGGATTATGACATACGTGATCGTACGATCCGTCACGTAAAATGCCACTTTTTTGGATTACTACATACGTGAACGTACTTTGTGGATCGTAAATCGGTATCGCGACAACCGTGAACGAGAGACAATTGCACTCGATCGTTCGTATTGTTATTCGATTACAAACCGGCCACCGAAAGTGAGTACAAATATATAAATATACAAAAATTTAATACAAATATAAGAGAAAATGTAAGTTATTTCTCAAAATATGTGTTTATATTATTATTGAACTATATTTTATTATTTAAGGACGAATTTTAAAAAGCTAAACCCAAACCAAAAGGAGTGCATGGCGCAGTTTATGGCGGAACACCCGAACTTGGCGAAAAATAAATTTCCCAATTCCGCACAAGGTAGAGCAACGTCCAACAGACTGTGGAAGGAGCTTTCCAAGCGTTTAAATGCTGACGGACCACCAGTCAAAGACGCCAAAATGTGGAGGAAGGTATATATATATATATAAATATATAAAGTGCAACCAAGATACTTACAAATGTTTGCCCGTAGGTTTTCGCGGATCAAAAATATCAGGCGAAGAAGAAGCTTTCCCACAACAAATTGTCCAAAAGACAAACTGGAGGAGGTCCTTATAATGAAATTCCCATCAGTGCAACTGAGGAATTGATTATAGAGGCAGCCGGACTTGAGGTCGCAGTGGACGGGAATAGTACCGTTCGCACTTTTGGCAATTCACCCGCTCAAACAAGCAGCACCGAAAATAGTGATAGTGAGAGCAACAGTGATGGTGGAACCAGCAGCGCATCAGCCAGCGCTTTGCCTGGTCCATCTAGGTCGGTTACTACCCCAACACCGTGTGTAACCTCTCGGTGCAATACTCCACGGCGAGTAAGTAAGAGTGCCGAAAAATTGCCCCTGCTCCAACAAAATTTGAGTAGTGTCTCATTTTCAGCGCAATTTGGGGGAGAAGATTGACCGATTGGTGCAGGTGCAGGAGAGGTTGTTGCAAGTGCAAGAAAGGATGCTGACCATTAAGGAGGAGAAGCATCAACTGCATCAAGAATCACATGCACTTGATTTGCAAATCAAAAATTTAGAATTAGAGTCTCTAGCAATAAGTGTAAATAGAAAAAGAAGAAATTAAAATTTTAAGTAAAACGAATAGTTATTTCATTTATTTTATTTCTAATTTTAACATACATACTTAGCACTTAGTAAAAACAAAGTTTGTACCTGAATTTTTTTTTAATTTTTGTGATTTTAGCAATTAAACGAATAGTCATTTCATTTATTTTATCAATAATTTTCATATACATACTTAGCACTTAGTAAAAACAATTAAATGAATTCATTTGCTTTTACAAATCGTTTTTTCTTAATATTTACGTGGAATTAATTAGAGAGTGTTTTATTTGGTCTCTTATTGTTTGACCAATTGTGGTAAGATGGTTGGCTTCGCCTGGGTCAACATCGCTGATTTGGTCTGATTCATATCTTCGTATGTTGTAATCAATTTTGAACTGTATGCAGATACTATGTAAAGCTGCACACACATTGGCAAATCGTGCCACTTTTGTAGGATGGTATCTACCCCTATTGCCATACCCTAAAATTCTCCAACGTCCTTTAAAAATACCAATGGTACGTTCGATGATACATCTTGCTTTTGAGTGTACATCATTAAATGCGGATTCACTGGAGCCATCGGCGGGGTTTCGGTAAGGCGTTATGCACCACGGCTCTAGTGGAGAGCCAGAATCACCTGTTGAAATGAAAATGTCATTACAATAGTAATATTAACCACAAAGCATGCCACTGTCGTACCTAAAAGCCACGCATTGCTCCGCCTATTAATTTCAAACCTCTCTTGCAATACTCGTCAAGAATCTGCAGAACACACATTTTTGTATACTTGTAAAACTTTATTTGCCACAAACTTACGCAGTTTGTGGTAAAGCTAAAGGATCACTTTTATCTCTAAGAAGCCTCCGTGCTACTGTTTCATCTTCCTCACTATCGCTTGAACTTATATAGAAAAGTAAGTGCACATCCATTTTGAAATTTCGTTTGTTTATTAAAATTTTTAAATATTTTGACATTTCCACATCTATTGTGACATAAAAATAAAATCCACAGTGATGTGGACCTTAAAATCTATTGTGAACTAAGAATGAATTACGATACGATAGCTTTCGTATGTGGTAATGCCAATCGACCCATACGTCTGACGTATCACGTAATTGTCTTTCGTATAGTTTTCGATCCGTGATCGTATGTGGCGATTCGGGCCCAGAATTTTCGTGTAAGTAATTATGAACGAAATTCAATGAAAATTTTCTTTACAGTTTTGTGCAATAAAGTAAGACCACAACTTAAAACTTATTAAATTTCGCCCATTTGATCAAAATTCGATTTATACCAATTCCTTATGTTATTGAGCAGTTAAACACGAGTCCATTTCTCTTGTCGAGTCTCTGACGTTCAGCCACCAATTGCCTTATAATTTTGGTTGAACGTCAAAATCGAATGACTCTTGCAAAAGAAACTTTAGAAATAATGTTATTTACCTGTATGGTGATAGTTTAAAAACAATTAAGAAAATAAAATGGATAAGTTATCATTGACCTGTACTTACATTGACCAATACTTCAAAAGGGAAATCTTCAAGTCAAAGTTTGTTTTCGTCATAACTTTTGCAAAAATTACTCTTTTAATTTCTCGTACTTTTTCTAATTTGTTTGAATATCTATCCTACTTCCTTTTCCAGTTTAGGGAAGAGACAAAATATACATATCCTACCTTCTTAATTGCATTTTCGTACAAAGCAGCATTATCCTCCCTGTATTATCGTTATACACGTTTCAATTATAATTTGAAGAGCTGGGAATATTGTAAACGAGCTCACATACAATTACAAACGCGGCTTTCTTACTCTAGAGTCTAGACCCTAAGGATTGCTTCGCGACATATGGTATATTAGTACAGATTTTATTACTTTAATTATTTTATAATAATCTTTGAAAACGTTATCTGTAGCAGCAGGAGCAAGGGGATATAAAACTAAACCGCAGTAAAATAATCAACATACAAAAACAGAAACAAGTTGAACGTACATAGGGTCAAAGCATATTTTGTTTTTTCACACAATGCTGTAGAATACAAATGACACGAAAAAAAGCCTTGTATTCAGGAAAATGTATTAGGAGCACAGAAATAAAATGTAGGTTATTCTGTATATTGTGCCGCGTTGCAGCCGAAAGAAAAGACGCTGCCTACAGGGCTACGTTAAAAGAGGGCGCGACAAGAGGAGTGTGTGAACGCTATCGTGAGTTGAAAAGGGAAGCGAGACGCCTTTTCAGGAAAAAAAAAGCAGAAGCAGAAAGGCGTGAGTGCGAGGAGCTTGAGCTGCTAGCCACCAGGAATAACGCCCGAAAATTTTACCAAAAAATACGGCGACATACGGAAGGTTTTAAGACCGGGGCAAACTCCTGTAGGAACGAAAATGGCGACCTTGTAACTGATGTCCATAGAGTGCTTAGATTATGGAGGGAATACTTCTCTGCTCTCCTAAATGGAGGCAGCAATTCACCGCGCAGAGATGAAGAACCCGATCCCGCAATCGATGATGGAATATATGTCCCCCCGCCCGATTATGACGAAGTTAGAATAGCAATAACCAGATTGAAAAAAAAACAAGGCCGTGGGCGCTGATGGATTGCCTGCGGAGCTATTCAAGTACGGCGGCGAGGAGTTGGTAAGGCGCATGCAGCAGCTTCTTAGCAAAATATGGGCGGACGAGTGCATGCCCGACTGTTGGAATCTATGTGTTCTTTGCCCAGTCCACAAGAAAGGGGATACTGCAAAATGCACCAACTATCGTGGAATCAGCCTTCTTAATATCGCATATAAGGTCCTTTCAAGTCTATTGTGCGAAAGATTGAAGCCCACTGTGAACCGGCTGATTGGACCTTATCAGTGCGGCTTCAGACCTGGTAAATCTACCATCGACCAGATTTTCACAATGCGCCAAATCTTGGAAAAAACCCGTGAAAAGAGAATCGACACACATCACCTCTTCGTTGACTTTAAAGCCGCTTCGACAGCACGAAAAGGAGCCGCCTATATGCCGTTATGTCTGAATTTGTTTTCCCCGCAAAACTTATACGGCTGTGCAAAATGACGTTGAGCAACACCATCAGCTCAGTCAGAATTGGGAAGGACCTCTCCGAGCCGTTCGAAACTAAACGAGGTTTCAGACAGGGTGACCCCCTATCGTGCGATTTCTTTAATTTGATGCTGGAGAAAATTATACTAGCTGCAGAACTTAACCGCACTGGAACAATATACTATAAAAGCGTGCAATTACTGGCGTTTACTGATGACATTGATATCATCGGCCCAAACACCCGCGCTGTTAGTTCTGCTTACTCCAAACTGGAAAAAGAAGCGATAAAGATGGGTTTGATGGTGAATGTGGACAAAACGAAGTACCTGCTGTCATCGAGAAAAAGAGTCAGCGCATACGCGCCTTGGCAACCACGCTACTGCTGGCAGTGACAATTTCGAAATAGTAAAAGACTTCGTTTATTTGGGAACCAGCATCAACACTAGCAACAACATCAGCACTGAAATCCAGCGAAGAATCAATCTTGCCAATAAATGCTCCTTTGGTCTAGGTAATTGAAAAGTAAAGTCCTCACTCGGCGAACGAAAATCATACTCTAAAAGTCACTTATCGTACCCGTCCTGCTATATGGGGCAGAAGCATGGACTATGACAACAGCAGATGAAGCGGCTTTGGGAGTGATCGAGAGAAAAGTTCTTCGAAAGATTTATGGACCTCTACGCGTTGGCGATGGCGAGTACCGAAGAAGACTTAATGATGAGCTGAACGCGCTATACGCAGACATCAACATAGTCCATCGAATTAAAACGCAGCGGCTGCGCTGGCTAGGCCATGTTATGCGAATGAAAGATGATGCTCCGGCCAAGAAAGTGTTTCTATCGGAACCCGCTTATGGAAGCAGAGGTAGAGGGCGGCTCCCCCTCCGTTGGAAGGACCAGGTGGAAAACGATTTAAACTCCCTTGGTGTGACCAATTGGCGCCGGTTGGCGGAGCGAAGGAGCGACTGGCGCGCCTTGTTGGACGGCCATAACCGTTTAGACGGTTAAGCGCCAATTAAGTAAGTAATTCTATATATAAAAATATGAAATCAAAATTCAAATGTCTGACAATATTGAGTTGTATGTGCATACATATGTAGGGGCGTTTTATGAATGGGGGGGGGGGGGGGGGGGGGTTGTGGCAGCTGGTGGCCCTTTCTGAATAGTGCGACGATAGGTCTATCTTAAAAACTTGCGCCTCATTTAAAGTTTATTAATCTATGCATAAATTTCCTTACATATAAAATCTAATTCAATTAATAAAACATATAAAATAATATGTGCATATCTAAGATTTTTATTTCCATAAAATACAAATCATGCCAAAACATATAGTCCTTAATGCTATTTATAAAAACGACATATACATTTATATAAGTTCATTCCCCTTCATATAACCTCTGTTTTGATAAAGAAAGAAGATTTATATTTCTTGGTAACAAACAACTTCTACGTTGTGAGACAATGTTCCCAGCAATGGAAAACGTTCGCGCGGACTCAGCCGAAGTGGCTGGTATAAACAGGTAGCGCTTAGCAATGTTGAAAATATCGGGATAAATTTCGCTATGGGATTTCCACCACAATATGGGATCGATGTTGTGACCAACTTGTGGTTCTGCAATGTATAAATCCATTTGCGATTTAAGGTCTGTTCGGTTTATTTCGGACTCAAATAGGGAGTCAAGATCAGTATTTTTTTCTGTGGCCACCGTGTCATCCACAGAAGTTCCATATTTTAAATTACTTCTAACAAAATCATGGACTTTCAATAGCAACTGAAATGTTACTGCCACCATTGTCCATATCAATCGTTTCAAAATACATTTTCGTTTGTGTGTTCATTAAGTGCAATTAGGCGATTTATTAACGGACGGACCAAAGGCAATGTTACCGACTTTGCTCTGCACAATACAGTTGTGGCCTATTCGAAAGGCAACAATAGCTTCACTAGTGTTGCCATCCCACTCCATTCAGTTTCGCTTAACTCCAACTTAAGCGCGTCGCACGGTTTTGTGATGGTTATGTTCGTTAAAACTAAACATATAGCATTTCGGTAAACTTTCACACATATGAAGCTTAGAATTCCAACGAATTTCACATGACTGAACTAAGCAATTTTCCTTAATGCCAAGTTGTACTTGGCGTGTTGAAAGCGCAGACTTGGCTACATTTGATCGATGGAAGAGTGATGCTATATTTTTTCCTTTTGTGCATAAGTTGGCATAATCCGAAACAGATCCAAGTGCATCTTTGACCACAAGCTGCAAAATAGGAGCACTACACTTAGCACTATCTGGTATATTTAAAAGTTTTTCGCTGTCGCATTTATCACGCTTGCACTATCATGAGTTATAGCTTGTATTTTTCTAGATATATTCCAGTCCTCTAAGCAGCAGCAATATTTTCAGCATTTGGCCTTCCTGAATAGAAACACAGATTAAACAAGTAAGGATGGCTAGGTTCGGGCAAAACTGAACATTATATACATAGCTTTATAGTATCATATAAATATTAGGAATACGTTAAAGGATAAATATCGAAAAATTTTGCACTTCCTCGAGCCAATGCGGAAAAAAAGGATTTACATAAACCCTTTGGTATCAAAGCGAAAAAAGCGACAAAGCATTCCATTGTTATTTAAGGTGGATTCACATAAACGTTTAAGATAACATAGAAACACCTTGGCGCTTTCTTCGCTTTGAAACGACCAAAATTAGTTTGTTAATCCGCCTTATGGCCTGTTGTTTCAATTGTATGGTTTGAAAGCTTCATAAGTTGCCAATATTTAAAAATTTTACAAGATAAATATAGTGCATTCAAATTATAATTTTTATCCAAAGAATATTAAATATGCGTACCTTGCAACTGTTGGTTACAAAGTGTAATACTGCATAAGTCATTAGCTATCATCCGGTGGCAAAATCCTGACCAGATAAATAATTTTGCATGTAAATGCAACAACAACCATTTGAGCCAGATAAATCCAGATAGAAGTCTGGTTCAATTTGTGAGCCAGATAATTTGTTAATTACTTCTTTTTAGGTTGGCAACGCGTCCTTTAATATACCTACTTTTTCAAAAATAGATGTCGCTGCTTAGCCTTTCGCCGTATGAGTTAAATGAAAAACAGCGGCGACATCTGCCGATCACATTTCACGTGTGCGAAAATTTCACGACATCTGCTTCTCAAGTCTCTCAATGATCCAGAGCATTCCCGTGAGAATTGAGCGTGAGCCGGAGCTGTAAAACTCACTGAAAGACGGCAATTGTTTAAATTGAAGTACTGCGCCTCAACCGAAATATAAAACTCTTGGGTACGTAAAGACCATTCGTCAATGGAAATAGAAATGCTTGCTGTTTCTTCCCAGTCCCTCGATATATCGTCACGTACTGCTTTATAAAGAAGCTGCAAACGTGAATGAATACTGCTTTCGCAAGGTACTTTGAATCCCGGTTCTAACACCTTCATGAAATCCCTGAAACCTTCTTATGATGCCAGGGATATTGGCGACATATTTGTAGCGATGCCGTTGCTCGTGCTATCGTTTCCTGACGTTCGCTGTTGCACACCGATGTTACAATGTTCCGCCTTTTTAGTAACAGACCGTTGTTTTCCGAAATTTCTTCGTTTGGCTGTGTTATAGTTGAACTAACACTATATGTTTATTTTATTTCTAAATTATAAATAAAACTTGTGGTAATACTTACTTTTCGATCTCGCGATTTTTGTGATGTACCATCTTAAGGTGGTTATTTAGCGCAGATGTGGATGAATTAAAACCTAATTCTACATTGCAAATAGCGGAATTCACTTTTTTTCCGTCCACCGACTTTTCGAAAAACTGCCACACCCAACTTCGTTTTCGACCGCTCATGTCGAAATTTTCTTTGTGACAAGCACAATTTTATTGTTTAGATGAAATTATCAATGAAAGTATTCCAGTTCTGACAAAAGTCGAAGCACAGTACTTTGTTGGCTAGTGCTTTCTAGGCCACTATAAAATATAAAAAATACTATTTCCCTGGACTCATGTCACATCATCTAAGACATGCGGCTTGGTGTATTTTATTTCATTACCGATATCGAGAACCGAAATCTTTATTATCTCGACCTAAGCTGATATTGTATGATACCGCAGTTAATATTGTGACGAATATTAGCATCACTAAGGGATACTATCACCTCTAAGTCGATGCTAAGCAGTCACTTGTATGTACACAAACAAATTCACATGCATATATCTAAGATAATCACAAAAGTATGCAATAATCAGTACTCACATATACACGCGCATATGTCGATGCGAGAGGCTATAAACTACAGATACACACGCGACGCGTATATCTGGTAACTAAGTAGTAAATTCTAGAAGAAGAAACGCCTAGAAGTATGCGAACGAGACAGCAGAGAGTATAAAAGGAGCGAAAGCTGTGTCAGAATTAATCAGTTTGTTTTAAACACGCTATCATTTGCGAAGTGCAGTATAATTGTTAACTACTCTCAAAGTAGTCTAATAAAGACAATTGTGCAATACGGAATATTGGAGTGTTTATTCAACAGTTTAGCGATACGAACGTTAGTAGAAGGTTGCAAATAGGAGGAATTTCACTAAATTCGTTACAATATTATTTGGCTGACTACGCCCATGCTTGTATTGTGAAAGGTATAGAATTTTCATGTTGCCATATTACATATAGTAAAAAATGTATTGTAGTATTTCGGGATCGACATTTTATCACAATTCAGGTTTTGAACCCAGGACTTTGGTGTGTTAAGCGAACAACGCCACGCCACCATAAAAAAAAATATATCTTCCAAAAACTTATTGACTAATAATTCTTTATCTACGAATAATACTTTAACATATATTTGCAGTGTGCCAATAAATAACATTTTACTCATTGCAAAAATGAGGTGTACAAATTTTCTCTGGGAGACAACACTTTATGATTAAGCTGCATTTACGGCCTTATTCCGAAGGTTACTAGAGAGTAACACCATTAATCTAATCTGATAGCAACATTCTTTTAATCGGTTACGCAAATGACAAGCAACTTCTCGTATTCGGATTGCGGATAATAACGCTACCAGGTGTTATCGTCTTGTTAACACGCAAAATTACACGTATTTGCTAAATATTTGTTTAAACAAAATGACAAAAAAAAATGTATCCATGTTAATGTGCAAGAATTTCTAAACAATATTAATAATTTCTAACATAAACTTTAGTTCACATTCTCATTTTATTCTCACTTGCGCATTGTTGTGAACTGATAACGATTTTCGGTTTCATAATATTCCGATAACAGAGACTAGGCGGGTTAGGGGGTCAGAATATACCCGCGGTAGGTATGCCTGTCGGAAGGGGCGACTAAAAGACCAGATTCAAGGGGTTGTGTAGCGCAAACCTTTCAGGTTGCCAGCGCAATATATAGCTTCTCCAAACCCAATTTGTCGACCTCACCTGTCCGTGGCGAATCCTGTTTCATTAACAGCCTAGGCTCTGGCGACCCCGTACTCCTCATGGCTCTAGGGGGTGGGAGGGCGCGATGACCAAGAAGGTCGCATGTTGTCATAACAAATCGTTCGCGAGATGATCGGGTTTGGTACCGAAACGTACCGGATGCATTGCTCTGTAAATACTTTTTAACGCAATAAGTACCCCACACACCTTTTATGAACATGAACGAGTGCTGAGTTCTGAAATATTCGCAAGGGCAAATTATTTATTCTGAATTCTTCAAAACGTTCACGCACTGCTGTCAATTGAGTCCATTTCAAACAAAAAAGTACGAATAGCTTGTGAAATACATATGTATGTATGTACATATATTAGCTGTTTTAAATTACTATTTAACGTATCGTTTAAATTGTTGCGAAAAGCGAAGTAATAACAAAGATATTAGACAAAAGAAAATACTCACGTTCACGTTCGCAAAGGGGTGTATGGAAGGATTTGGTAAAATAAAAATACATTCTTAAAAGGCTCAAATCTCATACATAGAGAGTATGTGAATGGGTAGCAATTTTCTATGGTGATAAGTCTTTTTACTATGGTAAGCATTTTTCCCAATAGTTAACGGCAAGAACACGAAATTATATACACCTCATGTCTTTCAAAAATTTCCTTTCCAACGTGCTTTGCCACTGATTGACACACGCTCATACAGGCTTGAAATGCCTTTATGTTACATATTTCTGGGCCACAAGAGCAAGCGTTAGAGTTCCTAAACCTTTATAGCAGCTAACTTATACTAATAGACATATGTTTTGCCTTTTGCAAAAGCTGAACCATGGCTTGTTTTGCTTGCTTTAATTATATATATTTAGTGGAAAAAATCTATCCATAAAGTATTTACATACATATGTTAAAACTTTCTTTCTGGTAACTATATTTTTGAAAAAATAAATTTTGGTTGAAGCAAAATCCAAATGTTGCCTACATAATATTTATTTAAAAGTTTAATCATATCCACTTACAAGAAATTTTGTGCTCCTGATACCTATAAAAGAAGATTTAATATAAACGGGTAAATATCGTGACAAAAATATGGTTGACCATCATCAACCATGCCAATATGGAAAATACAGTATACTGCATATTGTTACCTGCAGAATATGTATCAGGAGCGCAAAATTTCTAGAAAGTGATTGTGAAAAAATTTCAAATGAAATATTCGGTTAATGGTAACCGATTATGTGCCAAAAGTCGACTAGTCGCAGCAAAGCGAGTAGTCGGTTAAGCGCTGCTAGACGGTTAACCGAATATCTACATATATTCAGTTAAAAACCGTGCAAACGGTTACAACCGGTTAGTCGGTTAACCGACTAGTCGAATAAGTCGACTTTTTAACACGCTTTTATTCATATCTGTAATACTCCTATATTGCTAATAGAAAATGCTCGCAATGTGTTTTGATTTCGAAATCAAAACAAGACAGCCTATAAAATTGTTGTGATTGTAGCAGCATAAGTGTGACAAAAAAATTTTAAATTTAGGTAGGTACATTCGATTATTGAATACAAAAACAAAAACGTTTAAACAGCAATATATCGGCACTCTGATGTTTGGGAATGTACCTAGCCTTTTGTAGCAATATAGGAGTATTACATATATGCTTTTTTAGCTTGGCCTGTATGTATGTAACGGAATATTCAAGCTTAATTTTCAGCGGTTTCTAAAAGTCTAGTTAATTTGAAACTTTGCATACGTATCAAGGACCGATGACAATGCATTAGTGTGATGGTGTGGTGACATAAGGTCAACGGCCATAAGGTCAATTGGCCTTATTACCACTTTGAATGGCCATAAGTTTGATTGAAACTTTGCACACGTATCACGGCTCGATAACAATGCATTAATGTGATGGTGTGGTGACATAAGGTCAATGGCCATAAGGTCAATTGGCCTTATTACCTCTTTGAATGGCCATAAGCTTGATTGAAACTTTGCACACGTATCAAGGCTCGATGACAATGCAATAATGTGATAGTGGGGTGACATAAGGTTAACGGACATAAGGTTAATTGAACTTATGACCACCCCAAATGGCCATAGATTTGAAACCTTGCACATAATGCGAAAAACGCATTCCTTTATTAATAATAGAAGTGGATGCATGGCACATCTACGAAAGAGCATACTGGAGCCCTTTTTAACACGCTTTTATTAGCTTGGCCTGTATCTATCTATCTATGTATCCATGTATGTATGTAACGGAATTTGGAGTGGAGCCGAGAGCCCCGGTAATGCAGAGCTCCGAACTCCGTTGCACATTTTGAAGCATTTTAAGATAGGTACTTTTAGCTAGTGCAGGCCACCAGACCAAGGCACCATAAAGAAGAATCGGGCGCACAATGGCTTTATAAATCCAGTAGGTCACCTTAGGGGAGAATCCCCAGGAGGTGCCAATTGCCCCCTTGCAGGTGAACAGCTCTGCTGCTGCCTTCTTGGATCGCTCCACTATATGGTCACTCCATAATAGCTTCCTATCCAAAATGACTCCAAAATACTTGACTTGATCGCTAACGCTAAGAACGTACCCCCAATTCTTGGCGGTGTAAAATTTGGTACTTTGAACCTCCTCGTGAAGAGGGCAAGCTCGGTTTTATCCGGGTTGACTTCCAAACCTGTGGCTGTGGCCCAGTGCGAAATACTACCTTGAGGCGCGCCCTCGGATATACCACCCCTATCAGCGTGACGGCGGCCCTATAGAGGTTTACCGACCTGGCGTCGTCACAGGCAATTAGCTTGACATTGCCCTGGAACCACCCTGCATCGGTGTAAGATGGCGGTGGACCACGGTTGTCTTTCTTAACCTTAACGGCCACCGTAGCGAGCGCGGTCTCGATCCACTTCCACTGTTGTTTCGGGATCCTGCCATATTCGCTGCTCTCGTCTATAATGCCAATGATCTGCCGACCCTTGGCAATTTTGGCGAAAGACCGCGTCCAGCCTCCCTGCGTCTTGGCCCTTTTCGGTGCCGTGGGGTTGGATTCATCCATGGACCGCTGGCGTTTCGAGGTTTCATCACTCTCGACTAAAACTTTTAAAATTACTTGAACTAAAAAATTAAAAATAAATAATAGTTTAAAAAAACTAAAAAAACACGCTTTTATAGCTAACCGTACTAAAAAATAGAAAATAATTTTCAATTAAAGAGTTTAAATAACAGTAGTAGAAGGTCAAACAATCATTTATAGTTAATCACCTCAAAATAAAATTATAATAAAATTTAAGTTATTAACAGAATAATAACCAAGTTTAAATATCTATATAAATTAAGCCTATCATCAATGTGATTCAATCCAGGGGACTAGTTTTGCATAGGGCCGCCAACTTTAGGAAATGTTAGCCCGGGAGACTTGGGTGTTGAAGGATGAAGTGTGAAAATTAAAATTAACATTTCAGACGCTGATGTATCGTTTCGCAAATAAAGAACAGATGTTTGAATGTAAGTCCAAGTGATTTTTCAAACCCTTCTCAGATTTCGCTTATACGCAATGTCAATTTTTTTTTTTAAATCGGCACCTTTTTTGGGTAATTTGGTTTTTTTAACAACTTGAGGACAATTTGAAAACGTGTTCGCCTTGGGTCTTTTTATTTGAATTCATTGTTCATTATTAATTTTTTGAAAAAAAAAAATATGCAAAGTGAGCATATAAATTTATTATATAACTTTACTTTTAGTGTTTTGCTTTAATAACTTGGTGAATTGGGTGATACAAAGTCCGCCGCGCCTCTATTTTTGACATTCGGCGGCGGCGTGCGAAAAACGACCAAAACCGACGGCGGTGTATATCTCTAGTACAGAGGCGTGTGCGTATCTTGGCTGCCAAAAGGTAGAGGTCCGAGTGGATATTTGGTACTAAGTCTATTTACCACCACAAAACCACGTTTTGTGCTTCCATGCAGTACTATAAAAGACATATCCAGGCTCCTGTTTGCCGGTGAACGCATAAGCAATTAACGTACTGGCATCTCTTCATGAAAGAGTTCGGATAACCCAGATACATGCAACCAAATCATAGACCTAAAACGTTTGTCTTAGTCATCATCCGAAAAAAAGTGTTGTCTCGGCTGAGGCTTGTTCTGCTTTTTCATTGGAAGTGGCAGCTCCCAAGCTCAGCACATAACCAGGGTACAAAATTAATATAGCGAGCAGCCTGACCCAGGACGCCCTAATGCAGATTTATCATGGTGCCATAGTACAAAAGAGAACGTATGAGTCGGGATAGAGCATGGCCGCGCTACAGTGATCTACCCACATATTAACCCCACGTCGTGAAAAGAATCCCAGGTTACCACAAAAAAACACCACATAAAATAAAATAAAAATGCCACATACCTTTCAATTTGATGGCGACTTTCTCACCACGTCTCTTACGTATATTACGTGTTAGCGTCTTAAAGCGTGGATGTCCTGGATAAATTGCCTCATCTGGGAAATATAGCGATTTAGCTGAGCTATTTGGATCATTCGGATTTGGATAGTAAATGGGATGTGTAAATTCTGGTGCGCCAAGACGTGGAAAATTTGTTATCGACATAACACATTCATCTTTGTCCAACAACTCTGTGACCTCTTCACGTCTGTAACGCATATTAGCCTCTACAAGATTAAAGTGAGCCATTAAACCACCAAATGGTTTCCCTGGTGTACCCTCAATCATGTAAGCACCATATTCTGGACGCCATAACGATTTAACACCATCCGGATCGGCCAACTCTTTTTCATTGAGTTTATTTAGGAGTTCTTGTGCTTTTAGGGAAACACGTGCAACGCGATGTTCATCGTCAAATTTAACGATAATATATTCAACTTCATCACCCCATTTGAGTATATCGCCAGTGCGATCTTTTAATCTGTGATATAGATTTATAAATTGAGTAATTCCATGTTCACGTACATGGTTTGCTAGTTTTTTTGTTTCTTCCCAGGAGAGTGGACTGCCTTCGCTGAGTAAACCCATTTTTTTAAATGTGACGTTGGAAACTGTAAGAAAATACGAGGAAGGAAGGCATAAGTTTAAAAATAAATTGATTTAATTACTAATAAGTTAATATTAAAGATCATGTTTGAATGCTCATTCATTTGTGCACGCAGGTGTAGCGAGGAAAAAAATAGCAGCAAAAATGCTATGCAAACTTTATGAGTAACTTTATTGTTTTTTTATTTTCGTTAACTAAAAACTGTGCAAATCAACTTCGGAAACATTTTGGGAAAAAATCGAAAGTTTGAAAATTTTAAGATATTTTTTTTTCTATAGAGTATGCAGTTCTGTACTTTGAAAAAGTAGTTTTAAAAAACTTTATGAAAATTTGACATATCGTCGGTACAATGCCAAAGTCACGAATGTGCCATTTTTGTTTTAACGAAATATTATATATGCCAAATTTTGCAAAGCCAAAACAACAAATATGCATTTTTTTGAAAAAAAAAAAAAACAAAAAAAATAAAAAAATTATTTTTCAATTAACATTACTTAGTGGTTTACAAAAGTAAACCTTCCAATAGTGGTTGAAAAATACAAAATTAAATCTCTATTAATTAAATCTCTATTTTTAACAATGTCTTACGCGTTTTTCTCAAAACATCAAATATGCACATTCGTGACTTTGGCATTGGACCGACGATATTCTACTTCGAAAAAATTCGAAATTTTTTCAAAATTGTTTCAGTTTTGTATAGAATATCTAAAACACACTTCGGAGAAAACAAATTTTGATACTTCAGATTTGCACTTTGTGAGACTTGAATGAATAACAAAACTGCGTACTCAAAAGGTTGAATGAATTTCTGAATAAAATTTGAAAATTTTCATAAACATTTCCAAAAACTGAGTTTTAAAATTTTTTGGAAAACGATTTGGTTGACATTGGTAGTTTTCGTTACATAATTAATACTTTAAAACTTTTTCAAATAAGCGAAAAAGGAAAATAACTGAAAAAATTATAAAATCATTTTACTAATATTTTTTTATTCGCAATTGTATATCGGATGCATGTACATGTACGGTAAACGGTAATTAAAGAAAAATAGAAACGTGATATACAAACATAGGTATATTTCTAATTCCGTGAAGTAGCTTCCTCTTAAGTAGCTTTGAAAGTATGTACATATATTAGGGAGGGTCTAATTTTTAAGTTACACATCCGTCCGTGAGTTGAAATGACAATTTGAGCAAAAATTGGGCTAATTTTATGACGAAAGCTACAAACTTAATAAAATTTTGGGAAATGTGCGTGGCAACGCCTATCTTTAAGAGAGAATAGTTTCAAAAGTTCACAAGCCATTACAGATATCGCACGTTTTATTGTAAACAGATATAAATTAAAATTAAGATTTGTTTGCATTTTTTCATACAGCTTTATAATAAAAATCGATTTCAAAGATCGTAATTTCTATAGTTTTTGCCCTTTGGAGCAGGGGAGGAAACTGTTATTCCTTTTATAATATAATTCCTTGCAAAACTATTAATTTTGGACTTTTAATATATTTGGATCAAGATAAAAATTATTTTCGGGTTTTTATTACTTGAGTCCGATAGAACTAGTTAAACTCGAACTTTTAAAAATAAAAGTTCGGAAATAAAAGTTAAATCCGGCCAAAATAATTTAATAAAAAATTTTTTTTACTTCGGATAAGCCGTTTCTTTGTTATCAAGCCGGTTTTTTATTTTGGCCTTAAAAAATAAAAGTCCGGATTTAACTTTTATTTCCGGACTTTTATTTTTAATAGTCCGAGTTTAACTAGTTCTATCGGACTCAAAAATTAAAAATACAGATTTTACTTTTATGGAAAAAGTTCGAAAAATAAAAAGAATGCATGCTTCGACATGATATTCCTATCGGGATACCTGGGAACTTAAACATTTTCACCTAGGACAATTTTTTGACCAGGACTTTTTCGACTCCAAAAAAAAAATTTTTATTTTCCGTCCCTGCTTTGGAGTGTTCTATGTATGTGAATATAATCTCACCAGCCGGCTGTTTTGGGGTATCATAAAATCTCGAAAAATGGTAATTTTGATTTACATCTGTTTACAATAAACGTGCGATGTTATCGTTAAAGATATCATGTTGAGATCTTCCAGAGCTATTATTTCTGCTATCAGACAGCAAGAGACCGTCTCTACAAAAAACATCTATTAAATGTTCGACTAAATAAATAAATAAATGTAAGGCGCGATAACCTCCGAAGCGATTTTAGGCCGAGTTTCTAAGCTATTTAATTTTTCCTACAAATTAGCGGGAGGGGACCTACTTGTTTTATGCCAACTCCGAACGGCATCTGCGAGGCAGATGAGTTTTCACTGAGAGCTTTTCATGGCAGAAATACAGTCGGAGTGCTTGCCATAAACTAACGAGGGGCGACCCCGCTTAGAAAAAATTTCTTCTAATTAAAAAACCTTATTTCTAAAATTTTGACGATGCTTTGCTTTGCCAGGGCATTCGGTGTAGTAGGCGGAGCACGCTACCATCACACCACGGTGGCCAAAATGTTCGACTAGGGTCACATCAAATCGAGTAATTCAACATTTCTGACAGGTTTTTCAAAATACAACAACATTCATTATGATATAAAATCGAGTATTTCAATAGAAGAAATCGATCAAGGGAGGTTTAGGAAAGGACTACAGATGAAAAAAAAATATATATAGAAATCAGTTGACGACCATGACCAACTTATTTATGAAACTTAATTTCAAAGGAGGAATGATATAATTAAGTAAATAAAACATTCAACTATTAATGAACATAAAATTTGGTTTGTAGGTGAACAAATATCTGTCCACGCAAATAAGACGCACCCCAATGCACATATTACCCGTTAATAGCAATAAAATTAGAAACTGGTTTCCGTTCGGATATTTTAAAGGAAGGGGCGGAAGATGCAATTACCAGAAGTCATTTACTTGTGTTGGTTTTTTTTATTGAAAATAAAATAAAGCTTGCAATTGTTTTAATTGCAGAAAACTGCACGCGAACCGCTTACTATTCCATTGTTGCATCAGTCAAGCATTGCAGTTGAAGGTGAATACGATTTATGTGTATGTGCAATTATTCCTCTGTATTAGCGTGAAACAAAATTTAAAACGAATTGAACTTAAAAACGAAATTGTAGCTATTATTAAAGTATGCTTTAAGTCAAGAAGAAAGTTTAATGAGCTTTCAATTAGAGCATTTTTGCCGTTGAGTTAAAATAAAACAAGTAAAGGTGTCTAAGTTCGGGAGTAATCGAACATTATATACTCAGCGTGAGCTCCAATTGTACATTTCATTTCAGATAAATTACTTTTCTACATAACACGTTGCACCGCCCGTTTAAAAGAAAAATGTCTACCCATTTCCTCTTTCAATAAAACTTGATAAGTGAAATATCATTGATTCAAAACTATTTTTTGCTAAGGTCTAGCTCATTATTCTAGTCTACGACCCTTTTAAACTTGTTTTATATCTAAGTTGCCGTGGTCTTTAACCGATCCCGTTCATTTTTACTAGAAATATTTTCTGCCAATGGGAAAATCTATGTACCTAATTTTATTACGATCCGTTAATTTTTCTTCGAGTTATGGCTCCCGAAACATAGAAAATTGCTTAGTCATAAAAGGGGCGGTGCCACACCCATTTTCAAAAATTTTAGTGCTTTCCAATTTAATGTTATAACTCAATTTCGAAAGTAAAATTCTATTGATACAAAGCTTTTTTTCGCTAAGATATAGCATATTATTTTCGTCTACGACCTTTTTAAAAATATTTTATATAAAAGTGGGCGTGGTTTTTAACCGATCTCGTCCATTTTTTCTAGAAATATTTCCTGCCAATGGGAAAATCTATGTACCTAATTTTATTACGATCCGTTAATTTTTCTTCGAGTTATGGCACCCGCAACATAGAAAATTGCTTAGTCATAAAAGGGGCGGTGTCACGCCCATTTTTTAAAATTTGAAGTTTTTCCTATTCATTGTTATAAATCCATTTGGGAATTGAAATATCATTGATATAAAGCTATTTTCTGCAAAGATATAGCTTATTTTATTCGTCCAGGACCCTTTTAAAAATCCTTTATATAAAAGTGGGCATGGTCCTTAACCGATTTCGTAAATTTTTCTTCAAAGCATTCGTTATAGTAAAGGCAACCTCTCTGCCAAATTTTGTTATGATATGTTTAACGATTTTTGATTATTAATTTTGTAAAATTGATTTTATCACAAGTGGGCGGTGCCACGCACATTAAAATTTTTTTTTTTAATTTTTATCAACAGTTAATATCAGTCCACATGTCAAATTTTAACTTTCTAGGTATATTATTTACTAAATTATCAGGGTTTTTGTGTTTTCCAAAATGTTATATATATAAAAAGTGGGCGTGGTTATCATCCGATTTCGCTCATTTTCAATACCAATCTATTCTGGGTACATATAAGCACGTGTACCAAATTTGGTGAAGATATCTCAATATTTACTCAAATTATCGTGTTAACGGACAGACGGACGGACGATCGATACTGATGATTTTGATATATGGAAGTCTATATCTATGTCGATTCCTTTATACCTGTACAACCAACCGCTATCCAATCAAAGTTTATATAGTCTGTGTGCAAAGTACGCTGAGTATAAAAACTGGAGTGTTTTTTCTCTAATACCGACGCGTTTCAACAGGATATTTTATCTTCTTTAGGGAGTATTTATCGCTATTTAACCCTTTCGGATATCCCAGAATAAGTTTTCTTATAACTAATATCTTAATTTTCCATTTAAAGTCATTAACAACTGTCCCGTCTGGTATATTGAAGTTCAGGTAACAGTTCTATTATTTGTTTGTATAAATATGTTCCGTTTAGAGCTTGACGACATTCTCTAACTTTTAGTAATTAAAAAAAATGTATCATAAACCTGTTCCTGTCCCAGCGGGACCTATATGTCCCGCTCAAAACACCGAATGGGACGCATATGTCCCACCCCCTAAACCTCCCCGGAGGGGGTAGAGACTCCACTTCAAAAATTTCTACTTTTAAGGCCTATACTAAAACTAAAATAGTCAATAAAGCAGAAATTTTCCTGCTGGTTGTTTTCAGGTTCGAAAGGGTTAAACAAGAAATGATTACTAAACTTGAAAGTTCCGATTTCGAACTCCCTAAAAATATCGACTGAGTGGAAAATACCCTTATCTCGGCCGCTAGATCGAAAACGCTATATCTCAGAATTGGATAGAAGAACGCCCAATTTAGTAACTTTTTTCATAAACGTCGTATCTAACGACAAAGAAAGTTTTTAAACAAACATTTTGTGATAGGGCTTTTTAAAGAAAACTATTAATTTGATCGAGCATGTAACAATCATTTGTTGCCACAATTTACGACTTTAACACTGTGGTGCAATCCAGCTTTAGTTCCATTTAAGTTCCACTAACTAGTGGCCATCCCTCCGGCGTTATCTACCCATTATCTTTGCTTTGCTGTTCCGAAGAAAGTAGAATGTTTTTGTAGCCACCTTGGGCTTTCCTGTCCCATTTTAATATTTCATTTCACTATCTATGCCTTCGAAGTTGTAATAATAAACTTAGCCACAGCATCTATCTCATCGGAATCGCACCAGTTATAAAAGTTCATTGTTGCCAGCTTTAGCGATACACAGAATCTTCAACGAAAAACAGATATCGCACTCCACACCCGACTTCCGAATATACATACACACATACATATTTTGTTTTGCCGAATCGATTTAGTAGCTTGGAGTTTTACTACACAGCCTGAGGAATCACTAGATCCCAACGTCAGGGAGGCGCATACCATCATCATGTAGATGCTATTCTTTTCTTCGTGATTTCGCTAATACTTCTTAACTTTTTGATAAATTTAATAATCTGTCTAATTTTTTTCTTTAAGAACAAAATTTTTTTAAAGAATTTATAGGTAAACTTTGTTAAAAAAATTTTATTTCGATCAACCCTAGTATGATGACTTTGTCTTTTTATGTCTATATGACCTACATCAAACAAAACGGCTGCAAAGTCAATGCGAATCGCAGTTGCTGGTGCATGAAGCGTACATAGATTGCTAGCGGCTAGCCATAGACTGATAAGTTTCAGCATCGGAGAAAAAATGTTGAATATGCAACTAAATATAAACAAAATATCAATTGCACTTTTTAATAGGAACAACAACAACAACAAATTGCAGTTATTAACTTTTAGCTGTTCAGAAAATCGTTTATAGCTACAGCCAACAGCTTCATGTACTTATATATATGTGCATTAAACTGGGTCGATTTGTATGGACAAAAGTTAACCGATATCGCGCCATAGATTTATCGATAGGATTTGGGCTCAGGAAAAGAAAGTTCCATTACGCATACCCAAAAAAATTATTTTCGAGCCTGCGAAATTTAATTTTTTTGACTTTGATTTTTAAGGTTTTTTTCATGACTTACTAAAAAAATTTACCCTGTCCGACCCAAAAATGTCCGCTAAAAATATTTTTTTTTCTTTTTTCAAAAACCTGTTATCGACAACGTTTTTAGCGGACATATTTGGGTCGGACAGGGTATACATGAAAATTTTACAATCAAATGAAACACTTTTTAGTAGGTCATGAAAAAAAAACCTTAAAAATCAAAGTCGAAAAAAGTAAACAAAATGAAATTTCGCAGGCTCGAAAATTATTTTTTTGGGTATGCATAGTGGAACTTTTTTTCCTGACACCAAATCCTATCGAAAAATCGATGGCGCGATATCGGTTAATAAATCGACCCACTCTAATGTGCATACCTAAATATAATATTTGATCAAAAGTCATAAGCTGACAGCTGCAAGACGAATACTCTATTGAGAAACTGGTTATTAAAACTATAGCTTCGCTAATAGATGAGATAAAATTAGAATAAGAGCATGGGACGCGCAACTCGATTCCAAAATAGGCAATAAAAGGTCCAAAGGACCTAAACTCGATGCGAATACAGGAGAGACTCGGTTCGGAAATAACAGAAAGTAAATACTTATGAAACACGAGCACATTCGGCAGATGTTCTGCTGAATAGCTGGCTTACCTTTAATTGAATAATGGTCTTTCATCCTCCTTTTTACACCCTTTTAACTTTCCTTAAATTCTATATGTAGCATTGTCTCTACCAGTCCTGTTCTTCTCCTATTCCCTCTATCCCAATCTCACTGCCTCTGCAAGTCTCGCTCTCACTCCCACTTCCTTTTCACATCCCACCGAAAGCGTTTGCATACGTAGGCTCCTTTGGCAGCGACGTCGATGGACCCGAAGAGGACTCGCATATTAGTACTGTTGACTGCGCTCTTGTTGCAGCCGTTGGTTGTGTATTGGTCGTAAGACCAATCATAATATATGTACATAACTACCATAGGATGAAGGTGAGACGCAATTCTTATATCAGATGGCAATACCAAGAAAAGTAAATGAAACTTACTTTGAATTCAGTCCTGCCCTGGAACGACAGCAGCTTTGGTTCATGCCAGCATTCTGGTGACGCCGTTCTGAACAAAATATAAAATACGTAGCTTTGCTAAATCCTGCACAAAATTTGTAGCGCCAGGAAAGAATTAGTTGTTGTTGTTGTAGCGATAAGGACACTCCCCGAAGGTCTTGGGTAGTGTTATCGATGTTGATGGTCATTTGCCGGATGCAGATCCGGTACGATCCAGTAACAAGCACCATCATGGTACTAGTCCGACCATCTCGGGAAAGATTTGGTATGACCACATGAAACCTTCTAGGCCATCCCGCCCTCTAGATCCATCAGGAGTTCGGGGTCGCCAGAGCCTCGGCTGTTAATGAAACAGGATTCGCCACGGGTACGTGAGGTTGACAATTGGGGAGAAGCTATATAATGCGCCCCTTGAATAAATTTGGTATTTTAGTCGCCTCTTACGACAGGCATACCTACCGCGGGTATATTCGAAGCCCCCTCCTAGCCCGCTGGGGGAAATGATTAGATGTTTTTTCTCAATTCCTTTCTCAATCATTTTATTGTATTATTAACTAGCTTTTCGATTACTGTAATTGGATAGCTATTATTTAAAATTAAATTTTTAACTTTGATTTTGTTAGTGTCAATAAATTGTTCGTCACTTAGCGAAAATATTTTATTTATTAGACTGGTCGCTGTATTAATTTTTGATGAACTAACTTCCTTTAAATCTTCATCGTCGCCCTTAGGTCTATAGATTTTTATATTAACGGACCACTGTCTGATTTAGTAGGTATACGGCGAGCGCATGGGAGTCCTAACGAGTGTTTTATTTCGAAGCTGTAGGCACGAGGCCTAAAATCTCTTGGGAGAATATCGCGCTTTGCATTTATTTTTTTTTATGTAGATACGAGATAGATTATGTGTAGGTCTTACAACCTTAGACTAACAAAGTTGCTTCTATCATTAAAAAGAGAGGACTGTATACTCATGACGGGAATTCTGACTGGACACTGCCTTCTGGCGTCACATGCCTTTAAATTAGGCTTGGTCAGTGATAGAAGATGTAGGAAGTGCGGGAAGTGCATGGAGGAAACGATCGAGCACGATCTGTGCTCGTGCCCTGCACTTGCTAGGCTAAGACTCCATCTATTAGGAGTGATACAGCTGTCGGATCTAGAAGCAGCAAGTGGCTTAAGTACTAGTAAGCTTCTAGTATTTGCCAAGAGGACGGAGTTATTTTATAACATAGGTCCTGGTTTTTGATAGGGTTTTTCAGTTTGGTCGTTAAAACAGACTTCTGGTAACACTATGGACCCAATCAGTCTATGTGAGGTTCTCATGGACCGGCCAGTTCAACCTAACCTAACGAGATAGAAAGTGTTTAACCGGTACTTCAACGGCTCAAAGCTATTCTGTGCTTGTGTGTTTTGCAATTGAGATATGGCTTTTAAAACAAATTCTGAATAATCACGGTCTTCAACAATATTCTTAGAAAAGTATAGCATTTCCAATGACATTCAGAGATAGCAAAGTTTTCGAAGAATACGAACTTTATCTACATATCTCAGTGAAAACTCATCTGCCTTGCAGATGCCGTTCGGAGTCTGCCTAAAACAAATAGGTCCCATCTCGGCAATTTGTAGGAAAAATTAAAAAGGAACACGGAGATTATCGTGCCATTCATTTATTTTGTTATACAAATTCCATGAAATATTCGACACTGAAGGCCAAATATTATGTAATGCTGCGCAATTATATCAGGTATATGAAATATATGTAGTACTTGTATAACCCCTCCTCCTTGCGCTCATTATCATTTGATGAGTGTAAGCATTCAACAACTCGAGCAAATTCATTCAGTCTAAAAGTTAAAAAAATAGAAAACAATTCAAATCATTAACGGACAAACCCAGCCTACATTCTGAACATTGTCCGACACCATTGGGTATTGGCAAATTGTGTAAGATGACAGACTGTTTGGGGTGTGGTTAGTTTTACATTTGGCAAATATACATGTAGCTGGGATTTTGTCACTGCGACCGGAAGAACACAATGCCAATCACAGCTCTCTAACATGGACAGTTCGATGCGATTATATAAACTAGTGAGCATGCGATTTGGGCTGCCACTAAAGAGCATTAGATGTGGCGGTAAATTGCTACATAGGCGATTGTAAGGAAGGGTGTGATTTCTCATATTTGCTAGTCTAATTGTGAACTGCGATTTGGTTCATTATTGCTTTATAACTATTCAGCCAGTTACGGTTAAATATCGCTGGGACGAGAATACACTTATCCTTTCTCTAAAACCACGATATCTTTAAATAAATCGACACTTTTCTTATCAGTGTTAAATTTTTTTTACATGGCGATCGAAAATAATATTTTAAATAATAATCACAGTGAAAAGGTAAGTAGCTATTAATAACTGGTATCTGTATTTAATTAGCGAGACATACTCATATTGCTTTATACAATTGTTTTTGTTATTGATATTAGTGAAAAATTACTGGGATAATACTTCAAAATGTTGCCTAGGTTCATATTTACATATGTATGTATGTATATGCCGGCCGCTGGCTGTAATAATTTTGTTTCTGCGTGCTTTCGTTTTTTTTTTATAGTCATTAACGAAGCACAGTGTAACTATAGTGTTAAAACAGTTTACCAGAAATTCTAAACTAATTTCAAAAGTAGTCCCTAACCGAAGCACCCGTGATTTTGTCAGCAGTAAGAAAATCACAAGTTACTAATACTGAAAATCACAGACCCAACGGCAGCGCTCGTCACTGGAACTTTTAGCTGCGATAAAATTAATCCATGAGTCCGTGAATAGTCGCAGTAGTACTAGCTGTCGCAGTAAATAGCTACGCAAACGCTATCTCTCGCAGCTTGTTGCAACATCTAGTACACTGAAAGAAAAATACTAGTAACATCAACCGAAATACGGGTCAATTCAATCGAAATTTCTGTCAATTTTTATCAATCGCAACAAGATGTTGAAGCAACTGCGCACAAATCGGTCAAACGTAATTGACCGTTTTAGTAGTCAAATGAACAAAGAAAGTTGTTGCCACAGCTTTGTACGAAAGTACCTATGTTGCCATATACATACATACGTAAATATGAGAATACATAAATACGCATGCTTGTTACATATACATACATATATACGCACTTACTAAAAAAAAAAATGTAAGGCGCGATAACCTCAGAATAGATCTAAGGCCGAGCTTCTCTTCCAATTTGCGTCGTGCTCCTTTTTAATTTTTCCTACAAATTGGCGGGACGGGACTTACTTGTTTTATGCCGACTCCGGACGGCATCTGCGAGGCAGATGAGTTTTCACTGAGAGCTTTTCATGGCAGAAATACACTCGGAGTGCTTGCCAAACACTGCCGAGGGGCGACTCCGCTTAGGAAAATTGTCTTCTAATTGAAAAACTTTATTTCTAAAATGTTGATGTTGCTTTGCCCGCTTTGCAAATAGAAATGAAAATAGTAGTCACAAAACTGTTTCTCAATTCTTTCAGTTGCAGCTCAGCTCATTCTCAATTTCTTCTCTCGCATGTAGTTGTCACACTTGATTGTTTCGAACAAAACTTTTAGTATAAATGTTTGACATAACATTTTAAATAGAGAACTTGTAAATTATAGAAAAGTAAAGTCAAATCGCAGGAAGGTGATTCACCACTGGAGTAACTTTACATGTAATTCGGCAAGTTTAATTTTCGTAACACTTTTTTAAGTTGAAACGATTCCAAAACAACTCAAACTTTTATGTTGTCGGAAACATCAACATTAAAAAAGGATGTAATAGAAATAGGCTGCAATGACCAAATATTTTGCTTTAGTGCAAGTCAAAGGACTCCACTATTCAAGCCCTACTTTCGCTAATCTTCTTAGCTTCTTCAGGGGCAGACTGCATTTATTAAATAATAGTATAATACACCACAAACAACAACGTTGAACATGAAATATGAAAATAAAAAATTATAGAACTTAAAATTGAAGAACTTTTTGAGTAAATATGACATTAAGATAAAAAACTTACAATTTATGTGTATAAATATGTAATTATAATTCACAAAATGCATAGTTGCCATTAATAAATAAATTAAATTCAATTCAAAATTTAACAAGTAAGGAAGGCTAAGTTCGGGTGCAACCGAACATTACATACTCAGCTGGGTGCTATGGAGACAAAATAAGGGAAAATCACCATGTAGGAAAATGAACCTAGGGTAACCCTGAAATGTGTTTGTATGACATGTGTATCAAATAGAAGGTATTAAAGAGTATTTTAAGAGGGAGTAGGCCATAGTTCTATGGGTGGACGCCATTTAGGGATATCGCTGTAAAGGTGGACCAGGGCTGACTCTAGAATTTGTTTGTACGATATGGGTATCAAATGAAAGGTGTTAATGAGTATTTTAAAGGGGCGTGGGCCTTAGTTCTAGGGGTGACTCTACAATTTGTTTGTACGATATGGGTATCAAATGAAAAGTTTTTATGAGTATTTTAAAAGGGAGTGGGCCTTAGTTCTATAGTTGGACGCCTTTTCGAGATATCGCCATAAAGGTGGACCAGGGGTGACTCTAGAATTTGTTTGTACGATATGGTCATCAAATGAAAGGTATTAATGAGTATTTTAAAAGGGAGTCGTGATAGTTGTATATGTGAAGGCGTTTTCGAGATATTGACCAAAATGTGGACAGTATTCCTGACAAGATTCCAAGGGCTTTTGTTTTCGCCCTGCAGAACTTTTTCATTTTCTTCTAGTTAATATGGAAGGTGTCACACCCATTTTGCAAAGTTTTTTCTAAAGTCATATTTTGCGTCAATAAACCAATCCAATTACCATTTTTCATCCCTTTTTTCGTATTTGGTATAGAATTATGGCAATTTTATCATTTTTCGTAACTTTCGATATCGAAAAAGTGGGCGTGGTCATAGTCGGATTTCGGCCATTTTTACACCAATACAAAGTGAGTTCAGATAAGTACGTTTTTTCCGATACTAGCAAATATATCATCCACGTATTTGCATAAGAATTTTATATTTATATTTGACCTTTCTTTAAGTTCTGCCATAGTGTCATTTAAAAAGGATGTTTTTATTATCTTATTAGATACGTTCGCGTGAGTGAAAATTCGTAAAAACTTGAACAAAATGTTACTTACTTTGCAAAAATCCTGTTCGTTCAAACAAAACTTTTGCAACAAGAGGGCGCAATTTTTCCATTTCGCTTGGAGGATAATTTGCAAAATTGTACCCGATAAATAGGTGTCCCGGTATCTCATAATTTTTTGCACTGTAAATTCAAAAAAGGGTTTTTCGTTTTGTATTGATAACTGAAAAACTAGTTTTTTGTTGTTTTTCCCATTTTGTGCGTTTTTTCGATTTGGTGGTTGTCTTATTTTGGTTTTTTTTTTAACAAGTGGCACCACCATCATAAGTACAAAGTAGAGAGCGAAGTGAGCGTAAAATTCTCTTTGAAATATGCTCATGTATTGACTGTTGATCGCTGTTGAAATGACCAGTGAGATCAGTTGTGTTAACAAAAAAATCAGATTGATTGAATCTGTAAATTTTACAGAATTTTGTTTAACTTAAGAGCGACAATTTCTTTTCTGTTGAAATGACTAAACTAATTTGTTCGCTTGACAAAGAACTCGGTCGAATTAACCGTAATTCGATCAATTTCACCGAATTTCCTTTAAGTCAAGAACAACAAAACAGATTTGTTGATTTTACTAGCACCATTTCTTTCAGTGTAGCAGCTGATTGTCCCATCCAATGGTTCTGTTGTGAGGAGAGCTGTGATAACGTTACTATGAACTGCGATTTAGATCATCGATAATACTCCCCAAAGTCTTCGGGAACCTTATCGCTACAACAACAACATTTAGATCATATTGATCTTCAATAATATAAAAATATTGTAAGACAGGATTTTTCGTTTTACGGTCTTTCCACAGGCCCAACAACCGAAATGTCGTTTCCTTGATCAAGAGATCAATCGCTGAGACAATACATATCACGTTAGGATATAATCTAACTGTAGTGGCGCCCGAACAGCGCCCTTCGGAGTCCTCTACAGAAATGTGTTTGAACCTCACTTGCTCCCAGTGTACCTCCTCTACTTCGTGATATCCACTACTTTAAATATTGCGATTCAAAATTCATATTTATCTTTTATTATTTACTCTTTATAACATTCTGTTTCTATTCCCGCAAAAAAAAACCTTCCAATTAGAACTGTTTAAGGTTGTGTCCAACAAACAAAAGTAAATATTTGATTAATTAAATATTCAAGTAGACGATCATATCGAATTTTTTTTATATGCAAAGTTCGTTTATTCTTAACTGCGCAATATATAAAATGATCGAGTATGGCAGATACAAGATTGGTAGTGGTGGGTAATGGTGACATTTTTTGTGCGCTGATACCATGACCTCAGAGCAAGGAATTAACCCTTTGGTGACGTTATCTCTCTCAGCGCATTCAATTTCTCAGCTTTACTCTCTGTTAAAATTTAACCGCATTCCCAAAAATTCCCGTTTTTAACCTACCAAGCAAGCAGAGGTACTCTGTGTTACTGAAGTTATGGCGATACTGCGCCTTTCTCGAGTGAAGATGTAGTAAATTGGTACGTGAGCGCTGACGCCCGCGCCCTTGGAATTAAACTAGTGGCGTAACGCTGCAGTGCGTTACACAGCACCAAAGATTACATTTTGATGTCGGAATAACGGTACTCAGAATCTGACAGATATGATAATTTTGACAAGAATTTCACCGTTAAGAAGATGAAAGAATGAGTATAAATAATAAGTATAACAGATAAGGGAAAGTATAAATACTACAAATTTTTCAGATCAAGCTCTAGATAAAATACAACTAATTCTTGAGATAGGTATTTGCCGAGGAAAACATCAAGATCTGAGTCCCAGAAGACAAATGTACTTATTATTCATGAAAGCTTTGATACTAAGATAACCCAAATATGTCAGTTTGTGGACGGTCTATAAGTAGTATATGCAAACACCGAAATTTATAATGATCGCTAGATTACCATCACTGCCGAGAACCTTCTCAAATGCAATAATGACTAGTGAAAAATTTATGTATATGTGTGTGCTTGTGAAAATAAGTACATACATATGTATGTGTTTGTACTTAATTTGCAATTAAGTTTATGATTATTACGGCACTGATAAAAAAACTATTGTTTAATGAGTACAGTTTCGTGTAAAAGTTTTCAATTGAAAAATACAATTTGTAACATCGTTGGTTCGAATCGCGGCCTTAACAACAACTTTTTGTTATTACTCTTGTTATGATATATATTTTTTATTGAATTTTTTTTTTAATTAGAATACAAGAAAGAAAATTTTAGGAAAACTACCATAGCCAGTTGTATAGATCCATTTCATCACGTTGCTGATTGCATTGTTAAGGCAAATTGTTGTTATGGCCTTGAACTCGTTTTGAACCCAGGATCTTGCAAATCAACGGGCTGATAAAACAACAACGAAATAAAGTAAACCAACTTTATCACTATTCCTATTCCTATCCCTATCACTGTTTCTATTCCTGTCCGTATTACTATCCCTAACCTTTTCCCTCTTCCTCTCGCTATCTCTATCCTATCCTTTTTTCTATCCCTAGCCCTATCAATATCTTTTGCCTCCATCACTGTCCTTGAAATAAAGAGAACGGCGAAGCCTTCGGTAACATCTTTCGCGCGATATCCCCATTGTGTTATAAGCAGACAAGTTTTTTTCATACATCAAATTTCAAATCGATGATTCACAAACTCATCTAAAGCGATGACTGTTGAGATTTATATGCGTCAAAGGTTATCTGGTTTTAACATGAACTATTAAAAATAATTGGATTTCTCATTTTTCGACTACAACTTTTTTAACACGGAAAAATGAGAACCAGTCTTAAAACCACTATAATGTACCGGTTATCGATAAGCGCTCATCCACATAGAGCTCTCCGAAAAGGACCCGAAGAAACAGTAAATTAAAGTTATCCGCGATAGGGCTGGTAGAGAAGGGGTTGCCTAGTGCAACAACAAGCAACGCCATCTATAGCGGAATGTAAAATTGTCTTGAGTGCATAAAACATTTAGGTCCCGTTCCGCCAATTTGTAAGGAAAAAAATTAAGAAGAAGAGAGAGAGGAAGAGAAGCTCGGCTTTAATCTCCTCGGAGATAGGTAGGTGTTGAACTGGCCGGTCCATGAGGACCTCACATAGACTGATTCGAGTCCGTAGTGTTACCAGAAGTTTGTTTTAACGACCAAACTGAAAAACCCTATCAAAAACCAGGACCTATGTTATAAAATAGCCCGTCCTCTTGGCAAATACTAGAAGCTCCCTAGGACTTAAGCCACTTGCTTCTTCTAGATCTGACAGCTGTATCACTCCTAATAGCTGGAGTCTTAGCCTGGCAAGTGCAGGGCACTAGCACAGAACGTGCTTGATCGTTTCCTCCTCCAACCCGCACTTCCTACATCTGCTATCACTGACCAAGCCTAATTTAAAGGCATGTGACGCCAGAAGGCAGTGTCCAGTCAGAATACCCGTCATGAGTCTACAGTTCTCTCTTTTTAATGATAGAAGCAACTGTGTTAGTCTAAGGTTGTAAGACCTACACATAATCTTCGACACTTTACAGCCCCGCGCTTGAACCCACGCCTTTCCCGCTTGGTCGATCATGTGCACCTCTCGCCTTCGCTTAATCTCGCCCAATCTAATTGGGACACCTACGGAGCAAGCTCCAAGGAATGCGCCCTTTTTAGCTAGTTCGTCCGCTTTTTCATTCCCATCTATTCCCATATGCCCTGGGACCCAATATAGATGTAAGCTTCTCCCTGTCCCGATTCTCTCCAGAGACTGCTTACACTCTAACACACATTTTGATGCTGTGCTATGCGAGATTATTACCTTAATTGCTGCTTGACTGTCAATATAAAAGTTAACACGGTTGCAGCTTAAGCTATTCTCTTCCACTGTTTCTACTGCTTTGGTTACGGCTAATATTTCCGCTTGGAAAACGCTACAGTAATCCGGCAGCCTGTAGGATCTGCTTATTTCCGGATCAGCGCAGTATACCGCAGACCCTACTCCTTCCACTACTTTGGAACCATCTGTGTACACATGTATCGCCTCGTCCGCCATTTGCGCACCCTTGCGCCAACCGTCCACCTCTATTGTGGCCTTAAGATCTCCCTCGAAGCGCAGAAAGCGCAGATCATGTAGTCTATTCGTCTTGTGATTGATGACGCTATACTACTATGGCCATATGGTCGGCGCTCAAGCTGCCCCGAAGCACCGAGCCTGGTTGCGGTCATTAACGCTTTGTTCTTTGCTACCAGATCTACAGGTGGGATGTGCAGAATGGCATACAGTGCAGCCGTCGGGGTTGTTTTCAGGGCTCCCGTGATGCTAAGCATCGATAGTCTGCATAACCCCTCTAATTTTTTGAGGCATGTTGTTTTTGTGTGGCTTTCCACCAAACAAGAACTCCATAGTATAGAATAGGGCTTACAACCGCTGTAAAAACCCAATGAGAAAGAGCCCTCCTCTAGGCCCCACGTACACCCCAACATTCTTTTATATCCATAGAGTGCCGTTGAGGCCTTCTTGACCATCTCCTCCACGTTGAGCTTCCATGACAGCTTACTGTCTAGGATGATTCCTAGATATTTTGTGCAAGGTTTCTTCTGTAAGGCCACCCCTCCTAACTTAGGCCTGGTCCAATTTGGGACCTTGTACCTCTTTGTAAACAAGACCGTATCCGTCTTCTCCGCATTGACTTTCAACCCGACATTAGATGCCCAGGTATGAATATCCCGAAGCGCCCGATCCATCAAAGAACTAATCGTTGGAAGGCACTTTCCACTTATGACAATTGCAACCTTATCTGCGTAAGCCGTAAGTTTTACGGGTCCCTCATCGAATTGCCTGAGCAGTTGGTTGATGAACAGCGTCCACAGCAGAGGTGATAGCACCCCTCCCTGCGGCGTGCCCCTGTCCACTAATTTCGTGGCCTCGTACAATCCCCATTGTGATGTAATCTTTCTGCAATTTAACATGCAGCCGATCCATCTGATTAAGGCAGGATGTACTTTAATGTAATTAAGACCATCCATAATCGCCCATTTTGCAACATTATTGAAAGCCCCGGCAATGTCCAAGAAGACTCCTAGAGCATACTCCTTATAATCCAGGGATTTCTCTATGCTTATTACCACCCTATGCAATACGGTGTCTACCGACTTGCCTTTGGTATACGCATCCTATGTTGTGGAGAGCAGCTTTTCATCCACGTTGGACTTTATGTACACATCTATCAGCCTCTCAAAGGTTTTAAGCAGAAATGATGTTAAGCTAATGGGTCTATAGTCCTTGAGATACACATGACCGATCTTCCCCGCCTTTGGTAGAAAAGCTACACGAGCAGTTCTCCAAGAGTGCGGTACATGATTCAGTCTTATGCATCCATCGAATATTATTTTAAGCCATTCCACGACCGCCCTACTTGAGACTTGTAGCATGGCCGGGAATATACCATCTGGGCTTTACATCTGGATTTAAACTTAGAAAACGTCTTCACTGCCCACTCGATCTTGGTATCGGTCACCAAGCCCGGCACTACTAGCTCCGTGATCGAAGTGTGAGTGATGTCTGCTGGCTCTTCTAAACCGTCTCCCGATGGGAAATGTGTATCGAAAAGCACCTCAAGGTATTCCTAACTATTACGTGACCATTCCCCGTTCTCTTTCTTTATTCGTCCCTGGACTATGTTTCCCTTTACTAGGACTTTTTTCAACCGTGCTGTTTCGCTGGAGCACCCTATGTCCTTACAGAAACTTTTGCATGAGTTTCTCTTCGCCCTGGTATATTTCACGCTTGTATATCCTCAGTAGATCGCTGTACTCGTCCCGACACGCTTCGCTTTCCGCGGTCTTTGCGAGCTTAAACATTTCTTTTAACTGTCTTCTTAGAAGACTCAGCTCATTGCTCCACCATGGCGGCTTTGCTTTTCCTCTGAATCTTCTTAGAGGGCAAGCTTTGTTATAGCAGTCATAAGCGTCCTTGTTAGGAATTCATTCGACTCCTCCAGTTCCTCTACATTAGCAACCTCTTTGGGTTGTCCCAGTTTTGTTTCTACATGTTTCTGGAATTTAGTCCAGTTCGTTGGCCTAGGGTTTCTAAAGGTTCCTCCCTTCTCTACCCTCTTTAGGGGGATGTTGAAGCTGATATACGCATGGTCGGAGAAAGATGGTCTATCAAGAACCATCCAATCATACCTTGATATATCACGCTCGGAGCTCAATGTAATATCCAGAACATTGCTGGATGTTGGACCAATGTATGTAGGGACATTTCCCCTGTTGGCTATCTGCAAATTGGTTTGCAGGATGTAACAAAACAGAGATTCGCCTCTCTCGTTCGTATCTGCTCTTCCCCACGCATTGTGGTGCGCATTTGCATCTGTGCCTATGACCAACCGCCCTTCCTCTTGTACTAGCCTTTTGCACTCCATCGGTGGGACCTCCGCAGCATGGGCAATGTAGCAGGACCCCAGGATAAATGCCTGCTTATTCTTTTGCTCAACGGCCACCGCTACGAGATCCTCAGTGGTGTAATTAGGCAGCATATATGAATGCAGCTGTTTCCTTACCATTACTACAACTCGCACCCGTCCTTCCGTTTGCGCGTAGTAAACGCCAAACCCGCGCGCGCTAAGTCCAGAAACCTTTCCTCCCGATGAGAGCCACGGCTCCTGGATCAGCGCCACTTCAAACGAACCCTCCTCAAGGGTTAGGAGGAGTTCGCTCGACGCCACTTTACTGTGTTGGAGGTTTATCTGTAGGACTCGCAGCACCATTGGGCTGTTTGTCCCCCTCCAGCACCTTCATCTTGACGTCGTCGTCCTCCCCTTGCCCTTTTGGTTTAGAGTATTCGAGGCCCCCTTCAGCCTCTCGTGACTGTTGTGCAGGGTGTTCCTCTGTGCGAGTCACAGCACCATTTAGCGGTTGGTCCTCTTCTAGCACGTTCGTGGTGACGTCGGGGACCTCCACCTGCCTTTTTCCCCTTAGGCTTTTGAGGTCCTTTTCGACTTCGCCCACCTCTAGCGTGTTAGGGTTTTTATCCTCGGGACTTCTTTTCCTGAGTCGCATGTAAATTTTGCCAGTGCCAAAGGACATTTTACCAAGCTGCGTGTACAAAATATCCTCCGCCTGCTTGTTTATTTGGAAGATGTAGAACTGACCATCCTCGGTAGGCCGAGATACAGTAAGTACCTTCCAACAAGGATTTTCGCCTGTGCAGCGCTACTGAAGACTTTAGAGAAATGTGCAAGAACACCAAAACTGTCGTATAACACCTTATTTATGTAAACACTTCGCTAAAACAATGGATTATACAGTTACAAAAAAATGTTACTCACTATTGTTGTTTTGGCCTAAAAATTAGACCACTAAAATAAAAGGAATGTTACAGTTATAGATTTTAACTTATAATAAAAAAATAAATGTAAGGCGCGATAACCTCCGAAGAGATCTAAGGCCGAGCTTCTCTTCCCTTTGCGTCGTGCTCCTCTTGATTTTCCCTACAAATTGGCCGGACGGGACCTACATATTTTATGCCGACTCCGAACGGCATCTGCAAGGCAGATGAGTTTTCACTGAGGGCTTTTCATGGCAGAAATACACCCGGAGCGCTTGCCAAACACTGCCGAGGGGCGACCCCGCTTAGAAAAATTGTCTTCTAATTGAAAAAACCTTATTTCTAAAATCCGGGGTGTGAACCCAGGGCATACGGTGTAGTAGGCGGAGCACGCTACCATCACACCACGGTGGCCGCCAAGATTTTAACTTAGAATATATGAATCCGGCTCGATCGTATTAGCACCTTCTGGTTCTAGGCCGACTCCTATTATATCCCCTGACTTATTTTAATAAATAATAACTTGGGAACTTTTGTAATACATCATGAATTAACTGTCAAGAGCTTATGGGAGATCTTCTGATCAAGTTTGTATGACATATTAGAAGGTCATATGTTTTACTTCCGACTCTCAATGTCAAATCAACAGAGCAGATGGAAAGAACAATGGATTTTTAGAGCTCGAAACACATTTAAAAGTATTACGATCACTTCCAAGTGTGACTGTAAAACTTTTCATCAAACCCGAAACCCATTTAAGTGCGCAAAGTTCCTACAGTTCAACTATATAATGAATAACACCTCTCCCACTTATGTCCGGTTTTTCGATAAAAGCTTCAACTGCAGTTGAAGTTGAGTCAGTTTACTTTAGACGCATTATTGAATTTTACTACTCATCGCAGTTTAAGTTTTTAATTTTATTCGATGCCTAAAGTAATATAACCTCGCACTGGTCCTATGTATCCCTTTTGTATTGGCATTAGGTTGCACTGATATGCTGAAAAAAACAGTCTGTAATGGCTTTCGTAGCAAGGCATTTGTTTTTCTACTCCTACTTTTCCAAAGCGGGTAAACATTTTACCCTTTTCTGACCGTTGAAAATACATCCCTCCTGCCGTTTCAGATAGCGTTCATCTTCCATCTCTTTTTATTTACTTCACGTGGTGATTCCACCATGCCTTGATCATTGTGAATTCATACAAGTGGCGAATGTTTGATAAAACCGTTCACAATAGTAAACAGCCTCGAACACCTGTTCAATCGCAGTTCGATTACTTAAATCATTTGCTCAATGGAGTTTTTCAAACATTTTTTTAGACGACTGGTATATTGCATTATTTACATACATATTTTAAAATATTTGCATAACTGGCTGCTAAAATTTAATCTATGAACTTAATTTTAGAAATGAATATTAATATGTAGTCTGTATGATTTTCTGTATACACATTTAAAAGAAAAGCTGATTTGAAACACAAATCTGCAATTCATTGCCCTTCAATTTAATAACCGCGAGCAAAAAACAAACCTTTCTTCCATTCTCTGGCTATTCGCGACAGCCGTTCTCCCTGTCAGCTATTATTTGACAGGTAGGTATGGCAATGGAGGAATAGAAAGATTTTTCAGTTGTATGAATTCACAATGACCTTGATATTTATCGAATCGCCATTGTAAATGAGTACTCAATTTTAATTATTTAAATTTTTGGCAATTTTCTTTTGTTCTAGCATTTTTCTCCTCACATCAAAATCTGACAATTTAAAATTAACAATTTTTAATTATCCACTATTTTAGTGATCTGTTTGCAGAAATCAACATGAATTATGATTCAGTACAAAAATGGGGGAAATATTATTTAGAACATAAACATATATTTGCCCTGAGGGCGGAAATGTCAATACTAGACAAGATTTGTATAGTTTTTACCTTGATAAAAAAGTTACATTTCGTACCTACTATACAAAAAATATGAATTATTCGCACTACCAATTGTTTCTGACATTTTTGAACAAACTATCGATAGTACTATCGAATTCTAATAATATACTGTAACGAATTTACTTGCAAATCGTCTTATTTGCCCTTCTGCTAAGTTCGAATCACTAAACTGTTGAATAAATTACTCCAATATTGAATAATGGAAAAATGGCCTTTATTAAAGTACTTCACAATAACACTTATACTTTGCAACTAGCTGGCTTAACAACCGAACTGATTGATAATTCAAATTGAAATGAGAACAATAAGCGTTTTTACTGTCCGTTTAAATTACAATTTATTAAGCACAATAGCTTTCGCACAATAGTTTTAGTTAACAATATATAGCTTGCTATTTCTTTAAAACGAGAGGGAGGTTTAGTTTACAATGTTTAATTTGCTTTTCTTTTAAAGCCTAAAAAGCGAGATTATACTTTACCACACAGGTATATGACGCGATGAAACACAACAAAGGATTTTATTTAATTAGCACGATAGCTATATTATAAAGTATTTAGAAATTTATTAATGTGGCTTGCACCATAACTTTGACGAGACTAAAAAGCTAAATTCAATTCTACTTTGAATTCATACAAGAATTCAAATTCCAATATGTATGTATATGTAATTACTTATATTGAAAGTAAATTTAAAAAGCAACAACTTAAATGGATACAGGAATATCACCTGATTTAACGGCAGCGTACATAATATAAATAGTTATTTTAGCAAATATATGAAGTACAGCTAAGGACAGTCACCTAGTTCAGCGGTACTGCACATCAGCTGCTTTAATGCTACCATATTGTCACGGATATTAGCATCACTAAGTTATTCCATCACTAAGGCGATGCTAAGGCCATGCCAAGCAGTATTTACGTTAATAATCAAATCAAGTATACACATATATAAGGCAGCCCCGAGAGATGTCACACACAGATGCATTTACTTATACGCCTATGTGCGCGCGAGAGACTGTAAACTACAAACATTCACATCAATAATTCAATCTTTATGTATCTACATAAACGAATAAATAATTGCGTCTACACATATGTACCATGTACGAATACGAGCAGCGGAGAGTCAATGCGCAAACACATGCATATATCTGAGAAGTTTGAGAGCTACTGGACTAGTAGATTCTGGAAGCGCCTAAAAGATGTATAAAATTGTGCAATTTTAGTTATAGCTGAAAAGTTTGAGAGCTCATGGACAATGCTAGTACATTCTGGAAAAATGCGAACGAGGAAACCAAAGGGTATAAAAGGCAACAGATGAAGAGGCGCTGTAATTCAGTTTGAGTTGAGCTATCAATCAGTTTGATTAAGCACGAGATCTGGCGGCCAATAGTAGAGTTTCATTTGAGTTATCAATCAGTTTGGTTATTAAGCCAGCGAGTAGCAAAGTATAAGTGTTATTGTGAAGTACTTTAATAAAGGCCATTTTTCTATTATTCAATATTGGAGTTATTTATTCAACAGTTTAGTGATTCGAACTTAGCAGAGGATTGCAAATAATAGGATTTGCAAGTAAAATTCGTTACAATATGTACATATGTATGTAATATGTGTGTACAGTTAAGTTTCTCTGCATAGCTAGCAGTAAGAAGCATTGGTGGGATGGCAGAATCAAAGCAGGCGACGGCTTATGCATTTATGTATAGCAATATGTATATGCATATGAGCATTGACAATTGCAAAAGGCAAATGGTAAAATAGCAGTGATAATAAATAAATATTATTGTCAGTGAGCGAATTTAGAAAAAGGTAGTAATAAGGAATTAGTAACTTATACTACTAAATATGTATAATGCGCTTATGACTAAACACAAATGAAACTCTACTATTGCCTGCCATATTGCGTGCTTAATCAATAACTGCTGATAGCTCAACTCAAACTGAATTCCAGCGCCTCTACATTTGCTGCCTTTTATACTCTCTGATTTCAACGTTGCATCTTCTAGGCGCTTCCATTTCCAGAATCTTCTAGTCCATCAGCTCTCAAACTTCTCAGCTGTAACTACAATTGCACGATTTTATAGCTTCTCTCATTGCATACTTTCAGGAGTATCTCAGATATATGCATGTGTTTGTGCATTGACTCTCCGCTGCTCGTATATGTACATGGTACATATGTGTAGACGCAATTATTGTTTCGTTTATGTAGATACATAATGATTGAATTATTGATGTGAATTCACGTCACTGCTTAGCATCGGTTTAGAGATAGCAGCACCCCTTAGTTTTGCTAATATTCGTAACACTGCCCTCCACCTAAGTCTGATCGTCCCGATCAGACAAATCTCTCGATCTAAACGCTGCTTGCCTCTCCAAATGAACCACTTTCATTTTGGTTCGTGGTGTGGTAATGGTTTGTATGCGGTACACTACATCCTTGATCCGTTTTACAAGTTTGTATGGGCCTTCCCAGTTACACTGCAATTTCGGGGACAAACCTTTTTTTCGTTGTGGGTTTATAGCAGCACCAAATCTCCTTCCTGAAATCCTTCCGAATTAATTGCTTTATCGTACCTCGCTTTCATCTTGTCACTCATAATCTTTGCTCGTTGCCTTACCAGATCGTGTATCTCTCTCAGCTCTTCTTCCAACACACCAGTGGATTTCTTGACATCCCTCTCCGCATCGGCATCTATCCCATACTTCAAATCAGCTGGCAGTCGAAGGTCATTGCCAAAAATTACCTTTGCGGGAGTTTGGCCCGTTGTGTCATGTACTGCCGATCGGTAGGCCATCAAGAATAATGATATGTGTGTATCCCAGTCCTTATGGTACTTGTCTACTACTTTCCTTAAATGCTCCTCCAATGTTCTATTGAAACGTTCCACCATACCATCGGACTGAGGATGCAATGCAGTTGTCCGTGTTTTTCGAATGCCCAACTTCTTGCACATTTCTTGGAACACAGCTGATTCAAAATTCCTGCCTTGGTCAGAATGTAACTCCATTGGTACACCATACCTTGCAACCCATTCGTTTTTAACCACTTCTGCTACTGTTTCTGCTTCTTGGTTTGGGGTTGGGTATACCTCTGGCCATTTACTGAAATAATCCATTGCTAGTAGGAAATGGACCTGCGACATCCATGGCGATTCTTTCAAATGGTGCACCTGAAATATACTGCTTCATCTGGCCATGACTTCTGGTTTTGGGCCCTTTCGCTCTGTTGCATACCTCGTAGTTGGCAATCCATTCGGTGACCGACTGACGGCAACCAACCCAATAGAATCTCTGCTTAATTTTCTCGAGTGTCTTCGTGATTCCAAGATGACCTCCACTTGGACCATTGTGCAGCTCGCTGAGCACGTCAGGAATCCTCTTTCCATACTCGATGCAAGCAACCGGATATCAATTCTAAACTGTTCCACTGTGCCCAATATGACTTCGCAATGGGACTCTCTGCTGACATCTCCTCTCTGCTTGGTCTATCGTTTCGTTCGAACCCTTGCATAACATGTGACAGATCTGTATCTTCTAGCTGACACTTTCTTAGTTGTTCCTTGTCCCATTCGTCCGTACACGTTATAGTCATTAGCCGGACATCTATAATGTCTTCTTTAGCCTCGGCCTTTGAACAGTGCTTGCATTCCAAACTACATGGTCTTCGTGACATTGCATCGGCATTTCCATGGGTACTACCTTTTCGATGCTCAATGGAAAAGTCATAGCTTTGTAGTCGCTCGATCCACCGTGCCAATTGTCCTTCCGGATTACGGAACTGCAGAAGCCATTTCAACGCTGCGTGATCTGTCCTGACACGGAATCGCTGGCCGTAGAGGTATTTGTGAAAATGTATAAGGCACTCTACCAATGCCAACAGCTCTCTCCGCGTAACACAGTAGTTCCTCTCTGGTTTTCAAATCGAACGGCTGTAATATGCAACTACCTTCTCCTGTCCATCGACCAGTTGTGATAAAACGCCTCCTATAGCATATCCACTCGCATCTGTATCTAGAATAAATGTTGATCCTGGAATCCGATATGCTAACATTGGGGCAGTGCTCAAACGCTCCTTCAATGTTTGGAAAGCCACCTCTTGCTCCTTCTTCCATTCAAAAGCTTTGTTTTTTCTTGTAAGCTCATGGAGGCTATGGGCTACGCTGGAAAAATTTGGTACAAATCGGCGGTAATATGTGCACAGCGCAGTGCAGATGCCTTTTGTCGTTACCTTGTGACCCAAATAATTGACTTCCTTTTTAAACAGCGCACACTTTTTGGGACTTAACTTCAGACCAGCGCCAGCTATTCTCTGGAAAACTTCCTCCAAGTTCTTAAGATGTTCATCAAAGTTCTTGCCCAATACGATGATGTCGTCCAGGTACACCAAGCATGTTTTCCAATGTAGTCCTTTCAATACATGGTCCATGAGTCTCTCAAAAGTAGCTGGTGCATTACAAAGTCCAAAAGGCATCACTGTAAATTGCCACAGACCATCACCGACACTGAAGGCTGTTTTCTCTTTATCTTCCTCCTTCACCTCAACTTGCCAATAGCCGCTTTTCAAGTCCAGTGTGGAAAACCACTTCGTACCAGATAGCGAGTCCAGAGTGTCGTCAATTCTTGGCAATGGGTAGCTATCCTTTTTCGTAACGTCATTCAACTTCCGGTAGTCCACGCAAAACCTCATTTTTCCATCCTTCTTCTTTACAAGTACTACCGGTGAGCTCCATGGACTAGCTGATGGTTCGATGACGCCGCTGTCGCTCATTTCTTGTATGATTTGACTCACAACTTCCCGCTTCGCCAGTGGAACACTACGTGGAGCTTGACGGATCGGCCTCGCATCTCCAGTGTCAATTTGATGTTTCACAACATTGGTGCGGCCTGGTTTGGAACCATCCTGGTCAAATATGTTCGCGAACTTTAGGAGCAGTTGTTTTGCCTTACTCTGATAGGCTTCCACTAGCCCCTGCGTCCATGCCGTGATGTCATTTGAAATCCGGAGCTGTTCACAGTTAATAACTACTTCGGCCTCTTGGCATCTTCCCAAAATAGTGCCTTTGGTCAAATTGAATGGTGACTTGAACTCATTGAGTACTCTTACCGCAATACGCCCATCTTGTTTTGTCATCGCCAGGGTTTTTCCTACAAGTATGTTCAGTGCTGATTTATTTGCTGCTTCGACAACCCACAATTTGTTTGTCCCACAATCTCCATCAACCTTTGCCCAGATGACTGCTTCTGATTTTGGTGGTATTTGCTGACTCTCTTCCACCAGCACTCGTTTACTGCTGTAGCCTCTTTCGTAGCCGAAATTAAGTGGCACATCCATGTTCTTATATCGCATCGTCTTGCTTTGCATATCGATCTTGATGCCTTGGTTGATTAAGAAGTCCACTCCAATTATGATTTCATCAACAATACCTGTCACTATAACATTGTGTAGTACCGTGACGTTCCCAATTGCTACTTCACATTCTACTTCTCCAATTACCTGGGTGTCCTCTCCCGTGGCTGTACGTAATCTTGCTCCAAGCAATGGTCTTATCTTCTTGTTGACTAAATCTGATGGAATGGGATGCACCCGTATCTACAATCAGTAAACGTTCCTTTCCATCCACATGTCCTCCGACAGTAAGATTGCTTGACCTTCTTCCAATTTGCGAGATAGAGATTATGGGGCATTCAATTGAGGGAGCGAGCTGTCGCCCCTTGCGGCTGACTCGCTTTAGTTTATCGATTGAGTGGATTTGGAGATTTGCTCGTCTCCTTCAGCTCTGCGTTTACGGCCACCCACATTGCTGGAATTATTAGGATTGGTACTGCAAAAACGTGCAATGTACCCTGGCTTCCCACACGCATTTGGCGGCACCATCGTTTTTCTGCTGCGTTCCTTTTAATGCTTCCAAAATTGTGTCTACCCAGTCTGGCCTTTCCACTTCCACGCGATGAGCTTTGTATGCGGGCTTACTCAACACGAATATCCTGGTGAAATCTTTCACCCTGCTCTTCACTATAATCTCCAAAATTCTTAGGAAACCGATTTAAATGGCTATGCAAATAATGAATCTGTAACAACCCTACCTTGCAGTTAATACTTTTGTATCAATACTATTTGTAACATATCTGTAAAACGTACTATTCATGTTAATTAGCAACCCCATTGTACATATGTAAATGCAATACTGTTATGTTAGTTAAGTATTGTGGCTTGATAAATTTTTGCTAATCATCATAATATTTAATCGGCTTCGAGCTTACGCCAAGTGAGGTTCTCGTCCAATAATGCTTCGGACAGTTCTTCACGTTGAAGCAAATTCGAAAGTGATTGTATGCATGTGTTTTTATACAATAACTATTCGTGTAAACGTATTCCGTTTTTTTGATACAATTATACAATAAATACCGAATTGCTGACAAACGAACCTGTATGAAATATTCTTTGAGAAGCGCAAGCAAGGAGAACGATACAAATCTTAATTATAAGAAAACACAATAAATACTCTTAGTCAAAGCCAATACGAACGAACAGTAATTGAAAAGTGCAAAAGCGAAACTTCAATTTCATTTTCATTTTAACCTATTTGTTTTTGTATTTGTTGTTTAATTTAACGAAAGTTTAAGAACAAAAACAAAATAATGTCCATCACTTTCGCCGAGTCCTTCTTATTGACATTCTTGTAGGTTTTTATAATTTTCGTTAAATAAAACAACAAATACACAACAAATACAAAAACCAATAATTTAAAATGAAAGAACAAAGGCAAATAATAAATGAAGTATTAAAAAAATTGAGGTTTGGTTTTGTAAATTGTTGCATTTTTTGTTTTTGCAATTTTCTACTCCTGTGGGATAAGTTTTCGAGTAGTTGAAAATATCTCGAAAACTAGAGCTGTTACGAAAAAAGTAAAATGATTTATGAAATCAGCACACAAAATTACATCTAATGTGATAAAAATTTCCTTGGAAAATTTTGAAAAGTGGAAATTTGTTCCGCAGTGTTATAGATAGTTTTTGTAATTTTAATTTATCGATGGTCAATACTTATTTTTTGAGCTTAGTACACATCAAGCTTAAGGTAAAGAAGATTGATTTTCTTTTCTGGTTTTTGTTGACATTTAAGTATTACCTTGTAAATTTACTTTCCCTTAAGCCATTAGCCATCATCCAGCGAGTTTTCTAGCTCAATATCACGCTCAATTCTCACGGGAGTGCTCTGGATCATTGGACGCCTTGAGACGCAGAGGTCCTGATATTTTTGTACACCAGGATTGTGATAGGCAGATGTAGCTGTTTTGTTTCGTTTAACACATACGGCCAAAGGCCAAACAGCGACATCTGTTTTTGTAAAAGTACGTTTATTAAAGGCAGTGTTACCAAACTAAATGCAAGAATTTAACAAATTATCTGGCTCACAAATTGAACCAGACTTCTATCTGGATTTACCTGGCTCAAATCGTTGTTGTTGCATGTACATACAAAATTGTTTATCTGGCTCATGATCTTTGCGACCGGATGATGCCTATTGTGTACAAAACAATTGTGATATCTTATCCGTCAACTGCCTGAGAAGATGTTCAAGATGTATACTTTTTAGCGTTTTCAATATGGCGGCGCATTCGGTCGGCTATCTTCAGCGTGTTTTAGAAAGATATGCAGGATGAGACCACGATAGTAACTTTAAATATCGGGTGATCCAATCTATTTGTTATTTTGACATCTATGCAGGCACTTGTCTTATCCACAATACCTACAGTACAGGATACAGGATAGCTGTTTTGTTAACAACTGGGTGCGTTTTTATTTTAATAGATGTGAAATGTATACCTTTTTCAACCTTAATTTATCTACAAGTT